>NC_059540.1:2045000-3295000 GCF_905220415.1 Colias croceus | reverse complement strand
AGTAATATTGCTTAGTGCTTGCTACTTGCATGATGCATCATTACTTCTGAATAGTCGCCCCTGCTAGCAGGTAATTTTATTTAGGTAAATGAAATAAAAAGTTTACTCACCACGGTCACCATTAATGCGTTTAAGCACAATTCTATAGTCACAGCTAGATTTTGTATTAAAAAGAATTCTTTGAAAATATTCGTGAAAGTATTTGAATATCTGAAACAGAGGATCATTAGAGTAATATCACTCTAAAACATCCTTACAACCACCCCAGCATGCTTTTATGCGTCTTTCAAACTTCCGTCTCATTAAAAACATTACCTCATTAAGCGTACATGTTTTTTAATTATTTCCTTAAACTCCATCCTCATTACATTTTCATTTCGCACAGAGAAATTCAAACCCCGCATTCTGTTCTGCAATTCATCCAACTGATCGCAGAAATACATAATTATAGTGCAAACGAGTCCCTGCACGGCGAACGCTCTGTACATACACGGGATAAAAGTCAGTGCCAATATTTGACCCGCTAGCAACAAATTCATTTTGCTCTTTAGTGGATCGAAGGGCATCCAAGCTTCGACCGTCATCTCGCCTTTGTACTGGGCCAGTAAGCTGAACGCCGAAACTATGGCCGTGGACAGAACTGTTATAAAAATTATATGTAAAGACATAAACTTCTTCCGGTCCTCTGTAACTACATCACCAGAGTGTTTTATCTCAAATATCAAATCTTTCAGCTGTTTTCTTTTTAGAATAAAGAAGACTGCCTTAAATCCGAAATTATATGCCACGAGCGTTTTATCTAAGTTGGACATTAGAACTATCGTATCATCTTTATGCTGATATGTTCCAATACCAGTTATAATGATATAAATGATAGAAAGAAGGTGTAGGATAATTTCAAATATTTTGTATAAAAATTCTTGAAGATTGGATTCATGTTTAGGCCATAAACCAACATAGTACAAATATTTTTCGTTGAAATTGAAAAAGTCTTGCTCTGCATTAAACAGTGCTAACTTGAGCGCAGCCATTCTGCAAATAGCGCTCATGAAAATTACTTTAAATTATGTGACTAAACTAATCAATTGCAAGTGCAGGTTAAAGTTTTAGCAACAAAGTTTCGCAAATTACAGCAGGAAATGTGTAATCATGAAATATAGTTGAGAATAATTTAAACTTAATGGCAAATTGTAAATCGAACTAGAACGAGATCGTTATATGAAAGAAATAGGCGTAGGTATAATTAATTCTCATTAAATTTATATAGTTTAGTTAGGTTTGGATTTTACGACATTATTTAAAGAGATAAATAAAACGCACTAAATAAAATACACTATATTTTATTAGTCAGTCGATACACGGAATACAATCAAGAGAAAGCTTCGTGGATAAAAGACAGCTTCGTCTTTGTGTTCATGGAAGTGTATTTACATTTATTCCTTAATAGTTTCACTAATTTCTTTGGTCCACAGCAATACAGATTTATGTGATGTCTGAAAAATAAAACATAGATGTAAAAGAAATAACGTAAAGACCGTTTCTATTTCAGAAATATAACGAATTTTCTTCCAATATTAGGGCGGCCGTACACGGACCGCTTCAAGCAGTTGACACCGTCGGCTTTAAGCCGCGACCGCGCGGTGAACTAATAAATATTTATGAAGTATTATTTTATACATCCCATGATTATTTTCAAAAACATAATATATTCAAAATTAACACAAAATTTCCGAGAATGCTAAATTTAAGCCTGGTATGCAATAAAAAAAGACTTACCCTGGATACAAATGGACCCAATACCCAAAAACTCGATCCCAATGCGGTCTTCCTCTTCTTATCCTACACCCAACTAACGGATAGTCCTTTATAACATCACAACCTGCATCCACTTTAATGTTAAGTTTCCCCAGATTCGCCATTTTTATATCAACTAAATTATTCCGTTTAAGCTTAGGAGTTAGAAGCGTAGCATTTTCATCCCCCGATCCATTTTTGCGTGCATTTTTATTCACTGGTTTCTTTGCACTGAAATCATCTTTGTAAATCTTAACATCTATATCTATAAAGCTATTTCTTTTGATTTTAGGAGTCAAAAGTATAGTTTTCTCAGTATCGTTAATTTTATCTCTTTGTAATACATGAGTGAGATTGCCTTTATCATTTACAATTATTGTATGTGTTGCTTGAGTGCTTTTATTTTCTTTAGAATTAGTAACGTATAATTCAAGATGGAGTCTATCTGGTCGATTCGCGTATCTGAGCTCACTTATGCATTTATTGGCTAATTCTGCCAACCAATATACTTCGCGTTCAGTTCGTACAATCCAGATTAAATGTATCCTTCCGGGATATCGACTTCTGGGATTTCTGTTGACATAAAAAATACTATATTAATCCTTTAGTGTGAACTTTCTTTTTATTAGGAACAAAATTTTGAAAGCAGCGATTAATTGCATATTTTTGACATAAAATTCATAGACAAATTACCTGCAAATATCCTCCAACATGGCTACAAAGGGAGTTATTCCCACGCCAGCCGCCACGCAAATCGCTATATCACACTTACTCGCGCCCTCCATCGGACTCGAAAATGGCCCATCTATTAAAACGCTGTCCAAAAATAATATTAATGATTATACCTAAAGCACAGCCTAAAGACTCTATTATACTTTATTATAATGAAACAGTACCTACTGGCTACTAGGAATTAAATACATTGTTGCAATGGAAATGTAGACTTCGAAGAAAATCACTAGAAGCCCTTGTAATAAAGTTAGTGTGTCAAGTAGTTAAGTATGTGAACATTTCGGTATGTAGGTATCGAGTGTTTGTTTGTTAAGTACCTACATCTATAACCACAGTCTATAACAATGACGTAATTAATTCCTGCTATTTTAATTAAAACACTTTTGAGGCTTTTGAGGCAAAAATGAATGGTACAGAACTGAAAGCACATCGTTAAATTTTACATATCATATGACGGAGTCCTAACATAACAAAATAAGACAAAACACACATAATTGAGCACCCTATTTAGCACTTTATAAAGACGAAAAAGTCCCAAATGTAAATCACCTTATTTGATTATGTTCCCGCTCCAAAAGCACCTTTTCCAACGCTTCAGTCCAGTCGCCTTTGACTTTGACCCACAGTTCAAATTCCTGTTGGTCACTCGTTGGAATCTGGAATACCAGTGGTGTACATTGTAGCCAAATATACCTGCGTTGTTATGTGCACTATTTTCAAATTTAATCATGTGAATGCGAAATATTACTTTGTATGTATGTATAATTGTATAAGTGGATGTAAATGTTTCTATAGATACAGAAATTATGGACGTATAGAAAAAACTTTCAGAGATGATGGACAGACAATTTTTGCTGTCGTAAATTTTCATCACTATAGAAAAGGGCGAGTATTTATTTAAATTAAAGCTCCCCCATGAAATTTATAAAGATAAAAATATAAACGACAATATAAAATAACAATCCAATGAAGGTTCAGTGGTTCAAAGTACTCTATGTATTAGCGCCTTAATATTGTAACAACACCTTTTTTGTAACTACATTCTTGTAAATAAATGAAATTTGAATTTGAATTTGAATTTGAATCTAAACCTAACTCTAAATACTTAATAACATTCTTCACAAAGAAAACTATTCTAAACCTAACTTCAATCTTACCTTAACAACAGTGAATGGATGCCACTCTATCATGGACACATCCAAACACTGAAGCAGCACATACTGTCCCATGCGACACGAGAACTTTTCTGGCGAAGTTAGTACTATACTGAGAGTCCTACCTGCCAGGTGGGATACCTGGAAGGGATTGTTATTGCTATGTATTGGCAAACACTTTTATACGATTTTGTTTCTAGCGTAAAGGTTTAGTGAAAAATGATTGCGTAAATAGTACCTAAATAAGAAATCGATATATTATGGGGTTTTCGGGATCAAAACGGAAAGATTAAATTTTGATATCTTTACTTGAAGCAAACACTTGCAGTTAAACATAGGTCCCTACTATTACAGAATGAAAAATGCAAAATTTTAGCAAATAATTTCCGCCATACCTGAGCCACTTTAACTTAGGCTAAGTGAACAAACATTTTTGAGATTAATATATCTATAAGATAAATTAATCGCAACCTTAATAAGATAATGAAATTAATAAAGCAACAGTCAGCAATCTAGAAGGAATCCACCGTTGGCGGCAAAGCGGATTATGTTCAATCGGTTACTGGGCTGCATACAGTTGGAGACTCCATTTTATTACGTTTTATTATAATATTATTGGAAGAGTATTATCCGATTACTGTTGTAAATGATAAATTCTTAATATATAGGTAGGTACTATAATTTGTAAAAAGATTAATTAAGTATTTATTTATTTAATTTTTTTTAAGAATGTTGAATGAAAAGTGAAAACAAACAAATCGAAGTCCAAATGCATCTCTTACCTACAAAAAATAGAGATATCAAGATATGAAACTATACACCGAAGATGACATTTAATAACACCACTTACCCTAACTATCGCCACTTTTGATAGGTTTCTAACAAAAATCCTCCACAACAGATCCATAAAATAACAACTAAGCGGTAGTGCCATCCACAGCCACGTCTGAAAATAAATAAATAATAAATCATCTTGATTAAAAAATGCTGTATCTAATAATAAAATTAGCTTTGTCAAATATATTGGTACTGTATCTCAAAATTACTATGAGGCATATAATACATTCCCATCTGTGGTTCAATTCGTAATAAATGATTTAATAAAGCAACAAGAATATCGGAAAGAGATAATGAGAGCTTTATAAATCCTACTTTGAATTCACCAGCGTAGTATTCAAGTCAATATTAATTAGTCAAATACCTAATGCAAAACTTTCATGTCAACTCTCATAATACATTCTAAACCGTAGAGATTCAAAAGCAAACTTTTGTCATTTGAAACAACGAAAGCTGGATACGCATGACCCTTCTATAGGATAAACATAGATAGGTGCATTAATTATTATTAAGCCCCTGTTTTTTAACGTCTTTTCAGGTATGAACAAAAATTCCTTTTAAAAATATATCCCCAATTTTATCCCACAATCACGACCATGACAATGAGACATTTACACAACAAATGCTATCAATTCAAAGCAGCCAATACACTGATTGAATCAACTTTCAATGTATTAGGTACGTTTTCAGGGCGTATAAGGTTAAATTTAAATACAAGGTCACCAGTGAATCATAAATTTCAAGTTGACATACTTATTAATGGTTAACCAACAGGATTGATTAAAACGAATTGCGTTTTGAAATTCATTGGCTTGTAACTTATGAATCCTTTTAAATACATTAATGTAATAGAGCACTTTGGATATAAAGTTAAGTTCTATAAGTGCTGTGGTTTTATACAGCTGACTCACCTAATTGAAGTAATGTAACACCAATATTTATGCGTAATAAACATTTTACTATTAAAGGGATAAATGAGATAAAAAATAATTAAAAGCTCATCCCGTTACTTAAGTACTCAGATGTGTCTCTATCACGACATAAAATAATAACGCTCGCTATTAAAACCTCCATAGAAAGTGATAAAACTCTCACATAAAGCTGTGAGCATAACGTACAATAAATATCACTTAAATGTCTGGAAGCACAGCTTTGCATACGAGACAAATTGGTAGGTACATTAAGTCCATTATTTAATTCCCCTATCAAGTGCTACTAATGTCTCCCTCCCCTTTATATCCCCTTAAAAGCAAAACCGTTTCTATTTCAACGAGATTTAATCATGACGTAATAAACATCGTTTGCAGGAAATGGATATTAATGACGGCGATCCTGTTGAAAGACAATGATAGATATGCAAAATGCTGAATTGGAATAATTTTGGGTGCGGTTATCAAATTTGATATTGAATCTAATACTGTGATAATAGACGCCGAAATTCTTGAATGTATGCCTTTACATCGTATAACGCTCAATTTTAGAAAAATCAACTCAGAACAGGCAAAATTGAAAAATCGTAAAAATTAGTTTGATGACAACGAATAATGAAATAGTCACTTACCTTTGATTTAATAGCTGAAAATTTTGGCACAACTACCTCTTCGGAATAATATAATAATTGACTAGTATTAATACTGTTCATTTCATCGTCTAAAATCTCCTCTTTCAGGACTCCACTGAAAACAATGTTCTATTAACTCATACCACCTCATTGATACAAAAAACAAAATCAAACTGAACTCGGCAGCTTGTAGTTTGTAGGTAGTTTTTACGAAGCTTTAAAAGTTTCAAGGATAGCCATAACGAAAAATGTAGAGTACGAACACTAGAAAAGAACAATATATCAATAAACACATTTTCATAGCCTTATGCCCAAATATTTACCTCAATGGATGAATCATCAGCATCACCATAAAAGGCAGGTACAAATGATGCGTATACCAGAAAGCATTGTACACTCTACGCCTGACAACTCGCATGGACGTTATGCCCATACTTAATATTATCAACAGCATCGAAACCCCAGACACGCCTGCTACACTCATCAATAAGTTAAAGGGACTCTGAAATGTTTGGAGTTATTAAAATTTGATATAAATTCTACCAACAATATAGTCCAAGATCTCAGAGCCGTAAGACACAATTTATTTTCTAGTGCACTTTTTAATATCTGAATGTTTGTGGAGGTCTATCGGTGCGCCACCTGAGCCAAAACTTTTATCAGACGCTTTAAAGCTCTAATAAATGAACTTAATTTATTTTTAAATGTCTGATTTTTTAATATGTTATTAAGATATTAAATAAATAAATATAAAATAAAAATAAAGAAAAATCATTTATTGATCAATTTGTGGGTTAGGTACAAACATGTAACATTTGGACCCCAAACTAGGACAGCCTGTATTTTGGGGTCCACCTTCCTTAATGACACAATAATAACAAAACTATAGCATAATATTAACTTAAATAATGATTTAGGTAATTTAGCTATTTTTTATACAAAATTATACAAAATAAAATTTAAATTATACATTTTAACTCAAGTTTAGTAGATATACTCATATGTTGTGCGTGCATGTTTGAATGAGTGTGCGTGTGTGTGTGTGTGTGTGTGTGTGTGTGAATGTATGTGTGAATGAGTGTGTAAGCGCGTGAGTGGATGTAGTGGCCATTATAGTGGTTGCATTTGCTAAATTTTTATTTGAACTGTTCAGTATCTGAATAATTCTGGGTCAGCAACCACTCTGTAACCTTCTTTTTACATTTTACTAAGGTAAGATTGTGTATAGAAAGGCTTTTATTGACCTTTTTATATAAAAATATACTCATGTATGAAGATTGGCGACGAAGGAAACCAGTACGCGGAATAAGGTTAGAGCATACAAGGTCATTTCTTCTCTTACCAGAAGAGACAGCACAAAGAGGTGTTATTTTATGTTGTCTAAGTGTTATTTGCAATATATATGTCTACCTTACATTCAGAATTTTAGCTTCCCTATACAGCTGGTCAGTTGGATATCTAAAAGGTTTATGAAGAATAACCTTGAGAATGCCTCTTTGTGCTCTTTCTAGAATTAATAACGACGTTTTGAAAGTGCCACCCCATACCGAAATGCAATATTGGATAATTGAGTGGCAAAGAGCTTTGTAAACCATAAAGATGATATTGTGTTCCAGTAATACCCTAAGTCTTTTAAAAATCCACGATAGTTTTCGAACTCTAGTGGTTATAAGTTCAATATGTTGCTTCCATTTACAAAGGTTATCGATTATAACTCCTAGGTATTTAATGTGTGGAACCATTTTTATAGCAGAACAATTGCATAATATATTCGAACTGAATGTATCACAGGTGTGAACTTTTAATATAAAATCATTAGGTGGTTGAGAAGAATTTGTGGAACTAAACGCAATAAAATTAGTTTTATCCAGATTTAAGGTGAGTAGACTATTTCGCAACCAATTAGAAACAGTTCTGATGCCGTTCTCCGCGTGGAAGCACGCCTCAGCCCAACTCCCTCCATGAAAGATAAGTGAAGTATCATCTGCAAAACTAATAATTGAACCATTGGCAAGATTTAAATTACAGAGAGAGTTTATATATATTAAAAAGAGAGTTGGGCCGAGCACACTTCCCTGCGGTACACCGAATAACATAGGACAGTCGTCACTAAGATGATCATTTATTTTAACACACTGAAATCTATTTTCGAGGTAGTTTTTAAAAATTTTTAACGGAACATCACGAATACCATACCTTTCCATCCTCTCCAAAAGTATCGTATATTTATTACAATGTTATATTTAATCAGTCAGGCAAATTGCAATGACCACACACAAAAATTACTCAACCATTAGTATGACCGCGAGAGCACAAAAAGTACGAAACAAGAAAATAGTCTCCAGTGATAGAGATTTGTTTAAATGATACATGTGATCGCATGCCACTATAATGAATCTGCCTTTGAAGTTTTTATTTTGGTAAAAAATAAAAGAATGAAAATTAAAGATAAAAACATGCTGCTCTACATATTCGATAGGTTCATTCGTAGGTATAGGATACTTATTATTTAAGCATTAAAAAATATAAGATAGTATTACAATCTATTGAAAAATATTTTCCTAGTACAACATTCGCGTGAAAAAATCCACGGTATTCCTTATTATGCATTCCGTATGAAAACCTAAAAACAAAGACCTAGAGAGCTGGAGTGGGTCTTTTTTGTAGGTCTCTGAATAAACAGCAAAGTCACGAATATACGGTCAACTAGCACTTGTAATATTACTATTAGACGCTTGTACTACGAGCGTACGTACTACGTACTTAGTACGAGTGAATAATTGCTCCTGGGTGTGTCCTTGAGCTAGCTTGCCTAGATGCTAAAGTTTCAAAAGCTAATTATAGTTCGTATAGTATATACCTACAAACAAATTATATATTTCTCATTTAAACCGATCATTACTTTTGCATAAAATATAATCAACATTCTATTACCTATTTAATATAACAAATTAAATCTTTAAAATGTAGAGACGTATGAATAAAAAACCATGTTACACACCGTAAAAATTCATTTCATAATCCCTACTGAAACAGGATATGCGTGCTAAATATCCTCATTAAAAAAGCAATTACGTGTCCTTTCAGGAAATAAACGCATATAACTTGTCCTGGCCAAAGGTTACGTTCTCATTTTAATCACCTCCAACACTCGAGTGTGTTTGTTCATCATGCAGCTCGGAAACAAGACAATCCACTATACCCCATACGAGGACTCGACAATGCGTGGCCCACGTTTAGTCTAAAATGCACATGAGTTTTGCTCAAGCGTTTTTCATTCCATGTTGCATAGTCACCTTTTGCCCAGTTTACAGTGTTCCGAGGAACTGCTATTGAGATTTGCATTCTTTGTAAAAAAATGTTTGCGAAGAAAATAGCCGTTCTAATTCATAGTTGAATAATTTGTATTTTAATAGAATTTCCGGATAACTAAACATTGTTCACTAGGACTTGACCGGACTATTGGCATTTCAATATTTCAAAATAACCTAAGCATTTTAATACCCATCATACCAACCCATTGTTCCGCTTCATAAGATATCTATGTAAAGTAGTTTAAATAAACAGTACAAGTTGCTTTATTACGGTCGATTCACAATACCTAGGTAATTCAATAAATAGGATTAAAAGTGACTCACCTCATTTTTATATCTAGCTAGGTTTATTTCGATCCTTTCTTCATCATAGCTCCGGGAAAAATTCCATAGATTTACAAAGTGGGATATGGAATGTATGACTGAAAGAAAATATACAAATGCAATCTCTGAAGAGAATTTATACATGTTTTCCACATCTTTACTATAACCAGATATGTGATAGGAATCCAAGATTTGTAGATGGAATATGTAGTTATAAAATATGTAGGTACATATAGATTTTAGATTCCCAAATAGGCACAATTAACATAGATTTATTCTAAAAGAATAAGTTTACCAAAATTTTTTCAGGTATCAGTAAAACCTCCAATAATTGGACTTTCAAAACAACAATTGAATTACAAAATCATATGTATAAATGAGGTGTAAATATTTGAAATTTCCAACCGCATATAGCAATTACAAATGTGCCATCGAGCTACCAATATAATTGATGTATCACTCCCAAAAGCATTCCTAATAACCACTGGCTTATAACAGACTGCCTTCCCTCCCTCCTTTCACACTAACCCATGTCCCATGAAACAAGGAGGTTTAATATGCGTCTATTTTCAAACATTCCCGCATGCTTTCGTATTAACTTTTGTACGCTTACTTCAATTCCCAAACGGTGTTGTACCGTCATTAGCCTACGTCTGAAGGACTTAATCGTGTTCTGAGGGACGTATTAGGTCTAAAAAAGATGTAAGGAGCTTTGTGAGCAAAGCTACTAATATTTTCACTCTTTTTAAAATAAATGAGTGGACGTCTAGACCTTTGTTTGAGTTCCAAAAAAAATAAAAAAAATATTCGAGATGTTGGTAGAGACGATTTTGTAGAGTTATGTAAACTTGAGGTTGTTCTTTTATTATTCCGTTTTCAACGCAACAGCAATGTGAAATACCGAATAAGAGAGTATTCGGACGATAATAACTCAGCATTTTAGACATAACAAACACTTGCCATAGCTTATGATAGTAGTAAATTGACGGAAATTTCGTTTCGTTTGTAAAATTAGAAATTAGAATTCGCTCTCTAGAATGGGAGTAAGGAGCAGTCAAAGTAGAACAGGTTAATGTCGGCTCTCGTAAAGTGCGTACGGTAAGAACTTTGAACTATTTGCAAAGTCTTACGTAAAGCTGGCTGCAGAACTTTCTAGAGAGCGTAGTAAATTCTTAAAGTTAAGTTTCGGTTAAGTTCCTCTAACACTGTAAATTTGAATGAAACTTTCTGAGTTGTATCTGTGAGCATGCTTTGAAAATTTGGATCTGCATTTAAGAGATTAACACACTAAAACAGAAAATGTTAATATGGAGATTAAGAAATTACTTTAATTCAAACTTCGTGCCATTTATTTTTTCATATTTTAAGTAGTATAATATACTGTAACTAAATCACACCTTAAACACCTAGAACTTACCGCCAAATATCAGAAGCGTACAGGCTACAGTCATATGGAAACTTTTCGCCCTCTCCAACCAGAAGAAAAAGAGTCCTGGGCATAATTTTGACAGGACACGATACAGAATTTGATTCAATTTTTTACATAGAGGCAACAGTACAAGCGCACAACAAACATTAAGAACTGTCGCTGTTCCTCTGGATACGCAGAGACCTGACTGTGAAAGAAATATTTATGATATAATTTGCTTTCTTTTAACTCAATCTTGATGAACAACTGTACGTAAAATACGTGAAATGCTACGTAATAACGACAAATTCTTTGAAAAAATAAATAACTTTGAAAAAATATAACAGTAAAAATGTACTTTTTATTCACTATTGTACAGGGACAAATATATAAAAAATCTTACCCCTAGCATTCGCCTTAAATAATAAAATTGTCGACCGTTCGAATAATAAATAAAACTGCTATAAAAAAGATAAATGACTAGTGAGATCCATGATATCTGAAACAAAAGAAATATCTATATTTAACTTATTCTACACTTTTTTCATTTTTTGTGCCATAAAATTATTATTAATAATTAAGAATTAGTTTCAAATGAGTATTATATAGTTGTCAAAGGAAATGATGTATTCAACAAGGAAAACGCAATGTGTACCTAAACTTATAAAATTAACAAGATATACGAGGTTATATCTAGGCCACAAGTCACGATACAAAATATATAGTATATTATTATAGAAACTGAATGTGCAAATTTATTATGTAATAAATACATGATACATCATGCACATGCGCACGAAACAAACCACAGTATCTTAAGTAGGTACAGTCTAAAGTACCTGAGAGATAATAATGGAGATTTAATTTCTTATATATTTTTGACTTCTAATAACTAATAAAACATCAAGATGGTCATCGTAATTTTTTTCAAAATTGTCTGGATTACTAAATTTGTGTAAGTTACAGTAACCCTGAAATTTTTGACGCATCTGTTTATTTTAAATGCGAAATAAACCGCAACATGCACAATATATCTTCTGAACCTAGCAAGACTGTTTATCTCACGTACAAACAGTATTGATAAACTCCAATATGCTCTAACGATGACTAGTTAATGGTTACTATATACCAAAATATCCTCGTATACATTTTCAATACATACCTAAAACATTCGCTATCAGGTACTGCGAATGTTAAAGAATTCTAACGCACTATAATAACCTTACCATTTGGTTTGGTATTACATTGATAAAAAGCTCTTTACGAGACATGAAGCGATAAGCACTTACTTGTAAATGTTTATCGGTTCATGTCGCGTGTCTATATACTTATTTCTAAATTCGGTAGGTTCGCATATCACATTATATTAATTAATTGATAGTAAATACCAAGCCTTATGTAAAGCCAGTCGTGAAGTTAAAAACCTTTTCTCAACAATAACTACGTATCAATTGCAAGCAAAAGAGGTGCTATCATACCTTTGTACAGACGTAAGAACATAAATCGCAGCAAGCTAACGTCGGATGCAAACTGTACCTACTCTAGACTCTAGAGCAGACTCTATTCAAATGTTGTGCGTAAAGACAACCTATACAAGTGCTTTGACAGCGCACTCCCATTGAACATCTGAATGGGGATATGGGACCGATGACAGCTTGCTTGAGGCCCGGGTGTGGCCCCGCATTAATTATTGGATGTTGAACGCGATGTTTGAAATCTCATTTGCATTTGCATGCTATGAGATGACGTTTCCGTACTAATCCGCACGCATATAGGCTTTTCATTGCGTTAGGGATTGAGTACTAATGTTACATTGTACCAATTATTGAATGTATAAATCAATACATCAAAGATGTCGTATTACTTACTTTGAAGTGATAAATTACCTATTGTGATCTATTAGATTATCATTTCTAAAACTAAGAATGTCACGAAATTAAAGACTTTCTAGTAAATGTATAAAGAAAAATATTATAATCATTTTCATCATCCCTTTATTTAGATTAAAGCTATTTTAAGAATGAAGTCAGTTATTAATCTAGATTTTAAAACAAAATATAGGTCATAGTAAGGGTCATAGATTATATCTGGCTGGCACTCGAAGATATTTTTCTCTAATAATATCAAATAATAAATTATAACAAAACAACTACTTATTTTAATTTATATCCAACAATTTTTAATTATTTTCAAATGTTACAGTTGTTTTTGCATTATAAAAATATAATATCATGACTCTATATCCTCAAATTACGATGTAGAGCATTTTTTGGAATGTAGAGCAGACTACGTTAAGCAAACACATGAGGTTAATGTCCTTCCACTTAACCCAAGATTTCAATTACATAAGATATCAATCAACACATACCTAGAGCTATCTAATTAATTAACTGTGACCTAGCAACGCCTAATCTTCGAGACACCTGTCTACATGAAAAAACAAACACGGTCAATGCCTCAACGCGTGCGTAATTCATGAAAACAGATAAATTAAACAATAAATAGGAAATTTGTTATATAAAACACATTTCAAGGATGAAGAATGAGTTTAAAATCTAATGTGATAATTTATACATACAATTGTAAAAAATTTAAAAACTTAATTTTATTTTATTGTTTATTTATTAATAATTTGGTTGTACAAAAAGAAAATAAAAGGAACTACATTATAACACCCATAATAATTTAGAAAGAGACGAGCTTCCGCCCGCGACTCCGTCCGCGCGGAAAAATTAAGAAAAATTAAGATTTATTTTTTTTCTTCATATTTTTCCGGGATAAAAAGTATCCTATTTTATGCCCAGGATAATAAGGAATAATTATATCAAGTTTCATCGAAATCGAACCGTTAGTTTTCACGTGATGCCTGAACATACAGACAGACAGACAGACAGACAGACAGACAAAAATTTTTTTGATCACATATTTGGGCTTGGTATCGATCCAGTTACACCCCCTGCTATTTATTTTTTCAATATTTTCAATGTACAGAATTGACCCTTCTACAGATTTATTATATGTATAGATAACCTCATCGAAAAGATCCAAAGGAAAAGGAACGAAACCTAACCTAACACTAATCAAGGTTTACCTGTTTTATCCAGAGTATCCAGTTTTAATTATATTTCTGGGAATTATAAATTATAATGGTTTTATCCTGCGATCTTTTTCTAATTTATAGCTATCAATAACATTGAAGAAATAAGAGGACGCAGTTTTTTTTTTTTTGATAATAGTATATTAAATTATTTTTGACGGCTAAGAACATTTCTTTAAAATAAATAATATTCATAGGTATAATATGTGGAAAATCGAAATATGTAAAATATCCCACCTTAAAAATAATACAACTTATTCAAAATATAACTTTTTGAAAATTGAAAATTTTTCTTTTAACCACAGCTTTTAACCATTTTCAACTCGATATTATTATTTTTTATAAGGAACTGCAAGCAGTATAGAATCGTAGATCGTATTTTTTTATTCTTGCCAATTATTTTATTGACCACAAAATTTATTACCACATATTGTGATAAGGATTCTCAATACATATGGCTTTTAAAGAATGCAACAAAACCAAATCACGCTTCCGATACCACACCGTTACAACAGAATCCCGTGCTCACGTTGCAAAAATCTCGCATGCTGTTCACTGCCCTTGTACAATGCAAGATCTGTCTATATTCGCGACATATAACAGTAATGTACGCAAATAGTTTCATATTATCCTTAACAAAACGCGAAGTTGACATCACCGATTTCTTGGAATTGTGTAAGCAAGAACAAACTTAAAGTGATTTCATGTTAGTCGCTTTTATATTATAAAGTAACTGGAACTATTTTGTAATAAATAAAAAGTAAGACTTATCATGAATGAAAAGTTTGATTTATTTATTTTTATACAGATACGTACATTGAAACTTGGATGGATAAAATATTATAATGATAACTGATAAGTCATGAATTAAATGTTTTACTCACCAAAAAGAAACGCTGCTTTAAAAATACACAACCAACACTCATAAAACGTGCCATATCGCGCATAAAATAATAAATATAAAATTTACAATACACAGGCTATTTAATTCATGACAAAAACATTTTTTTAGTTTGAAAAAATTCGAACGAATTTCCCGCCTATTTTTTTTTTTTTTTTTTTTTAATAATGTCACGTGTGGCCGAACATTATACAGCCGCGGTTGTGCGAAGGAGAGCAACGTGTGACTGCCTGACTAGTAACTGCCGCGTAAAACGCCAGAGCATACGGAGATAGGTCATCGTAGCTACAGTGCAGTCCAGCTGTTGTCTTAAATTGCCTGAAGACTGAAACCAATTAACTATTTCTCGTTTAAAGTTGAAAAGAAAGGCTCGCGTACCTACCATTTTACTTAACCATTTAATAGAACTGGAAATTACGGTACTTAACTTTTAATTCAAGTAGCCTTTTCCATTCTCCTATAAATTTACTACAATTAAATTAAAGTACTTAAAATTCAATAGGTAGTTATAAGTACTTTTATGTAAAATTGTCAGTTTAAAAAATAGGTATTCAACATAAATTTTCAAAATTATTGATCAAACCTATCTAGTAATAAGTATTAAATTCCCTTTTTATAATTTTTTGACTTGCTCTACAAAATTTTCTAAGCGTATACGATTATAAAGTTTTGAATAATGTTCTTCAATGATAATGTATCTTTTCACAGTATCTTTTTTATTAAAAATGTTTATGGAATAATCACTAAATTAAAACACAGTTAGCGGAATGATTCATGGCATATTTATTAGGCAATAGCCCACGATATTGTGTGGGCAGACGACAGATCAAACAGCTGATATAAATAGATTATGGAACATACGGATTTTTGTGTTTAACAACATAGTTTAAAAAGCAATCTTTGTAAGAGAAGTGATTAATTATGCATCCGTGATCCGACTAATCCTATAAGTAAGTATTATAAACCGGACCATTTTTTAGGGATAGAAGTATTTGTTTGTTACTCACAAACACGTGAATAAAAAACTCAAGTACTTCCATTAATTGTATGAAATTTTGACAAAGAGATAGATTAGTTAACTAATGTATTAACACAGAAGTATGGTACTTTTAATAACGAATTTCACGCGAGTGACACCGCAAATTCCAGCTAGTATTTTATAAGCTAAGAGTTAAATATTCCTTGCAAATATGTTTAAATTGGAATTGTATTTGCTATGTCTTATAACTTGATCTATGTAATATACCTAAGTGAATATTAAATAAAAATAACTAGCTTTCCAGCGACTTCGCCCACGTAATCGAAGAAAATATAGTTCCCGTTCCCGTTGGATTTAGGGGATAAAACCATGTCCTTTCTCAGATCTTCGTACTAAATTAAGCAAAGAAGTAAATACATGCAAAACTTTTTGAGTGTGGACATACATACAGACAAAAATACGAATATACAGGCAGCCAAAAATTCTTAAACTATATTTTTGGCTTCGATATTGATTGTAAATCACGACCCAAGTGAAAGAATAATCTATAGAAAAAAAAAAGTTTGGAAAATCCAAAAGTGCACGCCTCATAATCTCATCCTTTACAATAAAATTGATTATTTATAAAGGTGTATATAATATAAGTATGTAGATATTTATGTATATGTTGTAAATAAAGAATATATATAGATATACTAAAATTATGGAGAACAGTCGATATTTTTTTTTGTTTATTTAATAACAATTAAACCACATCGAATCAGACCCTGAAAAATGAAAGGGTTCTATTCCTGAGCATACTCAAGCGTAAGAGAAAAAAAAAGACTCGATTAGTAAAGTATTTCGGTCGCTATCGTGTTAACAAGAAAATCCTCCGCACATACAGACACACGGACGTCCAAGACAGAACTTTTTTAAACTGTTTTTTAACTAGTTTAAATAACAAAAATGACATCAAAAATATCATGAATGTTAAAAATAGTGTTTTTTCTTAATATGTGTGTGTATGTATTATCTTACAAGTGCAATGTATGATACATAAAGACATTTAGTTTGAAAAATCAGATGTATTGCGCGAAGTGACAGTAGTACCCACCTCAACGCTTCGCTTATGAGGCGTGCAATAGTACCCACCTCAACGCTTAACTTATGAGGCGTGCAATATTCAATGGATAGTTTTGACTTTACGATTTTATGTATAGATAACTTATACAGGGTTACCTACCTACCTACTTGTAAAACACCAGCAACCTCGCAGGACAAGATAGCTAACATCATAAGTAACAAAATTTGTTCTACGACTCTTGGCATAACGCAATAAATTATTTTTAAATGATTTTTTAAACTTTTATTGTACCTACTCTCCTAACATTTGTAAGTCTATGTTCTATTCATTATCGGATGGACGACGCGACACCCTCTTCCCACTCTCGTTCGCTTCTTGTTTACGTAATTTTTGGGAGGCGTAGAGTTTTTAATATTCAAAAGGAAAATTAAATGAATATTTATTTTTGTATGAAAATAAAATCTAACAAATTATCAAAAGTCGTAGAACAAATGTTGTTGCTTATGATGTTAGCTATACAACTAACTTTACAAGCTGTAAGCCTGTATAATAACAGATATTGATTTTTTTTAGATAACTAAACAATACAATATCTAGTTTTCCCACTGCAAGATGAAAGGTTTAGGCCTTAGTCGCCCTTAGACTGCTTAGACCTATTTCCACAATCTAGAGCAAGTGCGAATACCTTTTTTTATTCCTAAACACGCCTGATGCCGATTTCCTAATATAAACGTATTATGTTATTGGACATTTTTATCAGCTTACCTAAATATTGTGCATAATTGGTTGTTGCTTTTATGAAATACTAGATTTCCACCCGCGGCTTCGCCCGCGTTATCAAAGAAAATCTCGCATAGTTCCCGTTCCTGTGGAACTTCCGGGATTGCGTCATTTTCCAGGGATAAAAAGTAGCCTATGTCCTTTCTCGGGTTTCAAAATATCTTCATACCAAATTTCATGAAAATTGGTTCCGTAGTTTAGGCGTGATTGAGTAACAGACAGACAGACAGAGTTACTTTCGCATTTATAATATTAATATGGAAGTAGGGATTAGTAGGGATGTCATCAGGCATTTAGCGGTGTTTGTCATATTCATAGAAATCTAAATAACAAGACACAGAAGTGCTATAATGTCATAATTCGTATGAAAACCGCTGTCGCCAAAATCAACACATTTAAACCGATAGCTAAACAATACACACAAGTAAACTATGCCTTTTATTGGACAGCTTGATTTTAGTGAAAACTAACTTAAATATTAAATTAAGCTTTTGAATATGTATCCTAACGCACGAATTTACGGTTTATTTTAGAATAACATCCCTAAGTATATGAGACGTTTTGTTTCTTTTTGCTCCAATTCGAAAAAATTCGGCTTTTCTACAACAGAGGTTGTCAATTTTCAATAGATATAACTTTGAACATAAACTCATAGAAATAAGGTTGAAATTTGTGTTAAACGTGATAATAAGAATGGTCGGCTGTGTCATTCATTGTTATTTCGATTACTATGGTGACACTTGTAATACTTGTAAATATTCTTTAATTTTAAGGAAAAACGGCATTATTTCTAAAAAAAAATATTTACCGATGAGATGTTATTCCTTTATTAGTATAATTACAACTTGTGGAAGTATTTCCGCAATGGGAAATGCTGAAACACACCATGTTTACACACGCACGTCTCTAGAGCAACTGAACAGCGACGAACGCACTTGTGGTATGGTAACCATCTGAGCGGCGACAATGTCACGCGCGCTTACGACTTCTAGTGTCTTTAGAGCAGGCTCCAAGGAGATGTTCGTTTGCAAAAATAGCGGACCTAAATCTGACTTCTGATATATATTGTATAGATCCCAGACATCCTATAGACAGATGTTGCCAACCAGTTTTGTGGTCCCCCTGCCCGCACCCCGGTAATTAAATATGGCATACAAAGAAAAAAATAAAAATTTCCAAAACATGCCGTGTGGGGTATCAAATGAAAGAACTTATTGAGTAGATCACGAATATATAGCATACTATATACATTTCTTACACTTTCTCTAAGATTTTTTAGAAAATTTACGAAAATGGTCCATTTTTGAGTTAACTTTAAACCACTATAGATTGAAAACTCATGAATATATTTTTTAAATTATTATTTTAAATAATTAACAATAGTCCATTGTTTACGATTCAATAGTTCGTACAGTGAAATAGTTGCATGGGGCAGTGGGGGGAGCATTCTAAGATGGCGAGTTTCGATATTTGGATCACAAAACTGGTTGGCAACATCTGTTTATAGGATGTCTGGGATCTATATAATATATATCAGAAGTCAGATTGAGGTCCGCAATTTTTGCAAACGTCTCCACTGAGTCCGAAATTTTAAGAAATACATATATTGAAATATCGAAACTCGCCATCTTAGAATGCTTCCCCCACTCCCCCATGCAACTATTTCACTGTACGAACTATTGAATCGTAAACAATGGACTATTGTTAATTATTTAAAATCATAATTTAAAAAATATATTCATGAGTTTTCAATCTATAGTGGTTTAAAGTTAACTCAAAAATGGACCATTTTCGTAAATTTTCTAAAAAATCTTAGAGAAAGTGTAAGAAATGTATATAGTATGCTATATATTCGTGATCTACTCAATAAGCTCTTTCATTTGATACCCCACACGGCATGTTTTGGAAATTTTTATTTTTTTCTTTGTATGCCATATTTAATTACCGGGTGCGGGCAGGGGGACCACAAAACTGGTTGGCAACATCTGTCTATAGGATGTCTGGGATCTATACAATATATATCAGAAGTCAGATTTAGGTCCGCTATTTTTGCAAACGAAACTCCACTGAGAGTCCGGTCTACTTGTTATTTAGATTTCTATGGTCATATTCAATCAGTATTCAATACTAAGTTAAAATGTGAATGCACGCAGATAAAACCATGGTTATGGTTTTTGATCTCTTAATATACGGTCCCAACCCCAACTAAAGATGTTTTTTCACTAAGTATCATCTAAATTCTAAAACTTCGGAATAAATTGTCCGTATTTAACAGTGCCGGATTAAGCCAGCGCGAGGCCTGTAGCAAATTCTGTCAAGAGGCCCTTCGTTTGCTATAGTTTCTCAAGTTAAAGGGTATTAAATAAAACTGTACGTACACGGTGCTTCTGTGTGGGTGTTAACTGTTATGTTACCAGATATTGAAAATTTTCCCAAATTTTTCCCCGACGACGGAAGAAAGAGGGTTGTTTTTCGAGTGTATCTATGTATAATATTTCTTTGGCACGCCCTGCAGTATGAACCGATTTTGATTTATGAGGTGACATTGCAATCTAATTTTACCGTTTTACCCATAAAAATGGCAAATTCATTTTCAAAATACTGGCAGCATACGTTGAACTTTGAAGTTTTTTTTGTATTCCTTCGTTATTCGTATATGTAAAATTATTATTTGTATACAAAATTAAATAAGCCAAATAATCTACAGAGAACCTGTAAAACGATGTTTTATCTTTTTGTTTGTTTTCGGGAACAAATTTTACAGCGTTTTAATATCACAAGACAGCATTTTTTTACTAAAATAGCAAACCCCTTTTGACGTATTGCATGACACTATAATCGCTATAGCACTGGCGGAGGTTCGTATTCGTTCCGCCGAGGGGGTTGTGGAAGAATTCTAACAAATACCCGCGGCCCCCTCATTAAAGCGGTTCGACGGAACACAGTGGGGTTTTAGTCGGTAAGAATCCGACATAACCCACGGCTCCTTCCCCGGGGGCCGTGGGTATCTTTGGAAGATTTCCCCACTATAAAAAAAAAAGGTTCGTATTCGTTTTTGATTTCGTATTTTCTTTGACAAGGGCGATGGATGATTGTCATGCTCCATCTGCCTTTTATTTTGTAATCTAAGGTTTGATAGTCGATAGAATCCTATTTTATTTGATCGGGTTGTTACGACTAGCTCGTTCGATGACAATATCAGGGGATTCCCCTGTTAGTTTTGCCGTGCTACCAACTTGCGTGTAGCGCAGTGCAAGCAGTACAACACAACTTTTGGTGTAGCCAGCGCTCAATTGTAGAAACGTGGTAAAATTTTAAATTATTGTTGTAGATTTTGATACCAACGTTTCTCGTGGTAGGTACGTGTATTTTTTTTACGGTACGTGTATTATAAATTAATATTTTTTTACGGTCAGAGGTATTAGACCGCGGGGCCCCCCGAGTCGCGGGGCCCGTAGCATTTGCTACTCTTGCTACGTGGCTAATCCGGCACTGGTATTTAAGCAAAAAGGAACCACCCAGCAAACACGCACTTCTGAGATATCAAAGGATTTACAAAAACATTTGCAGCTCTGTTAGATGAAGTAAAATTAATATTTATTTTATTTAAATTCATTGATAAATTACTTATTTAAGTATGTGTATATAAATTTGCTCTGAATACTCTTAAACTTTCTAGATAATTAAGAAAATGTGCATGTGGTTCCTTTTAACATTTATCAATTGATAGGTTTTCTCTTATACAAAAAAGAACCACAACCCAGGGATTTAATGATATAAATGAAACTATGTATTTATAATAACGTAATAAAGCTTTAATTTAAAAGATATATAAAATAATACATATAGAGGATGTTTATTCGACGTTATCATCAAATTGGATTTCGAAATCCACCGTGTCTAGTTCATCTATGTGGTCTTCTATTGCATTATCACTAATAAGATTGTTATAAAAACTGTGCATATTGTGGAATGAGATGTAATATGGCCTGAATATCGCTTGAAGGTGAAGAAAGCTTCTCCAGAGGCATCGACGTATAAGGTTCTTCGTTATCTTCTGTAATAAAAAGAAAAAAGCTTTAAATCAAAACAATAAAGCCGCGTGGCTTTTATACGTAGATATATGACGACAGCAAAATATTATTAGTTCTTATAAAGCCGTGTCCCTACTAGACGACTAAGTAAAATTAATTAATAAACTTGTTAAAATTTTCAATTTCGCGGGCTATGGCCTTGTTCCGGTCAAAACAGTGGCAGCGCGACTTTTAAAATCAAACAAATAATTATATGCGCTGAATGTACTGTACTGAATCTGAATCTAAAGGAACGTATTTTACCAAAATAGTAGGTAGGTACCTAGATCATCGACTGTTGTTTTTAAAACAGGGTTTAGTAGTTTCATCTCACAATGACAGATGAATCGTAACAAAATGACTCTTTCGACTCGCCTTCGTGAACAACAACAGTGTCGATTCCTCTTGTACTAATTAATCTTTTTAAAATCACTCCACAATCAGGAATGAATCAAAAGTGGATAAAGCGTACATACCTGCATCTCATAGATTCAATAAGTACTTAAATGCATTAAATAAAACAACTTACCCGTTGTATCTTCATTATTATCTTCGGTGTTCGTCTCCAATGATTTTCTTACCAATTGCTTCCTTATTTATTTATTACTAAACATTTTCACATTTAATTTTAAAGGTAGGTAATTAACAAAAACAATAGAACTTACTTCGCGGAGAAAAAAAAACGGCCGCCACGTATTCGAAATACTTCGCTGAATGTCACCTATAATGACAGATGTTCGACGTTTTACTTTAAAAATTGGAGTTTTGCACTTTGAGGCTTGAGCTATTTAAGACGTAATGAAATACGTTGTCTAAAAGATGAGAAGCATTCTGCATTGTGCACAAGTCAAGGCATTTGGTTCCGTATAGCGATGATGGGTTTCAGGCTGTTTTACAATATTTATTTATGCATGATAGAACCAAATGCTTGTGGTTTTATTTTGCAATAAAAAATTACAATAAAATTATGAATTTATTTTACGCATAACCATACCACAGAAACCTGGTTCCATTTTGTGTATTAAAAATAATTGTTATTAATAGAAATATGTGTAATGTATAATGGTACCAAGTATGTGCGGATCTGTTTTGTATAAAATGACATGATAGTAATATCCTTAGGTAATATCGTTTATTTGTTTGAACAAAGCAGTCCCGTGGTGCTGTGGTTCGGTTTTGCTTCAATATGTATTATTCGTTGTTGCTGGTGGTTCCTTTCTGCTTTTAGTATACCTTGTTTCCAAGGTAAAAATCTGTGGTAAAAATCATGTGGTTCTTGTTTGTATAAGAATTTAGACCACTTATAAATGAGTATTCTTCAAAAAACGTAAAAAAGCAAATTTGTCGAGTGGTTCCATTTTGCATAAATACGGACAATTATGACAACACATTACCTACATAATATTATTATGACATGATATTGCGACTGAAGGACATGAATCCATGGTTATGAATAAATTATTAAAAAAAAGACATGATATTATCTGTGATCACGGAACTATTAGACGAATAGAATAATGTAGAGAGGCACTTCGGCTTACTTCGTCCAACTTTACCTCGCCTCGGCCGACTTCCGTTTGTTGTCGGTTTTTGCGCCCGAGTCAAAGGCCACGGAGTTACCTGAAGTTCGTTCTGAATATGAACGTATTACGTACATGCGTTCCTCGCGAAGTTGAACGAGTGTGTAGTCATAGAGGAAGGATGTATATGTGTGTAGTGTAGCACCGCGGACTTCAGTCAACTTCGGCCGAGTACTTCGCCGAGGAACTTCGCGAGTGCCGAGTAGTGTGGAGGAGGCATTATTATAGTTCCATGTCTGTGATATTAATATGACATAATAATTTGTTGACATTCGGTGATAACTGAAATTTGTTTGACACATTGAGATAATATTAATATGGAGACGATACCGCCTACATCACTTATGTTCCACTCAACATACGTCATGTGGCGTAACTGCACTCAGTCGCTTGCTCGCTCATTGGCGCGAACGTCACGCTCATTTTTTATTTGTTTTAAAGTGAAACGCATCAAATATGCCTACGTGTGTGTTACGATATTGCACAAATAATACAAAGAATACGGAAAAGTGCAAAGGAATAACTTTTCATTAGTAAGTAACTAGATAATAATTTTTAAAACTTAATTAGAGCAAAATTTTTGGCGGGCGACATTTTGTCATAGATTAAAAATTTAAGATATGACATTGGGCATGAAATAAGTGTTGTTAGTAATATTTGCTGGCGTATATTTTTATAGCATAAAATAATAATTTTACATATTTAGAAAAGTATAGACTGGTTGTTAATTGAAAAAAGGTGAAATCATGAAATATGAAAATCAATTACTCAAGCACCAATTTTTTTTGTTAATTGATTTTAATCAAGTTTTTAATTGATATTGTATAAGCTACTGACTTGAACGTATAATTGAATTATTATTTATTTATCTGCACTAATATTATAAAGAGGAAAACTTTGTTTGTTTGTTTGATTGTAATTAATAGGCTCATAAACTACTGGACCGATTTTGATGAAAGGAGAATGCCCATTTTTGGTACTGGTTTTTCTCATGCATCAAGACAACAATACTATTAAAAAAAATCTCGTCAATTTAGAGGCCTTCTTACCATCGGAAAATATATTTTGAACAGGGAATGTTTTGTAAAATCTAATAAGACATGTAATTGTTTAGATCCGTTATTATAGATTTAGTGTCCATTACCGGTTACCACGGTAATCAAGAGGTAACTTATTACATTTACTATGGTAAATAGCTAAATGTATTAGTATCGATTATTGTTTTCATTGAATTACAAAAAAAAACAATTAAGATAAAATCACTCTTTAAGGTATTGTTTATACACTGTAGGTTGTTTTAACAAAGATAGTGAAGTAAAATAATATAAATATGTATATATAAAAAAAATATTATTATGACATAGCTTGGTAGGTAACCAGTTATTTCTTATTTGATTCTTTCTTCGAATATGTAGTGAAAAAATGATTCAAACAACAACAACAACAACATGTAAACCGAATAAAAACTCAATTGGCATTTTTTAAGTATATATTTAGATTTTCTTGAAATCCGTCCCGGAAGATTTCTGGTGCCTACCTACACTAGCCGATGAACAGATAGACTTTGTCTGAAAGCATAAGCTCTACGCATAGATTAAATATGTTAATCGAAAAATAACCTTTGGACGATAAAATGTTACCTAAATCACACATAAACCTAACTAAATCGGGGTTATTTAAGTTTTGAGGTTATTTCACATTTTTCTCAATATCTTGAAAACCCCTGTTTTTATCACAAAAAAATAAATTGGTAAAAATCTTTTGAATATCGAAGAACCCTCCAAAACCACTCTGGCATTGACGCAACACTGTACTGTGGTCCATACTTTCATGGGCATTCTCCTTTGGCACAGACAATCTTAAGACCCTGAGAAAGAACATAGGCTACTTTTTATTGCGAAATATGTGCCACGGGCGAAGCCGGGGCGGACCGCTAGTTCAGAGATAAGTAATTAATATTTTTTCTATTCAAGGTTTCCATGTCTGGGCCGTGAAGAAAGGGAAAAATTATTTTTTTTCTAAAAAAGGCTCAATTTGTAAGGAATAAAACTTCCCATAGCCCTGACTGAACCTAAAACACGAAAAAAATTAAATTATTCCATATGACGTCACTATTTACATCATCTTATATTATATGCCAGATATTGTTAGCCCCGCGTAGTAAAGTCAGTTTATACCTAAAATAAATATTAAGTAAGTACAAAGAAAATTTCAAGTCAACGTGCATGTAAGGGAGTGGCACCCAATAAAATAGACAGAATGAAACAAAGTGTCGCCTCTATAGCGGTGAGACAGTGACATCGCATAATCTATGACTGTCTAGCCGTCATTCGCGCGCCCCGCGCCGCCGCGCTTGGCGCACAGATTTTGTTCGTGGTGTCTGCTCCATATTAATATTATCTCAATGGTTTGACATTACAATTTACAAACATCGTTTTAAAGTTTACACCTCTATTTCTATGGAAATATGTATTAATAAATCAAGAATTATCATGAAATTAAATATCAGTTTTATCAATTTTAATAAAACCATACAGAAATTTAATTTATTTTAACAGTTTACATACTTTTACTAAAAATTGTGAGAAGAAGAAATGGATCCCCCATCGCCATGGAAAACACCAAACCAAGTTATGCAACTGCACAAGCTTAAAAAGAAAAAGAAAGCTTTACAAGTAAGTATATGCATTTAATTTATTAGCCATCAATAAATCGATAAATCTCGCGTTTTTCAGTATACATTCATGTGAAAAAACACGTGATCTGGAGAAATATCTAGGTCTTAAAAACAGCTGATCTAATACTTTAAAGAAAATTTCCATTTTTATTACAAGTTATGCTTCATCCATCACCATAATATTTGAAGTTTGCACTACATGACATAGAGCAGTAAATATTTTTTCGTAGTTTATGACTTACATTGCATTCTTTTCCATAATATTTGTACTATTATAAATTTACAGGAGCGTATGAAACAACCACTACAATCTACTACCGAAGACACAACACATTCTATTAAACCTGCAATTGAATTAGATTTCTCCAGAATTCTCAATGGTGACAAAAGAAAAAATCCATTTTCAAAGTATGTCAGGTTTTGAAATAAAACAAGCAATAATTTATTATGAATTCATTTATTTACAAAAGTAAATCATTGATTGATTGATTGATTGCTAAACAACTAGACTCACAATCAAACAATAACTCAAAAAAGAGAGCAAAGCCAAAAGTTTTCTAATGAATGGTACAATAGACTTTAGGCATTACTGCCATGAAATAAGTTGTTAATTTCTTTGTTTTACAATGCTGTTGGTAATTTTCTATTGTGAGTCTTATTGTTTATAGTATGCATAGATCTTTATTATTATTTTTTCTCAGGAATGCTGCAGAACAAAATAAAAAAGTTAAACTTCAAGAGGTGCCACAATTAGATGAATCCAATGACAAAACACTATTTGCATTATTAAAACTACCCGCTAAACTAGTTGAAAAGCCTCCACTTGAAGTTGACACAGAGAAGTTATCAACATTTTCAAATTTATTACAAAAATTCACGGCCGATCATGCTGTAGAAACTGTAAGTGGATAATGTACTTATACATTCTTAAACTTTTACATGATGAATGAATTTGCTTAATTTATTTAAATCGATCTATACATACTTTATCTGATATGAGTCAATACTATATCTGATAATAGTCAATTTTTTCATAATTATTATATTCTAGAAAATCACAGAACAAAAATATAAAAAATTGCCCATAGATTGGGCATTAAAAACAAAAGTGAGATTAATGTCACCGAAACCATTCCCGTGGACAACTAAATTAAAAGCTAGTGAAGAAGCCTCTGGAATTACAGGGTAAGTTTTTAAATAGCAAATTGCATCAGTTACTACACTAATGAAATTTAATGAGTTTAATAGTAAAATTTACTTTTACAGCCAGCATTATTTTGGAATTTTGTCATTGTAAAAGGTATTTCACTGATTTGCACTTTTTGAAATTAGTTAATAATGTATTTGTAACAAGTAGAAATGCATAGAGTGTTAAAGAGCTTGTTTATCAGTACTATAAAAAACATTTCCCATATAATATAGTAGCATTTGCTGTTTCTAGCAATATCTGCTATATAAATAGTGAAAAACATGCTCCACTTTATTAACGCGTTATATCAGAATGCTGCCGTAAATCCTATAATTTTATTAATTAACTTTACATAATATCTAGGTTTGTCCGTTGTCTCGACACAACATCGTCATCCACATTGGACACGTCTCCACGAGCTCGCTTCCACCAGACCTGCCTCTATTGGCAGCATCCACACTTACCATGGCTGAATCTCTTCCCTCGCTCCTCTGGTAAAGTAGCCGCCACTAGCTTCATGGCGACCAATGAAGAAGTCAAGCAGGCCTTGCTTACGGAATGGACAGAAAGTTTTCGGTCTTTGTTCCAGGTAGTTATTGTACCTCCTCCTCATACCTTCATTTGTGTGTGATTGTGAGTTCAATGATTATTTATTGTATGTCTATGTTCAGTCATTATTCTAGAGAAAGTGAATATTTTATTTAAGTTTTTATTTCTACTCCATCCAATAATACTGTTACTTTATATCGTTAGTTGCTCCGCGCCCTCCACTGCCCATACTTCTACGTGTGCGGCAATACATTCACGGTACTGTTCGTCGCGGCCGGGCTGTGCGGGCTGGCCGAGCCGTGCGCGCTGGTGGCGCCCACTACGCGCGGTTTTCGAAACACGCTGAGGCAGGAAGGTAATATGCACCTTGTGACGTAGGCAGGAGGGTTGGTAATACCAACCATAGCAAGGTCATGGGAGCCCGTTTGGTAAATAAAGCGTGGAATTTTTGGTTTTTACTACCGAATTCGTAATTCACAATGTCTAGAAACGTTCTAATGATACGCTGCAACACAATCCATTTTGTGTGGTCACTTGTTTGTAAAAGTGCGTGCATGTATCGCTGTCATCCGTCATTCCTAGTATTATACTCTTAGGACGTCGCCGTGTGTGAATGCATATCTGTACTGTTTGACAAATTACGAAAACAAGTTTTTTCTATAGATGTAGAATTCACAATGCCCCTCCGGCCGGACTACAAGAAGAAAATGAACACATCAGACGAAGACCGTAAGAATTCGTCTCACGATAGCTGCTATGACACGATGGACGAAGTGAAATCAGAAAATAAGGAGTCGGGGGATGAGGAGGATCCTGACGAGTTCCTGTCGCAAATGGGACTTGAAAGTGAGGAGCTGAAGAAGATAAATAACGCGCAGGTTTGTGAGATATATTTGTTTTTCAGCCGATGATTTAAAAATTGTGTGAAAAATACTTTAGTTCAGTTCAGAATAACAATTAATGAAGTTATTTTTTATTTTATTTCTTTTAATGTCTTTTCCAATTTTATGACTTAATTGATTATCTTAGGAGTAAATTTAGCCACTTGCATTGAAAGACAAAAGGTCTGTTTACAAAAAACAACCACAATCGTTTGCCTTAATTTTTGAAGTATAACAACTACTCACAATCGCTCATTAAAAGGTATCTAATAGGTAATATCACGGCAAATAAAAAATTTATACGGTAAATAAAATAGGTAATATCACGGTCAATAAAAAATTTAAAGGTATTTAAAAAATTCAGACAAATGATCACCTTATTTCGAGGCATTAAAGTTCAAAGTTTATTGTATTGCTTATTAGAAAACTCTGCCTAAAACACGCGTAGGCAGAGTTTAGTTTTAGATTATTTTGGAGTGTGATTGTGAGTCTAGTTATTTATTGTACATCAATGCCATCATAATATATTAAGTTGTATCTAAACCTATTGAGCCCCAAGCGGCCCGATCGGTCCGAGAGACAATAGATTTTCTATTTTGTCTGTGGTTCCGGGGCCTGAGTTATTAAAATGTATATTGTGTCGGCAGGCGCGGCTGGCTCACACGGCAGAGAGCAGCGTGGACAGCGCGGCGCAGTCGCTGGCGCTGGTGCGCGGCGCGGACGCGCAGGCGCTGTTCAACTTCCTGCTGAACTGCCGCTCGCTGGTCGGGCCCACGGGCGCGCTGGCCGGCGTGCCGCCCACGCTGCTCGCGCCCACCGCCTTCCACGGCGGCACGCTGCACTCGCTCAAGGTCTCTCACAACTTGCTGCTGAACTGCCGCTCGCTGGTCGGGCCCACGGGCGCGCTGGCCGGCGTGCCGCCCACGCTGCTCGCGCCCACCGCCTTCCACGGCGGCACGCTGCACTCGCTCAAGGTCTCTCACAACTTGCTGCTGAACTGCCGCTCGCTGGTCGGGCCCACGGGCGCGCTGGCCGGCGTGCCGCCCACGCTGCTCGCGCCCACCGCCTTCCACGGCGGCACGCTGCACTCGCTCAAGGTCTCTCACAACTTGCTGCTGAACTGCCGCTCGCTGGTCGGGCCCACGGGCGCGCTGGCCGGCGTGCCGCCCACGCTGCTCGCGCCCACCGCCTTCCACGGCGGCACGCTGCACTCGCTCAAGGTCTCTCACAACTTGCTGCTGAACTGCCGCTCGCTGGTCGGGCCCACGGGCGCGCTGGCCGGCGTGCCGCCCACGCTGCTCGCGCCCACCGCCTTCCACGGCGGCACGCTGCACTCGCTCAAGGTCTCTCACAACTTGCTGCTGAACTGCCGCTCGCTGGTCGGGCCCACGGGCGCGCTGGCCGGCGTGCCGCCCACGCTGCTCGCGCCCACCGCCTTCCACGGCGGCACGCTGCACTCGCTCAAGGTCTCTCACAACTTGCTGCTGAACTGCCGCTCGCTGGTCGGGCCCACGGGCGCGCTGGCCGGCGTGCCGCCCACGCTGCTCGCGCCCACCGCCTTCCACGGCGGCACGCTGCACTCGCTCAAGGTCTCTCACAACTTGCTGCTGAACTGCCGCTCGCTGGTCGGGCCCACGGGCGCGCTGGCCGGCGTGCCGCCCACGCTGCTCGCGCCCACCGCCTTCCACGGCGGCACGCTGCACTCGCTCAAGGTCTCTCACAACTTGCTGCTGAACTGCCGCTCGCTGGTCGGGCCCACGGGCGCGCTGGCCGGCGTGCCGCCCACGCTGCTCGCGCCCACCGCCTTCCACGGCGGCACGCTGCACTCGCTCAAGGTCTCTCACAACTTGCTGCTGAACTGCCGCTCGCTGGTCGGGCCCACGGGCGCGCTGGCCGGCGTGCCGCCCACGCTGCTCGCGCCCACCGCCTTCCACGGCGGCACGCTGCACTCGCTCAAGGTCTCTCACAACTTGCTGCTGAACTGCCGCTCGCTGGTCGGGCCCACGGGCGCGCTGGCCGGCGTGCCGCCCACGCTGCTCGCGCCCACCGCCTTCCACGGCGGCACGCTGCACTCGCTCAAGGTCTCTCACAACTTGCTGCTGAACTGCCGCTCGCTGGTCGGGCCCACGGGCGCGCTGGCCGGCGTGCCGCCCACGCTGCTCGCGCCCACCGCCTTCCACGGCGGCACGCTGCACTCGCTCAAGGTCTCTCACAACTTGCTGCTGAACTGCCGCTCGCTGGTCGGGCCCACGGGCGCGCTGGCCGGCGTGCCGCCCACGCTGCTCGCGCCCACCGCCTTCCACGGCGGCACGCTGCACTCGCTCAAGGTCTCTCACAACTTGCTGCTGAACTGCCGCTCGCTGGTCGGGCCCACGGGCGCGCTGGCCGGCGTGCCGCCCACGCTGCTCGCGCCCACCGCCTTCCACGGCGGCACGCTGCACTCGCTCAAGGTCTCTCACAACTTGCTGCTGAACTGCCGCTCGCTGGTCGGGCCCACGGGCGCGCTGGCCGGCGTGCCGCCCACGCTGCTCGCGCCCACCGCCTTCCACGGCGGCACGCTGCACTCGCTCAAGGTCTCTCACAACTTGCTGCTGAACTGCCGCTCGCTGGTCGGGCCCACGGGCGCGCTGGCCGGCGTGCCGCCCACGCTGCTCGCGCCCACCGCCTTCCACGGCGGCACGCTGCACTCGCTCAAGGTCTCTCACAACTTGCTGCTGAACTGCCGCTCGCTGGTCGGGCCCACGGGCGCGCTGGCCGGCGTGCCGCCCACGCTGCTCGCGCCCACCGCCTTCCACGGCGGCACGCTGCACTCGCTCAAGGTCTCTCACAACTTGCTGCTGAACTGCTGCTCGCTGGTCGGGCCCACGGGCGCGCTGGCCGGCTCACTAACGGCACCGGCCAAGTACAATATGGGGGTCTTCAAGCGCAGAGTGAACAGGTACCTTCTAGGGAAGCGCGTTCCATTTAAGACCACATCTCAGCTTAGCATCAGGCGAGATTGTGGTCAAGCGCTTCCCTATCGACAATAAAAAATAAATAAAAAAACGACGTGTGGCACTCGGGAACTGCCGCGGTAAAGCTATTGCATGCTACACCACCGCCCGTCGTATTGGGGATCGTGAGGTTTTTTCGATACGGTCCCCGCGCTCATGGCCCGCGATGGAAGCTATGCAATAGCTTAAAAACTTTTCATACATTTTTATGGACTCGCTGCACACGGTTGCCGGTGGCCGCCACATGCTACACGCTTCTAACTTCTCGTGACAGTGCTTGTGGCTGTCGCGAGTGGCTCGTGTGCGGCGACACTAACTCGTGCCAGCCCCTTCCTTCGTTAATATCTACTAAAGTACAGGCGCAGTCACCATAACATGGCAGGAAGCCCAGGCTCTCATTGCCTCCGAGCGAACGAGACGTATTTTACTTACGCAAGAACCAGGACAGTAACAGGTTTGCATGGTTACGTAAGCGTACAGAAGTTTCAAACAAAGCGACGTCGTGTTAAATGATCCGTTGCATATTTTTTATATTTTATTGATATCACATAAATTGTGAAGCAGTAGTCTCTGATCATATTAATAATCGATGCAAACAACAAAACAATTTAATGCAATATAAAAGCAAGTGACGATTTCACAAATTTAATTTTACTAACACCTATATCCAACATGTACAGGTCCGCGAGAATGTGATCCAATTGGACAATAAGAAGTACTACTCAATAGAATTGCGCGGTCCCATACTACCGACAACCATACATTCACTATTCAACGTGCTCAAAACGACATCGTCAGCACAGTTCAGCGCAACCTTCGCACACCACCAGCCGACACTTGCATTCTCTTGGGCTGCTAGAATTCTTGCTGAAGGTAATTTTATTGCTATTATTTTTACGAATATTTATATTTTACGTGTCCAATTACATACTACGAAAATGTAACTATTGTCAGTAGACTAATATGAACATTGAACATTGTACACGAATTTCAAACAACTAGACTCATAATTGCCTTAAGATCTAGCGCGCAAGAGCAACTTTTGTCTCCGCAACTATTTTGTCTCTCCCATCAACTCTATGGGCTAGTAAGAAAGTGCGCGCACGTAGCGACGCAACTTCCTATAGATTTGACGGGAGAGACAAAATAGTTGCGGAGACTAAAGTTGTCCTTGCGCGCTAGCTCTAATAGGTCGTAAAAAAATGTCCGATCGGCGTTGAACGTTCATTCAAATTAACACCTTATTTCCTAATATTAATGTTCAAAGTCTACGCTTATTAGAAAACTCTGCCAAATATACGTACAGGCAGAGTTTTGCTTCGGATAATTTTATAGCGTGATTGTGAGTCTAGTTTTTCAACTTGATTAGTTCTACAATTTTATGGATCAGTTAAATTTTTGTTGCAATAACCATTTGTCCACGTGTCGTATTGTAACTGTTTCACAACATTAACCCGGCCATACTTTTTCAGATGAAAGCGCAAAAGAAAATGAACCAAATCACTTTGCAAAAGCGTTCAAAAAGGAGAATCTATCAGACTGCGGGATCAGTGAAGACTTATTGTTGCATTTTTGTTCGTCAGATCCGAATTCAATAAAATCATTGGACAGTGTTAAATATAATGCAGAAGACGATACTTACACTTGGTGATATTATTTACTTATGTATTGTGTGAATGTGCATGAAATAAATATTTTTGAAAATCTCTTCTGTTTTTATTTTATTCCTCCTAAACTCTCTTAAACTACTACAACTCAGTGTTAATTAAAAAGTGTGTATTATTTGTATTGTGTACAGTGTATAATTTCGCCGTTTACAAATGCTCGGCATTTTGTAATATATTATCGAGAATTCGTCATCAGAAATTTTTAGTTTCGATAAGGGGGTGGGTAAGGTTAGGTTCGTGTTTCTTTTTTAAACTACCTACCCAGAAATAGGACCGTCTTCTTGTGGACATTTAAAAATTTAGTATATCCTCAGCATATTACAATAATATGCCGAACGTTTGTAAAGTGACGGACGCCTTTTGTAAATGAAGGAAATTTTACAATTTACCTGCGATATAAATATTACTTTAGGTCAACAGTTATCTGCTTCCTCAATAGCGGCTAATAGCTTTTTACCTAGTTTACAAAAATCAGTCTTGATTGCACGAAATATTTTTCTTACTCGCTTTTTTAATACGAAAATATCATAGTGACTAGGTAGTTACCACATTGTAAAACTCAATAATAAGGTCGATTAAACAAAAGTACGGCCGTTGTTCAAATCAAATCTTTCCTGGTTATCATATACTAGCCTCTGCTTCGCCCGGGTTGATAACTTTTATTATGATAAAATGTTGATACCTTAGGTTACTTTGTTCCAATAATAAAGATAGGGACTTTATTTTTTTACTAGGGGATGATGTAGCTTTCTCATGGTAAAACTATTTGAAAACTAAGAAATCTGTTTAATAGTGAAATCGTAACATAAAAAACAAATATTTCCTCGTTATACATAATACCTATTAGTTTAGCTTCATATACAAAACAAATACAAAATTCTCGTGGCACTGGTGTTGGCACACTCATTGGAAAGGTGATCGATTTTTATGAAAATATATTAGCATGTATGAACTCATAAGAGAAAGAAAAGTAACTGGTAGAACAATGTTTGCGGGGTCATTAAGGAGGCATTAATATCTCTGTGAATATCCTAAATATTTTGTTTCAATAATAGACAAGTGAAATTCATATTTTATCTTGTCAAATCATTATTTTTACCTACAAAGTAATAGATCAAGAGCCCACGACGGCCAGACTTTCCTTTCTTTAAGAAAGTTGAAAGTTTCTCTGTATATGTCTCCGATACAGATAAGAACGACTAACAATTATCAAGTCTGGGTTGTGGTTACTTTGGCAGGAAACAGGAAGTAAAGGTGTATAAAATTGTACCTAACTTTCATTATACTTTAAAAGCTAAATTTTATATATGTTACTTGGGGACGTATAAAAAGATGTTACCTCAAGAGCCGGATAGCTTTCATGGTTCTTACATCTGGCCAGACACATTTAAAAAATAACTAACATATCATCAAATTAACGTTACTACCTAAAAGTGTATCAAATATGAAATAACCCACTAAAAAATTAGTTTACTATAATTAATGATTAAAAAATAATAGTATAGTAAGTTATTACTTATCTTTTACGGGGACTTATGTTGATGGAATTTCACGTATCTCGATGACACAATAACAAAGTCATCGAGATACGTGGAATTCCATCGACATAAGTCCCCTTAAAAGATAAGTAATAACTTTATTAAATATATTATACTATTATTTTTTAGTCATTAATTATAGTAAACTAATGTTTTAGTGGGTTATTTCATATTTGATACACTTTGAGGTAGTAACGTTAATTTGAAGTAACATACATAAAATTTAGCTTTTAAAGTATAATGAAAGTAGGTACAATTTTATACACCTTTACTACCTGTTTCCTGCCAAAGTAACCACAACCCAGACTTGATAATCGCTAGTCGTTCTTATCTGTATCGGAGACATATACAGAGAAACTTTCAACTTTCCTAAAGAAAGGAAAGTCTGGCCGTCGTGGGCTCTTAGATTATAATGAAGAATATAAAAAGTAAATATTTAATTTGCCCAAATAGTCACAAGATCTAATATCTAAGTCTATTTTTAATTTATAACTTAATAAATTAATCAAAGGGTAATATTTCGTTGAACATCAACTAATACAAAGCATGTACTTTTTTTATAGATGAATGATTTACCATCATATAATATATCTGAGGTAGCGTTTAGCTACTATTATGTATTCTGTGTCTGAGGTACAATAATATTTATAACTTCAGTGATCAGAATATATCAACGAGACAAGGGGATAAATAAAACGAATGTATATACTTAACTGTATGATTTATTTTTTCATTTTTGGTAAATTAAAAATAAAGTTTTCATAAATCCACAAACATGCATAAATCAAGATTCATACAGGTAAGGATGAAATAAATAATATTGTGAGTTCCATTTCAAAATGACATTATTATTGTGTTACTTAACATAACTGCACTAAATACTAATTATCGCTCAACTCCAAGGTGGAACAGTAATCTTGGAAAGCTTATAACTAAAATTTTCGTCTATGCGCTTGCGGTACACCAAATGCTGGAACAAATGAAAAAAGTATTTTAGTATATATGTACACATTTTAGAAAAAAAAAATATCCAACAAATATCTTAATTTACCTGTTATATTGGTATAAAATGTTTTTCAGCGCGACACAATCCGCTAGCTTACGATTTCTGAAAAATAAAAACGAAATATTATTTAAGATCCAATTTAAATGTTAATTTCCAGGAACGACACTGAAGATATATGGCTTATCTTCGAAGTACCAAGTTCAAACATCCATCCATTCTTACAACTTTCGCACTACACATCAATATACGTATTAAATTCAACTCACATTAGAAGAGGGCGTGGCGGGTTGTCCGGGCACAGAGTACTGCGGCCGGAAGTTGGTGAAGTTGGCCGCCGCAGCCGCCGCCGAGAAGCCCGGCAGCGTGCCCGACTGGAACCCGCCCGGGAACTGCGCCATTTGACCTGCAAACACAACATCGGGTTACATTTAGACAACAAAATTAAAGAAAACGCTGTTATTTTTATACATTCTTTCACCTTTTTACATTTAAAGAATAATAGGGTTGTTGCGAACGGCGTGTCATCAACGACCAATAGGAAGATCGTGACAAACTATGGACGTATTACGCGCACGTACTTGTTACGCGCCAACACGTGCAGTGTGCACGCACCAGCGATCACGGGGTTACCAGATATTGAGCATTTAACTTCATTACCAATGTTTTTAAAATCACGTACATTCCTGTGATCATAGTACACCTTTAGTTGACCTTACAACTTGAACATCTATAAACTATTTGATATTTAGTTTTACAGCATTCAAATGCTGTATAAATGAGATTTTTATTAAAAAGTCGATCACGAGGCGGGTTTCGAGCCCGCGTTTTTCTTACATTCCACGGCAACGCCTAGCCTATCCACCCGTTAAAATTTTTCTATAGTTTAAAATATATTTTTTTTTCTATATTAATGTATAGTAGAGTATGTAAGTACCGGCGGGCACGGGGTTGCCGGCGGTGGCCGCGAGGCGCGACAGGATGGACCGCTCGGACATCTGCAGGCGCTGCGCCACGGGCGGGATGCGCGCCAGCGTCGCCGGCAGCCGCGACACGTCCGACTTCATGTCCGACAGCAGCTCCTCCAGCTGGTTCAGCACCTGCAATTATACATCATACCACATGTGTTAATTGTTTTGTATGGATAAGTCCAAACAAATGTGCATCAAACTATACAAAAAAGAGCGTGTGTAGCGAGCACACGTGTCAGAAGTGAAACTTCTTTGGCAAGATTCAAAGATATCAAAATCTTCGTCTTACTCCATTATAGGTATTTCCATGATACGACCTTGAAATTTTTACTCTCAACTTGCTTTAAGATGTTTCCACTTATAAAAAAAAAACAATCTGACAAGTAAAAGACAAAACAGGCGACTTAATCCAGCCTTAAAATTGTTTATGTTAAGGTGGATGTTCCGACCGTCCCTCCATACATTTTTGATTACCTCTAAACACTTAACACAGACACTATTTCTTTAAAACTAATCATTTTATCACTTCTCTATAATGAAATGTGTGCGCGTTCGACCTTTTTAATCAATAATTTACAATATTTACTTAGAAAAACAACAGTAAAATACCGGAAAAATTTGACACTTCTACAGTAGTGTGCGTGACTTTTGCCAAGCGAAACACGACATAAAGCACGACATCTAGCGCATAGACTATATACTTATTACAGATCTAGCGCGTCAATGTCTAAACGAAAGGCGATGTTTAGACATAAGACGCGCTAGATGTCGTGCATTCGCGTTCGTTATCTTATATACATAATGAGCATAATTCTAATAAATCAAAGTTCTGTGTAAAAATTGAGTAATTTCATTTCCAATCGTTCAAAGAAAATAACAATAAAATAAAATAAAACTAATGACCTTAGAAACTATGTTTTTTTTTGTAAACAATTTATTACTCATTATTGTTCGTCCGTCGTAGGTCTGTAAACTGTATTGTACACTGAAGGTAAATGGTACTCATAGAGGAAGGATGTATAACTGAGAATGGTACTGTAGGTACTTTAGTTCGGCGTCGTCGTCGGCTTGATATAAATTACATTCTTGATTTCATTGACACGCGCTATGATTTGCGCGCGGAATTTCTTGTGTTGTGAATTTATTTTTGTATGTTAAGCATTTTAATTGATTCAAATTGCAATGTTTCTCTAGTATGCATTTGAGACTATATTGTAAATTGTAATAATTGATCGTGGGTATAGTAATTAATTATTCTAATAACGCAATTAGTAATATATGTATTTTCGGTGGGATTCAAAACAAAAAATTGGCCCGTGATTTTTATGAAATTTCACCACATTGCAAATCACATCAATCATAGCTGTTCATACACATGTATGACGAAAGTGATTAGTATTGTGGCTAACATTGACTCATCAGTTCATCACTGAAACCAGTGATAAATCAGTACCTATATCATATTGTGTTTGAATATTTTTAAACAATGATATAAGTATACAATTATTATAAATCGGTAAACTATCAAAGTAATCACAAACTTGCAAACATTGGTAAAATGTCCAGTAGTTTATGAGCCTATTCATTACAATCAAACAAACAAACAAAGTTTTCCTCTTTATAATATTAGTGTAGACAAACACTATGAATACGATCACGAATGCAAATTCGGGGATTTTCTAATTATTGCTAAATAATAATTGAATTCGTTTTGAAATACTCTATAATTTTTAGTGTATAAATATTAAATAGACATTTATAATGTGGTGCTCATTTTTTTTGTACTGCTAACGCTATTGTAGGTACCTATTTTCGTTGTTTTATTTCAAGTGAACACGGCCATACAATTTTGTCACGAGCCGCCTATGATTGTAGGTACTTTTGTTAGGCTCCTTCGTCGTCCGCGTCGCGTCGGCTCGAAAGTTCTTGATTTCATTGTCACGCGCTATGATTTGCGCGCGGATTTTCTTGTGTTGTGAATTTATTTTTGTATTATTATTATTATTTTTTTTTATTTTATTGATTTAAATAAAATATTTCACTAGTATGCATTTGAGACTATATTGTATTATGTATAATTTATCGTAGGTATAGTTATTCTTATAACGCAGTTATATTTTCGGTGGGACAATTTGACCCGTGATTTTTCTGAAAATATATCACCACGTTGCAAATCACATCAATCATACACACGTATGACGAAAGTATAGTGGCTAACATTGACTCATCAGTTCATCACTGAAACCAGTGATAAATCAGTATATCATATTTTATTGTGTTTGAATATTTTTTAAACAACGATATATACAATATTATTATAAATCGGTAAACTACCAAAGTACTTCCGAATTTTCAGACAGACAAACAAGTAGTTTGAACACGCAGTTTTCTTATACTAGTAGCAAAAATCAAAACCATAATATTATGTTGACCTACTATATTTTACTAAAAGTCGAGTGCGTCGAAATCGTAAATAATAATATAATGTTTTTCACCTTCCTGGTTATTTTCCCATAGTAAATAGTGTTTTAGGTTTGTTGTTGTAGGTAGGAATAACAATAATTATTCTTACTTGTTGGTTATGAAATGTATATTGAAATAATTTACTTTTACAAATCATTAGTGATATTAGTTTTGAGTGAAAATGCTTGGATCAGCATAATATTATATGGTACTTCAAATACATGTTTTGATAAAAAAACAATAGTGTAATAAAATAAAACTGCGTTTTATTGTAATCAATGTTGACAGTTTTAAATTCCAAAATTATTGATCAATAAAATAGAATATAAAAGTAAATAGAATATAAAAATAAAAGTTATATTTGTTGGTGTAAACCAACAAATATAACTTTTATTTTTATAACCATCGTTCATAATATAAACCGTAGCAGGTTGCGTTTTGAAGTTCTGTCTACTCATACAGAAAAATGGAAAACTTGTTTTTTTTGTAAACAATTTATTACTCATTATTGTTGTTTGGCTGTGTGTTTGGCAACTCGAAGCGTGGTCGTCCGTCGTAGGTACTTTTGTTCGGCGTCGCGTCGTCGCTCGTCCGCGTCGGCTTGATATAAAACATTCTTGATTTCATTGACACGCGCTATGATTTGCGCGCGGAATTTCTTGTGTTGTGAATTTATTTTTGTATGCTATGCATTTTAATTGAATCAAATTGCAATATTTCTCTAGTATGCATTTGAGACTATATTGTAATAATTGATCGTGGGTAGGTATAGTAATTAATTATTCTAATAACGCAATTATATTTTCGGTGGGATTCAAAACAAAAAATTGGCCCGTGATTTTTATGAAATTTCACCACATTGCAAATTAATTATTATACAATTACAATTACAATTATTATAAATCGGTAAACTATCAAAGTAATCACAAACTTGCAAAATATGCTTTTCCGAATTTTCAGACAGACACACAATTTTATTAGTTTGTTTTAGCAAAGTAGGTACCTATACCTATACGCTTACGTCGCGCGTCGCGTCGCGTCGTCGAAAACGGTGCGCCCAGAAACAAACATACCTACCTAATTCAGTTACAATCCTTTTTTTGTTCCGTAATATATTGTATTCTAATACGATTTTTTTTATTCGTCGGCCAGTTCTACTAGGTATAAAAAGATAAAATTGAAATATAATTATTGTAGCGACAGCCATATGTTACTATGTTTTCGTAAATATGTTTTTCACCTTCCTGGTTATTTTCACATAATCTTATAGGGTAGACTGGGTACGATTGAAACAAAGGACGGTTGAAACAACACGAATATCTCGTAAACCGTTGGTGGGGGGGTTAGGGGTCCAAGGGGAAAATGAAGCGCACAACTGTTCTAAACACGAACAACAATGTTGCGTCGATCTCCGCGCGCTTCAGCTGATTTTATAAGACCCTATTGTGTTTTTATGACCAAAAGTAAGTATTTTGGCTTGGAGATTTTTCCAATTATTAGCGTTTCTATTTAAGTGACAGTATTAAGTGTGCGTTTTTGTTTGAAGTGAATCTTGTGGAATATGAAATTGTGACTAGTTTTTGTGTATCATTGTTGTTACAATTACTATAACTGTATTTTACCTAAAGTAGGAGTTGGGGACGGTTGAAACATTTTTTTTGGGTACGGTTGAAACATTGTTGTAATTGTTTTTTGATTTTTTTGAAAGCGATCGTACGTGTAAGAGAGATTTTGGGAAGACAAATAGACTTGACGAAGTACAAAGACGCATATGAGGAGGTGAAAACCGGAGAATCATTGCGAAAAGCGGCAGAGAAGCACGATTATTCGTTTCTAAGGTAAATTCGAATGCGAGATGACTCTGGCGAGCAAGAAAACAAAAAAATGAGATACAATAGAGGATATAACAATAGAAGGTATAATAATAGAGGGCGAAAAATCATGAAGTCTACTATTTACAGTGACACACCAGATAAAGAAGAGATAAAAAAGAGCCAGAATTAATATTGAAACGAACAAGAGCTGAGCAAGTGAAGAAGCGATTGGATAGAGGAAAAAGGACGAAGTTTGATGGAGGAAAGTGTAAAAGAAACACCATAAAAGCAAAAAGAAAATGTACAAGAGAAGATATCATCAGAAGATGAGGAGTAGGTACTTCTGTCTTGTTTGTACTTCACCATATTTAGAGAGCAGACCTTATTGTAAAAGTGTTTCTTAATTATTGTTAGATTTAAAATAAACAATCAATAAAACATATTTTAATACTATATTTTGTATTATTCGCATGTTTTTCAATCACTGTTTCAACCGTCCCTGGTATGGGGACGGTTGAAACAAATCGGATTTATTTTTTTAATTTGATTTACTATTTAAAATAATACACCTGGAACTAAAACCACAGTGCCTATTAGTAGACAGATACATGCTCTTTTATTTAACATATATTTCACATCGCTCGGGTTATAAAAAGCAAAGTTATGGTCGTTTTAAGTGAAATTGTTTCAACCGTACCCAGTCTACCCTATATATATAAATGAATCGCAAAATGTGTTGGTAAGCGCATAACTCGAGAACGGCTGAACCGATTTCGATAATTCTTTTTTTATTATATTCCTTGAAGTACGAGGATGGTTCTTATGTAGAGAAAACGTAAACATGTACCACGGGCGAAGCCGGGGCGGACCGCTAGTCTAATATAAAAATGAATCGCAAAATGTGTTGGTAAGCGCATAACTCGAGAACGGCTGAACCGATTTCGATAATTCTTTTTTTATTATATTCCTTGAAGTACGAGGATGGTTCTTACTTCTTATGGAGAGAAAACGTAAACATGTACCACGGGCGAAGCCGGGGCGGACCGCTAGTAAATAATAAAATAATAAATAGTGTATTAGATTTGTTATTGTATCTTGTATACCTACGAATAATTATTCTTACGTCTTGTTGGGAAATGTTCAAATACCTACCTATTGAAATAATTTACTGTTACAAATCATTAGTGTTATTAGGTAGTTTTGAGTGAATAGGCATGGATCAGAAATTCAGAATATAATATGCTACTAACTACTCAAATACATACACGCCAAACTTGTTTTACATTCACGCCATCTAGAGTTCAATCTTTATCATTTTTGTATACGTCTGTGTGTGTAAACGACCCTGTATGCAATGACAGATGTTAAAACGCATGGTTTTACCGAATTGGGTGGATTTTAAGGCAATGATATGACATATTTAAATAAAATATAATATTCAGTAATCGCCATGACTATTCCTACGACCTTAATCTTTTCCAATTACGCAAAAACTCAAATAAACTAGAAATGTAGAATTCAGCGCCATCTAGCGGGACATTGGCTGGGAACAGATCGTAGCAATCACCTTAAAACAAACAATCTTTCAATGGACAATCAATACAGATACAAATAAGGAACTTCGTTCCAAAAATCGGTTAATATAATAATTCATACGAGTACTCTATACAAATAAACAATCAACATCATGTATCATAGAGGTATAATACACACGCACCTTATGCAGCACCGCGTTGGCCGGCTTGTTGCCCGCGAGCGACTCCTTGCTGAGGTGCTGGTGCGACTCCGCGAGGCACTCCACCTCCGCGAAGCGCGCGTTCAGCGACATCGCCGGGTGGTTCGGGTCCTGCGTCAGGTTCAGGTACGCGGCGCGCCGGAGCTGCTCCTCGATCACTAGCGCTTGCTCGAGGAGCTGCAATGTTTTGGTTATTAACCTAAAGAATTGTACACAATCTATGCTAGTACTATAAAACTACAGGCCCTGTCGAACCTTTTTGTTCGAATAAAAAAAATTGTGATCAATATTTAGGGCATTTATAGAGAAATGCGACGACTGTATGCTATGTACAACAATTATACTGGTAAAAGGTGTGAATAAAACAAATAAGTTTAAAAGAGTATCGATTTCTTTATAAATGAACTCTGTATGTAATTGTTTTGTAAAGTGAAATTTGTATAAATTACCTTAAATCGCCTCGCCAGGAATTTATTCTTAATCTCAAGGAAGTTGCCCTTGCCAACGTCCATCTTGAACGGCTCATTGATGATCGCGAACCGCAGGTCATTCTGAATGTCTTGCCAGCGGCCGTAGCCGTGCGTCACGATACCGGCTAGTAGCCAGTAGTCGTGCCGCCTGTGCCAGATCTCGTACTCTCTACCAGGCGCCGCTGCTCTTTCCTCGTTCAGCCACAACGTATGCAGTTCTGTGAAACCACCGTCAGCGATGTTGAACATGAACTTGCGGCGTTCAACCTTGAGATCCTCCTCCTCCTTGACGAGCACCACGTCGTCGTCATCCTCATCTTTCTTATCTTCTTTCGGCTTCTCAGAAGCCTCAGACTCAGCTTTCTCACTCTTTACGTCATCTTTTTTGTCATCTTCCTTTTCTGGTTTCTCCTCTTTCTCTTCTACTTTCTTCTCTTCAGGTTTTTCTTCCTCTTTAGGCGATTCGTCGTCGACGGACATACGACGCTCCTCCTTAACTTCTTCTTTATCTACCTTAGTTTCCTTCTCTTCCGGTTTGATATCCTCTTTGATGTCGCTCGTGTCCATCGGCTCGTCCTTATCTTTGCTGTCTTTTGAATCAGACTTGTCATCTTTCGTCTCTTCTTTCTCGTCCTTTTCTGAGCCACCCGGTGTAGGGGCTTGTCCTGAGACTTGTGTGGCTTGTGTGGGGGCAGGCGAAGGGGCAGCGGAAGTGATAGGCGTGGCGGTAGATGGCGCGGGGCTTGGAGCCGCACTTTCCGCTCCCGCAATTTTTACTGGTTCTACTGGTTTTCGAACCAATTCTGGCATGCTGTAATAGCCATTAATATGTTCGAACTCCTGAACTTTTTTTCTAATCAGACTCATAACACCAATCCTCGTCAGTACGTGTTGGCGAGATAGGCCTTCTCTGGGAACACCGTCTGCGAACGTCTCCGCATTATCCGCGCCCGGTTCACATAGATGCCTCATGAACAACGACACGTAGGCTTTGAAATTTCGTTCTGACTTGCCTCTTAAATCTCTAACTAACCATTGCGAATTAAACGCATCTTGCGGCGGCATACCATATCGCATGATCGCGTTAAGGAATGATTTTCTTTGTCTGGCGTTGAATCCGAGGACTTCCATGTTGCCTCCGACTCTGGCAAGTAAAGGTGGTAGAGGTCTGTCTCTTTCCTCTCGCCTTTCCAGTCGTCTCTTGCTTCTACGGCTGAGGAGATCACCATTATCGTTCTTTTCATCGAAGTCATCGTCTTCTTTGTCATCTTCACTTCCCTGTGAGAAGTCAGAGTTGTAATCGGATCCATTTTCTTGCCATGTCGAGTCTTCCCTGTTTTCAGTTTGCGCAACACTGCCGTCATTATAATTAACCTGTTTACGAACTCGTTTACCTTTTCCGAGTGTTCTAGCCTGGTCTTCTTGATGTTGTTCATAATGATGTCTGAGCAGTTTGATCCAGTAAGCGGGGTCAGTATTTTCGGCTTCTTGTTTAATAATCTCAGTATCAACTTCCTCTTCCCCATCGCCTTCCTTTGTTGAATAACTTGCCACTTTGAAGGAGCTAAGATATTCATTAGCCCAGGATTCTTTCTGTTCAATACCTTCTTTCGATCTGTCGAGCAGCTCAGCTACAGCTTTGTCATCATAATGAATAGCTTCTTCTTTGCCTTCCTCCTCCTTGAACAATTCTTCCGTACCAAACCTTAAAATATCATCCAATTCTTGCTTCGTAAAGTTAGCGCCTTTTCCACCCATACCGGGACGTACAACCAAGTGAGTCAACATCATCTTCCTTTTAGCTACTTGCGTTACTCTTTCTTCAACACTGTTACGTGTCACAAATCGATAGATCATGACTTTATTAGCTTGACCGATACGATGAGCTCGAGAGAAGGCCTGGATATCATTGTGCGGGTTCCAATCTGAATCGTATATAATAACAGTATCGGCTGTGGCCAAGTTAATACCTAAACCACCAGCTCTGGTCGATAGCAGAAACACAAACTGCTGAGCGCCTGGTGCATTGAACCTATCGATAGCTTCTTGACGAATTGTTCCTGTGATACCACCGTCAATCCTTTCGTATTTATATCCTTCGCCTTCCAAGAAATCTTCCAAAATATCCAACATTTTTGTCATCTGTGAGAAAATTAGAACTCTATGGCCTTGCTCTTTCAGTTGTCTCAACATCTTGGACATGAGCACAAGTTTTCCTGACGCCTTAACTAATGCCTGGGTGTCGTAATTACCGTGAGGACCTAATGGAGCTTCTTCAGCAGCGACAGGGAACAAATAGGGATGGTTACAACATTTCTTCAAATCCATCATCACGTTAAGAAGAGAAACTGTCTGACCTCCGCTCTTCGGATTCAACGCCTCATAATTCCTCGTCAAAATGTACTTATAGTATTTCTTTTGCATTGGGGATAATTCCACACGCACAATAAACTCAGATTTTGCAGGCATGTTTTTGAGTACGTCGGCTTTGAGACGACGCAACATGTGCGGTCCGAGCATTTCGTGAAGCCTCTTTACTTGTTCCTCCTTTGACACGTCGGCAAACTCGTTTTGGAATGCAGCTAAGTCATTAAATTTATCTTTGTTCAAGAAGTTGAGGAGATGGAAAAGTTCCTCCAAGTTATTTTGCAATGGAGTACCAGTCAACAGTAACTTATAATTAATATGATATCCAGCCAAAAGCCTGAAGAATTTGGACTGATTACTCTTTAACCTGTGAGCTTCGTCTACGACAAGAACGGCCCAATCGATTGAACCAAGGCAAGTGGAATCAATTGAGATCAATTCATATGAAGTTAATAGAACATTGAATTTGACTTGTGACTTTATCTTTGATGGTCGGCCGCCTCTGTTTGCACCATCGTCGAAGGTAAGCTCATTCTCACGTATAACCGCTCGAGAATCTTTATCACCCACATAGGTAATACAATACAAGTCTGGCGCCCACAATTCAAACTCTCTCTCCCAATTGATGATAGTGGACAGAGGTACAGAAACTAAGAATGGTCCCTTGCAGTGACCTTCCTTAAATAAGGAGTACAAAAACGTAACTGTCTGTATAGTTTTTCCGAGACCCATCTCATCGGCCAGGATGGTATCGATTCCTTGGCCCCAAGAATACCGCAACCAGTTCAACCCTTCCAACTGGTATGGATGCAGTTGCATTCCCGTCTCGTAGACAAATGGTGGCTGGTCTTCGTACTTCTTATTCAAGTTAGTAGTCGGCCGGTCAGGAGGAGGGTTGTATTTTTTGTAACCCTTCCCTTGAATGCCGCTGCTATTTTCGTCATCGTCGGTATTGTCCTTATTCTTACTCTTGCGTCCAGCTTTCTTGCCTTTGCTTCCTTTCGTCTTGCCTTCTGATGTTATAAAAGCGCGCATGTCCTGCAAAAAGCAATTTCAATGATAAAAAGAACTTTAATTTACATAAAACCAAACATAATTATTTATCAGCATTTTTCATTCATACCTGATAATATTCTATGGCGTTTTTCAATCCTGCTATATCTGCATGTTCAGATTCCCATGTAGCTTGGTCGTAGGAAAGATCACGCCACTTGACCAAAAAGTATGTTGTCCCATCCCGAGAAGTACGATGATTTATAACTCGGTGAACTATCAGCCATTCTGGTTTTACACCATACCTGTTGTAATAATGTTTACTTGTTATAATGTTAACCTTTACAATATGATAAATTGTCAAAAAATCGGTTTAGCCAGTTCAAATTTCGCTTCCAAGTCTAACGTTAAAGGTAAATCAATCATTACTTTATAGTTTAATTCATAAACAAAATTTTTTAAACTAAGCTAGGTGGTCAATATCGCAAAACAAATCCAACCTTCTTCCAATGAAGTAAAGCTCGACTTGCAAGGGAATTTCCCATGTTAATCTTGTCTCTGACTGTTGTTAAACAGTTTTATAGTGACATCTTTGCAATCGTGCTCATAGGGCGGCCGTACACGGACCGCTTTAAGCAGTTTAGACCGACGGCTTGAAGCCGCAACCGCGCGGTGAACTATAGACATTCATTCACTGCTGTACAGGGACTACTCGAGCAGTCGCGACTGCTTCAAGCCGTCAACTGCGCGATTTGTAGCGACAGCAAAGGCAGTCAACGACCGACCGCTCGAGCAGACCGTGTACGTCGCTCAGCCGTTAATTGCTCTTGCAGTCCGTGTACGGCCGGGCATACAGAAGGTACATATTGTATGGTCATACTGAAGGATGTACACGGTAGACTCACTTGTAGTACTTCTCCTCGAGCATCTTCTCGTCGGGGTCGTGGTGCGCGTGCTTGCTGTACCGCTTGCGGCCCTCGCGCTCCTCCTCCGCCTCCAGCTTGGGCGGCTCCTCCGGGTCCGACTTGCGCATGTAGTACCGGTACATCAGCGGGTGGAACACGTCCAGCTGCAATGTGCTAATAGTCTTTAGTGGATGTTTTCAATAGGAAAGTGGATCATGCTAAACAAGTACGAGTTTCGAGTGGTAAAGCAGTTTCATAGTACGAGTTTCTGGTGGTAATGTGATGTTTAGTATAAGTTTCGAGTAGAAAAGTGATGTATAGCACGAGTTCGATTAGTAAAGTATTGTTTAGTGCAAGTTTCGAGTGGTTAAGTGATATTTACACGTGTAAATACGAGTTTTTGAAAGTGATAAAATGTACATTACTTTAAAATAGTAAAGTTTGGTTCTATGTGAGCTTTTATTAACCAAAAAGAATCTTGTAAAAGTTGTGCAATGAAAATATATGATTATTTGTATCATGTTTCCAAAAAAGAAACATTTGTTATGTGTATAGAATTTTACAAACCTGCAACTCAGATATCCAGCTACAATGCCAATACGACCGTTCATGCCATTTGACAAAGAATTCCCTGGTCCTTGGGCATTTTGACTTGCCGCTCGACTCCTTCCATCGCCATGTGAGAATTTTCGCCACTTTCCCGTCCATAGGTGGACACTGTAAAATTAATATTATTGCACAAATGTTTCAGAAAAGTATAGTATTATCAGAATAATAAAGAATAATACTTTTAAGGTTTTAATTAATGCACAAAACATCTTGATATATTATTTTTTTATATGATTCAGAAAACATAATATAAAACAAAATAATAAACTCACACTACATCTAGGACATTTCCACTCCCCATCTGGCACCTCTTCCAACGGCGGATTCAAACAGAAGCGATGGTACGCAGACGGACATGAGTCGCAGCATAACAACTCGCCGCCGTCTTTGCAAATTCTAAAAAAAAAACACGTTAAATAATGTTGTATTGTTACAGGTAGTGACACCTCGCTCTGAATGGTGCAAGCGAAATGTTTTTGCTACAGAGCATATATACAACTTTCCGGCATCATTCATCGGGGCCTTAACGGTCGGCCAGTCGAGTAGACTGGTTGAGGATCCTTTTACGATGGAGAAATTCCACCTTTCTTCATCCACATTAACAATCATAGTAACAAAATGGACGATCTAATAGTTATTGACGGCTGTTATTGTTTCTGTGCGAACGGCAAACATTATTTTTACGTAAGAGCGACAGAGACAGGTTATACCGAGTCAATTTACGAAATTCTTCGTGGTTCGCGACCGTAGTATAGTCAATGGCCTGACAAACCATTAATCTAAGATTATTTCCTTTCACATTTTTCAAATCAAGGCTACAATACACATTATAGCTATAGTTCACAGGTCCACAACCTAGCTACCTTCCCGCACTCACCTACAAAACTCCTGGTGCTCATCATCGTCGTCCTGGTCCTGGTTGCCCTCGGCCTCGCAGTGCGGACACGACCAGCGGCCCTCGGGCGTCTCCTCCAGCTCGGGCTCCAGGCACACCAGGTGGTAGGCGCGCGGGCACGTGTCGCACAGGATTATCTCGCCGCCTTGTTGGCACACCTGACGAAGATAATTTAGTTATTACGATAATTTGGACCGCTTCCATCACAAGCTATAATATTTCCGAGATAGCCTATTTGCTTCAACATTAATAACAAACGTGAAAAACAGCTAGATACACAATCAGCAAAATAAATTCCATAAAGGTGCATTGTAAATTGAACTTTAATTCGTCCGAATAAGGTTGAACTTGTTTTGACTAGGATAAGCAAATGGAACATATCCAGAAATGGTGAAATCTAACATTAATTTATGATTACATTATCTTGAGGAAGAGTGTTATTTTTAAATTGAGGAATAAAGTTCTATTGTTTTCCAATGCCCAAAATAATTTAAAAGAAAATTATAAATGAAATGAAAATTGTCAGAATTGTGGTTACAAATTTTTTAAACATTTTATTTCACGTCAAGAAAATTATAAATGAAATGAAATGAAAATTGTCAGAATTGTGGTTACAAATTTTTTAAACATTTTATTTCACGTCCGTACAAGTCACCAAAAAGAATAGATAATCAAAAAATAATGGTATTTCCAACTCACCTCACAATAGTCCTGGTGCTCCTGCTCCCCTTCAGTGCCATCGGGAAACTTATTTGTTGTTTTCATTTTCTTCTTTTTCTTGCTCTTGTTGCCGATTTTCGTTTTAGCTTTCTTTTTGGGTTGTGGCTAGAAAAAAAATACATTATAAATTATAATAATATAAGTTATAACCATTAAAATATAATTTTCAAGGGCACCCTCAAGAACATCAATAGAAATGATTTCTTCTAATTATTTATAACTTCATCCATTTTTCTCTTTTTTTCACATAATGACCTATTAACAATAGCTTCTTAAGTCATTATTTTTAATTGCAATTACAATACACACAACAATTTCAACAAATAAAAATTCAATATTCTATAACATAAAAGTTATTTTCTCTTACCGGTAGATTAGGATCTTCTTCCTTAACTGGAGCTCCTGGTTCGTCCGCGGCGGCGGCCGGTTTGGTCTCTTCAGCCTCTGCCAACATTTGTTCAAACTCGGCATCTGAATCCGAGTTCGCACCAGCGCTACCTTCTTGGTCTTCCTCCTGTATAAGATACATTGCATTATTTATTAGACTCTTATGAAACACTTAATTAGCTCACTAAGGAATAGTGTGATAAACTTATGAATATTGGCCACTTATTTCTATAATCTAAATATCAGTACTAAAAGCTACTGGGGTAAGAATAAGTGAGTTTATTAAGTTAGCATAGATCATAATATAAAAATAGCTTATTATTTTTTTTACGTGTTTGTTATCATCAGAAGAAATTTGCGCCAAAATTACAAAAAGATATGAACTTGATAGATATTTTAAGTTCACGCGACAACGTTGGATCAGCTAGTTCTAAATAAAATCATAATTGCGACATAAACTCACACTGCTAGTCCGCTTTCGCTTGCTAAACTTGATCTTGAGCGTGGGCACTTTAGGCTTCCTGCCCGGTTTGCCCCGAGGCGTGGAACTAGTACCGTGTTTGGGCTTGCGGCCGCGTTTACGAGGCGCCGGCGTGCCTTCATCACTGATACCTTCATCGTCTTCCTCTTCTGGCTCATCTATTGAGTCCTCGATCTGTACAAGGAATATTTTTATAAACACTAGTGTCTGAACTTGTATTTGATAATACTTTAAATGGAAAATGTCATTTAAAGTATTATCAAATATGAACACAAGAGCATATGCATATTCATTTAAAGATCAATGTCTATCTGAATATGCTGTTGTGTTCATTTATTTTACACTATTACTATTAATATTTTACAACTTCATTAGAATTGAGATAATAATTTTTTTCTTCAAGGATTTACGATAACTTTTTATTGCTACTTTAATTTAAAATAAAATAATGGAGAAGGAAAATTTGTACATGAATTGAGACTTTTTCCCTAAGTGTATCTATTCTAGTATTTTACCTTATTTTCTTTTGGCGGCCGACCACCTCGCTTCGGCGCGTAATCTGACGTAGTCGAAGTATTTGTGTTTTCTTCTGAGCCGCCAATGTTCTGATTATTGCCACCATCGAGATGTGGATTTGTTTCACAGAAAAGTCGCCACTTTGCTGCTACCAACATCATTAATTTTGACACTGGTACCTGTTCCAAAATAAATGTACCTTAGTTTATCCGTGCAAATTTGAATGCGAAAGAAATAATACTTCGTTTGTTGCATAATTAAAGCAATATAAATTAGGAAAACTTATTTCTAAATTTAAAAAATTACGCAATAATTTACAAATAATAAAAGATTTTGTTGAATTCACTCTGTAATAAAAATGAAAAAATTATGAAAATTTGTTGTGTAACATAACATATTAGATAAAAATTAAAATAAATTGAGTTACCTTTGGATTTTCTTTAACAATAAACGGTCGCACATGTTGTTGGAACAGTTTGTAACTAGTCAAATTCTCGAGGTCTGCATCTGTATACTGTATGTCCACATCTGTGAGACCAAATGAGGAGCAGACCTCTTCCACTGTTGGCATACCTAGTAAAGATAAACAAAGTTAAAAATAGAAAACAATATAATTTTATAAATTTGAATGCCATAAAACACTAAATATCAAATTCAATAGAAAAGAAGACATGATATTTGAGAATATTCATACTGAAGTATTTAGCTCTAAAATGTCTTGAACCACTAAGTTACTCAGAAATAATTTAATTTAGTTTAATTGAATTTAAATCTAATAATCTTCTATAATATAAAAATGAATCGCAAAATGTGTTGGTAAGCGCATAACTCGTGAACAACTGAACCGATTTCGAATTCTTTTTTTATTACATTTCTTGAAGTACGAGGATGGTTCTTATGGAGAGAAAACGTAAAAATGTACCACGGGCGAAGCCGGGGCGGACCGCTAGTTTATAATAAAGCTATAAAATCTGTTTTTTTGCATGTCTTTTTAAATGTATCTGCTATCATTTAAGCTGAATTATCATTTCTTATGACAATGAATGAAATGCACTACAGCTTTTTTATTACCATTACACATCCATTTTTATCTTCTACTCTTTTATTGTGTTTAATTTCTCACAATGTAATGATAAACAATGCCTTTATTTCTTATCTCATTGAATTGAATAAAATATTGGCAGACATGATACAATGATATGGAATGCAATGATAGCAATAACTTATTATTGTTTTACAACTTCAAAATTTCAGCTATTTACAGCTTATATTTTTATAATAAGTCTAGTTTATGATACAGATTATAAACAATAAACAATAAACAACAATAAACAATAAACTTTATTTCCAAAATATAAGATGCACAGAAATTGAAAACCCTTGCTCCCACACTAGGATTCCCTGTGTCGTGGGAACAAGTATCTTCCAGTGGTACATTTTATTCCTCGTGCTAAGAAAATAAACTATTACATTACAAATCTTCTACACAATTTTTTTTTTTTTTTTTTTATTATACTTACAGATCTCTAATGATACTCCATCTATACTAATATTTTAACATTACATTCTATTTTATTTATTTTCAGGGAAAAATCACTGACAACTTGGCAATAATGAAATCCTAACAGTTTTTTTTTTTCCTAACAGATTGAACACATTTCTTAACCTAGCAAATTTAATACAGTTTTTAACAAATTTATTTATCTCAAGCAAACATTTACCAGATCCTGAATCTGAAGCCACCGGATTGGAAGTGTTGTGTTTGCTGCCGCGGCCCTTACGCGACTTCTTGCTGGACGAGACAGCACTCAGTGCATAATCACTGTCGCCCTCCGCCTCAACCTCCAGACCAAAGTCGTCATCCTATGGAAAAAATACAAATTGTTTCATAAATTATGTTTGAATTTTGAAGGTGGAACAATTGTATGTAAGCTTTATAATGATTAGCTTTTATAAGCCGCCTCATACTGTTTTGTGATTAAACAACATTTGAGTGTTTTCTGAAATGAAATGTTAGAAAAGAATGTCTGATAATAATTTTTAAGATGCAGATGATCAACAAGTAATAATTAATAAATCATACCAATACAAAGTACTTATTACTTGTACAGATAAGATAAAATAATTTAGTCATTTTGAAGAAGGAATAACATCTGAGCAACAACAATACTTATATTGTGTTTTATTTGTTTTTATAATCATATACTTTTTTGAATAGCCATATAGATTATAGAAGAATATTATTATGTTATGTTGTCATTCCTAGTACAATAAAGTTAACAAAAATAAGCAATATTTCAATTTGTGACTCACTTCTTCGCTTTCATTCTTTCTCTTCTTTTTCTTCTTTCTGCCTTTCTTTTCTTCACCTCTGGCTTTTCTTTTCTTTCCTTTTTTCTTCTTTCTGCCGTCCTCTGGTGAGTAGTCGTCATCCTCCTATTCAAAACAAATTAATAAATAATTCATGTAGATATTTACACTATGGAAACAGTCACGTTATGTGTTTTGATTTTGGTAGCATCTGATTTTAATAAATATAATAAATCATATTATCACAACAGTTATAATTAATTAAAAGTATTGAAATTTGATTTTCAGTAAAAATTTCAGTAAGTTTCAGTTCAGTTTACTTTTATAAATTAAACTTACTTTAGGTGGTGCTTCATCACTTTCTGCAGAATTCTCGTTCTGACCCTCACCTTCCTCAACATCCTCGTCACCTGCAATCAATTTCGAAAATTACCACCAGAATAACGAATGATGCTGTCCACCTTGTCAAATGCTAGCACTTGGCTTATTTTCGCGACACATGCACATTTACCGGTAAGGTCACTAATCCCTTTGTTTGGCGGCGTCCATTTTGTTAAGTAGTAATGAGGGGATAATGCATGTTCTTTTCTGTCACAAACTGCCACATAAAAATATTTACAACCAAACCACAACAAATATACCACTGAAACACTTCATCACTCACGATTAATGCAGAGTAGTACTTTCAGGGGTTATATTTTGATCAAATTTATCACCAGCACCAAGATTTTTGAAATTTTAATTGCATACCGCAAGTAAACAGATGATACCGCTATTCACATTTTAACTATGACATGCTAGATCTGAAATTGGTCGTTTACCTGCAAAAGAACCGTCTACCTCTTCGTCCGATGCCATTTAGATCACAATTTAACACAACCTAAACGAGAAGAAAATTTTAAGTATAGAAAGGCAAAGGACGCGCAGTTTTTGCGACAAATGGTAATTAATTCAGAAATTGATGCCGCCGTCACTACGATGAACTAGCGTAGCATGAGAAGGTCGGATAACGGATTTTATGTCTCGCTCTTGCAAGTCGTGCATGTATCGAAGAAAATAATAATGTTACCAGATCTATATACAAAATTTACCATAGTTTTTGTAAGGCATCTTAGCAAATGTTTGGAAATTTTTTAATTATTCAAATTTTGTAGTATTATCTCGTTAAGTCAATCAAAACACATTTCAATACCTAAATATATTACTTATTCTGAGAAGAAAGCGGGATCTTTCTGAGAATTATATAATTATCATTAATTCATGTGAACATTGCGTCTACGTATGAAGATAATATCTTTATTTTTTAATATAAATTTATGGTACATTATAGTACAGTATTCTGTATATCAATAATGAATACATTACCATTTCACTTACACACCAAATATTTTAAAAACGAATAAGTTTGAGAGTATTTTTTGGCAATAAATTGTTAATCAGATAATTGTGGTAACATTTATTTGTTGGCACAGAGTAAAATCGATCAATCCATGAAACAGATTATCCAAAATGTAAAATTCAAAACGGGAAAATCGATTCTGCAAATCGAATGAAAATGTATTACAATAATTACAAAATATAATATCTATCTATGTATCTATCAGTAGGTGTTGTAAAAAAAGCCAGCAAAATTCACAAGAACTTTCCTATTCTTAATTTACCTATAGACTTAAGTTGTAAACATGGGACACACTTGTGCTGTTTGAAATTGTAAATCGTCATCTCGTAATAACAAGATCTGCCTTTTTATCATTACTTTTCTTACTTCATATTCTTAGGCCGCGTTTCCATCTGCAAGAAAACTTCTGGAAGAAATGTCCGACAGTCTGTTCAGCAGCTTGCAAGTCTAAACCATGTAGCAAGGGCTGTCGCCGGTCGCGACAGTTTGTCAAGCGCTTCTTGCGAGTAGTTGCGGAAGAGTGTGTAAACATGACTGCATCGACTCGCGACAGATCTCGCTGCTTATCGGTCTAGTTTCGTATATCTCGCAGCAAGCTGCATTATCGCCCGCACATGTTTTTTGTTTATTTGAAAATAATGAGTCAACGACAAAGTTGTGAATGCTCTCGTGAAGAAACTATAATGTCAATAGGTTTTTATGAGATCTTAAGATGGAATAAAGTGATTATTTTGATTTCTTATTTTTTTTTTGAAGTGAAACTTCTTAAACGGGGTTGGAAAAAAATTTAGTGTAACATTTTTCTGTTTCGCGTGACATTTTTCCGTTACGCGCCATCTTTTTCTTATCCCTACCATGCGTGATTCGATGTATTTCTTTAAAGTTGCATATAGTCAATTATTTTTTTTAAAATAAGGTCATAAAGAAGTTTCACTTCTTACGTGTGTACACTAGTACACGCACACATTTTTTATATATTTGTTTTTATTGACCATCTTCCAGTTGTATTTCGCGTAATAAATTATGGTAAGCATGTTCGCAACTTCACGTCTCCTAGAAATCCAGCCTCGAACCCAAATTGATCTTTTTTCCATTTTCGACACTAAAATTGTTAATGTAGCTGCTACACGTGCGCATCTTGACGGCATTATTTCACAGAATAGAATAGAAAAATTTTGACTGTATGATGTGCCGGGATAGGAAGTAATTCCTATCCCGGAACTCGTAAGATCTCGTGTGTATATACCTCCGCGATAAGTTACGATAGTATAATCCGCGAGCTTCTCGCAGGACATTTTATTGGATGAATAAATTGCAGGACATGTAAACGATATTACAAGGATCACATGCAAGATTTCCGCGAGTTTACTTGCAGATGGAAACGCGGCCTTAGACTTGCAAGCTGCTGTCAGACAGACTTTGTACATTTCTTGCGAAAGTTTTCTTGCAGATGGAAACGCGGCCTTAAATACTGCTTTCTAGCGATCAGTGAATGAACGGACTACTTAATAAGATTCGATTCAATCAAAAATCGATTTACCGACATGTACATGAATTTGCATTCACTAAATTTATTATCTATGCGCAATTTGATGTTTGAGTTTGACGACTGTTTGACGTTTGACGTTTGACGCTTCGCTTGATCATGATCATCATTGACAGTTGACACAATCATTCAAGAAAGAGTTCAAGAGCGTCTTGTTATTATTTATATATGTGTTTCTTGATTATAAATTAGGTATTCACTTTCCTCTTGACCTTTTTATAATCGCAAAATAAATTAAACATGAATGCTTTATTGGATTATGGTTCGTCTTCGAATGAATCCGATACCGATGATAGTGGAGAAGAAGAAGAAAAGTTGTAAGTGGTTTCTTATTGCTTCCTTGTTAGTCAACCGATTATATATTTATTGTTTGGATATAATATGAACATATGCACTTATGTTAAGTTAAAATACAGGCTCATTGAATATATGCATACTTTTAAGCTTTTCTTACGACCTTAACCAATTTCGTAGTAGGTAGATAATGAATTATTATTATAGATTGCTCTTTACATTGACGCTTTATTTTAGGACAATAAAAGAAGAGGAAACGAAAGATATTGAAAAACCTAAGCTACCAAAACCAGCACTTGGCGAGAGTAGCCTGCAAACATCAGTTTTCTCCAACCCATTTGTAGAAGCAGAGCTAGCAAAAGCAGCTATATTAGAGAAACATGTTAAAATGGTATATGTTGACTGTCCTTTCTTAAATAAATCTGTGTTTTATAATTTAATATGTACTAAGTTTTGAATAACAAGTCAGATCCTTGTATAAGATCTTAACAAATATTTTAACCACAAGTATGTGTACTATGATAATTCATATCCCCCTGAAATTTATCATGTTCAAATTATTCATAATATATTTTTATTTTAAACTAGCTAAATGGATATTGGTAAATTAATATTACCTTAAAAAATTACTTATACATAATATTATATTGTTTTATATAAACTAGTTGTGTTGGCATAGGATAATATCCAATTTTACATACAATCGTCAAGTACATAGGCCATGACTGTTAAGGTTCCAGGTAAAGGGAATACCCAGATGATCAACGGGAAGAAAATTTGTTGGAATTTTAGAAAAGGAAGGTGTAGATTTGGACATAACTGCAAATATGCACATGATTCTGATATACAGAAGACAGCTGAGGAGTTAGATGCAGAAAAACAGGTATTAAGTCATAAACATAATACAATATAATGCACTTTAAATTCTAATATAGTTAATCTTAAAACAGGGACTCAGTAAAATATTTATTGAAAGTGGAAATATAGCTGAATATATACTTAATAAGGTTTTATTAATTAGTAGTACATATATGTTATATAAATATAAAATATTTTCTAATGTATTAATGTAAAGCAATTTGTAAGATGTTCAATGAAATAATGAATAATTCATTGTTTTAGAAATTGAAGACAGTGGTATGTGAAGGTGCAGGAACAATGTCATGTACCGTCCCCCCACCAGTAGATGACACTGTCAATCCAACAGATGACAGCTTATGGGAGGGCAACACAAAGAAGAAGAAGAAAAGACCTGGCCTGAGCTCAGGGCTCATACCTAGCCAGAAAGTTATCAAAATGTACAAACAACAGAAGTTAAAGGACGCTTTATCGAAATAAATATATAACCAGTAATGAATGTGTGTTTTCTGTGACACTTCACTATTTTCATATTTTAATCAAGGTAGTGCATCAACTTCACTAAATAAAATGAGATATATGTATATTGTGAACTAGCTGCTCCGCGCGGTTTCACCCCCATTAGCTCCACTCCTGTTGGCCGTAGCGTGATGTTATAATATAGCCTATAACCTTCCTCAATAAATGGGCTATCTAACACCGAAAGATTTTTCAAATCGGACCAATAGTTCCCGAGATTAGCACGTTCAAACAAACAAACTCTTCAGCTTTATAATATGAGTATAGATTAACTACTCAACCAATTGTAATAGTTATTCATCATTTGAATCTCATTACTAAGTGTCATTATCTACATTTTTACCCTATCGCTAGTCAATGTATGATACAATCAACGGATACAATACATAAATGATTAGTAGGAACCACCTTATATTTCCCAAAAGATTTTTAATGTTGTAAATTCCCTATCTTGATATGTTCGGATTTTATGTGAAACTAGCTTTCCGCCCGCGTTTTCAAAGGAAAACCCGAATAGTTCCCGTTCCCGTGTGATTTCGGGGATAAAACCTATCCTATGTGTTAATCCAAGTTACCCTCTATATGTATGCAAATTTCATTGCAATTGGTTCAGTAGTATTTGCGTGAAAGAGTAACAAACACACGCACATCCTCACAAACTTTCCCCTTTTTAAAATTATTATAGTAGGATTTTATGTGAAATGTTATGATAATTTAGCAGGCATAGCCTTTAAAGGAGTCAATATAGTTGTGAGGGAATGAATATTGTATTAAAATATACAAAACAAAAACAGCAAATTTAACTCCCCCAATGAATTTTATTTTTAGGATGAATTTTTTAGGTGTACTTGATATTTATGAATAAATAAATAGTGGCAAAGAGAAGGATTTTAGTCTAATTGAAAGTTGAAACCACATTCAATAGTAGAAAAATAAAATACATTAATCCTTTCAAACTGTCTTTATTTAGGAAACGCAGAAAGTACATGCGCTTTTTAGATAAAACATTTTTTATGCATAAAGCACTTAATAAAAACTCAATTCACTGGCCCTTAAAAATAAAATTATCTCTAAATCATAGATGTAAAATTACTCATTAAAACATTAAATAATACATTTCAAAGACACGGCCAGTGAATAAGTTAGCTTGTGTTTCACAATAATTACCTAAGTAAGCAGTGATAGCTCTTTCCGTTTCATACATTAGTTATAGCACAGCCATTTACAATGTTCTTGTGGCGTTTCGCCAAAACATTTGATAGCCTTAATGCTATTTATATATTCGCCATTATTTGGTCACAGATGACGCAATCTCGCTAACCCTTTAAATACTAGTGAGAAACTTTAATAACAAAACAACTGATTTAAACGATTCCATAAACAACCTTATAGCTGTTCCACGTGATTTGTAGGCTTAACATTATCAGACTAAACAAATTATATCTTTAACTAAGATCAAACTATAGATTGACGACACAACATCAAGATATTAAAATTTTACATCCTATATGTTGTCTAATCAAATTTGCAACAAAAATATTTATTCGTAGCTAAACCAAAGTCGCTACACAATCATCTACTAACACCGATATACTGTGAGTTGTGACGCGAGCTTAATTTTATTATTGCAATTAAGTACATACTACGAAGATTTGCGAGTGTCAAATACAGAGACTGAACATGTAATATTTCTAAGTCGTAAATCCAGACATCCATAGTTGCTAATTTGTATGCTCATCTTCCAGAGTGACCAATATCAAGCAGTTATGGCTATCTGCTAGCGACAATTATTATAAATACTTCAAAAGGCACAAAAAAGAATTTTTAAACATTATACATTGAATGATAGTCAATTTCATTATTTTATTATTCATATGAAAAAATATTCTAATGAAGAAATATAAAAATAGTTATTTCATTTGGCATTAACAGTTACGATATAATATAGCCATATAGCCATGCATATTCTATTATAATATCATTTTAAGTACATCATATATTACTTTGCTTTTAATTTTGTGTATATTGAAACATTACAAAGTGGAATATTACAAAAAGTTCTTATGGCTAAGTATAAATATTTTAGTCTATGTTTTAATAGCAACTTTTTTCATCTTTGGTGATGGGTGCAATCCATTGCTTTTGAGGTGATCTATATCCGTATCGTGTACGCCATTGGGTAATCCATTACTTAAGGGTGCGTGACCATTCATCTTACAGTGTCCGTTCATTTTGGCGTGTCCATTTAATTTGTGTCCCGTGTGTCCGTTCATCTTCTCGTCGCATCCGTTGATTTTTATGTGCCCGTTAACTTTGATATCACCGTTTTGCATTTTATCCACATGCCCGTTAATTTTCTCAGCTTTATGTCCATTTAGGCATTTAGGTTGTCCTATTAAAAATAACCTCAATTAGTAAACAACACTCATTTTTTATCAACCGGCGTAACTGGGTCAGTATTAAATAAAAGATTGAAAGTTATGGAGTCAAGTTGTTCGGAATATATAACATTTGTTGAAGAAATACAGAGTATAGGGAATAATATATTTATATAAAATATATAATTTAGTCAAAGTGCATTACTTAGGCTTACTACAGCAAGACGACGCTAGCGGTAACACTCACTACTGTGCACAATCCGGTGACTAACACAACACAGAAACACACTAAAGAAATCCAGATGAAAAATTATAATTCTAGCAATACCGACACCAATGCTAATAGGGGCTAGAAGATCTAACACAATTACGCCAGTTCGAGGAACATGCAACTTGTACACATTATAAAATTATACAAAAATGAATATCAACATTAAAAATTATCAAAACTAAGTCTTATCAAAGAACCTTTTTTGCTGACTCTGAATGCATGCAAGAATAAAGACGTCTCATCATATGAATATTGACAATATCATAGGTGAATAACATGTTTTTGATAAATTTAAAATGTATTGCATAATTTGGGCTGGACTCACCGTAAACGCCAGACCCCGCGTAGTACCTTTTTGAGGTTTTCCAATCTTCTTTTAATGATAAATTATACATGGAATAAGCTGGATCGCCGGTCACTTCCTTCTCGATCAACAGAAACTTGGGCAACGATGCCAATAGCGCGTCTTGGTCGTACGCCGCACTATAGGTCTCAAGCAAAACCATACCACGACATCTGAAATATTACAACAAAATTAATAAATCACCCAATTCAATTGGTACCAATATATTTTACACACCCTAGTAATTTACCTTATGTTACTGCCAGATACATATAATCGGTAAAGGTAAATAATAAATAATAAGATTTGTTCAATTTATTGCTATAAATATATACATAAATACGGGATAAGTGTAACATTGAACGCAATATCACCTTGGATGCGTCGGTTGTCTGTATATATCCAACTGGTAGTACTGATTGTTGTAGATGAAGCAGCGTCGCTTTTTGAATATCGTGAAATGCGCGTCGTCCTTTTGCGGGAGCATGTTCAGGTAATCTCTGTGCGTCAATTGTGTCCTGACCTCCACGGACTGGCCATTGGTGGGATGGAACTTTCTCATCGTGTGAATGTAAGACCAGTGGCCCTTCTGTCCACGTTTCCGTAACCTGACTTGCGCTTTGCGGACGTCGCTCTGCAAGTAGTTGTGTTCCACGTCGAAGTCTTGGAAGGGTGGGAACTCCGCGTCGGTCGGGAGGGGCGTCTTGACGAGGAACTTGCGTTTCTTCGCGTTGACGTTGAGCCGGTCGCCGGTATCGATGCCGATCTTTTGACAGACACAGGCGATCAGGCGGTTCATCTTTTTGTCAAAATCTGTCGAATTGTCGATGACATCGAAGTATGGATGTCCCACCCAAGCGGCTGCCGCATTGTAATCTAGCTCCCTCGCGAGCTCTACACCTTCAGAACGACACGCATGGTCCTGGAAATAAATCATAAACATTAATTTTATACAATTTTAGCTTGTGTTAAAAAATTTGCATATTGGTACATAATTATGTTATGCCAGGTTGTCTAGAGACTACAACCTTATCAAATATCAGTCAAATGTACCTATTATGTAGGTAGTGGTTTTTGCCCAAAAATAAAACAATAATAATCATAGCATTTCATTTGTAGAAATTTCCTTATTTAGTAAGATTTGCGGAAAAGTAAAAATAAAACAGTAAAACATGCTAACAATGTTTTCAATACATCAATCATCGACAACTTCACGTGACATTGATAAGGCATAAATTTCGATTGAGATGGCACGGTGCCAAATCGACGACAAAAATTCAAGGTCGTTTGAATATCCTGAAAGTATACTTTTTTACAAAGTACCTAGGTACTTTGTTTGCGTATCATCTAACAAGGTTAAAAGTCGTAATTGGATTTACGTTATGTAATAACAGTCGCGATTTGTGTTTACATCGAAATAAATAATTTTCAAGTAAATAATTTCCTACGGCATTAAAAAAACAACAAAAACTTGAATTTTTTTGTATGAAAAATAATTTTAAAATTGTAAAACACGTTTATATTCTTATCAGCCACAATTACCTACAATGTTATATCTTTACGTCGTCTTCAGTCGTCGAGTCATAAAGAAGATGTAACCATGCATTAAATTAGATAGATAAACGATTTCATTGTTGGCCATACAACATCACGACTAAGTAAGAAGCAACCATCTTCATACATCAAATACTTAATTCATGTCAATAATATATTTAGAAATTAGAGCTATCGGGAATTCCCATCCATTCAAGTCACATTGCAAATCACATGCATATATGATATAATATGTATGTGTGGTATATCCAATATAGATACTACATCGAGTACTAGAATATACTAAGCCAATCTACTAATGGGAAGCTGTCGTACTCGTATAAGCTGACTATATACATAAAGCGAATAATGCCAAGGCTGGGCCTGTTGCGTAACTTAATGTACTATATTATTTACACATCATTCTACGGTATGTGCAATCTTTATAGCTATAAATCTTACAATCGAGCGAACATATGCCATATTGATTTTATGACAATGAATAATCAACGTGAATTTCTCGAAAATGCATCGAAAAATCGAGTACTGTTTACGTAATATTATGTATGCGGAATAGCGGAAACTAAACGATACTCCACGTATCGAAAAGGGAAAAACGATATTCCCCTATCCATAAACTGAACTGAAGTTTGATATATTTGGAGAGCAACAACATTTAATACTATTTTTTTATTTCATTGATTACAATTAGAAAGCACTCTAATTAAATGAGTAGAAATTTCCATTCGTATTCAGTAAATAGCTATAAACTGGACAGCAATTTAGTTATTAACTCGTGTACAATTTATGACAGCGATGGCAAAGTAATAAAGTAATATCGTGGTAATCGATCAAACTTTGTGATGGATTACTATCTAAACGTTAATCTACATATTGATTAACTACCATAATATGACTTTAGTGAGAAAGGTTAAAGGTATATTGATTATATTTATATTTTTTAAATTAGCTACTCAATTCAAAACCCTCGTGTTGTAGCCGGCTATATCCTATCTCTAAACCATCAAAAATCTCTTCGTCTCAATATCTCATCTTCTACCTAACCTCTTTTGCTTCTGCTATCCACAACTACTTGATCACATTGATTGGATTGTCCTAAGTTCTCTTAACTTCATTTCAAATGTATCCGACATTAAAAACAAGCACAATTTCGTTTTTATCTTTAGTCTTGTCTAAAAAACGTACCTCAGTGGAATAAAAGTCTTCAGCCCCGTTGGCAGCAGATACCATATGCACGATATGGTTATATCTGTTATCACGCAGCTCCACACTGTTCCAGTTGTTCGCGTTCAGCATAGCCTCCCACTTCTCTTTGGAAATAACTGCAAAGGGAATGATATTGTCAATCTTTGTATAAATATGAGGGTAGATTGATGGAAGATAGTTTTCGTATGTTGATTTGAAATTTAAGAAAATGAAATGCGATCATTTGACCTATGTGAACAAGATTAATTTCATACAACTTAGACTTGATAAACTATGATTCATAAGAAATGGGGAAGTCATATTATATTATTTTGCCATAATACATCATGATAAATAGAGCCTTTTAAGCCTCGTGTTCAATTAAAAACCAGCCTAATCTTAATGAAAATCATTTAATTACTTTCGATTTCTTTGAAAGTAAAATTACACAGCATATAGGTATTTTGTATACATTGGCACAGTATCGATTTACCCTAGCCAAGTATAATACAACGTCTAAACTATTTTTGCCCGGACGTAAAAACTCTCTTACTATTGGCTATTTTGCCACACCCACTGTTTTGATGCCAAAACTTTTTTTTAATAATAAAAATCGTCAGCTCTTGAGGGTCAGCGTGGCATTCAGTTGTTACGCTATTGACGTATCAAAACATGCGTGAATTAAAATAGACTTTATATTCACGATAGAATCGAATAGCAATTCTACTGGTTATTGCTAGAAATATAAAAACGATAATTATGTATAATGAAACACGCAGAAGCAACTATTGTTACTTTAAAATAGGTACTATTAGGCACACGTCTTATATAGACACTGTTGAGTTGTTTATGTAACAGTAAAAAAAAGCAGATGGATTCAGCATGTTATACAGTATACCGTGAACTTTCAACAGTTTAAATTGCAAAGCATAAGAAAAAGTACAAAGACATTCTAAGTCTATTATGGTCTGGATGTAACGGTCTTTGACCTGCAAAGTGAGTCAAACGATGACTATGACTCTTGGAGAAACGTCACATGAAGAGGTAATGAATATATTTAAGTCTAACGTCAGTAGGATAAAAATGCGATAGCGATTACTGTATTGAATCGAATCCTTATAAGTATTGCTAAAGGTAAAGGTTTACATAGACATACGATATGCATAACAATTTAGCGTATAATATGCCCCATTAGTTATATTATTAAAAAAACTTTCAACACTTCATTTATAACAAATCCTTTAATACGTAATTTATTACGTAACTTAATTTAATAATATTATATTTATATCACATTTCCATGCCCATAAAAATAAATTTAAATGTGCTGAAACTAAAATATAACTAGCTGATAGTAATAAAATTACATAACAAAAACCTCATTGATGTTTCATTCTTGGACGCTCGTGATGTGTATTAATAACGTAACCATTGAACCAATAACTAATATAAGATTAATAATAATTAGTATCACGCATGAACCAAAAAAACACGTGATAAGTTACGTACTTTGTTAGAGCGTAGGTCACGATATTATGTTCCGAATTCGGATAAATATTATATTTTGCTAATTATTGATTAAAAATATTTTGACTATGAGGTACAACTCAAATACATATGACCCAAAAGTGTATAGGATAATAGAAAAATTATAGCGTGTCTAAACTGTACCCGCAAGCAAAACCGGGGTCTAAAACGTTCATAAATTTCAATTCATTAGGATGTTCATAAAATAAGTGGTACATGTTTACCCTAGATTCTTCATGTATTTTCATCAATCAGCTGTGGTTTAGCCGCGGAAGCCTAACAGACAAACAGGCAGACATTCTAATTTATAACATTTTACATTTTTACAAATTGTGGCTACCTTCTCCTATTTATACATTGTTTACATATCAGATACTAGCTGTGCCGCGCGGATTCACCCGCGTGGCTCCGCTCCTGTTGGTCTTAGCGTGATAATTTTTTTTTTTATTTTTTTTTATTTGGTTCACAAATTGAAATTGACACTTAAACAGCCTTAAAAACTATTTACCAAAACAAACATTTGCGGTGCAATTCCTAAACTAGTGAGCACATCGTGCTTAGTGAAACTACATAAACTCACTGACAATGTACACGCTACACTTTAAATTTTAAACTTTAAACTTCTATAGTAATTCAAGCAACACTACAATTATTTTCAACACAACGCAGAGTAAAATATTACTCGTGGATAATGTAGCTTTCGAATGGTGAAAGAATTTTTAAAATCGGTCCAGTAGTTTATGAGCCTATTCATTACAATCAAACAAACAAACAAACAAAGTTTTCCTCTTTATAATATTAGTGTAGATTTGGAATCCACAAAACAATGTGAAAGATAAATACTGTCGTCACAACATCCACGATACCGATAACCAGTGTTATGTATACTTATGCGAGACAGGAAAGCCATATCACTTTATTATCGCAATCCATCAAAAGGCTAGATATATAAAGGACAATTATTGCGACTTTATATGCAAAACTTACATTTTTCTATTATGGTTCATTTAAAATAGTATTAATTATAAGACCATCCACTTTGTAACGTGGAATGTCCCATGCCTTAGTGTTCAACTATTTAACACTGAACTACATAAAATGGCGGTCATTTTTTAGGCGAAACGATTCGAAATTCAGAGGAAAAAAAGACCTTCAGAGCTAGTCCTTGACTGCGTTTATTACGTAATGCTGCTCTATATCTATTAATATGTATACTTGAACAATTGTAAACATCTTGTATATGAATTGAATGAATCATATCAGTCTCACATAATAATAATGAAAAACCTAAGACAATCAAAGATATTTATGACACAAGATATTATATTTTACGATGTAGGTAGTACAACTTAAAAAATTGTCAACCCGAGTGCCTCAGGCATGTGACTTACATGATTATGTTTTACATAACAAAACAATTAAAAGATCGACACTACAAAGTTAATTAAATGATTAGGAATACATACAATATCTTTATTGTATTTATTCCTGGTGGTTGGATATCATTTGAATAATAGGTAAGTTCTATTTTATGGATCGCTATTTTTTGAAATCTTATTTGGCTTGGAAATTATAAGGTATACCTATAACTTTCTGTATCTACATTAAAGTGAATTTCTTGAAATTGCAGGGAAATGGAAAAAAAAAGTTACTTTTTATAGGAAAACCACTTTTGTGTTGGTAGAGAAGCAAGTTTTCTTTTCGGAAATTCAGTATAAGGATTGTTTACACAGCCCACACACCAAGGTATAATGTGTCCTAATAAAAAAATATATATTCTTACATGCACTAGCGTCCATGGCTCCTCGGTCGCATATGATCAAGCAGTTCCTTTGACACGTCCTGCCCAACTCGAAGAAAGTGTTTTCTATCTGAATCATGGTCTTCAACAAATTCTCCTGGAACTTATTAGCTGCAACAAAAGGTTCAATTTAGAATACAACTTCTTTTGGTCTTAATAAATGGGTTTCATAGGTTATAAGTTTTGTTCGTCTATTACTACGAGGTAAAAGTGCGGTAGGAATACCCTAATAATCGATCAAGTTATAGGTGACACTAGTTCAACCGGTTATAAACACATGTATAATATAGAACTTAGTGTTTTATAATCTAACATTAGCCTTAATTATGCGTTAACGAAATCTTTCGCAGTCCTTATTGTTAATCGTAGATATAATTTAAACACAATGAAAGATGAAAGATGGATTTATTTCGATAAAAGAGGTAGGTACCTATAAAATTTAGATATTTTTACATACCTACTTGCTAGTTAGCAACTTATATCGTTAATTTATTGATAATATTTAATACCGGTCAAGTCCTGATGTATCCAATAGATACTGGTTTATAATTAATGTTCATTTACATCATATAATATAACCTATAAATAATTGATGATAATTACAATTTATTGTTATGCATGTAATAGATATAAGGTACGCAGGCAAAAACTCGATTTGCTGTTCTCTGTAAATATTATAACAATAGGAGATATGTCTTTCACACGAAGAAACACGTTTTTGGACAGAAATATATGTGAAGAAAATGTTACGCTGGTGAATCAGCAATTACGGTCAAAATAAAATAATTAAAATAGGTATTGTGATCAGATAAAAATCAAACTTCAAAGTTTAAGTAAAATACTATCTTATACGGAGAAATAATAATCATGTGAAGTGCAAGTGGGCAACTATCTTTATCAAATAAAATCATTGGTGTCCTTGTGTGAATGTCTCGATAAGGAAAGTTTAAATTTAAAAATGAATCACATAAAACAACCGCTTTGCATTTTAATAATTATCTTGTAGAAGTACATTCTAGTTCACAAATCTGTTTTTTAAAGGTTACGGAGGACGGGGAAGTGAAACTGAACTGGTGAAACTAGCAATAACGTATTTCAGAATCGAATGTAGTTTTAGAGCGATATTTTTTAAATTGATGTAATCAATTAGGTACTATTTTAATTTTTAACGTAAGTTTTCTACCATAATATTTATAGTGCCTTTCATATGTAACAAACCAATCTTGTAGTGTAGTCATTAAATTATATTGATTGGAATTTAGAATTTCTTACGAAGACCGGTATATTTACAAATAGCCATACATAGCATACGTCTACAAAATTGATGTTGTGAAATTTTTAGTAATTTAATATGATCTACGTAATAAACAAGTAGGTATCATATTACGAAGTAATAAGACATTACAATCTGCAATAATATAAAAAATGCACTCATGTACTGTTTATAATTATTATTAATGATTGCAAGAATGCAAGGTGCGTTATTAGGTACCTACATAAGTAATTCATCAACTTAATTTTGCATGTATTGATTAGATATACATATTATTCTATAGGTAATGGTTACTAATAGAATTAGGTAAGTACCTATCTTGATTAGCTGTAATATAATATACACATTAACACGCGAAATAAAGTTCCCTTTTTGTATAAAATCCGAGATTTATATCATTCTAAATCCATTTAACCAACTAATGAAGCTACAGAGACCGTGAATTTCTCTTCCCGTTTTATTTTTGTTGCCTGCCAACGAACTTTTGTACAATTGTACGTCCGTCGCATATTTTAACAGTCAAAGAGGAAAAACTAGAGCGCGGAAAAGAACTGACGTACAAAAGATAAATGGAATAGAAAAACATCGCTGCCGGCTCGTGACTGTCGACTGAGGTCGTCAGCTGCCGAGACAATTTACGTGGCACTCAAGAAAAAACTAATAAATAACTAATTGATGTGTTTTATGACACTCATCGAGCATTCAACAATATGAATATTGAATGATTCATTTCGTCATTTGCAATAATAATTTGTATACTTACAGACTTTTTAAGGAAAAGGAAAATTGTACAAAATAGGTATATACTACCTATAATTTATTCAACATAGTTTGTTATTAATGGATAACATTATTAACCGCTACGATCTTCAAAGGTGAAAGGCTATAGTAAACACGTACAAATGTTTAATAACATAATACAATAAAGTGATTACATCCCGGCTATCAAAAAAATTACGAGCTCATTTATATACGCTTGGCACGTGCAATATTTATTAACATAATATACGTAGCCGTTGATAACAAGTAACAACAGCCATGAACTTGATAACGATTTTATAGGTATCACGTCTTTACTGCGCACTCTACTCGTATTACCATAGATCACTTGGAGACAGTTATGACACGTCACCAACTCCTGAAGTATACACGGTCCATATAATTGTGTTAAACATCGGAGCCCGATCGTATCACATAACAAATGTGCAATACTAACCGCAGAGTAAACATTTCAACCGCCTATATAATTTTTATAAAGCGAACCGCGTACAAGAGGTAGCCGCAAAACAATATCTACAAACAGAATGCGCAAACTAATCAATCGTTATCATACAACCCAAATATTATATTAAAAATTATTCTGACATCTACTAAAAATGATAAAAGGTTAATTAAAATATACATCGATCCTCTGTTTTTGTTGTTATCAGATAATAAACACATTTTGGTTTATTTTGACGATAACATTATTATTAAGTGATGCAGTCTGGAGAAGATTATAGGATAGAGATTAGTATTTTGTATACTACCAATTAAAACATGTAGAAAACATTTTCATGCCTAATACATATTTTGTTTTAAGAAATGTGATACTGAATAGGTAAAACAAAATTTAAATTCATCAGAATCTAATTCGTCAAGCGATGTAAAAAGCAGTCACGCATCCACGAGAACAATTTCGCATGTCTGCTTCGTCATTACAATTATGTATTTATTTCTCATATTACCGTGATCAGACCGTTAAATTGTGTAACTTCTTGTTTAAAATAAGTACCTAAGTAGGTACCCTAATATTTCCATATCAATTTGCAGAAAGCCCGGAGTACCTTTTTGGGCCCGAGAAGTTTGTACTAAGTGGGGATACTTTACAGGAACTGGAAGTAGTGAATCACGTTTTTAAGACTCAATTCGAAAATTTTCTTTCTATCAATAAACTCGGAAAGAAACTATAAAACATTCATTATTTTCAATACCCCACTATGGTACTTGATTAAGGCCACCTTTCTGTTAGCCCACTCAAACACTCGATAAAAGACAAATTTGCACGAGGAAACAAAGTAGCAGAAGTCAAACCGATAAACATGTTTGAGAGATAAATTGAAACGATTAAACATCAATAAATTTCCTACAATTTAATAATAATTACTGTCCAACGCGTTAGGCTGATACCGAACTTAATTATACCTATTCTTTGTCTCAACTCTCAACGTACAGACGATGTCGATGACATTGTATTATTAATAAATAAGCTTATACATATTTAGGTTACCTGCCTATCAGTTTCAGTAGAGTTATATTTACCGATTCATTTTCAAATTTCCTGTCAGCCAAGTTGTCTGCCAATTTGCCTTGACTTTCAACATCTCTAACGAACCGAAGTATTGTCTGCCAGAAAAACTCGAACGACCATAAAACGATTTTGAACATCGCGTACCTATGTAAAACGTTTGTGACTTATACTCATTAATAATTCACTGACAGAACCTATAGGTACATGCTATAATTTAGCCACGAATATTTCGTGGCTCATTACAAATCAATATCAAAGTCAGTAAGTATCGTTAAATGTTATATTTACACAGGGTCAGTAGACAAGTCATGACTTGTCTGACAAAGTCTGACTTTAACTGTTTACTTAGACTTCAAGCCTCTGTACTGACTTCAAATCTGTTTACACAGGGTTTTTTTTCGGGTCAGCACTGATTTGCCTCAAATTTGTAGTCAGTTACTGACCCTGTGTAAATCAGCACTTACAGTCAATAAAAAAGGATGAACCGAAAGCTTGAACAAAAGTAGAACACGGAAGAATAAAATCATCATATCGCGTGCCTTGTTTCTTCATCATTTGTAATACATAATTTCCATTCTTGTTTTTATTAACTTTCAATACAAGGAAACGAAACAACTAAGCCCTAACTACCTAGTGGTTTCAAAATAAGGCTAAGTAATCACGTTATAAGTTAAAATTATTTAATTTTATAAACTAATGATATCTATACATATTATAATAAATCTGTAGAAGGGTCAATTCTGTACATTGAAAATATTGAAAAAATAACTAGCAGGGGGTGTTACTGGATCGATACCAAACCCAAATATGTGATTAAAAAATTTTTTCTCTGTCTGTCTGTCTGTCTGTCTGTCTGTCTGTATGTGAAGACATCACGTGAAAACTACCGGTTCCATTTCGATGAAACTTGGTATAATTATACCTTATTATCCTGGGCGTAAAATAGGATACTTTTTATCCTGGAAAAATACGTAGAAAAAAAATTAATCTCAATTTTTCAGTTATCCATAGACGTTGTTCTGTAGTAGGTACCGCGAACACACGTTGCGTATTATTATAGACCTAGCCGTATTTGGGTCCAATAGATATTTATAAGATGTCATTGTCCGAGTTACTCAAAATGGAGAAATAAACCATCCACGCAAAGACCGACATCCGCGCAGACGGAGTCGCGGGCGGAAGCTAGTTTATAATATAATACTAACATTTGTACCGGTCAGACTTGACTTAAATCTTTCATATTGGCTTTTAAAATTTACTGTGAAGTGCAAAGAAATTTTAAACAAATAGCTGTTGTTTAGGTTTACTCATATTATAGAATAACTTCAGTAGGTATATTCCACCTCATCATTTACTGGTGTGACGCAAACTGGATGTAAACGTCCGCAAAATATGAATAATCAGGCTTATTGTAGTCGCTAAAATACTATTCAGGATTTTATTATGGAAATTAGAAGCTTCTAGGTGGTAATTTGGCAACGAGCACAAATGGACATTGTCCGCAACATGTCATTTGAAACTGTAGGTACGTAATTACCGTAGAAATTATTCAACACGTAACAAATTCATAGTTTACTGAACATAAAATCATCTAAAACGTAGCGATACATTCGACTTTAAATAAAATTAATGATTTCTTCACGACTTAAATGAGAAAACAATTAAGATCGATAGCATAATTACAACAATAATAAAAAGCCTAAAGATGAAGTGGTTTCCACAAACAAATGAACAATCTATTTCGTATTAGGGTTTCAGAGATAACGTTTAATAGCCCAATGAGAATGATGTTTTAGCAGGACTACCGGTGACCTTCCACTCACCACAGTCACTTTGGTTCGCCAGAGCTAATCCTGCTGCGGCGCATCTTTTGCAATCCTGGCGGCATTTACCGCCAGCTATATTAAGCCGTGATTCTGCTACAATATTATTTCAAGTAAACATTGCGTAACGATAAGGTATAAAAGACACAAACAAATATTTCTAATCATATTTGAAAATAATAGGCGCAAGGTCGTCCTCTGAATTGATCGCTTTTGAAATCGACCAGTAACCCCGTTACGTGCGTCAGTACTCAATTCAGAAAAAATTGAACATAATTATTTCAACATTTGTGAACATTCAGAACATAGATGTTAAAATAATAGTTAGAATTCAACTTGGCAAGTTCGTGCTCCAATAGTAATTCGCGGGAACATTGTACAACTTCTTTATCATTATTTAACTGTTGTTTAGGTAAGTAAATACGTCAAAATGTATTTTAGACGTCTACCGAAAAAGCATACAAATATTGGACGGAGAAACGTAAATGAGCCGAATAAATTAAAGGCTAAAATCATGATACTTTTGTATTGAGAAAAACTTAAACCAGAACTCTACAAAAATTACCGCTTCCCGACTAACATCATTTCAAAAAAGACTGAAAAATTTATCGGAACCTCAATCGATATACAATAGATCTATCATCTAGTTAGTTTACAATCTTGATACCTATGTATCTATAGTCTTCAAAGTCTACAATATAATACGGTATAGAAATGGAATCGTACAAAGGATTCAGATAGTACAGATGTACATTATACATGCATAGATATCAGCTACATTGGCTTGTCAGAAATCAACAGAATGCAAACACGTCGGACTTTTAAACATCCATGCGGACGGATGTAAACAGATGCTTGCGTCAGAGGTTGATGAAAACTGAATACACTGGTGAAAACAAGACACGGCTACACGAAGACGACACTATCGGGTTCATTCAAGTACGATCGATGCCGCTTGCTAATCGAATGAAAACGAATTCGCCTGAATGAGCAATCAAGCTAGTAATAACCGTATAATTCATACAACTGAACATTTTAAATTGCACCAATTAATGATATAAAAACAAAGGTTCTGCGGTAATTGCAGTTACGTAAGGTATACATTTTTAAATGGCACTAAAGGATTGTGCTGTTCATTATGCATTGTTAATTGCAATGATTGCATATTAATATACACCGATTATTGCAATATATGACTCCCTACTGTGAATGTACTAATAGAAGGTTATAATAAAACACACAATGTGTCCAAAGTACCAATATAAAGTTTTATTAATTAAGGCATATATTATGTGCTACGCGTTATAACAGTAATAATAAATAAATACCATTCATACAAGATATAGCTATACTTTCGTAAATAATGTTCTCACGTAGGTATACAATGAAACCAAGAGTATATTTATATCCCGATTCCAGACAAACCGTGAACATGACCGTGAAGCGAATGCGTCAAACAACGTACATCGTGTAGCCACCCGTGAAGCCCCATAAGAACAACACCGTCTATTATTATGCATTTCTATTATATTATTGTATTATGCGCAAAGAATGCATTGTGAGGGAATTTTAAATGGATCTGATTTAAGCTGCAACTCTCATTATTAAATGCTTGGCAAAAACTGAAATTACGGCGTTGTTAAATTATTGAAGCAAGTTTGTTTTGTATTGCATCATTATTCCAACATCCAATTTCTATCGATATAATAATTATTACTTTGTATTGTAATAAATTGAGAAACGAGACATATTCATGATGTTAATTAAAACCTAATTAGTAATTACCGACTCTTATCGAAAACGAAGCAAAATGAATACGTGTACTATAGTTGGAATTGAGCGACCCTTTTAAAACGAGATCACTGTGGTATTCAGCAGAGATAATAGCAAAGTTCAGAAATGAAAATAGATTGACACGTGACTACAATAAACTTGATCAGACGTCGAAGCTCGCCTTTGAGAGCTTTAGAAACGAAAATAAACGTCACGGTAGCACGTGACGGGCGTCCGGGGCAAGCGCAACGTCATGAGGACAAACGATGTCTTATTTAAACCATTTTAATGTACCTCCAATAGACACGCTGTTTCGGAATCCGGTTTTACGGAAAATTTTACAGCAGTATTTAAAGCTTTTGCGTTTTAGTTTTGACTAGATGACGCTATTTTATTGTAGCCAGTTTTCCTAGTTTTCCTCTCCTTGGCCTACAATTTTCGTGGCACCAAACTCTCATTCTTATATTTGCTAGGTACTGCCCTGTAAACCTTACTATAAACTCAATATATTTTTGGTTGTTTATCGCTTTTCAGTTGAATGCGGGTACAAAGTGTCACTCGAATATTGATGTCATTATAATCCCTCTTGACGTAATCTATCGTAAATAGTGTTACATAAAAATGCTAGTACGCTGAAACTGCATCACGAATATAATAGTTGGCAATGACATATCATTCAAGATAATGACAAACAGCTGTACAAACATCAGCCTCACATGATTTATTATTTGTACCTACTTATTAGTTATACTGTGAACCATGTAGTAAAAAAGTACATTCATACATACATATTTTTGTTTAATCCTATCTAACTCGTAAAATTTTTGAGTTCGAGGAATTTAATAACGGCATTATAATCGTGGACATTCATAAATTAAATTTAAAGAATTTGAATTGACACAGTTTTTACATTATGAAAGTTGTAAATTGTAAATTCTAATTCAAACTTAAAAATTAGAATTTTCACCTGAATACATTTACGACGAACCTAGTTATGTTTTTAGCCGATTTTCACAATCAAAAGCAGAAGGTTCTCAATTCGACTGTATTTTTAGTCTGTATAGAACGTGAATAAGCATGTACTGGAAAGTAAACTTTTTATTATTGTTTACGTTGTTACATTGCCAATTAAAAAATTTGGGACATAAGAGTGTCTGAAGGCGCGCAACTTCCGCGACGTTTTTGATACATGCCGTTTTTCGCGTCATTTGCAACAAAATACAGTTTATTGCTGTTTTAACCACTTGAAACATACATGCTTATGTTATTATGGACCACGGTTATAGTACTGACTGAAGGAAATTGATATTATTTGGCATTCGCCACGCTATTTGACCTACCTTACGCATTATATGTACGTCCAAATAAGTGATAACTACATGAATATTATTGATCCCCGTTTTATTTAGATCACGTTTTGAAAGTCAGCCAAATGTAAGATCGGAAGGATATAGGGGCTTTGTCGGATTTTCATCGTCCTCACGAAAGAAGCGCGAATTTATTCAAGTTGAAAAAGGCCGAGTACCTAATTCGCATACCATATTTTTTATTTTGCTATTAAAAATTAAAAATATCGATAAAGTAATATTTATAAGGCCGACGTGCCGCCGACTGCCGTCGACATGTGGCGACGGCTGATGTCGCCTCTGCCGTTCACAATTTGCCGTACGTGTATTACTCTTATTTGAATTGAACATGATTTAAATATATATATACATAGTAAGTATGTGGAAAATATTTTATAAAGGTTTAATTAAAGCCATAACGGCAGGCATGAAAATCGAATTATGTATGGGTCATTTAACTCTATCAAAGTAAAATGATACGATTTGATAAATAATTATTCTACTATTTATAGTACCTATAAGCAAGAAAAATAAATATAACATACCTTCCTCGGGGCTGAGATCTACAAACTTCACACCACCACTGAAAAGAAATACATAAGTTGAAAACAATCCATACATAAAAAGTAAGTGAAAAAAAATCATAAATTAAAAAAAAAATCAATTATCGATAAAAGAGCAGATGAATAGAATTAAAACCAATGTTAAAACAAAATCAATTCTGAAAGTTTAAATCAGAAGAAACATGAATGAGATTTTTTATGTGTATAAAGTTCTACAGTATAGAGACAAAGATTGGTGGGTCTTTTACAGTTTGTATTTAATAAATAATAAGTAAAGTTCATATCTATGCAACATGCACTGTCTCGGTGTAGGTTGCACTTCATACCTTAAGAGGACGGTAGCCGTTTCCGGCACCCGGAACACCTGGAAACAAACACAATGTGGAACCATGTCTTATCGGATCTCCTCTCGGAGAAACCAAAACCCGCTATCAGCCACACATACAAACACTACCCAAGCAATCCATTATCAAATTGTTTATTGATTGTAGGACACATTAACAATCTTTTTTTTATCTTTCAATTAATAAAAATTTAACAAATTTCATGTTTATGAAACAAATTATTGTATCAGATAATGTTGTTTTGATAACAAAATATTGTAACAAATTGATTGAAAAAAATAATAAACATTTGAGCTTTAGAGAACGACTTTCGTTGAACAACGTCGATTTTAAGAAAGCCAAATTACGAAGCCGTCACACATCTTCATACTGAAGATACTCATACTATTTTAATATATTTAGTTAAATAGATTAAATAAATAGAAAAAATAAATTTACCTTCCATCCCAAGTTTTCGAAGAAAGTACTAAGTCGGGACTGTCCAGTGGTTTTTCCGCCGCAAGGCCCTGTTTAGGTTAAAACACTATACAATCAAGAAAACGGTGCCAAGTTTCCACGTGTTACAATATACATTTTATTAAATTAAGTCTATATTTTAAAAATCTGCTTCGTAAAAAAATATTTTCAGACTATTTTTTTTATTGTAAATCGATGTATTTCTGTCATTTTCAATAAAAATAAAAATTTCTTACCTCCGGTCAGTACCAGCTTGTATACCATTTTCTGGGATTGATTCGCCATTTTCGTAGTACGCTTATAAATAAATTATTTAAACTATATTACACTAAACGGGTCACAACGGAGATTGAATATCATAAAATTGACGAATATAAATAAGTAAGCAAAAGAGCCATCACAGTTTAAAATGCATCGCCCGATAGGCGTGCCGAGCACAGATTAAGTATTAGTTACTACGTAAGTGCCGAGGAAGGAAAGAATAAATCGAATCGGACCAAGGCATGAGCTTTATTTGTCAGATTGTCATTTGTCAACAGTCAAATGTCAATCAAATCAAAACGTCAAAGATACAGAGTATGTGTAGAGCACAGAGAACATAAATCAAAATTAAATATGTATATATAAAATAAAAATCACGCATTTATTCATTTTACTGTTATTTCTTACTGTTCTGTGGATTTTACTATTAACACGGTAAGGACGGTAAGCTCATGGTAATTGTAAAAGTTAAGTTTACGTTTCTAAAAAGTAATAAGATTAGTTATTGAAATCCTTATATTATTTTATGTACCGATAGGTAATAAGGACTTCATACATTTTCAGCAAAATGTTGAATATACATAAAAAAAAGAATTTAATAAAATTCTTTCCAACTATTTGTGAGCGTTTTAGTCACGTTTAATGCACGAACTTTCAAATATATACCTATGAAAAATTTGAATTCAAGGGACAAGGACAGAATAGATATCAATAGAGGCCACTGAACAATAAATTATAATTTCTTATACCTAACTAACTATGTACTTTAAATAAAAATCTTTTTATTATTTTGTTTTTGTAAAAACTTTATTAGGTTACACCTGAACAGCTTATATTGATAGAACATTGTGAATTCTGATGCATATTGGAATCTATCACGGTTATATTAACATTTTGATTATTAGTATCATTGCTTGTTGATGTAGATTTTTCAAGTAGCAAAACAATTAATGGTATTTGTCGCCAATATTTTCCTAAACAGCGATTTTTTGTCTCAACATACACATTTTCTTTAGAAGTTGAACATGTGGTGTCGCCTGAAAATAAAAATGATAATAAATATTTATTTAAATATTTGTTCAAAAGATTGCAAATCAACCTTTAATTTGATATATACACAGTTAATAAAACCTGCATTTAAGATATGGCTAGGCCTTTGTGATAGAGGAATATAAAAAATTTATGAATATCACCCATCCTCTCTAAATATAACAATTCTCACATAAAGTTTAAGAAACCCATTGAATTACTTTTAAATCCTACCATCTGCATCTGGTACATCTTGGTCAATCCATCTCGTTTCAGTGTTAACACAAAGTACACAGATATTAAACTCTTGGCATAAATATCTGGCATGGTTTACAAATATATTCAAAAATTTTAAACCTGCAAATTTGCATAATTTATAAGATTGTGGTAAAAGTGTTTCAGAATAAATAAATAAATAAATAAAATAAATAAAAATAAAATATCCTTTATTGAATTATTATGTACATTAATGGACGACTAAGATCCGTTAGGCAAAAATAAAAAATACAAGAGTTACATTACATTAGGTACACAGTTATTGAAATAATACAAAAAATTATAAATTTAAAAATCATAAATATTAACGCAGAAGCCGGGCATAAAATGCCAAGATGCTGCTACCAAAATTCGTTAAAGCATTTATAATCGAGTTACTAGAAGTAAAAAGAATATTCCTAAATCTAGCAACGCGATGTCTGATCAATGCATCGAGAACCGGCACGCGGGCTTCCGCAAACATGCTAGACGCGCTACACCAACGCGGTAGTTTGAATAAAATTCGGAACGAATCATTGTATTGCACCCTAAAAATTCGATAATTTTCTTTTTTATACCTTGTCCACAGTTGTGGAGTATATAGAGCGGTGCAATAAGCTTTGAACAGTAATATTTTTGCATTTCTTTCGCACTTATTAAACTTTCTTCCGATCATGTTCGCGCGCGCAGCCAGAGAACGCCTCTCTCTGTCTATGTCGAGGTCATCTGTCAGATTATACGAAACTATATGTCCCAGGTAGCGGAAAGAATTAACAAATTTGAGCGGCTGATTATACAGGTAAACAGGCAGGTGGATATCCCTAGAGGTTGCGCCAAAAAGCATAGCAACCGATTTATCTACGTTATAGACAAGGTGATGCCTTTCCGCATAATTTTCACAGATGGTGAGGAGCTTACGGAGCGCGCCGACCGAGGGGCTCAGCAAGACCATGTCGTCAGCATAGCTGAGGTTATTCATACAAATACCATCGATGTAGCAGCCGACACCGGTCTCGCTAAGCTCCTCGATCAACTGATTAACATACATATTAAATAAGAGAGGAGAGGTCAAACCTCCCTGTCTAAGCCCACATGACAGCACAAACTCATCTGAGCAAGTGTTTCCCCAGCGAACGACATTTTTTTGTGTAGTGTACCACGTTTTAAGCAAGCCAATGATAGCAGGTGGCACTCGCGCTTCTTCCAGCTTCCTCCATAGGATATCATAATTTACACGGTCGAAAGCACGACTAAGGTCCAAAAAACAAGCATAAACCTTAGTCCGTCGCGTAACGTAATAATTTACAGTCTGTTTCAAGGAGTAAATAGCTAAATCAGTTGAACTTTGTTTTTTAAATCCAAATTGAGCATCGTTTATCGAAATGTATTTAGAAATAATGTTTAGAACAATCGAATCTACTAATTTAGCGCAAGTCGTCGCGATAGAAATCGGCCTATAATTCGAACTCGACATTGCGCTCATAGTTTTACTTTTAATCACAGGCGTTACAACACATTTTGTTAAAGCAGAAGGCAAATATGCGTGTTTTATACAAGCATTTATGAAAACTGATAAAAAGACTACCACCCATGGACCACCGAAACGTAAATGTTCTACGGCAATGTGATCATGACCACAAGATTTACCTAAATGCATTTTTCTAAGCGTGTCGTAAACTGTTTTTTCATCTATATGAATAGAAGATAGGTCAGATAAATAAGAAAAAGAATCGTCAATACTATTGCTATTTCTATTCGCATTGAGAAGCGTGTGACTAGTAGAACCAAGCATAAATTTACTTTTAAATATGTCCGTAATTTTTTGTTTATCTGATTCACCATCAATTGAAAATGGTGTTCCAATCTTAGTATTCGTTAATTTACCCGCTTGCTCCCAGAACTTACTAAACTGTTTTTCTCTACAAGTACTACTTATTTTATCTAGTAAAATCTTTTCTTTATTGTTCTGGCACCATTTTAACCGTCCCTTAAAAACCGACCTACTCTTTTTCATGCTATCATAAAGCGCACCAGAATGAGGAGCTCCAGCCTCAAACCAATTCATCAAACAGCGTCTTGCATCCTCGTGAGCCGATTTTACAAATTGATTCCATCCAGGTGTTTTCTTAGGACACCCATTATTCCCCTTATACCTGTGTCGAGAACGCGCCTCCACCGCGGCCGATTGCAACGACGTTACGAATTCATTATAAATAAGTTCCAAACTATCCTTATGCACAGGACACGAACATGGATTACACCTAGCGAGCGAACGCAAACGATCCCAGTCAAGAGCAGACAAATACTTATTACATAATGATCTATAGGTCTCAACTTCGTAGCTGCCTCTCCTACCCCAAACAACTCGGTTCAAAGACCCGTTTGCGAGAACAGAGCACCTCTTTACAGCAATTATATCGAAGTCTAATTCTAGTACTAAAGGCCTGTGATCCGACCAAAATACATCTTTAATTATGTAAACATTAGTTAAAGCCGTCCACGCGAGCGGGGTGACGATGCAATGATCAAGCCAACTATATGAACCGTGTGAGTAACTAACATAAGTAAAAACATTATCCAAATTCTTTAGAAAACACATATCTGCACATATAAGATTGTGATCAGCACAAAAATCAATTAATTCATTGTTAAATAAAGTATTTAAATTCGCATTGTAATCTCCCAATACAACAGCCACATTAACAAAGTTACTTTCAATTAAACTATGTATTGAGCCTAAAATATCAGTAAAATAAGGCAAATTTACAATATTATTTTGAGGCATATAAACCGAAAAATACATATGACAATAACCATTATGTTGAAACTTAATGGCGCATACTCGTGAGTCATTACATGTAAAAACATCAACATTATAAAACAAAGAGGCTCTCCAAAGCAAGGCTACGCCCCCATAAGGTCTACCGATTAAAATCCCCGCAGACGTATCTACTGCGGAGGTACCGTGCGCTGAAAAATCAGGATGTATGTTAGATAACAAAGGAAGCTCGTGGGGCAGTAGCCAGGTTTCTTGTAACGCTATTACATCATATTCATCGCATAATGATCTTACTTGATCGATGCTCCTTTTAAGAGATTGACAATTGAAACTAACAAATTTCATTTTGATTTTAATAACGTTTTATATAGCTTTATAATTCTATTCTAATTATGTATGTATGTATTCTTAAGCCAATAAGGTCTAAAAACAATGCCAATCGGCCAAAAGTCGGAATTTAAAAACGTATTCTTTTTATGAGACAATATTGTTACCTTAAAGGAAGCAAAAGAGGTTTCTTTATACGGTTCAATACGTTCTATAGACACCGCGCTTTCACCTTTTGATTTAATGTAGTCTGCGAGCTTATCGTTAGTTGACGATATATCCAAGCGAGAAACGTACAAACAGAAGGTTCTCGGTGCGGCTTGGATAATAGAATCTTGTTCCTGAACTACGGCACGACCCTCCCTGTTCCTGTTTTTTTTCTTTTTATATGTGACCGGCACAAAATCCCTATCAGAGCTTTCCTTAATTAAACCCTCTTGCTTATTAGTTACACAGTTAGGCGCGCGTAACGAATCAGCTGTTTGTCCCGCTAAACGCTTCCTAGTCATACACACGTCGTTACTCGTAGCACTCCTTATCTGACTGAGTGGAGCGGGCACGGTCGCGGCGGCCGCGGCGCGCTGCGCCTGCGCCACCGGCAAGTGATGCACCTCGTCCCCCTCAGGCCGCTCCCCGCTAACGTTGGTAGTTGGAAGTTTCGAGCGTTCAATGTGTTGATTTATTTCTTTACGTAGTGAATCGACGTCCGATTGTTTCGCACAATCACTTTTGATGTGAATGATCTCCTTTTTTAGGAGGACTATGTCCTTTAGGAGGCTGGTTACATCCACGTGATCAAATGTTACGGGTGGAAGTCTATTAATGTTGCGGGCAACGAATACGGGCAGAGTCGCTGGATCAGTTTCTTTGAGGATTTTTACAATATCTTGCAGGTTTCTTTTATTTTTGTTGTCACCTTTTCGTACTCCACGACGAGTGAGCGAATTATCTGTTAAAATCGCCCTTGCACTGTCAATTTCTTCTTCGGTAAACTGGCCCTCACAAATTTGAAGCAAACTGACTTCGTCAATTACATCAATCTTACACTGAATATAGCATAAGAGTTCACTTATTACCACACGGCAACTACAATCGTTAGGCATTTTAGCCTAGGAAAATAGACTTTAAACACTTAAATTATATTTAATACTTTAAATTTAAGACAACTTAGTGCAAACACGACCGTTCGTTGAGAGACCTCGCGCTACCCTCCTCAATATAATAAATATAATATTAGGCATACAATAATAATTTAAACTATGCTTGTAAATAAATTTGATCCAAGTTAGATCATTCATTTGAACTTTATTGGGTTTGACCATTTTATACAATAACTACATGGTAAAAATTTTATTAATTAAATTATTTGTCTAAATAATAAATATATGTATATCTAAAAAAATACATCCACACATCATAGTGCACCTTTTTTAATACATTTAATCATAATCAAATAGCTTATCCTTAAATAATAATCCCCATTCCTTACCCATTTTATTGTCATCGCCAAAGTGTTGAAACATTAAACTTGGCAGAGAATCTATTATTATCAATGACAACCTATCCAGACATATTTTCTTGAATTTAATGTCTTGTAATAATTGTATCAATTCTTCCATTGACCAAATATAAACTATTTTAATTTTCATCATAATTATTGCCATTTCCTGCAAATAAATTATTAAAATGTATTAAAAACTAATAAATATAGTTAAAAGTTTAGTACTACAGTTGTCAAGTTATGTTAAAGCTCTTATTTCAACGAAAATTAAATAATACCTTATGGGAAAGCCCGTATGCATGTAAAATCTTTTGTATTCTTACAGCTGAGAAATCTCCCTTTGTATCAATGTATAGGACTGTTTTCTCACTTAGATTCACACAATTTATAGCTATCTGCATACAGAGCTGTGTTTTCCCTGATCCAGCCAAGCCACATACTTCAGTTATATATCCAATGGGTATGCCACCATTTAATACTGTGTCTAAGCTGAAATAGTATCACAAACATTTATTAAAATTAGAAAATTTTACTTGTTAACTCATTGAGTCCCAAGCGGCCCGATTGGTCCACGACACAATAGATTTTCTATTGGGTCTGTGGTTCCGGAGCCTGAGATATTAATCAATACAATGTTAATAAAATACCTCTTAATACCAGTTTTTAGGAACCTTTCTTTTACTGCAGTTTCTGTAAGGTACGTAAGTCCATTTTTTACAGGCGCCGAATATAGTTTAAAAATACTATCTCTTATTTCTATAATGCTTGGAATGTTCAATCTAGTTATATGCGTCAACTTATCAACGTCCTCCTGAATAAAATCCCGTATCGTAAAAATTCTATTTTGCGATAACTTTTTCATTATTTCAGGCGACAAATATGCACTTATTGAGATATTCAGTTTTTCCATTTCTTGTGCCACTTTCAAAGGTATTATACTTAATAAGAGGGGGTTTTATTAATACATAAATAAGCATGAGGCAAAATTTCATCTCTTAGAGTAATATTGCAAATATTTTCAAACTTTAATTTGTTTTTATGAACTGTCAACTTAAAAATTGTAATGTTGGTCAGCCCTCATTTCTGTCAAAATACTGTCCACAGAATACGTTAAGCTAGGTACAGATATTCCCTGATCAAACTGGAATCCTTCCGGGTGTTCCGGAATCGTTTTCGTCCTGTTTTCGTAATAAATAGACCTGTGAAATAGACTTTAAATAGATGTTTCATTTGTCTTAACTTTAGTACATTTATTTACAGTTTCCCATGTTTTAAAAGATAAGAAAGACCCCCACGAGACACGGATTCGAATCCCACGTTGTGATCGAAATATTCTATTCTTTAAAAATTTATATAAACATTTAAAAAAATGTTTGTTGTGCTTCTGATTATCATAAAATGATTATTATTTAGTTTTTATAAGAATGCATAATACTTAAGTGCCAAATTGGTCTTATTATTTCCGTTTTATTTGTTCTCTAATTAAAATTTAAAAAATCCGCAAGTTATAAAAGGTGTTTGAACTTACTTACTTACTCCTCTGGCGCTGAAACCCCAAAGTGGGTCTTGGCCTCTGAGACGAGAACTCATTACTCATTAGGCATAGTACTTTCAATATCAGTTTAAAAATTTTTGATATCTTTCTAGTTACGGAATATTCGCTTTCGCACACTTAACGATTACACCCGGTCTAATAACTAATTCGTATGTGTACGTCGTGTACGTAGACTTGACGTAGACAGAGAAAGTATATTTCCAGTGATTTCCGTGGAACCCTTGGTGGAACCCAAGGTGGAACCACAGAACATTTGTTTTTATTGTTCTGTGCGTGGAACACTTGTGACTTGAACATTGTTTGATACCATAGACTATGAGATACAGATAATAAATTTAAGCAAAGAGCTAATACCATACTCTGTGGCTAATACAAACAGCCAGCACAGACAGCCAGTAAAACGCCCGCCATTCTTGTTTGCTGTCAAAAGAGAAGCTTTGCCTAATGTCGTGAAATATTCATTTACATTCGTTTTTTAAAGCGTAGTTGTCCAGTTCTCTTAGTTATTAATGTTTTATTATATAAATCATCATGTCTAACATATCGCTTGATAAAGAAACATTTTATCGGCGCATGAAAAGGCTGTACGCAGCGTGGAAGGTGTGTATCAATAACCACAATAACTTTTTATGTGCCGTGTTCGCATGAACTTTTCTTATTAATTTAACGTTTATAGGCTGCAGCAGCGGATTCAAAAAGTGAAGATGCATTGGCAAAGGTTGATTGCTTGGTTTCCTGCGTTGGAGTCGACGAAGATACACTTTATAGCAAGTCGACTGCTTTACAGGTTTGAATACGAAAACATGTAATACGCATAAAATATCATACAGTCTTGTATTATTTTATACTAGTCATAATAATTTTACAGACTTGGCTATTTGGATATGAGCTACCAGACACAATAACTGTACTCACAGAGCAAAGCATGTGTTTTCTTGCAAGTAAGAAGAAAATAGAATTTCTAAGACAAATTGAAAATGGAAAAGAAGAAACAGATCTACCTCCAGTAAAATTATTAATAAGAGACAGAGTAAGTCATCCTTTTGTCATGGAATATTTTTAATAATCCTAATTAGAAAATATTTTTATTTCTATCAAAAACCATTTACTTTTTCTTGTAGAATGACAAAGATAAGGAAAATTTTAGTAAACTAGTACAAGAGATTAAAAAATCAAAATCAGGTAAAACTCTCGGAGTATTTGCCAAAGATAATTATCCTGGTGAATTTTGTGAAAGCTGGAAAGGAGTCATGAAGTCGGAAAAGTTTGAGAATGTTGATGTAAGTTCATCCGTTGCCCTTTTGATGGCGCCAAAGGAAGACCCGGAGGTTATAACAATCAAAAAGGCTTGCTTGGTCACTGTGGATGTCTTTACTAAGTACTTGAAGGATCAAGTTATGGAAATTATTGATTCAGATAAGGTGAGATTGTGTTACTATTAATAATTCAGTTACTGATCATTTTAATTATTACTTGATCATCACCCCTATTGTGTGAGTGTCTTAACAATAAAGATATAACAATCAATCTTCCAATATAAAGTTTAAAGTAAGCTCATCTGTATTTGCTTATTTTAAAATAATGTTTTTTTTTACTTTCAGAAAGTAAAACATTCTAAATTAGCGGAAGGTGTTGAAGCGGCAATATCAGACAAAAAGTATGTAACTGGGGTGGATACTAGCCAAGTGGACATGTGCTATCCACCCATCATACAGTCTGGTGGCAATTACAGCTTAAAATTCAGCGCTGTATCGGACAAGAATCACTTGCACTTTGGGGCCATAGTGTGTTCACTGGGTGCAAGATACAAATCATACTGCTCAAATATAGTTCGTACATTATTGGTCAATCCAACTGATGAAATACAAAGCAATTACAACTTTCTCGTCAATATGGAAGAAGAGGTGATGAAAAGTTTAGTGGCTGGGGCTAAACTGTCTTCGGTTTATGAAGCCGGCTTAGCATTGGCAAAGAAGGAGAAACCAGAACTTGTTGATAATTTGACTAAGACATTTGGGTATGTATTTATAGTCTATGAAAGCTGAATTGAAGATGACACTTTCATTTTAAAATGGCACTTATAATTAATTTACATTCTTTAATTTAGTAAAGTAGATTTGGGCATTTAAAATGCAACATTTCAATAGTTAAGTTCGTTAATAATCAGTTCACTTCTAGGAAGACATTCAAGCTCAATATATTGTTTGTCTATATTTTGTAAGGCTTTCTATTTTAATTGATCTTTAAATGATTTTTTTTTTAATTTTAGTTTTGCAATGGGTATCGAATTTCGTGAGAGCTCCATTGTTATTGGACCCAAAACGTCAATTGTTGCTAAGAAGGGAATGGTGTTCAACATTAATATTGGTTTAGCAAACTTGACGAATAAGAGTGCATCTGATAAAGAAGGCAAGGTAAAGTTAATGAATAAATTGTTTGTAAATTTTAATGTAATTTTTAATAAACTAGCTCATGATTATTTTTTACTGGGCATTAATAATATTTGGAATATTATTTTCAGACATATGCCCTTTTCATTGGTGACACAGTGCTAGTAAATGAGGAACAGCCTGCGTCACTATTAACACAATCCAAGAAGAAAATCAAGAATATTGGTATCTTCCTCAAAGACGATGACGAGGAAGAAGAAGAAGAGAAGGAAAATAAGACTGAAATACTCGGTAAGCAATCAAAACCCATATTAATGTGATTTTATAATTCATACTCGGGAAATTTTAACGCAATCTATTTATATGAAATACTTAACACTGCACTAATCTTTTGCATTGGACCTTGACTCATTTTAAAGATTATGAAAGTAATCTTGTTATTAGAAATAATTGTCTATATTATGTTCTAGGTTTATTATGCAAATTAATTATTTACTTTAACTGTTTATTTAACAATTATTTTGTAAATATTATTGCTTATTTGTTTTGAATAGACTGTCTTAAATATCCATCATTTTTCATCTGTCATTAAATTAACTTTTATTAATATTATAGATTTATAGCCTTTTATTGTACAGTTCATAGAAACAGAAAAAGTTTATTAATCAAATGAGCATTCTTAGTGGACAATACCTTTAATACTATATTAGCATTTTCGATCAATTGTATTAGTGTTTTGCATGGCATTCAAATAAATAAAAAAAAATAGTAATTTTGCTTCAATAACTTAACTATATTATGTAAGTTTACCATAATAAATGTACATGTTTTATTGATCCAAGATGCTAAGAATGTCTTTCAAGTATCTCTACCCCATATATGGGGTGTCAAAATTAATCAATAATTGATTGCTCAGGAATATTGTGTTTTTATATTGTGTGTTTTCTTTTATTTTATGATGCTGTAAAAATGGAATGTACTCTCAATTACACAATTAATTTACATGCTATCATGGATGGATAGAAAATGGAGGTGAGTTGTTTTAAAATAATATGCTGCATGAATCAAAGCTGAGTTTTTTGTTTTGTTTGTCTAAACATAAAATTTTTATAGCAACTTTATGAATCCCCAACCTTTGTTGAAAAGGTGTACTTTTCATTCACAAATGAACTTATTAATATTGACTAAATCACTCAACTGGTTCAAATACTATCCAGAGTTGTGTGTAAACAATATTTTACAATATAAACTAATTTTAGGAAGGGGCAAAAGAACTGCAGTCATCGAGTCGAAACTGCGTACGGAACATTCCTCAGAAGAAAAACGTAAGGAGCATCAAAGGGAACTGGCAATAGCGCTCAATGAAAAGGCAAAGGAACGTTTGGCGAAACAGTCCAGTGGAAAGGAAGGGGAAAAGATAAGGAAAAGCACTGTTTCATACAAAAATATCGGCCAAATGCCGAACGTGAGCGAAGTTAAAGAATTGAAGTTATATGTTGGTAAGAATACTAAAAAACATGATTAAATTTAAGTAAAAATGTCCAAAATTATTATTATACATGTCTTCAAAATTATATGTTTTTGTGTTTTCGTCTTTCAGATCGGAAATACGAAACAGTAATCCTGCCAATATTTGGAGTACCAGTGCCATTCCATATTTCGACAATAAAAAATATCTCCCAATCAGTGGAAGGCGACTACACTTACTTGAGAATAAACTTCTTCCACCCCGGTGCCACTATGGGCAGGAATGAGGGGGGAAACTATGCTCAACCTGATGCTACTTTTGTTAAAGAAGTGTATGTAATTATTAAAATATTGCCAATATTGACTTCTTACGCCCTAACGATCAATTGTCAAAATAATAAACAAATGTCACAGAAAAAGAAATTCATTATAGATTATATGAATATCAATATTCAGCAAGTAAAACTAATTTTACTGCAATATTTTAAATTACAGAACATACCGAAGTACAAACACAAAAGAACCAGGCGAAATTTCGCCGCCATCTGCAAATCTCAACACAGGTTTCCGTCTAATTAAGGAGGTTCAAAAGAAGTTCAAAACGCGTGAAGCAGAAGAGAGGGAAAAGGAAGATTTAGTTAAACAAGACACTTTAGTCCTCTCTCAGAGTAAAGGCAACCCGAAACTTAAAGATCTGTACATAAGGCCCAATATAGTTACTAAGAGAATGAGTGGCTCACTCGAGGCACATTCAAACGGCTTCAGATTCACGTCAGTAAGAGGAGACAAAGTGGATATACTGTATAATAATATTAAAAACGCATTCTTCCAACCCTGTGATGGTGAAATGATTATATTGTTGCACTTCCATTTAAAACACGCTATAATGTTTGGTAAGCATTCAAAATATTCTACCAGCCTAAATACCTTAGATTATAGATTTCATACATTCCCTATGTGTGCAAGTGATAAAAATATTTCTAAAAACCCTAATAAGACATACTTCACTTCTCTGTTTATAATATGTCAAGTCTGTAATATAAAAAAGTAACCTAAAGTGTAACTTAATGTATTTTTGATATTATAAAATAAAAGAAAACTATTCAAACCTTAACTTCTATCAACAAATTAAACAGGTAAAAAGAAGCACGTGGACGTCCAATTCTACACAGAAGTGGGTGAAATCACAACGGATCTCGGCAAACACCAACACATGCACGACCGAGACGATCTCGCGGCTGAACAGAGTGAACGGGAGTTGAGACACAAGCTGAAGGTCGCGTTCAAGAGCTTTTGTGAGAGGGTGGAGAACATGACCAAGCAGGAGGTGGAGTTTGATACGCCTTTCAGGTATGGTTTGATAGGTTTACCACATTTATTTGAAGGGAAATTAAGTATCATTCTTTTCATGTTTGATGTTAAAAGTACTACAGCTATCAACATATTGGAATTAACATTACTTTTGAATTAGTTTAAGTGATCTTAACTGTTACAATTTAATTTGTTTTGTGGTCAATTAACAAAACTTTGACATTATTTCAGAGAGCTAGGATTCCCTGGAGCGCCCTTCCGCAGCACAGTACTCCTCCAGCCAACCTCTGGAGCCCTAGTGAACCTCACAGAATGGCCACCATTTGTAATAGCCCTAGAAGATGTTGAACTGGTCCACTTTGAAAGAGTACAATTCCACCTAAAGAACTTTGATATGGTGTTCGTGTTTAAGGATTACGCTAAGAAGGTCGCCATGGTTAACGCCGTGCCTATGAACATGCTGGACCATGTTAAGGAGTGGCTTAAGTGAGTTAAGAATAAAGAGTTATATAACATTTTGTAAAATATTAATTTATATTCTAAGTAAAAAAAAAAACAATTAAATATTCACAAATCACAGATATAAAATAGAGTAAGAGTGAGAAGGAAATTCTCTTATACTTTTATTTTTGTCCTTTCTCTAATACCTTTTTTCTCTCAGTTTTAAATATGGTTGTTATGATGGTGATTTTTACTTGGTATGTAATTCAAATAAATGTTTTTTATTCCAGCTCATGCGACATACGATACTCAGAAGGTATACAGTCTCTCAACTGGACAAAAGTTATGAAAACAATCACAGATGATATAGAAGGATTCTTCGACAATGGCGGATGGTCTTTCCTTGATCCTGAATCAGACGCTGAGAATGAGCAACATGTAAAGTTTTTATTGATTATATTATATTACTAGCTTCCGCCCGCGACTCCGTCCGCGCGTTTGTCGGTTTTCACGTGGATGGTTTATTTCTCCATTTTGAGTAACTCTGACAATGACATCAGATTATAAATATCTATTGGACCCGAATACGGCTAGGCCTATAAATTATTATATAATATGCGTATTAACGCAACGTGTGTTCGCGGTTCTACAGAACAACGTCTATGGATAAAACTGAAAAATTAAGATTAATTTTTTTTCTACGTATTTTTCCAGGATAAAAAGTATCCTATTTTATGCCCAGGATAATAAGGTATAATTATACCAAGTTTCATCGAAATCGAACCGGTAGTTTTCAAGTGATGTCTTCACATACAGACAGACAGACAAAAATTTTTTTAATCACATATTTGGGTTTGGTATCGATCCAGTAACACCCCCTGCTATTTATTTTTTCAATATTTTCAATGTACAGAATTGACCCTTCTACAGATTTATTATATGTATAGATTCTATATTATATTATTCTATAGCAATCATTGACATACAATAAACAACTAGACGCACAATCACGCTTAAAGATTGCCCGAATCAAAACTCTGCCCAACACGCGTAGGCAGACTTATCTAATCGACGCCACAAAATTCTTTGAACTTTTCTTGCTACCAAATAAGATGTTTATTTCAATGAATGTTTTATACAACGTAACTATGAAATATTGTGACGCCCATGGGCGACGGCGGTTTTGAGTGTCTAGTTTTTAAAAATAGATCAATTCAATCAAATAATAATATATTTTCTTAGTTCACTGCAATTTAATTGTCTATGTTTGATTTCAAAATAACTGTTTTCTCATGTCCATATAGTTAGTTATTTACAATCACAAACTTGTTGTAAATATTGCAATGCTTTATAAAAGGCTTTGATGCAATGATTTATAAAAGGCTTAGAGAACATATTTAAATAACTCTTAAATTAAATCGTTTAATAAATAATAACTTTTATTTCAGGACGAAGAATCAGAAGAAGAAGATGACGCGTACGAGCCGACAGACGCAGAATCGGAAGAAGAATCTGAAGACGACTCGGAGTATGACTCTGAGGCGTCTGATGCCTCTGAGGGATCGGGTGATAGTGACGGTTAGTATGGTAGAAAATCCCTTTCGTTTGCAATCCAATCTATGTATTGTATCCTTATGTTTTACGACATGGTACGCAATACGTGCAATGGGCGTATTATTATAAATTATGTCTTTATAAATTTGTGTTGTAATACGAAACCAACATATGCTCCTTAATTCTTCTAATGTTTCTCTTTACGTAGAGGAAACACTAAAACACGTATCAAAAGAAATACTTTTTTATTGTAAGTGATAAATAAAGCAAACGTATATAAGACAAATAGGTCAATTTCGCTAGCATATTAGTTACAGTGAAATGTGCTATAAAGTATTAATTGACAGAACTTGCATTTTAATTATTAAATCTAGAATATAAAAATGAATCCCAAAATGTGTTGGTAAGTGCATAACTTGAGAACGGCTTAACCGATTTCGTTAATTCTTTTTTTATTATATTCCTTGAAGTACGAGGATGGTTCTTATGTAGAGAAAACGTGAATATGTACCACGCGCGAAGCCGGGGCGGACTGCTAGTCTATAATATAAAAATGAATCCCAAAATGTGTTGGTAAGCGTATAACTTTAGAACAGCTGAACCGATTTCTTTAATTCTTTTTTTATTATATTCCTTGAAGTACGAGGATGGTTCTTATATAGAGAAAACGTGAATATGTACCACGGGCGAAGCCGCGGCGGACCGCTAGTATAATATACATTTTAAATCAATATTTAACCATTTACAGAAGAAGACGAAGAATCCGGCAAGGACTGGTCAGATCTCGAGCGGGAAGCTGCGGAGGAGGACAAAAAGGAGCGCACCTTCGATAGAGGAGAGGACTTCGATCGCAAACGAAAGGGCGGTAGGGATAGACCGCGGTTCGAGGACTCTAAGAAGAGCAAACACGACAAACATGATAAACACGACAAGAGCGATAAGCACCATAAAAGCTCCAGCTCGCACAAGAGTTCCAGTTCGAATCACAAGAGCAGTTCCAATCATAAGAGTCCGTCGAAGCATAGTAGTAGCAGGTGAGATTGTTGCTAAAGATCAAGTGTGAAGAGATATAATGATTGATGATGATTTATGATCAACTCTGAATTGTATCAATTATTTCAAAAATGAATAGAATAAACTGTATAATTTATATTTTTGTGTGTTGACTTTAAACTACCTTTAAAAATATGTGTATCTAATTAAATAATGTGGGTTATTTTGAAGTGAAAACTTTTCTACTAGCATTGAGTACTTTTTGGTAGGGAAAATGTTGTGTTTACTTGCCGGTATGTATATATTGAACTTTTCATTCCAAAAATCTATGATAACCATTCACTTCTAGCAGCAATTGTAGTCCCTATGATAGCGTTATCTAAAATATTTAAACACATTTTTATCGCAGTCCATCAAAGAACCGCGACAAGCACCACAAGTCGTCGCACTCGAGCGACCGCAAGTCGCACCACGAGCGGCGCTCCAACGGCGACAAGAAGCACGACCACAAGTCGCACAAGCGCTCGCGTGACGACAGCCGCGACCACGACCGCACGCCCAAGAAGTCCAAGTGAGTAGTGTTTGTGATCGATGGTTAGTGTAATATCGAGATAATTCTCATTTTTTATATTATAATGTAAACAAGTTGCAATGTGTGATAGGTTGAAAGGAATCCTGGTTATATTTGTTTGGTTCTTTCCAAATTTATATCATAAAGTGTGTACTTAAGTAAAATGTAGTGTGTTAATAGTGTAAAATGAAAATTTGCCAAATTACAATTAAATCCATCTGTATAGATTCTAAATATTGCTAAAAAAAATAAACTTCAATGAAATGAATGAATACTAATTCTGTTTTTGTTTGTTTTCAGGAAATAAGAAGATGTCTGAAGAGTGTTACTTATTATGTTTGATCAATGGGTTTTTGTTACTGCACAGAACTCCTTTCGTGTTTCGTTAAACATTACTTGTCACCCACTGTCCGTCTGTTAGATGTTCAAATCATTGTCTGATTGTTTTGTATGTATGTAGATTAATTTTAATTCCATGTCTAACTGTAATTTAAATTATAAACACAAATGAATAAATTTAAGGATTTATTAAACGCTGTATTTTATTTGCCGTCCTGATTCATAAATTAAAGTGACTACAATGTATCATCAACAACATCAAAAAATATAACTTACAATCTCGTGGATCGATTTATCTTACACAAGCTCTATAAATAAAATCACAAAATGACATTGTACATTATTTACAGAAAGAAAAGTCTACTATTATATTCTAAGATCCAGTGCTTTTCGCAAGCTCTGAGTAAATATTCATACAATAACTATTGTAATAAATTTGGAATAGGCTGTGACTTCTATTGATATTACAGGATTAATAAATAATAAAAACTACTAGGATTCGTTATAGCTCTAATTAAAGCTATGTTAAAAGGTTAAAATAAACATTTTAGACAGCATAAACATTGGACTTGAAAAATATCATTTCAAAAGAATTTTTAAAGTAAATCAAATCTTACGTCTAACATCCAAACAACATCAAGGAAGTCGCAACCTATAGCGATTAGAGAATCACTGGATCATTAAACTATGTTTTAAAAGAAAAACATCATTTATCATTATATTCAGCCTCTTGCGCGGCTACAACCGGTCCACGTGGCAACACTGTGATTCGTTTTGTCTCTGGTAATTTCACTTCCGATTTTTGTAATTCATTTTCCTGCGTATCAGCAGAGCTCCAATATTTCTTATTGACAAGCATAAGTAACATAAGTGCTGGTAAATGTATTAACGAAAATCTGAACAGTTTTCTTGAACTACCACTGTCTGATTTTTTATAGAATTGCCAGGCTGAAAAAAATATAAAAAAATTAGACATTACAAAATTTATAGAAAGACTATAGACACTTGAATGAATTATTTCTGAATAATATACATAGCTTACCTAAGTACGAAAAGTATATATTTAATGGTAAAGATTCGGCCGCAAACCACATGTTGGTAACACCAAGATAGGGCGCCGCTAGACACGTCGCTGTTATTACAGCCGTATGCCGTAGAGCCACTCTTCTGCATAACGCTGAAATAATTCACTTATTAGGTTTGATTTTGCTTTACACTAAAAATATAAGAAAATCAATGAAAAATATATTTTTTTGAGTCTTTAAATGGAAACAGCTCTTCAAATAGACAGTTTTTTTTAGGTCAACTCGTCTCTTGCACTAATAAAAATCGGAATTTACATTGTTTTTGCTCATATTTTAAATCTATGTGTTTCTATTTAAATAATCAAATTATAAATGCATATTTTATACAAATTAGGATTTCTATTAAAAACACGATTTTTCAAACACATATTAAATATTACTGCACTATAAGATAAAAATCATACCAGGATCAGTAACCGCCATCATCCTATACCCCGCTCTCGAGTAGTCCGGCCTCAGGTTCCACGACAGAGCGTTGAAGTGGGGAAACTGCCACGAGAACAGTATAATGCCGAGTACTAGCGCGCCCATGTCCAGCGAGCCTGAACACCCCGCCCAACCCATTAGAGGGGGGATCGCACCAACTGGAATTGAGAAATTAATTTTATTGTGAAAATAATATTAAATAAATGCTGTTTTTGATGCCTCATGGACAGTTTACTTAGAAAAGCAGTACTTTGAAGTTGCATTAAAAAAAAATTGGGAAAGACACAGTCCTTAGCAGTCCTGTTACAGTTAACAATATAAAAAATAATTGTTAGATTTTTTTTGAATACTGTTTCTTTTTTTTTGTATTTATTAAGGGATATACTTATTTTACTTTTGATAATAAAACGGAATACAGAAAAACACAAAAATAATAAAAAATACTAAAAAAAAATACTAATTTACAATAAAATTTAAAATTACAAGAGGAACTCACCTACTGATCCCAACCACGTATTTAATATTGACATTCTTTTCATAGGCGTATATATAGAGGTATAAAGCACCAAGTTCGCTGCACCCAATGCCGCAGTGAGAGGATTTACTCCTAGATAGAGGATACCAAGCCCCGTCGCGCTAGTCACTGCTGCGAAACCAATTGCGTGCGCTGGCCTGTAATAATGTCAATTTATTAAGGAATACATATTATAAAAAGAAAGTGTTTCCGAAAAAAGTGAATAACCACCATTACCATTGTACAAGTCAAATTATTTCAGGAATTTTTGTAATCACTACTTTATTTTATGCACTAAGTTTGTGTAGACAATATTCCTTCTATCTATTATCTATACACTTTCATCATTATTAACTACAGAATAAACCATAAAAATTCCTTACTCCAACAGCCCCTTGACAAGCACCCTATTCTTAGTTCTCGACATCTGAGCATCAAATGGTACTTCATGGTACTGATTTATGGAATTTGCCGCAGAACTGACGAGTCCTGTGCCCACCGCACAGAGCGCAAATGTCGTTAGCTCGAACGGCGCGGGCGCTAGGGCGTAGCCCGCCATTGATGTCATTACTACTAATGCTGCAATAGAAACATTCTTAATAATATATTTTTCTTTATTTTAATGAATATAAAATCATTCTTTCACAGTACAGCAATTTATATTACTGATTATTAATATAATAAATCCCTATAGGTAGGTCCCAATTAAAAATATTATTTGATATTTTATGTAAATGTATATTTATTGCATTTCAATGAATAAAGTTATGACTCCATAATATTTTTACTTTGAATGGTATTGTGGATTGATGAACTGATGAAAAATTCTATTAGTAAAATAAATAAATATTAAATGCCATGTTTCTACTTACAAGTTAGACGAAACTTCGACAGCATCATACAATATTGGACTAAGTTATTCTTAACATCATGGGTCGGAGTTTCCTTCCACACTCTAGTATCTTGAGGAACATTTTTACTTTTCTTTTTGGTAACTGTGGGCTGTGTTTGGCTTGTCAACGGTAAATTACTGCTAAGGTGGTGTGTTGTTGATATTCTAGCGATGTTGGTTTGTTGCCCATTCTGAAATTATATTTATATTTTGTTATTAATGCCTCAGACCGGCAATCACAGACACAATAGAAAATCTATTGTGTCTATTCCCGATCGGGCCGCTCGGTGGTCAATGGGTTAATACCATATATACATCTCTCATTTATACATATTATAAGATTGTTGTAAATAAATTATACTTTCATTAAAAATGCTATTGCTAGTTTTAAAATTCCAATGTCTGTAAACTATAAATTTAATAAAATTATAATATAAATACTTACACCAATTTTTAATAGCACTGATTTTGGTGAAAGGTCTTTTACACCATTTTTAAAATATAAAGTACAGCGTATAAGCTTAAGATAGGTCATGGTAAGGAATTTGTATATTTGTTTTCCTTTTAGGTTAACATCCTGTAATTACAAAATTTTAAATTAATTATAAAGGATAATAGTCTGATAACATTTCAAACTAATCAAATATGGGTTTCCTAGTTTCAGTAAAAAATTCAGTTCCAATAAATTAAAAATAATTGTTACATAATTGCGCAATGTTTGAAAACATAGGTTGGAATGTTTGTTGTAAACTGACCGCCAAAATGTTTTTGATAAGAATTGTCCTTATTTTATAGTTATAAATAATATGCCTACTAGATGTATAAATATTTTCAATAATATATTAATTAGAGAAGAAACATTATCGTTAGGGAAGTAAACTAAAATAATAAATAACAATTATATACGTACCTGACCACTGATTTTATAATCAAGGTTGTAACTTAATAGTTATATGTGTTTCACTATAACAATAATCGATATTATTATATCGAATTCTATTTGTTTTATAGGTTATTTTGTTGCCTTTTGTATCCCCAAGGACGTCGTTTTAAAATGTGACATTTGAGTTTTGACGTAACGTACGTCAGTCGGCCTATTTCAGTCTTTGACACAAAAAAATTGTCTATGATTGACTAAAAATTCCACAAAAAATTCTAATAATGATTTAATTAATTTTTTTAAATGGGGTTTTTTATAACTTGATAAATCGTGCATTTAGAAGCTTTTCTCCTATCTTCAGATTTTCAATAGTATCCACACATTTACAAGGGTTTCATAAATTTCCTTAGAAAATGTGTAATGCGATTTCATATTCTGGCAACAATTTTTTTTTGTTTTTATTTTGATTTAATTCGAGATTGGAATACGGAAGTGGTTGGTGTGCTAAGTTGTCTGTTGCAAATTATTAATATAAAATGTTATGTTCCTTTTTTGAAGATTTCAAAAATGTCTAAATTATGGTGAGCAGTAAAATTCCACCGTGGTACGGGTAGATTATTCGAAACATGGCTTCTAGAGGAGATAAGGGAAATGGAAATGGCGAGGAGCAGATTGTCGAGGTAAATCGATTTGTCCTACATAGAATTGACAGTTGCAAAGGTTGTCATGATCCCATTGAAATGATGATATTGGTGTTTACAGACACTGGCCGAGGTGTTTCGATGCTTCATTTGCATGGAAAAACTCGTAGATGCCCACCTATGCCCCCATTGTTCGAAACTCTGCTGTTACGCTTGTGTGCGACGGTGGTTAACCGAACAAAGGTCCCAGTGCCCTCACTGTCGTGCTGCTCTCCACCTCCATGAGCTGGTTAATTGCCGATGGGTGGAAGAGGTCACGCAGCAAATAGAAACAATGCAACAGACGAACTCTGCCACCCAGAGAGAAAGCTATAGAGATAGGTGAATCTTCCTAATGTTTTATGATTCTTGTCAGGTCCTTGACATACTTGTAGAAAGTTGGCTAAATTTGTGAAAAATTTGCCTTAGGGTGATACTATACGAGCGGTTTTCCCGCCGCGGGAATCCGTTCGCCAAAGCTGCCGCAGACCATCAAACTACATGGGACGCGGTTTATCGCTGTTTTCTGTTCATTTGAACATCACGAGCGAGCGCCAAGGTTCCGCGCCGAATGATGTAACGTAGTGGGAAACCGCCCGTGTAGTTTAAAGCGCCGGTTATCAGCGGCGGTTTGACGCTGCATGCGGCGATCGAATTTGTCCCGCCTGTGAACCGCGACGGGAAACCGCGCAGTGTAGTATGCAGCATACAACTTTCATATTAAATTGTGACTATTGCGGTTCAGAAGCGGATTCCCGCGGCGGGAAAACCGCTCGTATAGTATCACCCTTAGTATTAACTGTGTCTTAAGGCTTAGTAATCTTATTTGAATTGGTATTAAACATGTAGGTGTTTTCATTGTTTTTGTAAATGTTTATCAGGTCTGTATCTCAACTGATGTAAATTAACTGGTTTAATGAATTTATACAATTAATATACTGAAATGCCCCTGTGTCTTTGAAAAGTTCAAGTGATCATTGAATAAAATTATAATATCTTTTAAATGAAAAAAAGTGTAATATTACATTTTTTTCAAATACAATTTTTTTTACATTCTTAAAGTGGTAAAAGAATTACTTTCTTACATATTTAATGAACAACAGGATAGGTAATAAAATTATTTAGATCAATCAATTACAGCATAAATTATTTTAATCCAATTCATTGTTGTTCTTTCATTTACATAATTCCAATAGTTCAAAGATTAGATAGGTCATTTTATTTTAACTAGATAGTTACCTACTTGAAAGGTTTCAATTGGATTCTTATCAGGTACATTTAATTTATTTTTGTGTTCTATAAAGATGTAGTTACATCTTTTAATGTAATAATATGAGTGCATAACTTAATAAAAGCTGTAATTACTGATTATAATAATAATAAAGAAATGTTTAATAATTCCAATAAATTCCAATTTATGTTATACAATATTTGAAATCATGTTTATTTTAAATAATCATTATTAATACATCAACAATGATTAAGCTTCAATATCAGTTCTATTAACTAACACACTTTGTCTGTTTTCTATTCTTTAAAAATGTTTTCTATTCTTTAAAAAACACACACCATAAATGGCTCTACACAAAAGCCAGCTACACAAGAGCCATTTTAATAGGCAACATTTGACAAAATCAATGAGTTCAACAAAATTCAACAACGTAACCTAGTAACAACGACATAGAATAATATACTATTTATTTTGTTAGAACTGCACATTTGCTTAACTTTTTTCAATTACGATTACATATTTATAATAATAATGACCAATACAAGTAATATCAAAATACACTTAAATCAATGTTTTTAAGTAGGTTACCTCTCTTCGAAGATAAAATTGATAAACGTCAAATATTGCCTATTAAATTGGCTCGACTAAATCTACATATTGTATTAACAACAGATGTCCCACACATCAAGAGAAGCTAACTGTGTACTGTTGGACTTGCCGTCGCTGTATCTGCCATCAGTGTGCGTTGTGGGGAGGCACCCACTCGGGACACACATTCAAGCCATTGGAGGAGGTTTACGAACAACATGTGACGCAGATCAGGGATGAAGTGTCCCAGCTGAGACGGAGACTGATGGAACTGATAAGCCTTGTGCAAGATGTGGTAAGTGTTTTGATATAACTAAATATATTTCATTTTCGTTTTCAAATTCAAATAATTGATTGCTTACCAATTTTTTTTTACATATTATCAACCTTATGCAGGTATTGCAATACAATCATAATATTATATTTAAATTACATAATACTATAACATACATTTAAATTTCACTATAATTAGATTAAAAAATAATGACAAAAATGATAATATACAATTTATATGAGTCTCATTACTCCACAATTATACATAATATATATGTATGAGGAATTATACATAATATATAATATGTATGAGGAATTATACATAATATATAATATGTATGAGGAATTATACATAATATATAATATCTATGAGGAATTATACATATATATTATGTATAATTCCAGACTCATATACAGCAAAAATTCTCAACATAATATGGGTAAACAGTATTTAGTAAAGTAATGTTTTATATAAATATTTATTATACTGTATAGACTATAATATTTCAATTAAAAAAGCTCCCAAGTTCTATCTTTTCTTTGAAAATTCTTTCCTTTTAGTTTATGGAAGATTTCCACTGTTTCTCTTTGTTTGTTTTACATCGTATGCATGTGTAATCAATTTTCCATATACATGTTATATTAGTCATTCTAATCACAATGTGTTATAACAAGGATATAATTAAATAATACTATTTTTTATGCAGAAAGCCTTTGTAAACCTAAAGATAGCAAACAAATATTAATTGGGATAAAAAAATTAGGGTTAAAACACTAAAATTATATGCTGATAGTAAAACAATTAAACAATGTCCATAAGAAATTAATATATTTAGCTATAAAGACGAAAATGAAATGTGAAAATAAAAAAAATGCCACTTTATACATACATACTATAAGTACATACTATAAGTTGTTCTTTGTCACATATCTCATTGTATTGTTTAATTTCATGATTCATAAGATAAATTATTTAATGATATTATCTAATTTTGTTTAGCATGTCTGCATAAACAGATACTTTCAGACAATGATAATGATATAATGTTTTGGTATAAAAATTTGTTATTGATGTTCCCTCATCATTGAAAAATTATCATGATATCATCTATTGTAATTTATTATTTGACAACTCACCGAGGAAACCCGTAGATGCTTTTAATAATAGTAAATATAAGGTATAATGTTGTTTCTTAATGATAAATTTCACATTAGTAATGATAATTTGTTTCATCTTAAAGGAACGAAATGTAGAATCAGTGCGAGCGGCTAAAGACGAACGTGTCCGTGAGATTCGTAACGCAGTGGAGTTGATGATATCGCGTCTGGATTCAGCGCTCAAAGCGAAGCTCCTCACTCTCATGGGCCAGAAGAATAGCCTCACGCAAGAAACAGAACAGTTGGAGCATCTCCTGCAAGAGGTGGAACATCAGCTACATGCAAGTACTAGGTGAGTTTATAAATCGATATTAAATTTATATTTATTCATGAATAAATAATGATTTGATTTTGTTCATTTTACAGATCTGAATTGATTGCGAAAAGTGGTGAACTATCGAAAATGATCCATCAAGTTCGCAAGAAGCCCATGGCTAGCTTTGTTACTGCTCCAGTACCTGCTGATTTTCATAGGTAATATTGATTGAATTAATTTTATTTGTATACATTTTAATGAATGAATAATGAATATATTTATTTGAAGTTATATGTTTTTATTATGTGTTTTTTTTGAGCTGAAAATATTCTATCTTATAAGTAGGATAATTATCTGCACAAAAACGATGCCTATGCAACAGGCAGAGTTTTCAAATGAACAATAAAAGTGATTTTGATCATTTATATTGTGATGAAATAAGGTGCTATTTTTAATGTATGTTTTAAAAAAACGCTTATTCGAATCATATTTTGACTATTTCCTTATAAAAGCAACTTGATATTTTGAAATTATTTTGTTGCTATTCTATAAAACGTTTTATTAAGTTAATTTTCTCTAGTATTTATGTTCATGTTTCCTTGTATAAGTGCTGATTTACACAGGGTCAGTAACTGACTACAAATTCGAGGCAAATCAGTGCTGACCCGAAAAAAACCTTGTGTAAACAGATTTGAAGTCAGTACAGAGGCTTGAAGTCAATGTAAACAGTTAACAGCGCCAATTTTGGCGCCGCGACTGACTTGTCTACTGATGTAAATCGGCACTAACAGTTGTAATGTTGTCCTTGTTGTGTGTTTCCAGCGAGATAGTGCCAAGCTACGACAGCAGCACGTTCCCGCTGGGCAAGTTCACGCAGCTGCAGCACGCGGCCGCGCCCGTGTACTCGGCGCCGCTGCACGTGCACGGGCTGTGCTGGCGGCTCAAGGTGTACCCCGACGGCAACGGCGTCGTGCGCGGCAACTACCTGTCCGTGTTCCTGGAGCTCAGCGCCGGCCTGCCCGAGACCTCCAAGTGCGTCTCGCTAGACTTTATGCTGCACTAGCTTCCGCCCGCGACTCCGTCCGCGCGGAAAAATTAAGAAAAATTAAGATTTTTTTTCTACTCATTTTTTTGCGGGATAAAAAGTATCCTATTTTATGCCCAGGGTAATAAGGTATAATTATACCAAGTTTCATCGAAATCGAACCGTTACTTTTCACGTGATGCCTGCACATACAGACAGACAAAAAATTTTTTAATCACATATTTGGGTTTGGTATCGATCCAGTAACACCCCCTGCTATTTATTTTTTCAATATTTTCAATGTACAGAATTGACCCTTCTACAGATTTATTATATGTATAGATAGGAGCGTGTATTTGCGTGCCGCCCTTACTCATAACTCAAATTGCCGCATTCACCTGTTCCTACGGTGGTATGCATGAGAGCTCCAAGTTTGTGCCGCCGCTACGTGTTTATGGTGCGGTGGTTTGTGTCAGAGTTCCAAGTGCGTGCCGCCATTACTTTTAGCTCACGTAGTGCCTCGGGAAGGTGGTCTGCGGCATATCTCCAACATTGTGCCGCCGCTACGTGTTTCTCAGCGAGTGCAGGTCTACTTTAGTAGTCCAAGAGTTTTCCCGCCTCCAACACTAGCTCCCGTTGTTTCTAGAGCGGTGATCTGCGTGAGACCTACAAGTACCTAATATATGCAGATTTTGTGTCTAATTTAGTCTATTTCTAAGTGCCTCAGTTTATTTTTATGATGATTTATTCACAGATTTCATCATCATAAAAATGATACTACTCTGCTATATTAAGGTTTAATGATGTAATAATCCTATAAAACAGAACGTGGGGGAAAGTTTTAGGGGACCAAAAACTACATATAAAAATGTGTGATTTATTTGTCTGTATTTGTTAACGTTTTTATTATTTGTTAATATATTTCAACGGAAATTACATTGTTATGAACTGATAATTATTATAATGCAAGTGTTTGATTGCAAGCATTTCTCGATTCAGTGTAGGCAAGAGGTGAGTCAAATGGATTATTAACTTAGTTGCAGTGTGGGCATGACGCTGTTAAGACATTGTGTGCGCTGACTTCGCAGGTTTATCTGTTTTTTCATCGCAACTGAAATGGCTGTGTGTAAAATGATGAAGCTTGTTTAAATTGAGAATTACGGAATACTCAACATACAAACACATGAGTATCAAAGACTCGAAAAGTTTATTTGCACTCTAATTGTCGGTGTTTACTCATAATAATAATTTTTTTTGTTGCAGTGATATATTTTGCATAACTCTATAAATAAGGTTGTGTAAATTGTAAATAAGATTTGTTCTCTTAGCTTGCTTACTTCTAACTTGTTCACGCCATTTATTTGTTGTAAATACGATTTAAAATACAGCAAAATGTAACAAAAAACAGATATTTCAGTTGAGTCACCCTCTGAGTTTAGCATTTCGTCTTCATACTTAGAGGAAATCTCTAGGCTTGTAATCGATGTTTTTTTTTTATAAATAGCTGCTGTAAATAGGGATCATCTTCAACACTTTGCCATTCATCAAGTGCCATAGTGATTTGATGTCTCTCGCTTTGCTTTGGTCTTCTAGCGGAGTTTAGCTGATCGTTCATCATGTTTTACTTGTTTTTTTACCATACTAAGATTTATTTTTATGTTATCACTTATACTTTAGTGGTAGTAAAAGATCGTAAAATACGACATATTTACTTCTTGTGAAAGTGCTCATTAAGAAATAAAAAAAAAGTTTTTTTTACTTTTAAGTTTTTATACATCACAGTTCAAACTCGCTTTTACGGTGAATGTGTTGACAACTATCGCGCCATACAAAACGTCTTGTTAATTTTTCTAGTTCTAAACTCAAACTCAAACATTTATTTATTCAAATAGACTTCTTGAAGCAGTTTTGAATGGTCAAAACATAGTTTTACCATTTAAAATGAACTCTATTCCCCAGTTATAAGGTTCAATTTCCCCAGGTACGAGTACCGTGTCGAGATGCTACACCAAGTGTCCCGGGATCCTGCCAAGAACATTGTGCGCGAGTTCGCGTCTGACTTCGAAGTGGGCGAGTGCTGGGGGTACAACCGGTTCTTTAGGCTCGATCTATTAGCCAGCGAGGGGTATCTCAATCCGGACACGGATACGCTTATATTGAGGTTTGTGTGTTTATTTTGGTTAAAAAATTAGGGTAATTTTAAAGTTAATATAATTTAAAGGATCTTAGAAGAAAGTAACAATAACATAGCAGGATGACGAAAAATGTAATGTAATATTTTTGGCGAAAAAAAAATTCGAGCGTAGTTTCTAAAAAAATTATGGGTTAATTATGGCTTACCGCCCGCGGCTTCGACCGCTTTGTCTAAAACCTAATAAATTATATACTAAAACCTTCCTCTTGAAACTGAAGAAATATGTTTTATGGGGATTTTTTGAATAATCTTATTAGAATTAGTGTTGTATTGTGTAACTTTGTGTCGTTTTTAGGTTCCAAGTGCGTCCGCCAACGTTTTACCAACGTTGTCGTGACCAACAGTGGTACATCAACCAGTTAATTACGATGCAGAATCAGCATATACTGCAAATTAATGATCTCAAAGAGGTATATTGTTTGTTGCATTCTTATAAACGAACTGGTATAACCTGTATGCTATGTAAAAGCCAATTTATTTTGTAAAAAGATTATTTGATTAGTTATTGATAGTAAAAACAATTATCCTTTTCAGCTACGGTGTTCTTTTATCATGATCAACGTACCTAGATTTAGCTGGATAAGTAACCTAGATTTTAGCTGATAGTACATTATCATAAGTCTTGTATTAGAAAATTATTAGGCAACACAAAATAGGGCATAATCGTTATCGTAATCGTTTCTATCTTCGGGCCAAGTAAAAGCTTATTTTCGTGTTGGTATTAAATTATTTTTATTATTTGCCTACAGCGCCTCAGTCTTGAAATGTCGCGTAACTCGATGGCGGCAACACGTGCGTCTAGCGGTTCCGTCGGCTCGCAAGATGCTGAAGCGCAGAACGATAACAACGACACACCAGCACCGTGGAAGTTCACTTCGCTACATGGGATAGCACCGAGGCTTACTAGTCCAGGTGACTGACTAGATGCTATTTTTTTAAGCTATTGCATAGCTTCTATCGCGGGCCTTGAGCGCGGAGACCGAATGCAGAAATTACGTAACGAAGAAACCTCACGCTCCCCACTCCGACAGGCACGGAGGTGTGGCTTGAAGGCAAGCTATGCAATAGCTTTACCGCGGCAGTCCCCGAGTGCCACACGTCTTTTTTATATTATGTTCTCACACATAGTGTATTAGTGAAATATAGACATCGCGCAACTTGATTACTTTAATTAGCTTATAGCGCTCTTCAGCCCCTCAAATATCATACCATACATAAATCATACCTACCTAATATATAATATAAAGTTAGGATTAAACAAATTCAAGATATTGTCTGAGCGTGTCGATATATTTACTTATATAACACTTGTACTCCACAGGCGTGCTAAACAACTCGTTATTCGAAGAGACGTGCGCAAGTGGTGCGTGCCGTAACATGAGCGCAGCGAGTGCGGGCGCAGTAGCGGGCACGGACGCGTGCTTTGGAGACTATGCGCATCTTACACGACGCGCTAACCAGCATGCGCTCGATGCGTACAACCTGCCGTCTACCTCCAGGTGACGCATTGATTGTAAAGCTTAATTAATGTGTAGGAGGAAATTTAATATGAAGCAATGCCCGAATGTTCTCATTATCCGCTCAAATCCGCGTAAATCATACAATAATAAGCAGCAATTAAAGTGATCCCTAGTATTATCCCAGTTATCTCATATCATATGAGCATTTAAAGTCTTCTGATATAGTCCACTGAAGTAATGCGTAAATAGTACAAACAAGATTGTGACAAACATATATTTGCTTATAAATTAATCAAAAATATTTATCCTAATTCGTAATATTATGTTGAGTAGAATTGATTTCCAAATAAATTGTGTTAAATAACAATAAACAATAAATAATCCTTCCAGATCAGCGAGCTCGATCCGCTCGTGCGCGGACGCCCCAACGGGCCCGCCCTGTGCGCTCGGTGCGCACGCGCACGCGGCCCGCTTGCGGCGCGAGCGGCCCGAGCGCGCTGAGCGACCCGAGCGGCCCGAGCGACCCGACCGGCCGGAGAGGTTGCCGCCGCCTGATAAAGACACGCATCTTACTGGTTAGTTAAAACTATAAATAAAGATTTAAATAATGAAATTAAAATGTGTTATCACGTTTTAAAGATCAACGTAAAACTTGTAAATTCACTGTTATGCTCTATAATTTGTAGTTCATTTGGTAATAAACTGTAAAATCTCGTATGCAGTAAAAATTTGTTGTAATGGAAAACATTTTTAAGCAACAGCTGTTAATCGTTATGGTACTGGAAACCGTATGCATATACGCTCTTCGAACGAGAACATTCCAAAATATACAACACTGTTGTCAGGACTTGTCATGATTCAAATTTTGTTGCTGAGCAAATGTATACCATGCCTATGGTGTGTTAAGTTGCCAGTTATTAAAAGGAACAAGGAGACAAGTGAAACGCTCGGACGCTAGATATCAACTGGTTTATTAAATGAAATATACTTAAATTGTAACACAACGCACGCTCGCATCTTGCGCTGTCATCATTCTCACACATAATTATAAATACGTGTCGCCACAGGTGTTTTAACAGATCCAAAATTATTTATTTCCAGGTGTAGCGAGCACACCTATAACAGAAGGGCACAGCGCGTGCACAGGTGCATTATGCACATCGATCTCATCTCCCGAACTGCACAGCACGGCCAAGAACGAGTCGGGCGGCACACTCTTGACCACTGCGGCGCATTCTCCCCGAAATGCGCATGCGCACTCGGAATCTAGCAGCGACACTGGGGTGAGTGACGTCACTTGATGATAATGCAAAAATGATAGTTTTATTATTCGTAAAGGTGCATTTATATCAAACGAGCATAGAGCTAGAGCAAGAGCATTCTTTCGTGATCTCTAACACGTATTTAGTTTTGTTCTGTATTAGAACTCGTTTGATGTAAATGCGCCGTAAGATTAACGATTAATTTGCATTATCAAAGTATTATTATTTTCTTTTAGGACTTAATGTTTAGTGAACTTGACGGTTTTGTGGACGACACCAATGTGAATCACATAGAGGAAAATTCCAATGAAGAAAATGACGTTGATGAAGAAACTATGTCAGGTAATGAAAGCATTTTTAATTATTTTTTATGATTTATGTGTTTTCCGTTTCCTACTCCCTTACACCGCACCGCGATAGCGACGCGGTGATTTATTTCTTAAGCTTATTTTAAGTTAAATAGTTCCGTTGAAATACTTCGTTCGGTTTTACTATTTATTCATTGTCGTGTCGCGTTCGCGGGTGCGGTCGTATGATTATAATTTTTTAAATGTATAAAAATGTATATTACCCCTCGTAATACTTTACATGACCTGTACCCACTTGTAACCTATCCACTTCCCAATCCTACACGCACCTATTCCCACAGACGGCTCGTCGGCGAGCGGATGTTCGTGGTGCGCGCTGGCGGAGTGCCCCCAATCCCCATCCCCATCCCCATCCCCATCCCCCTCGGCATCCCCATCCCCATCGGTATCCCCATCCCCATCCCCGCCGCAGTCCCCGCCCTCGCTGTGTTCGGACGAGCCGCCGCGCAGACGAAGACGCTCGTTCCGCAGACCGCACGCCGCACGCGACACGCCCTATACTATACGAAACCAATAGATAATGAACTTAGAATAAAAACAAAAAACTAATAATAAAAACCAAAACCAAAAAGTAGCTATAATTCTTTTAATATAAATATACCATTTAATGAAAACCAAAAATTAATATTTTTAATATAAATATGACGTGTAGTAAACTAACAAGTAGCCATTACAATTTTTGTGTTAACAGTAGTAAAAAATAATTGATGTGAATTATCAAAACAGTTTTATTGAGCAACTTCAAAATGTTAATTTTTGTAAAAATTGGATTATAAGAAATGACTTCATAACTATCTAACATTATACTTCGTACTCAAAACTTTTAAATATATTTTGTTTCTAATGTTCGCACTATTTTATTATAAGATATTTTATGTTTTCTATAATAGTAACAAAAAAAAACGACTATTGATAAATTCCATTTATTTTCTTTTCATTTCTCTTATAAGTAGTAAATTTATTCAATTTTGTAAAACTTTTGTGATTGTATTACTGATATTATTCATAATAAATACTATAAATGTTTTAAAATAGTCCAATGTTATTTTATTCGAAATGATGCATAACTGAGATAATAATATGAAAGGTAATGTATTTCTTTGTATCCATTAAATTTTTGACTTGAAATATTTTTATGACATAAAACACTTTACACCATAGAAATTAACAACAGGTCTCATTCAGTTTGGTTGTTGATAAGTTTTGTTTGATTATTTTTAATCATACAAGCTTTATCAAGTATATATTAAATGTAGCGCTCACATCATCTATTACCAATCAATATCACCTTTTACATCAGGCGAGAACGACATAGAGGGCGCGATGGGCGCAATGGGCTCCAGCAGTAACGAAGCGGACATTCTATCCCGTTTACTTTGTGCGGTACACGGGCGCGGTGTAACGCCCGCCGGCAGCGACGGGTCCGCGCCCACGCATGCGCACACGCACGTGCCCCGCAACGATGACCCGCAGCTGTCCACCGCTGCGCACACGGACATGCTGCTGCTAAACTTGATGAAGATTAATGGATTGACGCCCAAATGTACCCGGCCGAGGCACAGTGAGTGTAAAACAAGTGTTTTAGTGGTTTATACCGTGGTTAATAGTTTATTTTGTTTCGTGGGATATGTAAGAAAGGTATATTTATATTTTTTTTTTGCAATGATTTCTCTGATGTCAAAGTATTTTATTTTTCGCCTGTATTTTTTTTTGCAACCGGCTCTTTTAGACAAGATTTTGACCTATTTTAATCTGACATATTTTAATCCGACATATTTAATTTAAATACAGTCGGTGACGACGTAATAATTTTAGTGTGTTGTGGTGTTTTTTTGAAGGATTTTTTTAATGTTAATAATTTGCTTGGTTTGTTTTTGTTATTTAATGTATGTTTGTGTTCAGGTCCGAAGCGCAACTGGTCGTCCCGCAGCACGTCGGTGGAGGAGGTGAGCGGTCGGCGCGGCGTGTGCGCGGGCCGGTCGCGGGCGCCCCGCGCGCGCCGCCCGCACGCCCTTTCGCCAATTGCACTGGCGCCGCTCGACCCGCTCGAGCCGGGCCAGCTGCCGCCCGCGCCCGCGCCCGGTCAGTACTGCCGCACCCACTCGCCCCGCGCGCGCCGCCCGCACGCCCTTTCGCCAATTGCACTGGCGCCGCTCGACCCGCTCGAGCCGGGCCAGCTGCCGCCCGCGCCCGCGCCCGGTCAGTACTGCCGCACCCACTCGCCCCGCGCGCGCCGCCCGCACGCCCTTTCGCCAATTGCACTGGCGCCGCTCGACCCGCTCGAGCCGGGCCAGCTGCCGCCCGCGCCCGCGCCCGGTCAGTACTGCCGCACCCACTCGCCCCGCGCGCGCCGCCCGCACGCCCTTTCGCCAATTGCACTGGCGCCGCTCGACCCGCTCGAGCCGGGCCAGCTGCCGCCCGCGCCCGCGCCCGGTACTGACCCTCATACTTGTTTAGCTATTGCATAGCTTCTATCGCGGGCCTTGAGCGCGGGGACCGAATCGAGAAATTCCGTAACGAAAAAACCTCACGCTCCCCACGGGGACGGGCGGAGGTGTGGCTTGAAGGCATAGCATGCAATAGCTTTACCGCGGCAGTGCCCGAGTGACACACGTCGTTTTTATTTGGATAGTCGAGTTTGTAAGGATACGTGAACGCGGCAGTGGTGGAATAGTTGGTAATGTGGGCCAAAGTGTGAGTGAATTCATTAATGCGGCTCGACGGAACACAGTGTGGTTTTAGTCGGTAAGAATCCGACATAACCCACGGCTCCTTCCCCGGGAGCCGTGGGTATCTATGCAAGATTTCCCCAATTAAAAAAAATATGAGTGAATTAAATTGATTGAAGCCTATAGTCACGGCACGGTAAGACGTGACCAACGGGAACGGGAAAAAAGAAATTGTAGGTATCATAAAAAAATTATGAAGCGTGGTACAGGTGCCGGATAAATTAGATATCCACTGTGGAACAACTGGCGGCGTAGACCAATTACCGCGACACGCGGCCGCAGCGGGCTGCGTGTGGTGCGAGTGTAACAAATGTACTGTCGTTTATCGATGTGATCTCAGCTCAGAGACGCGTGCGCGGTGACATGGACGGCAGCGTACAGCCATCGCGATCGTATCAAATAATTTTATTTTTATTGAGTGTTTAGTATTCAATAAGCGTCTTACTAACTTTATCCTGTAAATGTCATTTGATTTGGATATTGTTGCACAGTTTCAGAACGAGTAGTGGGAAGTCCAGCTCCGCACGATTACTGGGCGCCAGATCTCAGCGACAACGACGACGTGGAAGTGATATTGGATTATAACGTGAGTGCTGTGTGTTAACATTCATTAAAATAAACTAAAATGTTAACTTATTTAATATCGATATTTTAATTTTTTCCAGGACACCCTCTCCATTTTTTTTATTCCATCTTTTTTTATTCCAGGACACCCTCTTCGACATGCTCCTCAACAGCTTGTCCCTGGAGGGCGGCGGCGGGCCGGGGGCGGAGGCCCCGCCGGTGGCGCCGTGGAGCCCCGCGCGCTCGCCCGCGGCCGAGCCCGCGCAGCACCCGCAGCACCCGCAGCACCCGCAGCACCCGCAGCACCCGCCCGCCGCCCGAGACTGACCCTACCTGCACCCCGAGTACCGCCACTAGCTGACAACTACCCGCTAAAGACCCGCTATAAACCCACTATCAATCTACTACGGACCCACTATCGACCCACTGTCGACCCACTGTCGACCCACTATCGACCCACTGTCGACCCACTGTCGACCCACTATCGACCCACTATAGACCCACCATCGATCCTCTATTGACCCACTATCAACCCGCTATGGACTTGCAACCTGCCCGCAATCAACCCGTTACTGCACCCAACCAGCTCGCAACGTGCTCGTAAACTGTCCGTAATCAGTATACGATAAGCTCGCAACGTGCCCGCAATATTCCCGCTACTAGATCGCAAACGGCCAAATAATGGCCACCCGCAACAACGTCTTGCGACTAGTCGACTCAAACTGGATTCATAACTTTTTGGTTTAAAATAAAAAAGTAAAAGGCTTCCTGCATAAACAAATAAATAGTTTTACTTGTTCAGAGGCTCCAATGGCCAAGATTTAAAAATATATGGATACTCTGGGTACTCTTATCTCGTTTACGTGTCGCTACGTCATACGTGAATGTTCTGCTTTACGTCCGAATCCTCATAACGTGAATGGTTTCTTTATTCTATCTTTTAACCCATACCAATGATTCTCTCCTACTTACGCTTAAGCTTTGTGAAAATAAAAAAAAAAATTTAAAGGAAAAATCTTCAAAAAAAAAAGTATTTGAACCTGCGTGTGATTGTTCCCTATATAACTAAGGAAATATTTCAATGCGTTTTTTATTTCAAAACGGTTTTGATTTCGAAATATTTCACAATTTCTTAAATCGTTAAGCGCTTAATAATTATAAATTAAAATACTGTGATGCATTTTTATTTTATTTTAAATATAACAAGGACATTCGTGAGTTTTTTTTAATGAAATTTAAAGAAAATAATAATGGGTCATGTAATGAAAGTAGATGAAACAAAAACGTTTAGTATTTAAATTAAATATCCGCAAAATTAAGAGAATTGACTGAATGAAAGTTACTCGATCTGTAAAAAATAGTTCTCTAAAAAGTGATTGTGGGAAAATTGCTTTTGCACATACATATTATATGTTATTTTCGCGTGAGGCTACATTAGCTAATAAAATATATGCGGTACATTCGGGTTCGCATAAAGTCACGTTGAAATCCAGAATTTCATTCATTTTAATAATAAAATGTTGTTTTTCTAAGTAAAAAACAAACCGGTTAACATTACTTGTGGGTGAAATCTCCTCGGCAGTACTTAATGAAAAGTAAAAATAAAAAATCTGTAAAATTATTTATAGTTCATTTGAAATATGATATTTTTGGTGAGACTAAGGGTGTGAGGATAATTTTAATGTTATGTTAGAACTCAGTGAATTATTTAGTGATGTGTGTATAATTATTAATTATTTATTAATACGCTATGCGTGTAACATAGCATCGGTGATTTATGTCCTGTTTTAACCTCTTCAAAAGTATTTATTGACCCGCTTTTTCGTTATAGTACAAAGTAAATAATAATTTTATATAAAAGTGGATCTTACTAATTTTATTTATAAGGAATTCTAAAATGTTATAAAATTTTCGGACATCTTGTTGAAATACTATTTTTGATTATTACTTAATAATGCAATATTTTTATAACTTCAGATTTTAAAGGTCACGTCCATATTGAGTGATGGTTGAGTTAGTGTGACTTATACTTTATTATTAGAAAGTGTATAAAATCGAATATATAATATTCTGAGTCGTAGGAATTTTTTAAAGCAGAAAATTTCCATTTATGGGAGCATTCCATAAACTAAAATAACGTCCAGTGTACTGCACTTTCTATTGATACTGTATCCTAATTGATTTCAGAACGTAATTTGAAGGATATTTCTCTCATATAAGATATCTCATTAAGTTACGGTGCTGATGTATTCGCGCGTGAAGTTGAATTTGTTGAACGCATAATACTCGCTGTCGTAGAGAGCAAGACTTGCCTGGACTCGTTGAGAATGAGTCGCCGTAGTTTTAAATTTAGCTTCTCTTACATCGGACCATGTCGATGAAACGCATTTTTATATTTTTAAAACACTCATTTTACTAACGGTTAGTTTTCTAACAAAAGTAAATTTTAATTTATAAAAATGCGTCACTGAAAGTATGTAAAATCTCACTGCCATTAAAAATATATCTTTTGAAATTGTTTAAATTTGATAATATTTTTTATTGAATTGATTCTTGTTTATTCTGATATAATCTCCTATATATATGTTCAATACTATGCTATACAAATTTTTGCTGTCGTTATCTTTTCTAAAGATGGTATTTCAAATTTTTATGTCACTATAGCATGATGTTGAGATACCATTGTTAAGTCGAAATGGTCCGATAGAATCTTTAGTTATTCTTTTTAGATTTTACGCATTGTGTGGTATGTTTTCGGGCATTATGTATATATTACTCGAAATTCGATCTCTTTATGTTGCAAAGTTTGCAAGAGTATGTTTGAAGCATTTAAAGTCATTAATGTTTGAATTGTGTAGATCTTATAAGTATTATTTGATACTGTATTAGGTGTTATGCGGTTAAGCCGCATTAAGTGAGGCTGCATTTTTTGTTGATCACATTTCGGATTCACAAATGTTTTGGATGAAAATTTAATTTACACAAAATTCAGCACTCGTTTATAAAAAGCCTTTCATTGGGCTAGTTTTAAATGTTTAGTAATTTAGAACAATAGCAGTTTGATTAGAAATGGTTCACAGTTGATTATAAATGTTAATGGACTTGTAGTCGACTATCGATACATTTTGATTTTATTATGATGGTAATGTTTAGTACAACTTCTCTGTTTTAATTATAGTTAATGATTCCCGATGTATGATTTCAAAATATGTGTGTTAGATGAAATAAGATGAATGAATAATATATAATCAATAAATAAAAGTTTGTTTTATTTCCAATCCTTTTATTTTAGAACCCTTATGAAACATTGCAATCGATATAACCATAAAAATTGCTGGTCAAATAAGTAGAAGCCAGAAGGTATTACAGTACAGTGAATTATGATGAACATGGCTGCGCTCTGCCATAGTAATATGTGCTCTTGGATTGCACTAATAAATATATTTGAGACATAAGGTACCAGAAACAATAAAGGAGGTATTTAATTTTACAGTGCTTTGAATAATATTTATTCAATCGTATAATATTACGATAACCTATGTACACGAAAAACTCATTTTTGGTAGTCATTTCAAATATCACTTACGGTCTCGGTTGGGGTCACCAATGTAAATGTGTGTGTTAAGGAGTGTAGAGGAAACAAGTTAAACACACGAGTGTCTCAAGCCAACTGAATTTAATTCATTAAAATATAGCGTATAGCACATAGTTAAAGCGTGTTACAATTAAACAAATGCAGCGTGTGTACATTAAAAATTTGTCAATTACATATTCGTCGGGGAACAAGATTCGGAAGCTTGTTCCATTCCTTTGTTGTTCGAATGAAAAATATTGAGTCGAATCGCTTCGTCCAGCTACATGGAATGAATAGATTGGAATGCAAAGTTGTAATCTACACTAATATTATAAAGAGGAAAACTTTGTTTGTTTGTTTGTTTGATTGTAATGAATAGGCTCATAAACTACTGGACCGATTTTGATGAAATTTGGCACAGACAATCTTTAGACCCTGAGAAAGAACATAGGCTACCTTTTATTGCGAAATATGTACCACGACGGACCGCTAGTATAATATAATATACGTATTACTTGCATTGCCGAGGCTATTTATTTGAACTATTAGTTTATCATCAATTTTATTAGCTATACAATATTTCCAAATGGATATGGTCACTATGTTGTTAGGCTTGCTTTTCACGTAACAACTCAAGAGGAAGGTTCCTTATATATGGAATTATAAATTACCTATGTTAATCAGTAAAGATGTTGGATTTCTTGATGGTTAAATATTTTTTTATAATCGACAGTCGATACAGTAGTTCTTTAGTTCATTCGTTATTTAAAAAAACAACTTACAAATCATCCCTCATTATTTTATTATTAGTGTTGATAGATACTTTTCTGCACATTTAAGACAAATAGACTGTTAATCCTAAGTCTTCATTGTCTTGGTCGATTTATCAGTTTTTTTAGCACGTGATATTAGATCAAGAGCCCACGACGACCAGACTTTCCTTTCTTTAAGAAAGTTGAAAGTTTCTCTGTATATGTCTCCTATACAGATAAGAACGACTAACGATTATCAAGTCTGGGTTGTGGTTAATTTGGCAGGAAACAGGTAGTAAAGGTGTATAAAATTGTACCTAACTTTCATTATACTTTAAAAGCTAAATTTTATATATGTTACTTGGGGACGTATAAAAAGATGTTAAAATATAAATAAATATATATAATGGTATTAAAAGATGTTGTTACCTCAAGAGCCGGACAGTTTTCATGGTTCTTACATCTTGCCAGACACATTTAAAAAATATCTAACGAATCATCAAATTAACGTTACTATCTAAAAGTGTATCAAATATGAAATAACCCACTAAAACATTAGTTTACTATAATTAATGATTAAAAAATAATAGTATAATATATTCTTACATCTTTTTATACGTCCCCAAGTAACATATATAAAATTTAGCTTTTAAAGTATAATGAAAGTTAGGTACAATTTTATACACCTTTACTACCTGTTTCCTGCCAAAGTAACCACAACCCAGACTTGATAATCGTTAGTCGTTCTTATCTGTATCGGAGACATATACAGAGAAACTTTCAACTTTCTTAAAGAAAGGAAAGTCTGGCGGTCGTGGGCTCTTAGATTATATCACTCGACTAACATTGTCAGAATTAACTAATCATTTAGACTCTTAATTTCATCCCTATGAATATAATTATGTATATTCATAATATTATACAGCGAACATTCAGGTGATCGCTATGATTTTATCTATATTATTGTGTAGCGTAGTCGTATAGGGTATTAAAATGATACAACATCTTGAAATTGATTCAGTTATTTATTTTCATTTTTCCAAAATATACACAATGAAAATTATTGTAAATCTGGTTTAAACCAAACTTGCATAACATCTTAACGTGTTTAATCGAATTTCATAGCAGAATACACGAAGAGCATAAAGTTAATTTGTATACAAATTGTAAACGGTCCTACGAGCGTGTCTCAGCGTGACTTGTCTTTTATTGTAGCAATGCCGAGGCGCCATCTACTCTACGTAATACAATGCAGTAAAATTAGTAAATTCACTGTCACTACATTAAAAGATATATTTACAAAATAAAACTTTAAAAGGAACGCTTTGCAAACATTCAACAAACTTGAGATCGTCTTAACGTAAAGATGGTAATAAAATTTTTAAAAGTTAATGAAAGTCTAAAACGTATTTCAATACTATGTAATATTTACATAAAAATCCTAATTGCATACATTTTTTAAAAGGAAATTGTGCCAAATCACTTCACATCTTTCGCAAATAAATAACAATTGAATTTAGCCTAAAATACTTTTCCTCGATAAACAAAACAATAAAAAAATAATTGCATTCAACAAAGCTACGATAACAAAATTTAATATAAATTAATATTAAAAGAAATGTACAATTTATACAAAGCTAAAGTGATCATTAAATCATTATCACTAAAAATGTGAACATCAACTTTTAGCGGATCACTAGAGACGCTACTGTAAGAGTATATTATTATTATTTATTATAAAAAAGTGAATAATAATTATATTGCGTCCATTATTTACAAATAAAAGTATAATATGTACATTTTACATTAAAACTCATAGTAAAAACTTAAAATGTATATTTGACTATTCGCCAATATTCTTTCAAACATATAATAATTTTCACACCAGACTTCCTCGCTGAAAGAAACACTATAAGGTAACTTCAACTCACAAAGTGTAAATAACTCTAGTGAACAAAAATGAGTCCAAAACCATACTTCTAGCTTTACAGTTTTAACATTGATATTATTATTAGCGTAGGTAAGAAAAACAGTATGATTCTCTTCGTCATTTTTAATTACGAGAGTTTCTAATATATTCGATAATATTTATTGTGCACATACATAGTTCAAATCGCTAAAACTATCGCGAAGGCAAGGAGGTGATGTATGCTTTCTCTTATTACTATCGTCGAAATCGTCATTACCTATAATATATCTTACGTTATCATCTTAAAATTATCGTGGTGTTACATATCTGGTCATATTTTGAATACCTTCTGGTACAATTCACTTAACTACGAATAAGCCGTCGGCTTTTCTCATTGAACATCACATACGAGTAGCACTAAATGGTTATTTCATTTCGCACTCTTAAAGTACCTCATCCACCTTAACTCCGTAAAAAGTAGTTTACACCTACAAAGGGAGTCGAGCTACATCGATTGAGTAGATTTGTGGGAATGCAGCGTATTGTGTGCATAATTAAAAAGTTGAAATCTTATTATAAGTGTCCTCTCAACCGCTCATTCACTCCGCTCGCATCGCTCGTCGCCGGCCGCGACCGCGCCTCACCGCGGTCCGGGGTTCATTCTTTGGCATTATTTAGTGAGCACGATTTCATTACAATCTATAGTTTTCATCGCTATTTTATTATTAGCTATTGCACTATTTTATGATAAAATTTCACGTCAATCATTTCATTAAAATAAAATTTTTTCGTACGGTATCCTAAAATTTAAATTTCATCGAGGTCGCCGCTTTCGCGACGCCCGCCACTGATCGCCTAAAGCTCGAGTATTAATTTCATTATGATAAGCGTCGATACAACTACTCAGTCAATTGAAACGAATCAAAATTATAGCCTCTCTCTGTGAACGTTTCGAAGGAGGGGAGCCGGCCGCTCGGCGGGGATCGGGAGCGACGTTCGCGCGTAGCACGTCAGATCAGCACCAACTAGCGAGGCACCAGTGCAGCAGCGCGGCGGTCACACGTGCGACTCGAGCGGCGGGCGCGGGGCGGGCACGAGCGGCGCGGGCCAGGCGGCGGGCCGGTCGGCGGGCCGGTCGAGCGGCGCGGGCCAGGCGGCCGACAGGTCGGGCGACGACGTGCGCGTGTGGCGGGCCGACCAGCCGTCCTTGTCGAAGTCCTTGGTGCCGCCCACCGTGTGGCGCCGCTTGATGCCGCGCTCGGGCATGCCGTTCTTGCGCTTCAGCTTGGTGGAGCGCCACGCGCCCGCCTCGCGCCGCCGCACCACGTTCCACTCGCCCTTCTCCAGCTTGGTGGGGCGCTCGCCCTTGCCCAGCGACTCGGAGCGCTGCGGGCGCTCGGCGCGGCAGTTGAGGCTGTCGGAGCGCAGCGCGCGCGCGGCGGGGGGCTCGCGCGGCAGCGACTCGGAGCGCGCGAGCTTGGCGCCGTCCCCGGCGGCGGCGGCGGCGCGCGCGGGCTCGTCGCCCAGCGCCGCGCTGTTGCGCTTGCCGCCCTCCGGGTTGGCGAGGCGCAGCGCGTGCGGCCGCTTGTCGTTGTCGGGCAGCGGCCCGCCGCTGGAGGCCTGCGAGCGCGTGTCGACGTCCTTCTCGTCGGCGCGCGCGTCCTCGCGGCCCGGCTTGCGGTCGCAGTTCTCCTTCTCGGAGTCGTCGGCGTCGGGCCCGTGCGGCGCGGGCGCGGGCGGGGCGGGGCGGGGCGCGCGGGGCCAGCGCTCGGGCTCGTCGGCGCTGCTGGAGGACGAGTGGCGGTGGTCGCGCGCGAGCCAGGCCGCCTTCAGCTCGCTGGCGCGCAGGGCGGGGGACGCCCGCTCGGGCTCGTCGCGCTCGGAGCGCTCGGAGCGCAGGCTGCCCTCGGACGGCGTGCTGTCGGCGGACTTGCCCTCGTCGGGCTCGTCCTGGCCCTCGTCCGCGTACGGGATGCTGCCGTCGTCGAGCGGCGACGAGTTGTTGAGAGTCCGCAGTTTCTGATCGAAGGTGCTCGTGAGAGAAGACACTAAATCTCCGGTTCCTATAACAAAGATTGCGGGTTAGCTTTTTTAAACGATAATGTTTTTGTTAATCACGAGTACGAAAGCGTTAGGTTGTAGTCGCGTCGAGTGAGAACGTGATGGATGAATGACGTGGTTATGTATGTACATGATGGCTCCAGAAATGCACGAGCGTCTCAAGCCGTGCTGTCAGCGGCTGCCGCTAAATCGAAGCGTTAGTTAGTTATTTATGACAATCGCAAAATATTGTTCACACTCACTCAAAAAACGTATGATATTTTGTTCGATGGGAATAGGTTAATCGTAAATCACTAAATATGACGCGAGAGATATCACTATGATGTGTTTTACATGAATGCATCGATTATTGATTTTTAAAACATCCTATCTATCTTCCCTCCCAATTTATAAACTTTCCTGGATGTTATATATACTTTATATACAAACAAAATCTTATATTTATTTTTTTGTATGCAAAACCTTTCAACAAATCAGCCAATGAGTGAGTATAAACAAGTGATATTTTGCATAAACATCGTCCGCGTACACGCACACACTTGCAAACGCACGCTCACATTCCTATACCTTTGAATGTGGACAAAAGAAAGGGATTGCTGTGTCTACTCTCTGACGTCAGAACTGGACACCTAATGGGGCAAATAGCAGACACGTTTACACAAATGTATACAGACAAAATATGGCATTTTTATTTTAGGATTAATTAATGGATAGATTTTTAATTTGGAATTTATTAGTTAAATTTCAACACGAAGATACTTGCGCACTAATAAGGTCCGATGGCAATGTAACTTAACATTATCACTTATATTTTTCAAGTACCTAAAACCTATCATATATCGACTTCTATTTTGCCTTGAATCCTTTGAGTCATGTTCAATTATTATTAAAAAGTTAATTTTATTAAATTTGTGCTAATAAATAAAATGCAACTTACCGTCTATAGAGAAGTTGTTAAGCGAGTGTGTGTGTCGCGAGATATCCTGTCGACCGCGGCTCATTGAATCCAATTCGTTTCTGAAAATTATAATCGTTACGTTATTAGTTTATGTACTATATAGAAATTTACATTCAAATAAGGTTTAATAACACGATCAGCAGACTTTAAGTTTTTACTTTTTATGTTGCATACAACTAGCTAGGCCTCTTACTACTTTAAAATAGAGTTGCAATTTTAGTCCTTATTACCGCCCGCGGCTTCGCCCGCTTTCTCTATAACGATTTGAGATTTAAACTATCCTATCTCTCAAGTTGGATCGAACTGCACATGGTGTGCGAATTTTATTATAATCGGTTAAGTGGTTTAGGAGTCCATTGAGGACAAAAATTGTGACACGAGATTTATATATTAATACAGTACAATAGAGTCGAAACTCACTTGTCCTCGTAGGTCGCGGCGATGTGCGCGGGCGGGGAGCGCGGGGGCGAGGCGCCGGGCGACGCGTCCGCGCGCGTCACCTCCCACTTCTTGTCGCTCTTGCGCGGCTTGCGCTGGATCTTGCGGTTCGCCGCCGATATTATGGACGACACTATGTCGCGCGTCGACACGTCCTTGCCTAGGGATAACGCTGGGTTAGTGGGGAAATATTTTAGAAATTATGACGACTATATGTTGTTTTCTGTTTTATTGTAAGGAAAAAAAATAGTCACTGTAAATTGAATTTTCTTGTGAGACAATATTTTGCTTGTTGTGAAAAAAAATTGCTTCCGAAATGTATTAAATTTAAATGGTCTGAATAATAATAATAAAAAAAATATTTTAATGACGTTAGATTTTGAAGATTACCTTCGATCTTCTTGACGTTGTGTATGAGCAGGTCCCTTGAGGGCGCGGGCGCGGGTGACAACGGGTCGGCGGCCGGCGGCTCGGCGGGTGGACTGCCGTCCTCCTCCTCGAAGTACCACGAATACTGTAACAATAAATAAAATTATATTTATTTATCACGCTTTTGGCTGTAATATTAGATGTACTTAGTTTGAAATCAATGTCTGCTAAAAATATTGCAAATTATTTTTTATAGATTTCATAATTGTATTCAAAAAATAGAACTTGGCTCGTAGCTTGGTCTGTTAAAAAAAAAAAAAACTTAGCACTTAATAAGATAATGTGTGACAATTAAAATTACATTACACAGTCTTTAAAACCCTATATTTTTTTATGAATGCATATTGGACGATGCGGTTATTTCACAAAGTATATACTAACATGCGTGAGGAAGGACTCGATGATGCGGCACTGGCTGGACATGTCGTTGACCATGGCGAGCATGTCGTCGCTGGCGGCGCGCACGAGCGTGGGCCCGAACACGATGGCGAGGTTGCGCGGCTCCATCTTGTTGGCGGGCGCGTGCGCGGCCACGCGGCGCAGGTGCCGCACCAGGTAGTGCAGCGTGGCGTAGTGCGCGCCGGGCAGCGCGCGCACCAGCCGCCGCAGCGCCTGCGCGCGCTCCGCCGACCGGTCCGCTTCTGCGCGACACAACATTGCGTGCGAGTTAGCGAGGCATGGAGATAATGTAGTTGGACTGGGTTATAACATAGATGGTGAAGATTTAAGGCCACACTTCAGAACAGTATTAGAGAACAATAAAGGATTAGCATCTAGATTATATATAAATAAAATTAATGTTCCATACAACCTTTTACAATTTTACAATTTGACAATCATCTAGATTACAATTTATTCAAGTTAAATCCTTTCCAAAATTTTCTAGCCAAACCTACAAATTAATTTCTTTTTCTTCTCTTCTGAAAACGGTTCAGTATTTTCTGTTTGAAATTTCAACTTTTACTCCTATGACGTTTTTATAACATTATTTGTTATTTGGGTAACACAATTAGGCGTTTATAAACACTTTTTTTTAAATTAGTAATTTCCAAAACTCACCAATAAAAGCGGGATACAGCTCAGCAGTCAACAACGGGTCGGGCAACCTCCGAAGGTACGCTTTGAGCAGGCTGGACGCGACGTGCACGTCGGCCCAGCGCGGGTCGCCCTCCGGCGGCGGCTCCCCGCGGTCCAGCGCCGCCGCGAGCGCCGCTACACCCGCGGCGTTGCCGGGCACTCGGTACACGCCTACTGTGCGGAGACCGTACGCCTGGAATTGATGATTGCTCAATTAGTATTCAGAAACGATAAGAAAATCACCGGAATAACTACAAAACCATTTAAACGTAGATTAGAACTCAAATATTAATCTGTTAGATATACAATAAATTTGAATAATAGTGCAAATTCACAGTTTATTTAGTCAATAAGTTTTTCGAAAGTTGTTGCTGTTCAAACTATAGATCGAAATTCACACAGGCAGTTGTTTGAAAAATCAATATTCAATGAAATGGTTGTTAATCATCTCAATAGATGGCGCGCGGTGTGTCCCTTCAGACACATAAAACTGAAAGAATAGAATAAATTCGATCGCTCTGGCGGGTCACGAGTGGCTGAGTTGGTCAGGCATCCGCCCCGGAACGGCGCGAAAGGATGCGGGTTCGAGTCCCGCCTCGTGATCGAATTTTTTCTATTCTTTATAAATTTATATAAATCAATATTCTCCTGCCAATTAATTCTATCTTCTCCATCTAGAAAACTAATCATTTCGTGCTATCAGACACTAACAGTACAATAAAGGTGATAAAATTATTATTCTATTGGTTATTTAAATTGTCTCACCTCCACAGCATCAGCAGGCAAGGTAACAGCCTTCGGCACGAGCGGGTGGTTGGGGTCCGTGGGGCAGCGCTCGAGCGGCGCGCCGAGCCAGCCCGTAGCGGCGGCCGGCGCGGCGTGCGCACCGCCGTGCATGCGCCGGAACTGCTTGGCCATGCGACCCTTCCACGTCTTGTTCTTGGGGGACGAGGGGAGCGTGGGCGTGGGCGGGCCCACCATGGACACTGGAAACGATTCTGTGTTAAGTAGATAGTATTAGGAGTTGCTGGCGTTAACATTAAGTTTTTGATGATCTCATAAGTTCATATAAGTAGAGTAAAATTTATTTAGTATGAACTATCTTCATACTTCATAATCCATACTAATATTATAAATGCGAAAGTAACTCTGTCTGTCTGTCTCGTTACACAATCACGCCTAAACTACTGAACCAATTTGCATGAAATTTGGTATGGAGATATTTTGATACCCGAGAAGGCTACCTTTTATTGCGAAAATGTACCACGGGCGAAGCCGGGGCGGACCACTAGTCATACATAAATCAATTTACTGATTGCTATAGTCAAATTCATGATTGTTTTAATATAATAGCGAGATTCGAACATATTCGTACTGCGGATTTTTCAATTGGATAAATTGCAAAATAACACCATGATAAAAAATACTTATCCTTACCTGTAGGCGATCTGTTCCTGCCGATCTTTTTGCTTCTCTGTGGGGGGAGTGGCGATGAGCAGTCTGCGGAGGGCGGAGGGGCGGTTGTGGTGGGAGGTGCGGAGGAGGGAGGCTCCGGGAGTGCTGCTGACTCTACGGGAGGTTCTGCTGAGTGTCGTCTGAGGGCGGCCAGCCATCTTTGAGCATCTGCTGCGCCATCCGCCTGCAATTATTGGAATTTTAAGTCACTTCTTATTAAATAATTCTAGGAAATTTTCTGTTCAACTTGTAGCCTTTTCTTTTTATTTTAAATAGTTTTATCGGATATTATTGCTCATAAGTATCTCATGTTTTGTAACATCATCTTACCTGTAATAATAACTCAGCACCCGCCGCCGTGGTCACTCTGACGACGTGTTTTCGCTTCGTGTAGTCGTCAGCGAGCGCGGCGAGCGAATAGCGCACGTCGAGTGCGTCTCGCGAGCTCTCCGCGTTCGTGCCCGTGCCCGTCACTGCACCGGGGCTCTGGAACAAACAGACATACACATTAGATACATGGTATACAACGAACATTAAAAAAGTTATTCGAGAGTTCTTAGTGTGTGTGATCATACCTCGCCGTGGGACATCGGCATCGTACGAAATGCCTCATTTTTCATGAACAGAATCATGTGATGTCGATATTTATTTTGTTAAACTTGTATAAAACAATTACGTAAGAACCGATCATGACTTCACACAATACGTTATAGCGTTTACGACGCGGACGATCTGTTTTTTTATTTTTAAACAGCCTTTACAAACGTATTAAACGTGCTAATTTAAAAGCACTGTAATAAAACACATTAAAGCAGTAGTTTACATGTCATTGAAGTGAACAATACCGGAAGAATTTCAACATTGTCCTTGATAACGGGCGATCTCGTATTTCTATCTCTGATATCACTATTTACTTCTCAAGTTCGATACGCAGTTAACTATAAGCAAATTAGTATTTTCTTTGATGTTCGTTTATATTAACTTTTTCCTATAAACATGGTTTCGGTACGTGAGCTTGCGTGTACGCGCTCCTCTTACCCGTTACTATGGCTGGATTGTTTTTACACTAACAATAATTCTGATGCTTTGCCAATTTCTTGAATTCTTTTCAACAATGCCGTCCATTATGCGGTGGGTTGCCACATTTTGAATGGTATGTGGTTAATTCATTTATACTTGCTAATAATGCTTTTTCAATTTTCCTTATTGTTTATTACCTAATCAACCAATTTATAACATTTATGGCAATATAAAGAGATTTAATAGTACATTAATGTGGGAAACGGAACCCCCCATCTCAAAACAAAGCTAAAAACAAACCTCAATACAAAACCCAGTTACGATAATTCGCATGTTTTAGTTCAATGAAAAAATATTTCAGTGTGTCAGTCGGTTGGCGGACGCGCAGACAATAAATTTCAATCTTAAACAAGTACACACTGTTTAAAATCTAGACACCGGTCCTTGCCCTACAATTTTGCGAATTAATATGTCGCTTCACCTTTTAAAGCTGACGAGCGTAACGTTTGACTTACGTACTTGCACTTTTTAATGCTCGAAGGCAAAAATGACTTGCGCTTTCAATGTGCGAGTCAAGTTCACGGGTGACCCTAAGTAAAAAGGAATTTGTATTGTTGTTTCAATATAGAAAATGCTGTTTCATCTATACTGTATAGACGTTACTTGCTAATACTATAATAACTCTACCAAATAATAATTTGACGTCGTTATCAAATCGATACCCATCCACGCCCATAATTGCTTGCTCATCATCAATCCATCTATTTATTAAACACTTTCATATGCAAGAACAATTAGACTTGTAATTTGTAATCGACATATTGTTGATCATGTACAAGCTCAGCTCTCGCGGAGCTTTCACTATCTAATTATAGTAATAAATGCGTACACATTGTCAGACACAAAATTGTGGCGCATTATAAACATTTGACGTTTATTGTTTGGGATCGCGTGAGTTATACTCGAAAGTTTTGATGAGCTTCACTTTGAAAGTGTCGTGATTTTTGAGATGACTGGATTTGGACGTTGCATAAGCTGAGTCTATAATCACTGGTTATTTTTTGTTATTCTGTTCATAATATTCTATAAGTAGAGTTCAATAAATCCCGATTAAACTTATTGCGAAATTGAGTATTCCTTCCTTTAAACAGTTTAGATTAATGTTTAAATTTACAAAACCTCATGTATGCAGCCCAGTTGAATTCTGTTTATCGTCAACAATAATTTCTCATTAACATTTAAATAAAGATATATTAGCAACTAAATGAGCGACTAGATCTCAAAGTCTAGAAAGCCAAATATTAATCTTGGCTAGCGTAGTTCGAACAATAAAGTGCGTATTCAGTGTTCCTAGAAATACAAACTTCCGGGTTACTCTACACGTATGTAGGTTACATACACAAGTGTGACAGAAATAAGTAAACAAGGGAAAATTAACAATTAAACATTTTTATTAACTGCCATTAACACGGTTCTGTTTACGTATTACGTACAAAGCTTTGGTAATCAAATGAGCCAAGAAAGATCTAAATACAAAAATAATATTTTTTATATGCATTATGTGTAGATTATAGGATAGAAACTCGGTAATAGGAAATTCATTTTCCTTTATAAAATTACTTAAACTTCTAAAACTGATACGATGGAATAAAAACGATCGCCCACGCAAATCAATTGCAAAATAAGTTTAACAGATGAGGCGCCTCGTTGACAAAACTTTCCATTCATGAAAAACAAGTTATCTTATAAAGTGTTTGTATACATTGTTAGTATCTTAATAACCTACATTGCTTTTTTAATAATCAAATACCTACTTCTACGGAACTAAATTTACGATTATCGTATAAAAGTTGATGATACAGCAGTATTTTGCTAAAATTAGATTTTAATTAATAAGAAACTTAGTTTCTAGAAAATTAATTTTATTAATTACATATACCTATTCATGAGAGGACTAACGAGTCGTACCCACTTTTACTCGTAAGATCGATATTCCTTTGAGAGCGAAATGAATATTCATTCCGGTCTAACCTCAATCTTCCATGAGACACGTCAATCAACGCGCAACCGATTTTCACCGTAAAATTCTAGAAAACACAATTTGGTACGTTCTACACGAATTGTTTCATTTCTATTGCTAGTTCGCTTTTAAAAATAGTATTGAACAAAGATGTAAATATAGGAAAGTAAACCCTAAAAATAAAATGTGAAATTTCTTATCAGCCGTCAGCTTTAAAACTTCTTTGTGTAAGCAAAAATTTAAATTTAATTAATCATTTCAATCTCGAGACAAATCCCGTCTCTACAGCTAAATAAACCACACATTCCTGTACATACAACCACTTCCGATCTCGAGATACAGTCATTTCACGAGTCATTATTAAATTTTCGTGATGCGATACAATCTAAGCGAACTTTGATTATGTGAGAGAACAGACGTGCTTTCAATAGTCTCAGAGATCGTGATAGCAATCGATGATTTATTGCGTCTGACACACTTTTCCTTGTCGAGAAAAAAAATAGTTTCGCTCTTGACCCAATCGCGTTGCATTTATCGGGTCGGCCGCCGGTCAAAAGCCGGTGATGTAATTCGTATGAAAGGCTATGACAATTAGCATAGACCCGTAACAGTTTGGACTCGTTCGTATGTATAGAAATCGATACGTGTTATGTAAATGGGGGTGTGATTAAAGCGTGTTGTAAAGATGCTTTTGCAATTATATTCGGTACAAGAACCATTTGAAGAGCGTTTAGAGACTCAATTTTTGGTACATGTTTAACGAGAACTCTCCGTTCGTGCTTTGGAAGTTTCGAGCGGAGTTTGGTGTAATCGTGACTGCTGTTTTAGCTAAATTCTGTAAAATTTTCTGTCGTTCATTCAACTCACATCCGTTTTACAAATACGTTGTTACATTTTTCTTTCACATTACCTACACCTTGAAGTTAAATTAAATTAGAAAAAAGTCGATTTGCGGTGCGCATTAATGCTCTCTCGAGTAATTACATAGAAAGTGTATAAAAAATTGGAAAACCATACATGGCGAAATTGACCCGATAGATATGTAGGCGAACCTCGGGCAACAAATAACAATGCATTCTGAGTCGGTTCTCTATTAGTAGCTTATAATTATCTGTAATGGGTGAGCCATACATCAATCAATGTTTATATTATCGTTTATTTTCATTAAAATTATAGCCTGTTTGCGCGGTATTGGAAAGCCGCAAATAAAAAAATAAATTGAAAATCTATGTGTTTGTATAATGTGCCAGTGTAAGCTTGCATTTTATAATTGTCTGTACTGTCTGACTTTGTAAATAAAAATAAATCAAGTAATCGTATAATAGGAAGGACGGAGAAAATACCTCGATCATTTCATTGAAAATAAATCTGCGTTAACTTCTCAAGTAACTCAGATTAAAATTCTGTAATTAAACATTATTTTGTACGCCAAAAATAAACTCTTACAAAATTTATGTCGTCAAAAATAACTGTTACGAATACATTCAATTACACTGTACGTTTTTATATAAACATTTTTACCGTTTTCAAGTAGTAATTTGAAACAATCCTTACCAATATATCGGTGTACCAAAGGGTCATGGTTTGGCCGGAGTCCATCTGCGTCAGTGCAAATGCGGCGTGGTCATTGTCAATGGTTGGCATTCGAACCACAATCAACCAATTATTTACCGCACTATAAATTTTACACTTTTTTGTCGTACCGCAAAAAAATATTCAAATAGCTCGACAGTTATTCGCGAATCACTATTGATTTATTTCAATATCAAAAGTCACATAAAAGCGCACAAAATAAATTGCGATAAATGTGCGCGTACAATATCCGAAAATGCGAGCGTCGTGATGCGGGCGGGCGGCGCGTGTGCGCGTCTGCAGGATTATGGCGCTGCGGCGATCTCCGTCATAGCAGAGAAAGTGCTCCGGCGCAGACTCCGAGGCGTCAGCCAAATCGCCGTTTACACGGTTCAAAAATCGATTGTCTTTTCCGGACAAATCGTTCGCTGCATCGGGGACAATAATGACAACAATGTCGAGGCGCCGTCTCCATTGTGCCACTTAGCGGCTGGCAACCGTTTTCTTTTCGAGCTACGACTATTAAAATTTTACGCGGAAGTGGCAATTGTATAAGCGATACAAAGATCGAACTCGATTATAGCACGCACGATTCTTACGACACAACCGCGACCATAAACACGTAACACATCATAAAAATGTTACGATTCGCATTTGTCATCAACGGTTAATTAAGATCGGTCGATAAATTTAGCAGCTCGTGGAGATTGCAGTTTATTGCTACGTTGCAGATAGATATACAGGTTCAGTCATTTAACAAAGCACAACACCGTGCGATGTACGCATCTCCAAGTGAACGCAATTCGTCATACTTTCCTCCGCGCTTCACGCTTTGAAGGCTGAAGCGATATTTTCTATTCTGGGTTGTCCTTTGTCTGTTAACCTTAAAGTTGTAAGGTTTCTCTAATGGGCACGTGGAAATAATGAATTCCCTATTTTGGAAAGTTTTAAAAAAAGTCGAGAAAGGATAAATGATCATGTACCAATGAGAAATTTTATCTATTTTGGCGTGAAACAGTTTATATAAGTGTTACACATGACGATTCCTTTTCACGTAAAAGGGTACGCTGCTGCCAAAGACTTCGCAGAATTCATTATAAATTTTGCGTGTCCCTGTTTGAAAATACATATTTTGAGACCAGACTATATCCTGGATCGAGTAATTGGATATTCCTTTTAAATTTGATAGATTAAAAAAGATTTTGAAATGGTTTATTGCTCCGTAATTTTCTCGAGTTCAATGAACACATTCGTCAAGAAGAGATTTAATGCGCGGAGTGATCACTTCCGCTGTCACGGATGTGTCGCAGTTCGGCTGACAGACGTTAATTCGGAGGTTTTCGCACTTTCCACTAACCGTGAATTGGACCGAAGAGAACAGTCCATCCGTTAAACCATTCAGGGCGTTCACCGACCGCTCCCAACTATTTATTTCTTAATAGCTAACACTCGGTAAAAATCAACAAGGTATCTATTCAGCGAAAATATCTGTGTTTATCTAACGCGCCTCTGCCGCGAATATAATGAGCGACTGTACACTAAATATTTTTAAAAAAGATCGCTCCACGATATTCCATTAGCGCTATTGTGAGTGAATTATGATATAAGCGATTATGTCCTTTTAAATAAAGTGCATTAAGTGTTTAAAAGCGAAAGTGAGCTCGCATTGACATCACAATTGATCGATCGCTATCTTATTTTCGTGACGTCTCGTGTGATTTATGACGAAATCGACGACTTACTCTGACGCTATTCTCTACGCTCTCCGCAAATAAACTTTACATGTTTCCGTCATATTTACATATGTGTTTTACGTAACGCTAATGTAATGGTGATTTACGATATTTTAACTTTTTACTACTAACTGTACTGATATGACTAAGAGCCGATAAACAATACTTGGATGATTCAACAATGGCTTGTGATGCAAAATACCGAAATTGGAGTAACTCATAGACATAATGGTTAATGTGTTCTTTAGTTTTAAACGTGTACGACGTACGTCTAAACAAAACTTTTCATCGTTTGAATGGATCTAATGCATTTTGTTATCTAATCGATATTATTGCGGTTTCGAAAGCGTCTAGTGGCTCAAATAAAGCGTTTCTTGAGCATTGTCTAGTCATTATGGCAGAGTAGACGAATTTGTAATATGTATTACTAAGTTATATGCGTGGGCGGTATAATGAGCCTCTCATAATTCGGTAACATTGACTCACAGCTTACATAATGCTGAAGAAAGCTTGTTAGATTCGCTACTCCTGTTATTTTGGAGTATTGTTATACATAAACTATTAATTTGATATTGCATAATCGTAACAACCATTTTAACAACTATTACAATTAATCAACATCTTCTTATGTTTACACTCGAAGTATGTTTATTTTTTGTCTTATTGTTTAATTTAAAACGTAAAGATAATGTTCATTCAACTTATCTATTTCTTAAAAGCGAAAATTAAGTGTGTCGCGACTCGCGTGGGTCAATCGGATTTTTTACAAGAAATCGAATCTAGTACATCACGAGACAATTTAAAACATATTAAGTGTGAAATTGAACTGGGTGTTAGACATTTATACAGAATGTATCGCTTAGATAAAATTCTATACATTAATATATTGGAATTGTAATGGGGTCATCTATTGTTTGAGTATAACTAAATTTAGATAGGTAGATGTATATATTCAAAGTCAACCGGAAATTGATTTTATAATCTAGGCAATGATTGGAAAGTTGTATCTACAATTCGTTTTGTATACGCAAAAGAGTGTATAGAAACTAGGATTGAATTACGTACTAAATAACCGAAGATGTGTTCGTATTGAGATTAACGACCATAGTAACTCTGGACGCCAAATCTTCAAAATATCAGTATAACACGATACAAAACAGAAATGAGGTCTCTATAATCCCACTTATTATACGGGATTTCATAACACTATCTGGATCAGTTAAACTCAAAGAAATGAGTTCATCTCGTGTGTATACAGCCGTATGACCGCCCGTTACGTCACGCTGACGTCACAACACATTTGGGTCAGATTTTATTAATACGTGTAAACAAGTTACTGCCTATTCTCAGTACACCCATATCGATATCAAACTTGTAAGGCTTCGTTAGACATAATGTTTGGATGTTACGAATTTTCATTTCGGATTGAGATGTCTGTATTTGAACGATGGATGAGGTCAAACAATGATTGGCCTTGATGAAAACTTCTACAAATAAAATCTACAAATATTTTAGATACATAGCAAATAACACTCAATATAAAGAAATGTAGGCACAGATTTATTTCTAAAAGCGATCTATTTCCATACAATCCGTAATATGCGATAACACTTGAGATAAAGGTCTTCATGATAAAAATATAGAACGTAGCATTTGAAATATGAATATGACCTAATATGAAATTTTAGCATCATTCATTTTTTATGTTTATTTTACATTCAAGTACGTATATTAAGCTCGATCTTACCCCATTTAATAAGCCAGGATTAACTCGAACTCAATCAAAATAAGTCTACACTGTTTTCAAGTAACATTATCTGTTTCCACGTAATAACAATAATAACATTAACCTCCTTTGTACATGTAGTTTTAGATCGCGTTTTTCTAACCTCGTAACTATAAGCTTCTGGTATCGTGATAAATTACATGGAAAATACGATATACGAACTGTATAGTTACCTACTTATTTGTAGGATATAGACCGGCACAATTTTGTATGACTTCTTAAAACCTAGACGTCTATGAAAGCTTATAATGTTATGAGGGAAAACAATATTCAGAATGTCTTTCTTTATATTTAAAAAGAAAAAGTCCTGATTTAAATATAAATTAGTTTAATGTTCGAATAGTTCCTTGTTAATAGGACAATAAATTTGCCTTAAAACTGGATGGAAGATTAACTCCACCAACTAAACAAAGGTCTATCTAAATACTATATTGAAACTAAATCCTATGTTCTTTTGCAGTGTATCGCTTGTTGAGAACCCATTGTTATAAAACTCAATTCTACGAGACTCTTGAACCAACCGCGATGGCATACAGCCAACTTAAATGTCATAGTTTCATTAAAAATAGTAAATTTTCATAGCTTAGTTAAAAACGAAAGTACTAAATTTGCATATTAAGTTATAGTACGTAATATTATCTAGTTTGTAATCAATGTATATGGTAATAAAATAGGAAAAAAGGCGTCTCGGCTAAATGGATGGTGTAATCACATGTTCACGACTGGCGAGTCGCGATTAGTTTTCGACAATAAATGGCAATTAGACATAGAAAGTACACTTGCAAGCGTTTGTCTGCTTTCAAATGCAATGGATGATTAGTTTGGATTAATTTCACTTTTACAACAAGTTTAGGAAATTCAATCCATTATAAATAAATCGAGTACTTAATTGTTTTACAAGATAATTTGTGTAACTACAGTGAGCGGTATATACATAAACTTTTGATATTTAATAACTGGTATATGTTTAAGTGATAGTGTACAACTAAAATTAAGCACTTAAATATAACCTTTTATTTATCTTAGAATCAGTTGCCAATAACGCTCGACAGTCACCACCATACGTTATTTTCTTTATACGCGTTGACTTTTTAACAGTCGCCTCCAAATGGGAACCTCTCATTAGATAACCGCGTGCATCAATAGAGTGTGTTATTACAAGCATTACCTACTCCATCGTCCGTCGTTCACTAATGACGTATTATTTCGCGAACGGCAATCTCGCGGCTATTTCCACTAGGGCGTTCACCCCGCACAGCTGATGCGGGACTGACCGACAGCCAGATACTCATTTCCTATTTAGGGAATATGTACGGTTAGATAACTTAGAATAGCTAAGTGCGTAGCGGGATCTCTGGGCAAACGATTCGCGCGTGGGATAGGTTGCGCTATTAATGTAGCTTGGAGATGAGAATTACGTGATAATACGCAAGGGTTACAACGTATTTGATTTGATTGCAAGAAGTTTATGAATAGAAAGGTCGTGACTTACAAGAGGTATTCACGCAAGTTACGTAGAAGGTAATAAATGCTATATCAATAAAACGTGTCAATCAAGCCAAGTGTTTTAAGTATTTAAAAGACTCGATTTAAAACGAGTATGCTACAAATAAAAGATTACCTAATAATTAAACACTCGATACTCTAAGCTCATTTCTTAGTAAAAAAAATATTTGTGTTTAGTTTGGTTTAATCTAAAACGTAACAGAAAACCAATTATCAGTAAGTACCTACACATACATTCTATTCTTTAAAAATGCACATATACAGTACAGCATCCCACAGATGTAATTTCCTCAACATAACATTATTATCCAGTTATACGCATAATAAGGGCTAGTTGGCGCAATTCCGCAGAGCGCAGCCACTCAGTCTGCGCAGGCGCACAAGTGGCGAGCCATGTGCGCTCGATGTATTGCGCATGCACTTAAAAATATGCGTAGCTAAAGTCGCGTTCATATGATTATTGTTTATATTTGATAATCCTACTAATATTATAAATGCGAAAGTTTGTGACGATGTGTGTGTGTTTGTTACTCTTTCATTAACACATTGGATAGGTTTTATCCCGGAAATCCCACGGGAACGGGAACTATGCGGGTTTTCCTTTGAAAACGCGGGCGAAGCCGCGGTCGGAAATCTAGTTGAATATAAAATGTAAAGGGAAGACTATTGAGCTGTGTTTACATAAAGGTCAAAAACAACAAATTATTTATTATTAAAGCTATTCTTTTTATTACTCCTGTAGATTGTATTATGACCAAATTGTGGACTGATAAGGCTTTGAAATCATATTACGAGCTATGATATATAAAAAATACGAGTATATTGCTGTTTATTGTAAAATAATTTCACGAAAAATGTTAACAAGTTAACCCTCCACAAACAATAAGGTTTTCACTTTTCAAATTAGAATATTTGTTGGTGTCATGTCAAAATTTTAGTGATTCGTAGAAGATAAGTAAATGGGTTTTTGAAGGACTTATAGAGCAATTTGAAATGAAACAATTTCTACGGTTTGTTCCTTAAGCAGAACATAAACACGACCTTATCAGAGCTCTGAACAAGCCCCGTTGTTACAAATGCTTCATGTCGATTCAATTTAATTAAGTGCCAAGTGTACATTACATAAAACAATGATTGGTCGCTCTCAGATGCGTTATTTATGCGTCCATATTGACATTAGGCCGATTGCTTCTGTGATATGTCATATTAAAAATGCGATACGTTCGTTAATATGATAAGTGGATGCTTTCAACACTTTTATTTACTCTCTCCTTCTTCGTAGCTTTTTAAGGGCCGATTTTTCAATCCTTGGTTTAAATTTAACCGTCCAATAAAGTATTACACGAACATTTTAAAATGTGTCCTGTAAACTGTCAAATACGGACAATTAGAATACATTTTTGAAATGTTAGTTTAATACGTTATTCGATGAATAAGTTTTATCCAAGGATTGAAAAATCAGCCCTAAATGGAATAAAAAGGCATTGAAAATCTTAAAGATAATATAAGTAAGGTCGAATCAATTAAGTTATTAATTACATTTTTTAACATATCACGTCATTATAAACATGTAATTGTGTGTTTTCTTAACCTTGAAAGCCTTGCATCGGCTAAACTTTTATGGTTTCTACATGCTGCACTTTTATCCAACAAAAACACGCTAAAACAAGACTTAGACCTTAGACAAGATATTTCAATACCATCCAATACATTGAAATATGATCTCAAAGCTTATCGATTTCCGCGATGGTATCTAGTCGTAAATTCCGTCTAACATAACTCGCTTCATCCATATATTAAACAGTAGGAATATCAATAGTTCAGATGAGTCGGAAGGCTGAGACGTGCTCCGCTTGCGAAGCGGCTGCGGGCTGCTCTCAGCGGTCCCTTGGCAATATTGTATAACCGATTGAACGCAAATCTATTGGTAGTAAATTCCCGGGAGTATTTTCTATTTTATGTAGTGTAGTAGATAGTTAGTCCGAATGTGCTAGAGAGCGGTTGCAGTACTTTAAAGTGAGATCACTGATCAGTGGTACTGGTAATGAAAAACTAAACAATTTAAAATGTCGAATATATTCGTGTAATTCTTCACGATAAAGTTATAAAATTTTTACGTTTCAATAGCGTGTATTAAGATGTTATCTTTTATTACTTCAATTTTAAATTTTGGATTGCCTTGATAGTAATTACGAAATGGGAGTTTGTGCCAATGCTCTTATTTTTTCAATATAATTGACAAGATATGTTCTATAAATAGTCTTGTTTACATGTGGAGCACCACAAATCACAATATAACCTAACAACATTAATTGACTAATATTGTAACCTTGAAAACGGAGCCAACAATATTTCTTCATCGCAGCATTTTTAATAGCTATTAAAATATCACCTCACATCCAATGCCACTGCTATAATTTATGTGAAGTTAATTGTTTAGAAATAGACTTTTTTTATGAAAAACTTCAGTAAATAGCTTTCATAGAAATGCACAAAAGTTGTTTTGCTTTACCTAAAAAAGTATCAAATCATGATTTATTGATCATACATATTTTGTTTTCATTTCATAAATTAATTGTGCCTTTCTTACAACGTAAACAGACTTATCGTTTTACCAAAATATAATTTTACAAATAGTACTGTGAGCTATGATAGTATAGTAATATGATGTACATCCATATATCTTAACTCGTAAGAGAGATAAAATTGCGTTTTCAATGACGTATTGTTTATGAGTTGAAAGATCGACTGTAAAAGAATTTAAGACGGCATGCTAATATTCACGTAGACCACACAGAGAATGTTACACACTCTTGGTTTTAAAATATACAAAAAAATCAAATTATTTAGGACAACAGATTTCTAAATATCCAACTGAAAGCATTAAAACTACTTTAACTTTGCATTTTGCATTTGCATTTTGCAGTTAAAATGTCGACTTATTTAATATTTTATGGCATAAAAATATTAAAAATTACGCATGAGTTAACAGTATTACACGCTTCACCTACTTTGTGGGTCGTATTAATCTTTTTAACAGGCGATCATATTTCTTATAAAACCAGTATATTAATGTTTAAGTATTAATCTACTTAAGTGCGTACTAGAGAACAATAGCTCTTTATTAGCACTCATTGTCTTATTGAACATATATAAAGAAAAGTGTATTCATGTTGTGAATTTTAATTAATCTGAACGTTTCTATTGACGATTTTTCATAATATATCATATCTATATATCCTATATATAACAATGAAACCCGTTTCCCTTGGTCACGACTCACGGCATCACGCGTCAACGGGTGGACCGATTTCGGATGGTTCTTATGGAGAGAAAACGTAAACATGTACCACGGGCGAAGCCGGGGCGGACCGCTAGTAGTTGATATATTCAATATGATATACAAGCACAAATTGAATCTACGAACAAAAACATAACCTACAACAAAACATCACAAAACTATCAAGCAATTATTTACAGCTCTCAAGCGTCAAGTCAGCGCTCCCACCATCTTTACACTACACCTTCAGTACCGCTCGTTTCCCTTTAAAGCTGTCCCGTAATCTACATAATTCCGAGTGAACGCCTCTGCACAGAATACATTAACGCTGCAAACGGACAGGAACAAGTGATTTATGTATCACACACGCAATGTAAATCAACAATTTGCATTGTAATTTAAAGTGTCGATTTAGAAGCGCAGTCGTGCTCTCAAACAACTATGCCACGGTTTATATGAAAAATACGTTCATCGTTTCAAATAGCTGCTTTTTTCGATTATTCTATATTATGTCTTTTAGTATAGACAAGTCTCTCCTAAGTAAAGCATGAAGCGCAAAACGCGCAAACTTTGTATTATATCTATAACATAAAATTAACATTCTTCCTTTATAAAAGGCGACAAAATAGACAGCTGTGGATGATTTGCTATTCATCGCTTGTCCTGTTGCGTGGCAAAGAGCGACGCAGCATACAAAACGACTTTGAAGTTATGAAAGCTGGCCTATATCCTATCAACAGCTATATGATATCGACGAATCAATGACTTACACTGTACATAGTAACTTATCTGCGCATTAGGGTAAGTTAAGCTATAACAGACAATCGAAATATATTAAGGACATAATGAAGAATGAAGTAAGCAATTTTGGACGTTTCTCTTTAATATATTCTAAAGATTGCACCTAATGCAAATGAAACAAAAAGATATTTCTGAATTAAAAGATTTTCTAGGAATTCAAAATAATAAAATAATTCTTAAAAGGATTTATCGTCGACAAACCAACATGTTAATTAATGACCACATTGCATGCTCATCCACATCTATCGATTAACACCAACGTTTGATTATTTAGATAACGTTGATTCCTAGATCGAAATGCATTTGAGCACGCATAAAAATAATAAGGAATCGATCAATGACAAGCGGGCAATACAATCCGCACCGCTTCAAGGATGAATGGCGATTGCGAGCGCTATTGGAAGGCGGCTCACGCGCGCACACCGCCGCCGGCATGGCGTCACATCCTCGACTGAATTGGCCACTATAATTAATAAAAGAATTGCGCCCGCACAAGGCAACACTATGTTCGGTAATCGAATTGTTGACGTTCTTGAAATCGAATTGTTGCTTGACAAAAAGCGCGACGATCAATTGAAGGGTTGGTGAATCATTCCGCCGCTGATGGCGCACCATTTTGAGAGCTTTCTTTGTTCGAGCGCTTTACGGGGAATTCGATTTGTGGTTGATATTTTTCTTCCAATTTTTTATCTATTGTTATAGTTCAAACCTTCAGTACGCTGTAAACGTCCTGTCAACGTTCATTAATAATAAACTACAGTGCATTCGCCTAGTCATGCCCCAGCAATGAATCAACGTACAATGCAACAATCGTGTAGAAATAAAAGAGTTTTCGTTCTGTAATTTTGTATCGATCCATCACACACAAAAAGTCCAAGATTTGACGTCAACCACGCCGTCTCGTACAGCCTCCAACTTGACAGGTTTCCTATCAGGTCTGTCATCTCGCCCATTATGAGTCGAGAACTGACATGCGACCTCAGTAGGGTGGGCCCAAGGCCAAATCATCCTAACCTTTCGTTTAGTCGATAGGACCATCATTCTATTGTTTTTGCTGATGGCTATTCAATTTGCATATTGCTATTTATAATAATTAATAAAAGGAGCTTATTCAATACAAACCTTGGCACGAATTTAGGCTTCAGTATGATGTATGTTCATGTATAAGTAAGGTTAATTCCGAAAGCTGGTCAGAATCCCACCTTATCATCTTTCAGGGATCAAAATTGGTCTGTTAACAAAATGAAATATACGTTTCTTTTGATCGTGAATTCGTGATATAAGTAATCCCTTTATTATTGATGAGACATTGTATATCCCAAGTATTTTATATATTTAATATTTTCGAGTGTCATCCGCATATTGTTTTGAAATAATATATTTAAAGTTTATTGACCTCAATATCCGAGATATATAGCCGGTTGACGATAAAATTCATCTGTTTAGTCGCAGATGACAAACATATGTATAACAGTTTTGATGGACGGCGTGGCGAGCGCTTTACTCGTATGTTTTATAACAAAAATAAGTTTCCTCTTATTATTAACATCTTTATTTTCTCTGAACTTGAACGGCTCGTTCCTTGGTATATTATTTTCAGTCAAATAAGACGAAATGTCACTTCACATTATTAAGTAGTGTATGAAATAATTGTGAAATGTGAATCAGGCAGAATTATGCCCTTGTTTATTGGGCTGGTTATATTTTCTTCACATTGCCGTTTTAATCCGTCTCTCTGATACTTAAGGTTAAGTCCTAAAAGTATTTGAACTCTTTTGAGATGCTAACAAAGATAATCCACTAAATATAAAAGCAGACTCTTGATAAGCCTGATGTTTATTAAATTTGAAACAAAGTTTTTATTCCTGTTAAAAGAGCTTGAATGCTATTTATTTTATACGAGCATATTTTCATAAAATTCACTGCGGATAGACATAAAAGCGGTAAGGGCGATCACCTTAAAATTAAGCGGCAATAAATCTTTATAAACGCTTAAACGATAAAATTTCTTTGTAAGTTCGGAGATAAGTTTAATTTGTGGCGAAAATCTATTCACCTCAAAGCATTGAAAGGATGAAAGTGTAAGAGCAATGAACTTGGGTACGAACTACGAAGGTATTTTAGTTAACAAAAAGTTAAAGGATTATCAAAAGGAAGTTTCAGCGGAGAGTGACGAGCTTAAATGGCTAAATCTATTCATAAAGTGCCTGGTGTTATTACAGAAGTTTACCATAATTTCAGGGTCAATAACCTCTTTAGCTTATTTATAAGGATATAACTTATTTTTCAGACTATATTTTACCATTGATTTATCAAGCCTGCTACTTTGAAAATAACAAATACAATAAAACGCGGCATATTCCGGCAAAAATTACCATCATAACCGATGCCTACAATTAAGTGGGTCTCGCATGACGGCGGATCAATCGGCATGCATGTAAACGCACTTAGGCTTGCGACACACGCGCGACAACTGGGCCGTGATAATCGCGACGCGAGTGCCGTTGCACAACCGCGGCGTATCGTCGCAGCGACCGCAGTGGAAATCTCAGAAGGATACCCACTGGATATCGGGTGCATCTTGAACATTCCACGCGTGTTCGCGGTGCTCTCGAATGTTCCAGAAGATCTATATGTGATGTTTGAGAACTAGCTGTAAACCGATACAAGCGTGCGAGCGTTGCTGTTATTAATTAATGTTCTCTCAATTTTACTACGAAATATAATTCTTTTATGACTGATTGAATACAAGCTAAAAACTATACCCCAATTAAGCATCTAGGTGTAATATTAATAGATTCACATTTTAATATTCCTTTGTTCTTTGTTTTGGATCGTCAACCAATTAAGTTCATAAAAATCCCGACCATAAACGACCTAAGTCACGATATCAATCGCATTCAAATAAGCCGTAGTTAAAGCATAATGCAATACTTCCTCAATTTAGACCCAATAAAGTTTCATACGTGTTTAAAATACGCAAAAAAGTGTTATAAAAACTCGTTCATTAGTAAACTATGGCCCGTATTGTGCTGGCACATGTACACCAGGTGTCCTATACCCTTATCAGATTAGTATACGGGTGGTTAGCATTTGAAAAGTATTTGAATATTTGCTTTCCATATCTCTATTTCTTAGTATGGTATCGTATTCGTTAACGGTCAAAACCGTTCCTTGTGTTAAATGGGATATATAGCTATTTTTAGCAACAGAAACCGTATTTACGATTCATATTAAAAAGTACCCTTAAGCCAAATTGAAATCACTTCATGCTCACATTCTTAGATGCATTCTAAGAGTTCTGGATCTATATCTTGCACAGTATTTAAAAATAGTCCTGTAATACTCGTGTATTAGAGTATCAGTGGTAACTCCCAACTAGTAACGCATAGGAATAGCACAGATATTGGTAAACACTAGCGGTGATTATCAACATGTCTATCACACTTTGCCAATCGAAGCATTCCTCGCCGTAACCAAATAAGGCATTAGCATATATGAATAAAATATGAAGTTCCTGTTTGTTATATATTATGTATGTGCTCATGCGATTTTTGTACAAGCGCCTAATTGTTAGTGACACTTATGAAAGTTTAAATATTTTCTTGTTTATATTTTAGATTAGTAGGTATCTTAATTAGGTAATATTTTTTATAGTTTTGAACTCGATATTGCATCATTTATTATATTCGAAAACAGAATTATACTACTTTGAACAACTTTGTAACTTTTTAACATCTGCTCTTTCTACAAAAATCTTTTCCTTTTAAATAAACATTAAAGAAACGAATAAACGAATACAGGTAAGAGACGAACAGTGATTTTTACTTCTATGTCAAGTTATTAAACTTGGTAAAAATAACAATATCAATTCATAAATTTTATACATAGGATTTAGTTTAAAGTGAATGTCGTGACTTAAATTGCTTTACCTATATCTTTTAAACGTAAATAAAAGCAGAACCACAGGCTAGCAATTTGAGACAAAGATTCCGTCGCCCGAGGAGCTCGTAATTGTAAAAATGTTTAAGCCACAGCTATTATGCAAATGCAAGCCTTTAGAATACAGCATACGAAATTTTAGACCACTGCGTCTGCACTCGGGACGATAATTTCTTTTGTTTTTATTTATTTGTGTCCTATTAAAATTGCTGATTTAATGTTTGAAGAAATAAACTAAATAATTTTCTTTTTTTGGCATTTCAATTTCTTAGAAATTACATATATGTTAAGGTATTGTAATTAAAGCAAACTTATCTAACCCCATTTCAAATATTAATTTGATGTCGGATATCCATAGTTACAGTTATGCATGTAATTTTAATATTACATCGTAAAGGATATTACAAAATGTGTAACTACAAAATAAAACAGTGACATAATGCCTACTTATGTAATAATTACACGTAAACATAGGAAAATATCTATTTTTGTTCTTAGGGACGTTATCGTTCGACCGGTTTGGTCATTTGCGTATAGATAGGAATGCATTTGTATTCGACAGTATCTTGAACACTTTGTGTAAGGACTAAGGATACCATATCTAAAACATGAATATATCCTTTAGATTACCTTATCCAACAAAAATGTTGGTACATTTTTTAATGGGGTAGGTCCGATTATTATAGGGGATCACTTTGTATAATCTATATTTCACTGCAATGACATCTATGTAAGTGACAAATATTAATATTAGTTTATAGTTTTTTCACAAACAGATAAAACATAACTATTACAGTATTATTTATTGTGTACACAGAACGGAAAAATACCTTATGACACTTCGTTGGAAATTGTCAATAAATTTAAATATTGATGTCAACAATAGTACAATTCACTTCCTCATCCCATTTCTGATGTCGCAGATCAACAAACTGAACAAAGATTAAAAACTGCAGCTCGCAGAAGGAAACAAAAACATAGCGTGGGTTCACGTAATAGACTTTCCCACACGGTAATAGCTACATGTACTTAATGCACGCCATTATCTTCGCATCCGAAATCGACAGCTACAAAGAAACGTTAACCCTGACATACCGACTTTTCAATAAAATCCCATTGTTTGCCGAAATGCGAGAGAAACAACTGTCACTATTGTTTTGGCTATCAACTTTCAATTTCACTGATAGTATGTGCTATGTTGTAATCATAATTAATATGTCATGATTGTTACACGCATGGGCGCTCTGTAATACGAGGCGTGTAGAAATACGTGGTCGAAACCAGTCGAAGTGACGGTTATAGGGAAATTTTAAATAAATACGTTGGGACTTGAACAAGTTGCACGGGATTTTTAATTTTTATTGCAACGTCTGGAGCCCTTTGAAGTGTTTATAGGGACCTGTTTTTATATTCTATACAGAAAATTCCATTAAATATAAGAACGACACTAAATAACATATCTATTAAAAATAAGAAGCAACAATGCGGGAAGGAATACTTAAAATCTACTCACATAAAAACCTACTACGAACATCATAATGTCAAACACATCTCAAAAATCCAAATAAAGATTAAAACATCAAGAGCACTTCTAGCTATTCCTTTACGTTAACTATTTACGGATGAATATAAAACTTAACATCGTAAACTTGGCTTTTAAAGATCCTTCCTTTACTGGGAATAAAATACTTTGTCAAACGCTCAAATTAAAAGCACCTTAGATGTATATAACATATTACTTTTGGAAATTGTAAACACGTCAATCTATTTCAGAACTAATTATACGAGCAAATATAATACATCGTAGCTCCGAGCTGTGGGAGTGGATATTATTTATGCAACGTTAAAATTAACTTACTTGCGATGAGCTATAAATAATTTACAAATGAACAATACAGACTTTCACTTTTGAATTAAGGTACATTGCTTTTTAAACTAATTTCGCTGCAATTTAGATAAGCACGTCAAATTATATTATTATGTGCTTACATTTTATTAAGTTCCTATATATTTAAAATGCACGTTTAATCTACTATAGTGAATATAGAGCCTATTAAAAATTTCTAATTTAACGGACCTTTTAACCAACAAACGTTTTGTTTTGATTAAAGACATATTAGGAACAATGCAATATTTACCTGATATATCTTTTCATAATTTCTTAATATCACAAAATTTCCCGATTTTTATGCAAATTATTCAAATTGCTAAGATATTTCTCTACAAAGAATCAATAAATGTAACAGAATATCTAAATAGTCGAATTACGGAAATCCACGGGGCGTTTGCTTGAGCTAGAACCTGTTATTAGACCTGTTTCAGTGAGCAAGGTCCCGTCACAGATCGGGTCAGGCCTAGGGACGTTACCCTGGCGAAACTAGTTTATTATTTTTACATTTACACCCCGGGCTGGGCTAAAAGTAGCTTTAAATGCACGATCGGCTTGTATTTCTAGTAAATTGCCTATGGAAATAAATTTGTTTTGATTTTTGAGCGAAAATAGCTAAGGCTTTATGTGATTGGTTTTGTGTACAAATTGAATCGTGTGTTGCAATATTTTACTTTATAATGTAATTTACTGTTACGATGAATAATAAAAATGAGTATTCACTAGTCGAGAAATATGAATGAAAGTACTTACTGGTAGAGAAATAAACCTCAATCAAATCATACTCTATTTACGCAAAGCCGCTTCTAATTAAGCAAAATTTATTATAATTAAATTAATGATTGCGGTAACAAGCGTCAGTTTGAACATCTAAAGTGAGTACCAGGCGCACAGAACCGTGTAAGAGTACACTGAAACCGCAGCCTGTGACGTCACGTCACGCGAGAGTCACGCTTCTAGCACGCGCCACCCTCACCCCTAGAACTTTTGTGACTTCATACGGCTATGATTGAATGTCGCGGTTTGTTTGGTTTTGCTTCAGTAATTAAAGGTTAACTGTACTTTAAAAAAAATTGTATACAATGTTTTGAACCAATTGTATAAGTCTGTAATCTACACCAAGGAGCAAAGGGACGATTTTTGATATAAGATTCGAAATTATGATTTCATTAGAAAACATCTATAAATGTTAACAGTTCTTCCTAAAACAATTTGGAATACAATGTTTTGAACAAATTGTATAGATCCCTATAAATTCACCAAAGAGCGAAAGTTTTTTGTTTTCGAATTGGCGTTATAATTTTATTATAAAATAACGCTGTACGTTTTATCAAGATAATATCAACTGGAGGTACAATATGATCTCTTAAATTTATGCACTGTTGCACTTTACATAATATGAGATTTCTGACTCCATTTGTCATTGTTTCTTTATTATTACGTATTCAATCTAAAACGGAAATATATCCATGTAATATTTATTTAAAAACAAAAACATTACATTATTATGAAGTTTCAACATAAAGAATATGTCTTAAGTTATATTGTATAGAATTTTATTTTATTTAATAAACGAAACACAACGAAAGCGGTAAATTTCTAGCATTTTTAATTTATGCGTTATTTTTGAAGTCATTCTTTATATCAAATATACCTTCTATTCTATCCAAAGTATATCCCATTTATCAAACGACGATAATGTCGTAACCGATTTTCTTAATAGTTTATATCATTGTCATCATCGATTATTTTAAATTATACTCTAACTAGAATATCTAAATACCCTTTAAATGAAGTGGGTAGGTACGTTTTGTAGACGCAAATTTAATTTCTAATAAAAATATTAAAACTCGTGTTTTGACAACGCACATAAAATTCGCAAAATATTATCATTAATTCATAAAACATCTATTAGCCAACATAATTTACACGATGTCCAATATTATTACCCTACTAATACACGACAAGATCATTCTAAGCTACTACGGGAACATTAAAATGCGTGTTTGCAAATATATCCAGTTTTATAATAGCGTACTTAATTTTAAATACACCGGTATCTAGAAAATAAATAACATCTATGCGACTATCTTTAATTTGGAATTTATGGAGCCATTTACGCGGCAAATTTATTAATTACTATTTAATTTTATATCCACTTTCAGATTTTATCGATAGTATTATTTATGAACGTAGTTATTGTGCATAAGCTATAAACAATTAAATTATTTTATTTCATCGGTATTTTCTTTTGATTGTTTGTAGGAAAATGTTTAGCAGATAGTTGTTGTTTTTATTTATAAACATAAATTCGAGCGTCCGTGTCGTTTGATATAGTTTAGCTCCAGAATTAATGACTTCAGAAAAAACTTAATAACTACTAAATTTAACTATATAATGCGTCCAATATCAACAGAATCTTATAAAATGAAAGGATAAGATGAGAGCTTCTTACCCACGATCCCGTGGAGCCCCAGCGCTTAAGCCTCTTCCCGAAAATGTTTTGGCACTGCGACAAGCAAGACACGGACGCGGCCGGTTGGATTTTGCCACCGAAACTCTCAACCCTGTCCAATGTCATTATCACTAAACCCACTAATGTTCAAATCAGTTCATAACTTCACTTGAAAACGTTAGACCCCGTATTTCCACGGGTTCGCGGTACGTGCGCTCCTTACGCCGGTTAGACAGCGAATGAGGACCGAGGGCCCATTTTCCGAGCGCCGGGAAAGTTTCGCCCGCCCAAAAGTACGTAAGCGGCCAAGCGCGTGTCTGCGCTGTGATGGGCGAGTGACGTAGACAAAGCTTACAACATTAGCGTCTCAATCAGTCACTCGTGAAAAGCGTGCACCGTGATGTATCGGCGACGACATTTCAGGATTTAATTAAATAATATATTAACCAAGAGAAATTTAGTTATTGTAGTATGTTTATTTTTCGTATTATTTACAATATCTAAATATAGACATTCTTGTTATCCAACCTTTCGGATTATAGATATAATCGAATAGAGATAACTTGATCGTGTAGAGCGAAGTTTAGCACAAAAAAAAATCATTGTTAACTGTTAATTTTGTTTATTGTTAATGAAGCAGATGTTGCGAAAGTTCTTCATTTTAAAATGCTAGTGTAAGGTACAAGGCCATGGCATTAGACAGCTCTATGATTACGTACCTTACAGTGAATCTTTTGTACCTCTAAGTTTTATGACAAGGCCATATCAATTAAGTAATTAAAATATCTATCGACCTTTTAGATAAATAGTGTGGGTTTAAACAATTAAGCAAGTTTTATTTTCAAGAGCTCTTAAAAGACCTTTCTATAGATTTAAATTTACTATTGAGAAAAAGAGTTTGTACGTAAATGTTATTATTGAAATTAACAATTATTGCAGGAAGAAACACGTAAATTAAAATAAAATTCTATTCTTGGAATTACACTCAAATTCCAAATATAACAAAAGAATCAGAATTTAATAAAATAATTCTATAAAACATTTATTAAGCATTAATAATAATTAGAAACACTAGAGCGAAATATCAAACACCAAATAAAACAAAAATGCAAAAAATCATACTAATTACGACTGAAAAGTTATGAATTAATTAAGGATTTTTATGTTCGCCTCTCATCCGGGCATACACCTTACCCTAAGCACGGCACGAAACCTCTTCACTTTGGTAGCATAATTATGCATATGGATGAATTCTATTAACTTTGTATACAACGTTTTGCACTAATTAATACGATCTGATTAACCGGAAGATTGCGAAAGGTAAAAACTAAAATCCTTCACTGTACCGCTCGGTACGAGTCGGCTTATCTTTTTATTTCATTACTTATTGCTTATGTGATGTATATACAAACGTAATATGGTTAGAAATAAAAAGTCTTTGGTAACATTGCGCTATATGTTACATAAATATATTTACGTATTATGCATATAAATAATTTCAAAATTTGAATGCTGTAACATAAAGTAAATTATTATTTTTAACAAACAACTAAATCAAGTAAAATTGTTCAACTTTTCAGAACTCACAAAATTTAACTGGGACCAACCGGAAGGCACCAGCTTTCAATCGTCAAAATCAGTTCATTCAGTAGAAATAAATAAAAAAAAAAACTATTGAAACCTCCTCTATTTTGTGAAGTTGGTTGAAAAGAAAAGAGTAAGTAGAAAAATATGGCAGTACATTGTATCCAGGTATAAGTGTTGTACTCAGGCATAATTCCCCCTCGACCCAAATACTTCCCGAGTCTCTTCACAGCACAAGTAAGTTAGATATTGTATTTCAAGAAAATCTAGGTTTAAAATAGCTACTAGATATTCCTGTGTTAGTAATTATTTGCGCTTACAATCTACGTATGTGGGCTTTAAAGTAAAGAATTCAAGTTTTAACTACGACTTCTCTTACAACTTTGTGATTATAGATGTTAGTGAAATTAAGAATTTACAATGTAAAATATTTACTAAAACCAATTTTAATAACGATCTTTGTTGGCATTTAGTTAATCGATAAATTATCCGTCATAAATATATTTTAAGATTCTATCGTATAAATTTCAGTATGAGGCCAGTCTAATAATTCACATGGATATTTCACACTAACAACGCTTTACTAACCTGATAACATCCACTATAATAGGCTGATAATTCGAAAGTTATTATAACTATCACAAACGGTATCTTCGCTGATATGTAGAATGCTCTGGATTCTTGCAAAATAAGCTAACGGTACCGCTATGTGTTAGATACACTAACGCTGGGAGTGCAACTTTATCAAATTCCTATCAAACGCTTGTCATTTTCACACCAACTATATTGTAGTTTCGAAAATACAACGGTATATATAATCACTACATTTTACGCAGAAAAAAATAAACGTGTCATCTGATGCCGTTTCTTTGAAATACAGATGCGCTTCAAATAGAGAAAGAATGAACGATTTTCTCGTATTGTATGTAACATTTTAAATTGTTTGTGATAAATGCGCATTCGATGCTTGATAAATCGATGTCTAGTCTCAGGTTAATGGTAAATGAATCTTGTTCAACTCTTTAATTTCAAAGTAAAGGTTCATTTAATACGACCGAAGTACGCCCACCGATGTAGCCAAGCCAAACCACGTGGGCGCAAGTCTATCGCCTTCAATTCATTTACTTCTTAAACAATACCTCAGATAATAAATTCTGAGGTTTTTGAATGTCTAAATTAATTTAACGTAAAGGTACCTATGTGAAATTGTCGAAAATGTATTAAATCAATATTAAAAACTCTCGTTTATGAGAACTGCGCAGAAAATCTGCAGCACTCGTAAAAAGCGATTTCGCGAACCAATCTGTTTATTGGGCAAAGAGGAAAAATTTAGACATTCACCTTGCGAGACCTTAACGTAAATAAATAAGATTTGAAGTACACAGACGTTTATATAGTCATTAAAAATAAATAAACATAGTGACGGTGGCAACTCAGTGTCCGATGTTTGTGTTGGTGTGTTGCTGGCGCGTGGGGAAATGGTCAAAACATGTAAGAGCGGCCTATTTTGTTATTATCCGTTGAGTTTTTTTGTATATAAAGGTTTTAAGTATTGAAGTATTTATATAATTGTTTAAAAAGAGAAAATCGAATAATAATAAAATCATTCATTAAATATGTGTAAGTTTTCTATTATTTTTTTTAATTAAGTTAATGATGATGACGTCAGTATAATACGTTAAAGTTAAAATAGAAAACAAAATTTACGAAAATGCATCGTATTTATAAAATAAACACACACTTTATCATAAATGAATTTATAGTTAGAATGCTTCCGTACTTGTTACAATAGTTATTTTATATATAAAATTCTCGTGTCACAATTTTAGTCTGCATACTCCTCCGAAACGGCTGGACCGATTCTCATGAAATTTTCTGTGCATATCGGGTAAGTCTGAGAATCGGCCAACATCTATTTTTCATATGTACCACGGGCGAAGCCGGGGCGGACCGCTAGTAATATTATATAGTTGGTCTGCAGCATATGAAAACATGTTATTAAAAATTAAGAGGAATTATTATTTATAATAATAAAATCTGAATGGTCAGTGCTCTCTTTTGATTAAGTTCAAACACCTCTATTTCTGCTGCTGCTACGACACAGTTTTTACAAAATTTCAAAAGACTTCAAGCATCACTGAATTTTTATTGACGACAACAATTCTTAAATATTATTACGACTATAGTTAAAGCCGCTTGCCTAATAAAAGATAATCAAAATGTCTCAATAATGAAAATGTCGTGTATTTTCGAATTTAACGATTTGTATACAAACTGGCGAAAATTTATGAAGGTTTAGATCGGAATAGAATTAGAATTTTCATCGAGGCCGAAATCGTCTTATTGTTCATATAAATTACTTTTGAATCATACACGTGATTCAATAACTGTTTTTCATTTATATTCTTATCACGATTGTATTTTTATTAGTCACCTAGCTTAGCCTCTAAAGAATTGTATTTTATATACATATCAATAACAAATTCGTTCCTCACCTGAATTTAAAAATACGATACAGAAGTTTCAGCCGCCATTTCTCTCCTTGTAACTTTAAATCTACAATGAAATATATCATATATTTCATTGTAGAGCAAATTAAGCGTCCATTTAAATAATGATTGCAATTTTAACATTGAATCAGTTATGAGTGTTATTCGTGTAATAAATAATAATTCACACAAACCATTATTCTCCCTAATACATGGTATTTCTTTCATCTTCTAAGCCAATACGTCATATAAATAATATATCAGCTCGAATGTAAAATGTCGTGACCACTTTAACGACCGCGAGCCACTATCAATCTTTTTGGCCGTGAAGTTTTTATTACGAAAATGTACTGGTGTTGTGATAATCATAATAAATTATGAATTCAAACATTTCACTACAACACGTTCTAGTCAAGCGTTTAAATGTATCTATTCATTATTTCATTATACGCGAAATTCCTTTCGCTACAGCAATAATAGGTCACCTTTGATATTTAATGAGTGTACAAATTCTGTTCAAAACTTATAAATTTTCAATACTTTGTCATTGCTCTGGCCTAGTCAATAGATATTAACAAAAACAATATCGTTCCTCAATAAAATTACATTGTGTTCATATTAGTGCCGTCAAATGTTTTTGTAACAACAGACGAGACAGCTCATTAAAATTACTAATTACAAACGATTATTAAAAACGAAAATCAAATTTGTACTAAAAACTTGAACCGATACGCTTCGTTCATGTAATACATTCCACTGAACAAAACATACTGTAATAGTTGCATAGATAAATCTAAATTGCGTTAATTGGGGCCGTTAATTATCTGTGCATCACCTTGCCGTTACGAAAGCATCTATGACGACGCATAGGGTTGTCACAAAAGTATAATTTTTGAAAGCTTATGATATATGACGTATAAATATTGAACCAACTTATTTGATCGCAATGTAAAGTGAAAATCAATTATTTGTTTTATAAAAAGTTTTGCAAATTTTTACGTTCAGTATTTAATCTTTAAAAATCAGAATCAAAATCATAATTTTGAAATGTAAAAGAAAGAACTGAATTGTATTTATCCATTTTTATATACAAGGCTTTAAATACAATAGTCTTACAAATTATGCTTATTATATTTTATTTAATAGAATAGCGTCGTTTAAGTATCTAAATAATATTTTTGCAAAATGTATTATATTAGAAGATATTATTTATGTTTGTGCAACTAAAATTATATTATTTTTTGATGAGTTTATTCTTATACAGTGTATTATCAATTATTGCTTTATAAAAGATCGTGTACTTAATTCTAATATAATATTATTTATGAAATGTTTGTTATGTAGTAATATAACAAAAAATGGAATTGTACTTTTGAAATTAACTATTTACAACGAATATTTAAAACGTTCTAAAATTATAATTGTAACTCATCAAAAATGTATAAATATTTTATTTATTTCTTACGCTTTCACTCTTGCACATATCAACTGCTCAGAAATTTGTGTGTGTCGATTACAAACATTTAATTTCAACCTTATATATATCCATAATATAATATATACACCTTATCCACCTACACCACTTACATATTATAACTCTGCCAGACACTATCTTTATTTCTTCAAATGGGACAACAATAAACGTATCAAAGATTGGTCTCCACATAATCATTATAATAAATTCCAATGGCTAACACAAACTTAATAATTGATGATATAGATCAGACATGTATTATTCCGTTCTGGCAAACCTTTAAGCCCGAATCTTGCATCCATTACTTTGGAGACGTTAATAGACAGTTCACAATGATTACACAAAACATAAGAAGTATACGTAAAAACATCAGCGCATTTGAATTATTTCTAGATCGTCTTGGCTACCAGCCGGATGTTATTGTGTTAACAGAATGTTGGATTGACGATACATTCGGGGGTATAAATCTTTCTGGTTATTACTGTGCATACTCAAAAAAATACTACAACAAAAGTGATGGTATTGTAATTTTTTATAAAGCTAGCCTTAGCAAGGTGAAAATAGTGGAACCTAGTTTTCGTAATGGGACATGTTTAATCTTAGAAATAGACTCTATTATTTCTATAACTTCAATCTATAGATCTCCTTCTTTTACTTCCATGACAGATATAAATAACTTTTTGAACTCTTTAGAACTTGTATTAAAAAAATGTACGAGTAGAAATAGAGTGATAACCGGTGATTTGAACCTGGATATAACAGATATTGGCATGTCTATCTATTCTGAGCAATATTTAAACCTAGTGACCCAATATGGCTATATACCTGCATATAATGTACCAACGAGATCGGGGAGCTGTCTTGACCATTGTATGATTAAGTCACGATCACAGTGCAAAGCTATTATTTGCCACTCTGATATTACTGACCATGATACTATCTTATTGTCAATTAGCCTTACAATAATGGATAAATGTTTTTCAAATAGTACAGATACATTAATTAAATCAAAAATTAATCACAATAAATTGCTAGAGTCAATAGAAAATATGGACTGGTCAACTTTATATAACTGTAGTAATGTTGACATGGCGGCAGAGCTTTTTATTGACTCTCTCACTGATCTCATTACACAAAATACCACAAAAATCATTACAAGTAAACGTAAATTAACTTTAAAACCATGGGTAACCCCAAACTTATTAAAATGTCTGAAAAAACGCGATGCTTTACATATGACGACAAAAAAGTTCCCCGACTCCGAAGCACTTAAAAATGAGTATAAAAAATATAGGAATACCTGCAATAATTTATTTCAAAATTTAAAAGATGAATATGATAGACAGGCTATTCAAGATACAAGAAAAGATAGTAAAAAACTTTGGAGAACTGTCAAAAGGATATGTAAAATTGATGATGCCAAAAATAATCGAAATGAACTTCTGAACATCAAACCTAACAGCCCTGTAGATTCCCTTAATACAGTTAATGATTATTTTTCAGAAATAGGTGAAAAATTGGCTACTAAAATTCTAGATAATCTTGATAAATCCGAATCAGAACTAGCTCGAACTTATCCTAATTTACCAAAAAGTCCATCGAACTCACTTGCTTTCACACCTACCGATCCTTCTGAAGTAGTGAAAGTCATTAATTGCTTGAAAGCGAACTCCGCTCCGGGAATAGATGGCATTACTAATGCAATTCTAAAATATGCCAAATTATCTCTTTCTCGTCCAATTTCTTTTATAATTAACTTGAGTCTATCTTCCGGTATATTTCCTAGCTGTTGCAAACTTGCTAATGTCTGTCCAATTTTTAAACAAGGTGACCCTAATACACCATCCAACTATAGGCCTATTTCTCTTCTTAGCTCACTATCTAAAATTATAGAAAAAATAGTAAACAGCCGACTGATGCGCTTTCTAGAGAAGGAAAAAATATTATCACCTAACCAATACGGGTTTCGAGCTGCCAGATCTACGGAGGATGCCATCACATCATTGGTTGACTTTATTGTTACTAAATTAGATAGTGGCTACAGATGTGCTGGCGTTTTCCTGGATCTGGCAAAAGCATTTGATACTGTTTCTCGAAAAATCCTTCTCAGGAAACTTGAGTGTGTGGGAATTAGAGGTTTACCTCTGGAATGGTTTTCCTCATATCTATCTCAGCGGTTACAGCGGGTAAAGTTGGAAAGCTTCTGTAGTGATATTAAATCTATAAATTTCGGCGTTCCTCAGGGTAGTGTTTTAGGTCCTACCCTTTTCTTGGTCTACATCAACGACTTCTGCTCATTGAACATGCTTCAGGCTCAAGTTTTTGCCTTCGCAGATGATACTGCTGTTATATTCTACGAGCGCGACTGGGCTGGAGTCGTTGGTGTAGCCCAAGCAGGTCTTCAAATAATGGCAAGTTGGCTGCAAAGTAATCTACTTACCCTAAACACCGACAAAACAAAAGTTGTTTGTTTTCACACAACACTAAAAACGGCACCTGGGGTAGATATGAGGTTTACCATCCATCACTGCAAAGATGGTACACCACTATGCTCGTGCCCTAACCTCCAAATAGTAGATGAAACTAAATATCTTGGTGTCATAATTGACAAGAAACTAACATGGGAGACCCAAGCACGTGCTCTAAGCTCCAGAGTTCGTAAACTCATGTACATATTCAGACTATTAAGAAATGTGGCTGATACAGAAACGATGCGTATTATATACACAGCGCTGTGTCAGTCGCTTCTGTGTTACGGAATATGTGCATGGGGTGCAGCTTGTAAAAGCACACTACTGAGGGTGGAAAGGGCACAAAGGGCAGTAATAAAAGTGGCGTATAAAAAACACTTACGATTCTCAACAACGCAACTGTATCTAGAAACCGGCTTTCTTAGTGTACGGAAGTTATTTTTAATGGCACTCATTTTAAAATTTCATAAGTCAGCTAATAGAACCTTAACAAATCCAGAAAGTAGACGTCTTATATGGCAAACTCCAGCCACTCATACCTCTTTTGCTCAGAAATCTTTCTCTTTCTTAGGTCCTTACTTATATACTAAAATTAACAATACATTAAATATTTTTAAAATGACTAGATGTAAACTAAAAAAGTCACTAAAAGTATGGATGCAAGGCCTTGATTATATTCAGACGGAAGAGATTTTGAAGTTGGAAGTATAGAGACCTATCTAAATTACTCACACACACCCAAACACACACACATACACACACACACACACACACACATACACACACGCGCACACCCACACACACAAACACACATACACACGCATGTTTAACAGTGATTTATATAATTTGTATTGTATAATTATTAAAAAATTTGTTTTTTTGTAAAAATTTTATGCAAATGGAAGAAACTTGTTCCCACGACACAGGGAATCCTAGTGTGGGAACAAGGGTTCTTATATTGTATGTATCATATTATTTTGGATAATAAAATTATTGAATTATTGAATTATTAATTATTATTTTAGTTCTTATACACGACGTTAACATTACAGTGACAGTAACCGTTGTCATGCAACATATAATTCACGAGTTCATATATTAGTTAAATTACGGAAATGCAGTTCCAGAAGCTTAATCATATAAGTCATATACTCCATGAAGCTTGTCGTTATTGTCCGGCCACGACTAAAGTTATATATTTTAATAAATTGCTCGTCATATCGCCGCTGTGGTCACACCGCGATTGTTATAAACAACCTCGTCATATCTTCACTACCTTACATAATAATGAAGTACATTGATATAAAAATATATATCAAATGAAACATTATTTGATAGAAGAATACAAAATATTATATACGGTATAATTGCTACAGTTTAATATATTTTATAGAGCCAAATGTTATGTAGATCTTTAAAAGTATTATGTTAATTTTACATATCCTTAAAATTGTATAAATAATTGCAATTTATTATAAAATGTGGCAACCCTTAAAGCAACACGGAACACGTCATAAGTAAGGACGTTTTTACGGCAATGTTTGTTCCACCATTGCAATTTAAAAATTAAGAGTTAGTCAATTTCATGTTCGTATTAGGCAAGATAATTAATTCTATTATTGTTGGATTTACATAATCAGATTATGAATATTGAAAATTGCTAAAGTACCTAGATCGTATCATTTTTCGTTATAATAAATAAATCTTTGGCGTTGATGGAGTATTCTGAAATTCTGTTCTTACATACCAATACATTTTTACTTTTTCCCTATGGAAAATCCCTTGCGACATACCTGGAACAAAACACATAAAAATTAGTAGACAGTCATAAAAATCGTATAAAAGTTACCATTTAGTTATGCGGTGACGATCGTACGAACATCCAACATGCTATAAAACAAGCTCGCGTTGAAAGAGAAGAAATTTATATCAAAAATTTTAATACTTTTCATAAAAATTGTGTCGGTGACATTCGCTCGCCCTAAATATGAAACGTGTCAACCATTTTTCCGTATGCACATAATTTTTTAACGAACATTACTTAAACATCGCTGCAAAACGTAAATATTTCACGCTCAAAGAAATCCTAAGTGTGATGTGACTTTGTTGATATTATAAGTTAAAAATTTAAGTATTGTTTGCGATTCATTATACGCAATAAAATGTTTTGGGCAATTCGGATACAAATAAATGCATTTGACCCACAATTCGGTATCGTAAATTTAATTACTTTTTACGTAACATTGGTTTGGGTTTACATGTAAAAGATTTTACATCAGACAGGAAAATTGTGTTGGAAACTGACACAGACACTGGTAATGACATAATTTAAAGTTTTTTGAAAACCGCGTAATATTTTGTCTGCATAATGTAATAAGATAATTTATTGGATTGGCTTATTGAGAGCAGCGAAGCTTATACAATTTTAAATCAATATAAATTCTGCGAAGATTCGATGACATGGTATAAATACTTGTACTGAACATTAATAGAAACTGTAACAACTGTATCAGTTCTAATTAAGCAAGAAATAACGTCGTTCGGGCGACGACTCCGGCCGCCGCCCACGGCATCTTCTCAATTCTCGTAACATGTGTAATATTATCACGGGATCTGGATGTAGGTCAAGTGAGCGAAAACCGCGGATTCGCAAGTTTGTTTACCTCGAGGGTTACCTTGAGAACTGTTGGGAAAACTATTAGATAGAGCAAAACAAACGCGCAGTATGAAGTGTTTGGACAGTACATATTTCTGATACAGATGGAGCTTTTTTGAACAGAACAGTATAATAATACAAGAACATATTATAACATTTAACAGAACAGAATAACAATAAAATACAAGATGAAGGTAGCGTATGTATATTTTGTTCCGTAGAAAATGTTATAAAAGCCAAGTATATAAATTAATAAGGGCGTATAAATACTTTTAAACTAAGACATTACGATCTCACGGTACATACCAGATCAAAGCTTGGTACGAAATATAAATTGTTTAGCGGCAGACCGAATTATTTAATTCTAAGAAGTTTTTATGAAATAGACCAATTTGTGAGCTAGCGAATATATTCTGTTTCTAGTGTATGACGCTTCGTATAATCAGCTTCATATGGGTCGCTGTCAACTGCCTAAATTAATAATGATTGCTATTTTGGCCATTTGTGTGTATACAGTAATTAGTTGTAACCCGCGGTTTTGCATGTATTGCTCCGCTCATATAGATCTTAGCGTTTTGATACATAGTATTTTGCTTTCCTTAATAAATTGGCTATGTAACATCATTGTTATTACGTCATATATATTTCATATAATTTTTCAAATCGGACCCGTAGTTCCTGAGATTAGCACGTTCAAACAAACAAACAAACCATTCAGGGCTATATGGATTTATCCATAAATTCAGCATATATTCAGTATTAATCAATTTTTACGTAACTCGAAATTAAAAAGAAAGATATTAAGCGCAAATTAAAACCCCACAAAGCACTAGTTGATTAAAATCGCTTCGACATAAAACAAAGACCTTCGATTCCATCTTAATCAGTATCAAATGGACGAATAACAGAGCTGTAGGGCAGAAGTTCGATTCTCATCAAAATCTCCAGACGACCTTTCGCCCGACTTTCATAAGGCTTTAGAGGGCTATCACGTAGTGTCGATGGTAAATAAGGGATGTAAGAAATTCGTATGAAACTTTGTAGACCTAATCTGCAAATAATTTGGTATTTGGAAGTCTTGCGTGTTTACAAAACACATGTATAGTTTATAATATTTACGTATATAATTTGACTTCAAAGGATACATATGTTCAGTGTTCATAACATATTTTGCTTGTTAAATAAGTGTAAATGTCATTGTTGATTTAAGGTTCTTTTTGTTAATGACTATACAGTCAATTCACCTAGATTCCCGGAATCGTAACATTTTTATAGTTGAGTAATTCGTATATAAAGAAATAAATCAACGAGCTGCGTAACAATGTTTATTGCAGTCTAAATATAGACGGATTATATTGTATCTAGTACGTACTCGTATAGACAACAATTAGGCACGGCCACGCCCTTCTAAGTGTTGATGTTAGCATTGATTGATGCAGACCATTTTAAAACATTGCCGTCTACGCGCACGGATTGTTTAATTTCGAAACGTTGCGCAAATAAACCTACAATCGGATTTATTTTAAGACAATTATCAGTAAATACTTTTAAATACATCAAATGGATCTGTCATTGTTATATAATGATTTAACCTTACTACAATAACATTTATTTAAAGAATTTAAGATGTGCACACCACAACACACATGCTAACACAATTACTCATAGTATTAATGAATTCTTCTGTGGAGGATCATTAATACTTGGGTCTAGTTCCATTATTGAGTAGAGCTACTCATTAGCCAGAAGAGCTACTAGAACTTAAAGCTCTATGCGTGGAGGAACGTATAAAGATTTTTGACAATTTGGAAGCTCTACTTACAGGCTTTTTCGGTTAAGGATCTTAACTCTTTATTCAAAACACACACTTGTTTGATCTGATGACCATAAATACAACCTTTATCTCTTCCAAAGTTATAAACCTTTAAGGCCAAATATTGTAGTATACAATTTTCGTCGTTGTTTCAAAGATAAGAACAAAAGGCAGATGTGCTGACACACGGTAAGCTGCAAACCTACAAAGGTTTATGATGCGCTCACTTGTCGACACGCCGCGTATGGGATCCGTCATAAAACACGATTGTATTCAATTAATAAAATACTTCCGCGATGTGTGAGCCTCTTTTCTTAATATGAAGAAAATTTGGGTTATTTCTCCTTTTCAAAACTCACACGAATGTCACTAGTAACGGGAATATGAATAGTTACACTATTAAATGTAATTCACAATTGACTTAGAAATACAGTCAACCTTACAGTGTGTTAACCTTGTTTGCGAATACAATATTATATCATAAATCTAGCACCGAAGTAGTTGTAAACGAGAAACAGTTCGCAAGCTCCCAATACAGTACATAAATTAACCACATAATTGCAACTGAGAGAACTCTACGTTTTCATAGCTCTGTCGTTTTTAGCGTCGTATGTAGGTTTATAGATTTTCAGAAACTATCAGAAATAGATTCACTATATTCTTGAAACTAATAAAACGTCCCATATCATTTTTCTATATTAGTTGCGAGCGTAAATATTTAATTGCCCTCTTAAAAGTACAGTAAAGATGTGTGAATCGACATTAATTACATCGACATAAATGTATCGTATGTGCTTTTAAACTAAATTTGCAAGGTTTTCTCGGAACATTGTACTAACTAATCACTGCAAGTGCACAGGCCGCTGAAAATTTAACCGCCTTTATCGTCACACGCAGACATTTCATTGTGCTGCCAAACAAAGCTTACGTTTGATGTTTTTCTTATTCTTCCTCCGCTCGACATCCTATTTTTCCAAATTAAGGTTTCGAGGGCGACTCCCGTTACCTGTTTTTGAAATATTACACATCGCCGCACTAAATACTTCGTCCTTGATTCTATCATTAATTATTGAAAATAGGTTGGCATTTTTCATAGTAAATACACAATTAATCTTGTGACTTGTGAGATCGCGTCGCAAAAGTGTTCGAGTGAGCAATATTTAAGACCTAATTAACGGTTGAAGACACCGGTCTATTATTGAGATACGTAAACTAAAGCTTTAATTTTAGATGTTCGAGTCTAAAATATTTATAGATAAATGCAAAATACATGGCCGAGTTATGTCAGACGATAGGCGTTAACGTAGACGGGCGAAGCTAATGCGATAATACGAATGTTACTAGAAGATCCTACGCTCATTCAAATCGAATTATTATAATTTGATGGATATTAATCCTTCTGTAATCCTCTATTTATTTGAGTGATTACTCAAATGTCAAATGACGATGGAATTTAGATTCGATAATCTCGATAGACAATAGAATTAACGTGTGTAACTATGTTATTATTGTATTGTATGTAACTATGTAGAATATATCAGTTGCAATTAAAATAAATAATGATTTTATAACATCTGAAACCTTTTTAAAACCTTTTGAAAATAAAAAGCAGTGGTAACAACGGGAAATTATTATAAAGTTTTAATATAAAAATACTTTTGAGTTTTGTGTCAAAATAGTTAATTAATAATAACCACTTCATGTTGATTTATATGTTTAGCATAATTATACTATGATATAGTATGAATAATAAAAAAGTTATTAAGCTCGTGTTTTAAAGGAACGATCTGAATTCTCTGGCTCGTAAGGGATTTGGCGCGCGTATTTTGTAAGTCCAACTTTATCTGCCATCAGAACGGATGTATAAAAAATTGTAGTGTCTCATCATAAAACATTGTGACGCATGCACTATTCATTCATGCGAATATTCATGTACTACACGATATTTAGGGCGTTTTATTTTCGCGTGGAGGCCACGTGGCATCTAATTCTGTATCATATTGTATACATTGCTGTGCTAGTTTTCAAGTTAAATAATGTACTCCTACGCGACACCTTTGTACGTTATAAAGTTACTCTTAGCGGCTAGTACCGATTTAGGTATCCTAACAATAATATTGTGCGTTTATTGGACAAGGCTTTAATTAAATTCGCTTATATATATAGGAGAGTTTATATGTTTAAACATAAATTGATTTGGAAATACGTAATAGTAGATTGTATCTTGAAATAAAAATTAGGTTTCCGTTGCCAGCATACGAAATAGGTGTAGGTACAATATTAATTAAAAGTACGTATAACAATTATAGTTTCATATCAACTCACCATGTGTTAATTGCTTCGGGTGTGTTCGAAAAACAAAAATTTGCATAACCTTGCCAGCTTAAATTGCCTTGTATCAGGTATCTGATGTTAAGCAAATATAAACTTCGCAAATAGACCGCATGCTTCGACAAATGGGGTGTTGACTGGTCAATATCAATTTGAATTACAATGTATACTTAATTAATAACCGCGTAAACAAATACGTATTTAAGGAAAATAAAGATTTATTTTCTAAATATAAAATAATCATCGTAATAAGCGAGGGAACGAGACACTAAATTTACATCGCACTGAAAACATTACAATATCATATTCGTATATTATAAATAAACACGATCAAATTATACGCAATCTATTTGTAATATGTTATTCTCGTTTTACCTCACTAACAAAATAGTTCCTAGACACGATAAATGATAATATCTGAAACTCACCCAATTTCGAGGGAAGACGGATGTTTTGCAAACATTCGGGGTTTTATGATAATGTTATGAAAGACTTTTGTATTTGACTGTGTGCAAAATTGGTGATATGTTCCTCGATAAAAGAAAGTTTTATTTGTTAGTATCAATTAAGATATTAAATAATGATTTAATTGTTTAGATTGAATATTGGTGATTATTGGTTTTACGATAGGTATGTTATAAAAATAAACCTATATATTGGGTGAATAGGTGAATGAAAGAAGGATACAGACAGACACGGTAGCCAATTATTATTAGAAGTTAAATATAATTTACAATTAGATGATCGAAAATTGGATGTCTTATGGTTGTATTTTTTATGAGATGGACGCCAGATAAATTATATTAGTGCCAGGAGGATTATAAATCAATACTAATTATCTTACATTCTGAATAATAAATTATAAATAGCATATATAAAGTAAGCTCAACTTCATGTCATGTTGTTTTTGGATGTAATTTTCTTATGAATTCGCGAGGTTGATAATAACGCATCATCTCACATTACATGAAACATATGGACATTCGTCAAGTTCGGTAAACAGGAATAAATAATAAAAAGCCGACTTCAAGGAACTTTTTTCATCAGGGAAGTGTCTTGTTTTACCTCCATTAGGAAAATTAGGACTCTTTAGAATAACACGGAAGATAAAGTTGATTGAAGGCTCTGTAAACGTTATGTTTTGCGTGTTACCATAATTTTGATCCATGTTTTGTAAAAACAATTTTGGAGCTTACGAGAATGATATGTTAGCTGCTAATATAGACAGCGTTTAATATTAAATCAACACTGTAAGCTTTACAAACTCTTATCATCTAAGTTTTAAATGCATTTTTACACGATAAAATCATTTATAAAGTGTTATCGACTCTTCTGAGATCTTCGTTAATCGTTTTAAGTCTTAATACTCCCTTATAACGTTAAACACTAACAAAACACGTAATTAAATTGCAAACAAAATTCCCCATGCGAAAACAACATTCCCGATTCTAGCGAATTTCGGCGAGTGTAAACAATAACATAAATATATTTGAAATCAGACATGATAACGGAAATGCCGGATTCCAGCATTGCATTCTAATAATATCATCATTACATGGGGAAACCCATTCTCATATACTTTCTGTCGATAAGAAGATTATTGTGTTAGTTTAAGGGCTGATTTTTCAATCCTTTGTTAAAAGTTATTCGTTGAATAACGTATTAAACTACCATTTCAAAAATGTATTCTAATTACCTTTCTTTGACAGTTTATAGGTGACATTTTAATATTATCGTGTTATACTTTATTGGACGGATAAGTTTTAACCAAGGATTGAAAAATCAGCCCTTAAATTCTCTCTCTTCTACATCTAATACAATCATTAAATTACTGTTAGTGACCATATTTTGTAAATCCTGCTCAATTTTAATATAATTTTGTTATTATCTAAGTGTATTTTGTTTCAATAATTACAATATAAAGTGTCATTAAGTAAAACTTTCTAGATAGAAATATCTTCAAAATCTAATCTTAAAAATGAACGGTAAGCTTTGCTATTTGTATCACTAAATTATCAGACTTCCCAGAAGCATGCAATATCCAAATGATTACATAAAAACTGTCGTACCACACACGTAGACTGGTTCCTGAACAATTTTCTTATAAAAATTATGCTCTTTGCATCTCGACAGTCCAGTAAATAACGGCATAAAAGTTATTTATGTTTCCGACTGTACTTGCGTATTGAGTTGTTGCAGATGAAATATGTTAATAGAGTTATTTTCATAGATTGGCATTTACACTTTGTCTCACCGTTGTATTTGTGATTGCAATATACGTTGTTTTGTTGAAAAACAACAGTTCGAAACATATGAGTAACAAAGTTGTTATTGCACCTTTAGCTTAGGCATTAGGGTGGCAAATCAAAATAAGAATAGCTAAGAATTCCAATTATTTCTTTTGGTTTCTAAACAACTACCTATTTGTTCTTTATCTTCTCCAACTTTTCATATAGAGAACAATCAAACTCCCGCGATTAGAACCTAAATTAGTTTCCTCCATATATTGACTTCGCAATCGACTCCCGAACAGTCAACGACCCCTGCAGGATCCCATTAGAAGTTTTGATTCGCAAACAATCCACACATTCGGCAAACAACTCTGAACGCTTATCTCAGGCCGTTGACCCTTATCATCTCACTTGTTATTACAATAAAATCCTCAGGGACTATGTTGCTATCCAGACCCATTGAAAATAACAAGGGGATTTTCAAGCGAAGGTGACATAACGAGCTAGGGTTGACACAAGTATCATATACCTTTTGATCGACGGAGATCTTTACATTTTACGTGTATAAAATATTATCTGTATTATATAAAAACAGAGTTTATGTAGTCTGCGGACTGTGCATGAAACTTTAACATAACATAACAGATTTTCAGATAGAAATAAATAAAATGAGAGAAAGAGGGAGTCAGTAAATTGATAGTCATTTCATAGAATAATGAAAACAAAAATGTTATGTGCCTTAAGGCTGCAGTCTAGCAAAATTGCGTTTTCAACAAGTTATTTGACAATTTTTTCCCGGCTATTGAAATGATAAACTGAATTTTTTTTTCTTGTTTATCAATTAGTGTTATATACGCAATGCGCATGAATTTTTTCACATTTATAAAGTTACTTTATGTTACCTTAATCAGGCCTTCAAGATAAGTCTCTTTCCCCCAAAGACATTTCGAGCTAAGTTTGTGCACTCACTACGTTGCAACCGATTACAATTTATACAATTTGATCAGCGCATTATTATCCTTATATAGTCGTTATTAAAATCTGCTGAATACAATTGCCGAAAAACTTATGATTTTCCTAATTAGAACGTTATAAATTCATTAAATTTCCCATTTTTTGCCTTACAAAAACTATTGATAAATACTGCTAAAAGTTATTTTTTCCATTAATTTATTCGAGTTGAATGAGTATTAAACCTTTAAAAATTTTTTTTTTGAATTTTGATAATTCTTTAAATATTAAAAAAATATTTAAAATAAGTAGGAAAAATCCTAGCGAATTTCTTTAGTCGCGCTCCTTGGGCCGGAGCGTTCTGACGTGTGCTCTACGCTCGATTTTCCTTCATACCGAAGTGAAAGTTGCTCTACTTCATTAAATTTAATATTTTTGTTAATTGATTATTTTTATCTTAGTTTTGTGCAAATATTCGTATTTTTAAACATTTGATTTCGATATGGAAAATAAACGAAAAAAATATGCGTGTACCTACTAGAAAAAAAATTATCTTCGAACATAAAGTTAATGAAACCAAAGGTGATTGGCAAAAATTTCGTTATTTTACGGGGTGTCAGTAAAGGGATGTATATTTCTTTAAAACTAAAGTAAGCTCATAAATTTTCTTATAATATAATTTTTTTTTGAAGTTCCAAAAATGTTTATTTTTCGTTTGAGAAATACGAAACATAATATAAACTTGTATTGAGAACTTGAACTTGGGACATACGGGAAAAATGATTTGTTTACTCCAAAATTCCAAATATGTCGAGGTGTTTTAATTTTTTCTTCTAGTCATTTTGAACGTAGCGGCATGTTATTTGATTATTAATTTTGTAACTTAAATACAGGATGTTGGTTTTATATTCTGATCTTACAGACGCGCTGACAAATTTAGTCTACCATTTCTAGTTTAGACCTCTAAGTACCAATATTAAAACGAATGGATTATCATCACATCATCAAAACTCAGATGTAATGGAAGATCACAATAACATAGAAAATTCAATAGGTGTTGAGAACTAAACAAACACAAGTAACAGAGACGCGAAGAATAAAAAAAGAGGACGAAAACGATAATTCGTTGATGCTTTCCCTTTTCGACGTATTGTTAGGGTACATCACAAATCTGCAAAAAATAAAACTGATGATTCCCAATTGCTGATTAAAAATGAAAAACAAATAATCGACAACAGTGGTGAAAATTTGCTGATCACAATGAAACATCCTTCAGTGGTAGCAGATTTACTCATTTAAAATGTAAAGGAGAGGAGGACAGGAAAACATTATGAATGTGGATGGTGGATTGTATACAGGGTGTAATCGATAAGTATATGCAGGCGATTATGACGTTATTATTGCAGGTATCAAAAAACTTAAAACTGATATAGAAATTACTTTACCTAATGAGCAAAATGACAATTATAACTTTTTAAAAGTATAACGAGAAATATCTAAAAAAATTACTTTATACATTCCCATATCAAGAAGGGAAAATGGGACTAGTAAGTAGAAGTTAAATGTCTAATTCCGGCCAAATACATGAATGCGGAAGATGCGGTTAAAAATAAAAAATTTAATATTTGAAATACAATGCAAAAAAATAACACTTTTGTCATAGATAAGAAACATGACTATTTTTTCCAAATTCAGGGACAACTAAACGTTGCAGAAGCAGAAGCCTGCTTATTTGCTGTTTGGACTGGAGTGAATCATAATCGTCTAATATTAATTTAGTGAGAAACGTCTTCCCAGTTCAAAATGGAGAAATAAACCATCCACGCGAACACCGACATCCACGCGGACGGAGTCGCGGGCGGAAGCTAGTCAAAAATAAATATCTTTTGTTTTCATTTGCGCATTTTTCTATTTTATAATTTTTTACACAAACATTACATTTTTTTTTATGATATACAAAATTTGATAGAACGTATTCGCAAATTTTGTGTACTGATAAAAAGAATCACCCGGTGTAATTTTCACGAAAATTGTTTCAAATTGTCATTTTAGGTACTTATTACGAATATTAAATTATGCATACGAATGATTTAATTTTTAAAAATTAAGTGGAGCAACTTTCCCTTAGTACATTTGTATTATTTACATATAGGATGACAGGATGCATTTGTTTGCACTACTAGACCAAACCCTTAATAGAATGTTACAACAATATACGAATAGTAAATGAACCACCCCTTAAATGACGTCATTGATCTCTTTTTCGCAGCTCCAATGATTTTCCTCATTAAATGTAATTTGTCAATTTTCTTGAACCCTTCAAAATATCGAAAACGTAATATCGCACACATTGGAATACATATTGATTTGTAGAGTTATTTTAAAATTGTATTCGTGCGATAAAGTAGATATTAACATGTTTACCTAAATTGATTTACTTTCATAATATAACATAATATTAAATTAAATACAAACGACTTACTCCAATATTATGTACAGTAAGTAGTAATTCTAATAACTAACAATAATTCTTGTTTAAAAAAAATTATCAGACTTACCAATGATGAAAAAAAATGGGATCAACCAAGAAAATGATTCAATTTGAATGCTAGCCATTTCTTGGCTAGCTTTAAAAAAATCATCAAATCGGTTTAACCAGTTCTGAGGTAAGAAATAAACAAAATATCCAACTGAAGACATCCTCCTTTTCTGAAGTCGGTTGAAAGTGTTATTGAATTATATTCTAACGACTTTAACGCATTACTTGAAAGTAAAGTGCGGATAGGCGTCACACAAATTGTATTAGGACGAGAACGCAATCCAATTGAAACCAACCTTTACAGTGAAGTGACATTTGAAAATGGCGATATTTTTAGAATACCATCTACCAAGAAAAGACGATGAGATAATAATAGATCAAATTCTGATGAAGATGTAAATAGTTAATTAGAATTGGTTACTAAATTACACGTGTACAGAATTAACACCGACTGAAAAATTCATATGACTCTTTCAGTCAAGTGTACAGTACAACCAAGAGTACTACATACATTTATTAATTTTTCTATTATCTCTTAATTATGACAAGTGATTACCCTCTCACACTAGAGATTCGTGAACACATCAAGTGCAATCAAAACAGTTATCGCTTACAAAGACGCAGCGCAGTTGCATTCAGTCGTTATATTTAGACGACAATACCTCCTGAAGCGCGGTAAGCGTCACTCGGGATAATTTATGGGAAAAGTCGACGGGAGCGTTATTTGACGACAATGATGCTGTTTACTTGCCGGTAGTGATACCTCCGAGCGTTTATAAATCATTGCACACTATTTATGCGGGATTAAAACGGTTCGTGACATAGACATGAGTCCTGTGAGCGAAAACGCCTCGTAATTCAGCGAGCCAAATGAGCTGACAGCGTCGTGTGAATCAGTTTATACCATTTATATTTAATATTTATTATTTTGTAAAATGTGAACAAGAAAGTGTAACTAAGAAAATTCTAGAACTCGAATAAAGAAGTAAAAATAATTCTCATTCTAAACACAAGATTACTATTAAAGTCGATTTCCATAAACTGGAAATAAGCTGTATTGTCGCGTTGACATTGAATAGCAAATTAAAGTAACAAGGAACTTTCCGGAGCGAATTGTAAAACATTCTTGGAGATTCATAAAGTGTATAAATGGGATATAATTGTCGTATAACTCCAGTGAAGCGTAATACATAACGCCTCAGCTTTGTTCTACGCGTGCTACGAACGCTACGCAGGTCATCGAACTTTATCTCTTATTTATTGTGAAATGTTTCGGTTGAAATCAAATTAGTTTTGTTTTGATGTGAAATAAGGCGTATGAAGGAGACAATATGGAAGCGCTGTTTGTTAAGATATGAAGACAATATAATTAATCATTGCGCTCTTGGTAAATTTATTCCATATACTTTTCACTTGTTTATTATATTCTCTGATATGATTATGAAAACATTTAATTTTAAATCCAATGAAGTAATTATTATGTTCGAACTCAATACGAACAGAAATAAAAATGATTTCACTAAATTAATTTCAATTTCGTTTATTTCCCATCAAATTTATTGCTAATATTATCCGCTTATTAGTAATAAGTCGTATTTTTCGGATCAAAGTATTGAGAAATTTACGCAACGATGCGTAATCGTGTCGACAAATGGCCGCAATTATTTTCGCAATAAATTACAAATATTATTACTTCATTTCGGAATTTGAAGTATCTCTATAATTTATAACTGTCGAATTGTGGCCTGACTTTATTACAACGGACTAGTTTTTAAAATTTCTCGTAAATACTTTAACTTGAAACATTATAACATTTTACATCAACTAAAATATTGGAGCAATATAAAATTATTCTGTACATAACAACGGCCTTGAAATAAAAAGCCCTACTGAAGGTTGCATAGTAACAAAGCTAGGTTTGTGGTCTTTGTATTGCGTCATCCGCCTCACCCTGCGAGTCCAACCACGTCGATACTGTGGCCTTTGATTTGGCCATAAAGTAACATGCTATTACGTATGATGTCACGGGAAAACAAGCACTGTGTACTCCCATTTAGGAGTAACCTTGAACTTTACCGAAATAGGAACATATGTACCCTAATTATAATATAAATGGATGTTTACTTGGATGAATGCGCGGTTGTGAATATGTTTGTTACTTTTTCTTGTAGAAAATTCTACATTACAACTTGTTTTTTTTTGTATTGAAATTATTAGGGTATGAAATATAATATTATATTTTTCCGGTACTCTGTATATGCAAACGAGCGGAAGCTAATAAATTACGAATGTAGATATTTGAGCAAGATTTGCTAATTCGGATCCGAATTTTTCGAACTAGAGCATTAATTTTCAGGACGATAGTCCTGGAGGTATCCACTGCTTTAGAGACAAATAAAGAAAGCTTTCTTTACATTACGTCTGATTTTTAGACAGATAAACAAAACACACAGGATATTATGTCAAACAACAATCTACAAAACAGAGCGAGCACATGGAAAGCTTTCGCACTAAGCTAACAAAGTGCTATCTTTAGCTAGATAAATTTACGGCCACTTTGCTAATTACACCGCGGCATTGAAACGTCTGGCCTCTTTGCATAATGACGGGATATTTTTAATTTATGCCTAATATTATACTGTAATAAATATATTATAACGGTATCTATATGGTGTCTAGATGTTGTAGGACAAGTAACTAGGAACTTGGAAATAAAAGAAGAATTATAGTGATGAGGTAGTAATTGTCACACATTAAATTTGTCTGCTTTAAAAGTCTATAAATAACATTTTAGATTTTCAAAATAATAATTCATATGTTACACACATGATGTGTATTGTTATGTTCGAAGTAGATTTTTTGGGAGGCATGTGTTTTAATGTATTTTATGTTATTTCATGAATACCATTATAAAAATTATTATAACTGTTCACGTGAACCGTCTGTGAACTTAATAAAACGAATATTTTTAGAATTCTTCAGCTGTAGACAAATTAATATCAAGCTGTGTAGACTCGATAAACAACGATCAATCAATTAGCTTACATCTCGTAAATAAAAACATTGCATTAATTCTGACGTCATCTCTGCTTTGTTATGTTTTCTGAACAATTTAGGTCATTTGGTGGATGAACTTTATCAATTTCTTTTCTTTTTTGTTTCAACGTACTAAAATTTGATAAACAAACTAGATAATTATATGAAAATAGAACAATGTTTATCGATTTCTAAATGTGTAATTGTTTTGTCAAATAGAAAGAGTTGAAACTCAATCAGAGCTTCAAGTATAGATAAGCTTAAATTTAGGTCAAGTGTTGCAGTGAAAACAATACATCAAAGCAAACAAAACAAAGCGGATTTAACAAAGAGTTTTGTATTTTTGGACAAGCACATAAGTAGTAACGAGTGTTCAACAATAGGGTATCATTTGAAAAGGTATATATGCGAATATTAGCTTTGATAAACAACCAAACTACACATACACATAATATGAATGTCTTTGATACGAGAAATAGGCTGAATACAATTTTTCAACAAAAGTAAAGTCAGAATTAGATCGATATAATTTTAAAGATTTTCAAATATTTTATATATGAATGAGATTTTTTCTTAGTGTTTAAAAAAACAGTGTGTTAAATCACACAGTTTGAGGAAATAACACGGAAACGCTCTGGATAGTTGGTAAAGAAAACATTACGAGACACGTTCACACTTCGAGAAACTATGTTCTAGTTTAGAGTGCGATAATTCTTATAATAACGATATTTGATTATTAAAAGTTCCGTGAATATTACTTTAATATTAAAGTCATTTAAATTAAATTAATAATTGTAATTACTTTTCTCGCCATATGGTTGGTAATATTCTTAACTAGCAGTCCGCCCCGGCTTCGCCCGTGGTACATATTCACGTTTTCTCTACATAAGAACCATACTCGTACTTCAAGGAATATAATAAAAAAATAATTATCGAAATCGGTTCAGCCGTTCTCGAGTTATGCGCTTACCAACACATTTTGCGATTCATTTTTATATATAAGACTAGCGGTTCGCCCCGGCTTCGCCCGTGGTACATATTAACGTTTTCTCTACATAAGAACCATCCTCGTACTTCAAGGAATATAATAAAAAAAGAATTATCGAAATCGGTTCAGCCGTTCTCGAGTTATGGAATTACAACGAAAAGTGGCATTGATTTTTATATATTAGATTAATATTCATTGTGAAGATATTTTTAATAGAATTTTCTTGGCGTTAATACTTAATAGAATCTATAAAACTAAAGCGTGGAGGGTGCGTCACGTGCGAAACGTGATTAAACACGTTTTTTGTACTCAGGTATACTAGAATCTAGATTATAATAGACCTATGATAGCTTTGGTACTTTTAAGTGAGGTCGATGACTGCTTATATAAAATTTTCAGAAGTCTCTTTTGGACTATAAGCAATGTATTTAAAGGGAAGAAAATCTTATGATTCACTATCTAACGGTCTTTATGTAACCCAGGTCATACATAAAAGGACATGATTATTTCCAAATAATCTTTATTTTAGATCATACTAATTATTTTTAAACCAAAAAAGGCATCGCAATAAACATACAATTTAAAACTGATATAGACAGCAATAACAAATTAATCCGATACACTGTGGGTGTTAGAGAGTTAGGTATTTATTGAAATCTAGAATTCAGGTCAGATGGCGGGTTAAGGGCCTCAATATAACATAAAAAGCTTAAATGATTGCTCGGGATGAAAAGCCTTAACGAGGGATGGATTTCGGTAACCTCGATTTAAAAAGGCCGGGGCGGTGATTATTCAATTTACTATATAGATTATGGAGCTTTGGAGTATCTTCTTCAATATATAAAACGCAAAGGTGACTGACCGACTGATCTATCAGCCTAAACTACTACCGATCGGGATGAAATATGACATGTAGATAGTCACTATGATGTCAGGCATCCGCTAAGAAAGGATTTTGATAAATTCTATCCCCAAGAGGCTAAATGGGAGATGAAAGTTTGTTCCATGTATTTTGCGAAGCTTTGGCTACACTTCCTAGTTGATATAAATCTTATACAATATAATATATTACATACATAGTGTATACTGTATACTGTTCGACACTCTGGCGATGAGGATCCTACATTCGATACCCGCGTAGTGCTTTATTTCAATGGTATTTATAATTATTTGTAATAATGACTGTGTTAGTTATTAGCTATGAACGAATGTAAGAGAGGTAGGTCAAGTTCGTGCGTTATTGAGTTTTAAAGATCTTGAGGTATATAACTGAAACACACAAATATTCGGATATATTTTAAGTAGCACCATGTAGCACTAAAACGTATATAGGAAATTTTTATGGCTACCATTAACAAAACAATAAACGAATTCGTAGAAAATAATATTTATTATCAAAAGTACAGTTCATACAAAGACAGTATTTGAAATAAATTTCTAACAGTTGAAAAGAAAATTTGTCCACGTTGTTGTTCATAAGTTCATAACACGTTTTTATTGCACGTGGTGTCTGCAATCACGTTCTCTAAACAGTCCTCTCGATACAATACTAAACTTTTATATTTCTTTAATGAAAACCGTTAATTTTTAAACGTTTCACACTCTCACAACAAAATATCTACCTGACAATGATGTATCTAATCCGTTCACAATTTGTTTTTAATTTTATGAATTATAAAATTAAGTTGCACTAGAATTAACGTTTCCTTTACTAAATGAATAATTTCTCTGAAAATTTTATGTAACAGAATATATTTAAATTCATAAAAAATAGGTTGACAGTCGCGTCGAGGCGTTTAAGCCCCAATTAACTATCCTATACCCGCCTCTCGAGAATGTAACACGGCGTGATAAATGGTTAGCGAAATTGAATAATCAGTTACAAAATTTCAAGAAACCCGAGCCGTATGTGGGTCATGACGCACAAGTATGTTGTTCCCGAAGAAATTAAAAAGGAAGCGATGCGGAATGTGCTCCACTTGCCGTTCGATGCTCGGAACGGGATCTCTTTTGCACTGTGTCACACCCGCTAATGTTTGCGAAGTGGGCCGGAGCCTGAGGTGTGATTTACTGACCTCTTTATGTGTCCTTTCAGGTCTGGAGTTTGTAGAGACGAAAACGAAAGGAGTGTCAATAGTACATGTCTTTGTTCTTAGACTAACTGAAGACTTTGAATGTCTTACAGTCTTTCGAGTAACGTTTTCCTTTGTGATTATATTTGATGCAATTTCTGAGTACTCTAGAATATATCAATGACGAGGAAAAACATAAAGTTTTTATTGTAGCGTGAAATATATAATAATTTCTATATATAAAGTGCTCTAAGAAATATAAATATATTTTAGAAATACAATGTATTTTCCTGTATCCAAATGAACTTTTGCAAATGCTTTTAGGTATGTTAAAATCACTGACCGTTGCCAAATATTCCTATCATCCTTTTTCTTAACGCAGTCTATAGCAAAAATGCTTTTGGAATAAAAGATGAATCAATTCCTTATCATGTTTTCTGTCTACATTTTCTACCATTTTTTATTATATAACATCATGTCCGTAATCATTTCCTCTTAACTGCCTATAATTCGGATTAGTTTATGTAGTATACTTCTATTTAGACATATTTATTTATATATATATATATATATATATAGTTACTACTATATATGTAGTATGCATATGTGTATGTATGTGTATCTTATGATATATTTGTATTTCATATATTTATTTAATTTAATTATTTTAATTTTTTTTTGTTCATTTTTACGTATTTTTATCATGTACTGTATAACATGTGTATATATTTTATTGTATTCTTTTATTATTTCTACCCTATTCTAAAAATATGTTTTATTTTGTTTTATTTCGCTTCTTTGCCTTTCTCCCCGTGGTTGCCTGGCAGAGATCACTGCGTAGTGATAAGGCCGCCCTTTGTGCTTTTTAATCTTATTTTTTTGTAACCTTTATGTATATTTTGTCTCTTGCACAATAAAGTGTTAAATAAATAAATAAATAAATAAATATATCTTAGTCTAAGTTCAGTGATGTCTATGGTAACTGATATTTTTACTATTAAATAGTACAAAGTTTATATTTTGCAAATAATATCTAATAGTATATTAATATTATCAATTTATACAATATTTTTTATTTATTTCATCGAATATTTAGACTAAGGTCGACTAAACTGTATAGAACAGTTAGAAATTTCAATAAAATCTCAAGTTAATCTAATATTATCAAGACTATTTACATTATTTAAATGTATTAACGAAATGTATAGCAACATGACAACGAACCAAACCACGAAAGAACAAAACAATTTCAAATAACGTCTTCCGAGGAAGCGCATAAAACGTTATTATGTTATTTCCGTATACTAGTTCAAATTTTAGAGATATTACACTGAATCGTAGAACAATTAACACCTAGTTAATAGCTAACTCTGTGCGTCACTAGAAACTAATCCATCTTTAATTACACCGATGCAATTGACGACCACAGAATCAATGCATTTCTATGCACCTAAATAATTCTTACTAAATATGTATTATTAATTCGAAAATCTGTCTTATTGATTCATGAATCTCCTACACAGATTTTGATAAAGTTTTGCTATAGAGAAAGGCTACATTTATTAATTAATCTCGATGGATTTAAATAATTGATGGAAATATGTACGGCTGTCGACGGTACGCGAGATGCACGCGAGAGAAGCCGCGGGCGAAATGCTAATGAAATATTATCCAACTACAAATAGTCGTAAAATATATTGAAAGATGATTTACAACACGTAATAAAGTGGTTTTTCCGATCATGTATCGCAAATACTTATGACAAATGCTGGTTTGGAAAATGTAGCTCAGCAAGTCTTATCACGAACTGTCGAGATCGAGGACAAATCTAATTTAATCTTAATTCAATACAACCCAATTAGTTGATAATACGTGTTTTTCTTAATTGAAACATTCTGGTTCAATTTGTTTGTAATCTATTTCTAAAAACGTTTCTTGTTTACAGTAAATTTCGAAAGTAGGTACCTACCTAATTAAAAAGCTTTAAAAGACTATGGACAATATTTGGATGTTTTATTCCACGATCCTAAGCAAAATTAATAAAATAAAAAATTGATTACTGATGATTTTAATTATAAAATGAAACAACTACTCCATCACTATTTTCAATTTTGTACGATTCCTTCATACTGCATTTGCAGCTTATTTGTAGCTAACTAGGAAAACATTGCTTATACCTGTGAATCTATAATATCTATGTTACTATAAATAACACTTTGCAATGAAGCTTTCCCTCACCTCGATCCAGCCTGATCCTGAGTTACGACATTGACCCAATTTCTAACAAGAGCGAGCCCAAGGACTCCGTTGACGGTCAAACTTTAAATCGTTTGTTAAGCTCCTTTCGATTCGAAAAGCTAAATTATGAGATTTAGATCGTTTATTTACTTGTTATTGAAGTTATAACTGTTTTATAAAGCTTGCTTTCGGCGTTTAGATTAGTGTTAAATACCATTGTTTAAAACGTTTATTATTCTAAGGGTCGGTTTCACACTTGCTAATAATGTGTATAATGACCTATAATTAACAATTTTAGATGCTTAATTTCATAAACAGAACATATTCAGAAGCTGATATAAGTATCACAAAATTTTGATAAACCGCTATAATGATAACAATATACTACCATCTTAATCGCATTGTTCTCATTCTAATGCCGTCCTAATTCAGCAAATTACACTAAACCCCATAACCCGATACCATTATTCATATTTTATGAACGCTTAACTTTTGATAGACGAATAAAAAACAATGCCGAAACACGTAAAACGTCGAGGAAATTCAACCGCAAGCAATCCAAAACAAACCAGTTACAGGGACGATTATCTTTTGAATATTCACCGCAATTTTACAAGGAATTAAACGAAATTGCCGCTATCGAAACTTGTTACTGTAGATGGACGATGTGTCAATAATTTGTATTTTTTTTTGTGCTTTTATTGGGAGACGCTCTGCGCCTTAAAAGGACAACCACACACGACGCTGCTTACGTGTAGCACTCGAATCATCATATTAAGGCGTTTTCATCAGTGCTCTTTTTCTTTTCGTAATTTTATGTGGCTGCAGTAAATTGTTCTTTTTGCGAATGTTTTATAAGAGTACGAAATTTGCTTCTGTGAAGGTGATAATGAAATATAAATTGTTGAAAATGTAAGCATGTAAAGTATTTTATGATTTTCACTATTATTAAATTAAGGTAGACAAAACAAAAATACATTTCAAGGTTCTTTATTAGCTTACTTTACAATTTTTGGTATTTTACCGTTGTTACGAGTCAATTAATATATTTTTACCACTAATGAAAACAGCCTATTTAATTGAGACCGTTGTCTGACAGAGCCTTTAATCGATCGCCGCGAAGCCTCATCGTCTTCACGAAGGAAGTGATTATTGTTTATTTTAATAATTACCACCGGTAGGAAGTGCGGGCGGCGAGTTGAAACATACGCCACTCGCATGTTAAAATAAATAAAGCAATTTATCAGAGCTGATAATTAAGTAACTCCGCTCGTCTGAGCAATTTACGTCAATGAATTTTGCCACTTTTTGCCTTACGTCGTTATTCGACTCTGCAGCCTTTTATGGTGTTCAGCACTGGAGATGAATCGTATAGGAAGCGTGTTTAAATATTTAGAAAGCTTTTTGTTCAACAGGAAGGAGACTTGGTGCTAGCTGTAGTGCTCGCACCGTCTACAGACGTCCTTATAATAAGAGGTAATACAAGTAGGGAAAGGAAATTAACGATACAAGTCATTTTTTCATACTAAACATTTTCCTTTTTCCTATTTTTCCAGATGAAGAAACAATTTGCCATGTTTTCGATGACATTTAATAACAGTTCGTCGAACTCACTTGATATGAGGTACGTTGTTTTTCTAATAATCTGTGCAAAACTCTTCGTTCCCAGAAGGTGAAGGACCCGGTTCAATCGTACAATAAAATGAGTTCGTTTCTCTGGTATTTGATATGTTCTGATTGAATTTCGAGATCAAAAAGGAATTGTTTCATTAGAACATTTTGGACTCATTTCCTTTTTTGGAAACGTTGCTTTATTTCACATTCATTATACCCATATGATATTTTATATATTTTTTTAATCTTATCCTTATTATTTTTCTAGATATTAGCACCGCCTGTATGGATTATTTCAACACAAGGGATAATATTAGATTGACAGTTGGTAGTTGTTATGTAAGAACCGTTTTTGATTCATTAATATCAAGAACCAACGTTTAATGTATTGCTTCCATAATTCATATAGAAGATGCGTCAGAGTTCTGGAAAACAATTTAAACATACTATCTTTTACAACATGTCTTATACAATATAAGTACCAGTAGCATTTCCTGGTACTGATAACATCATATCTTCAGAACATCTAAATATATCTGTATTGTTCACAGCTATTTTAACCGTCCAACGTCATTAAAACGCATGTATTTATTTCGGGCGTATAGGAAATATTGCGTATATCATAATAATGCAACAAAGCGAAAAGGTCGTCTGTTTGTTTGCACCTGACTACGGCATTGGAGTGTTGACGTGCACGTGGCTCTTCTGTCCCTCTCTAACGTACCCATAGTGACAAGGAGGACCATTTAGAACGTGCGAGAGTCCTTAAAGAGAACAATTGATGTCTGTTTGATCAGCTAATGCTTTTATAATGTGGTCTCAAATCGATTTAAAGTTGAATTGAATTTGTGCACGTGCAAAATTTCTATGATTATTTTTTTTCGGAGCTATCTGTAAGGGTTGTTTTTCGGCAGTGTCCTCGACGTTGCTATGTCAAGGAGGATCAATAATTAAATGGTTCATGGCAGGAATTTGCAGCTTTGTTTTAGAAGAGACCTTAACCCATTTCATGTTGTCGTTCTATTTAGTCTGATCTTAATCGCGATAAACCAAGTAAGATACATTTTTTATACTATAGCAGTAGATAACATCTTAGCATTTTGCATATTGCATCATTCATGTATTCCAGCCTTTACAAAGTACATAACACAACTCAGCACATATCCGCAGTCATGTTTGCTAAACAATGATCATTGTGCGTACGCTCGGTGGATTGTGAAGCCCTAGACAGGGGGGTGTCTGCGGTGTAATTACTCTGTACCTTGTGGGAGCACGTTCGAGATCCTTCTGGATGCCTTTATATGTTAATTGCACAGTGCACTTAACGTTATAATGGTAGAGATTTATAATTATAGTTTCTAGAGAGAATTAAACAGACATTTTTTTTACTTCTTTGGTCTCAAATTTTTGTGCCAATATTCTACGCGGTTTTTATTTTATAAATTGAAATAGAGATTTCAATTCTGAAAAGTTCGTAAGCGAAATACATCCAATTTAAGCAATTGGATTTAATAAGTTCTGAAAATATACGTAAATTAAATCGAAGAAATAGGACAGGAAATAGATAGTCTATTGTAAATTTATCGTATTAATGTACTTTCTTTTTAAATGGTTTTTGCTTTTCTTCATAAATTTCACAGAAATTAATCGGAAGTGTATTGAGAACGAACATTACGATATGTTCCCGATAAACTTCCGATTTGCAGAGGCGTTAAGTGTTCTTGAGCAATTTATAATAATATATAGGGTTTAAAACTGGTAATCTAGTAATAATTCTATTCAAACTTTCTTGTAACATAATAAGCAATTTTTTAACTAGAGCGTTCGATTTTACATAAATTACTCTTAAATTATCGTATCATATAGATGCAAAGATTGAACAAAAAATCCGTATATGGATATATGAATCCGTAAATTTTGCATGTTGGTACATATTATATAAACTTCCCGTAACTTTTTTCGCGATTGAATTAACGGTCCAAAACAAATGTATTTTCCTATTATTTACAAAGGATATTCGTTAAGCCTAATCTAAACATCCACATCATATCTTTTGCGCACATTGTATCAGATTTGAGATCGCCAAGGTACCGAGTGGGTTTATCGAAGCATCTGTATGTAATTCGATGCGTGTGCGCATTCTGTGTCTATCTGTTACATAAATTGTTTATTGTGGTCTGTGAACATGCCACACTTTGTGTTTGTTATATAACTGTGTATCTGTTTGTTTCGTTTATATTGTTTATGCTTTATTATTTTTTTTATCCTTTCCTACTTCCTACTAATATTACAAACGTTTGTGAGAATGGATGTATGCGTGTGTATGTACGAGTATGTTTTTTCCTATTTAACGCAAATACTACTGAACCGATTACAATAAAATTTAGCACACATATAGAGGGTAACATAGATTAACACATATGATAAGTTTTATCCCGGAAATCTCACGGGCACGGAAACTATGCGGGTTTTTTTGTAGTTAATATTTTACAAATGTGTAAATTTATTTAGTTACAAATTAACAAGTTCCCTTTCAATAAATATATTTATCAGATGTAAGAGAGGATATAGGAATTTATGTGATATAACTTATAGGAAGAGGTTTTATATTATTTGATATTATCTCATATAAGCAAACTTTTATGTTAACAATACTAATGCATTACGTGAAGGACTATTGTTTTAATTATTAAATCCTTTGTTTGTTTTAATAATATAAAAAATAGTTATCTTAGAGTTCGGAATGAAATTTTTAATTACAAACTTGTTATGATAATCAGTATAAATTAGTAGTTCCTTAAAATGATTTTAACAATAAATCTTATCGTAGGTTTAGAATGCTAGGATCATTTAAATAATTTATCATTAAGGCGAGTCAAGGTGAAAAGTAGGTGTTATAAGTTAAATATTTACTTTAGTTCTTATAATAAATGTAAATGTATCTGTCTGTATAAGCATAACAAGGTAACTACTGGGCCGATTTTGATGTTGTTTTTTAAATGTATTGTTATTTAATATTTTTATCTTCAATATTATCTGTATTTGTACGGGCGTAGTTAATTTATAGAAATTGCCATCAAGATGACGAGAGACTATAAATAATAAATTTAGTATCATAATTGTTCTTAATATTTGTGACCCTTATGTTCTTATTATGGAATCGTGTTAATGTAATTAAAATATAATATTAAAACACTTAAAAACATATTAACCCACTGAGGTAAGGTAATAATATATATTTTTACATCAGACATAAATCTTGCTTACATTATCTCGTTACTTTTAACAATGAATCAAGATAACCCGGTATAAAATTATTTATGGAAATTTTCAAATATTTTAATACATTAGATTATATTATATGAGTTTTCTGCTTAAATTTTATATCTTGGTTAGTGTATCGGATCCAGGTCAAAGAGTATTTATGAGATTTGAGTATAATGGAAAGATATTATATTATAATTGATTATTTTTGCAGTCTATAATTCTCAATACAAATACTGTTTGTTTCCTGTTCTAATAACAAGTAACGCAGCCTTTCCCAACCTTTTACAAAGATCTCTAGCGCCACCTTACTATAAACCTTACTATCCGCGGAGCCCCAAAAAATTTAATCACATAAATCAAACTTTATTATTTTGCAGTGTTTTTGTATGAAATAGCTTTAAACTGCAAAATACTAAGTCCGGCCGTCAGAATAGTATGGTCACTAAGGCTTTCGTAAATTTTTTGCTTTGTCTGTGGACCCCATGTTGGGAAACGCTGCAGTTACGTATTAAATTCTTGGTAAATTAAGAAAATATCTTTTTTATTTGTCAATTTAAAAATCTCGACATATTAACTACTATTTATACATTATTGTTACAGTATTTTATCTTGTTCGTCACATATTCAATTGTTGGTTTATAATCATAGATTAATTGTCACAATTCACGTAGGAATTAAATTATAACGTTAACAAGTCTATTATGTTAATAGCAAATCGATTGAGCTAAATAACTTTTGATTGTAAATATTTCACTGAAATAATGCATTGATTAGATTTTAGTAATCGGAACTGGATTGACAAGTAAATAGACTTTATCAAAGCAGTTAGGTTTGTATTAATCTATGAACTGTCCAGCATTGTTGTGACAAATTGTTTTAGTTGGAATGAAACTAAATAACCGTAGAGACAATTACTCTTAAGATATCGAACAATTTTTTTCTCGCTGATGGAAATCTTTAAAATAATTTTTATTTTATCATCTTACATAAATTTCTACCTAATTCATTAAATCATATTTACTATGTAACCACATTATAGAAAGAGTTAGCTCTTAGTTTGTCTTCGTTAGCTATAATAACCGATTTAAGCTTTCATCTTTCATCAAAAAAGCTCTGCGAATAACATAACAAGATTTAATTCGTAACTTCACATAAATTATTCTATCTATCAACTCTGAAACCATATTTAAATTTAAATTTATTTAAAATTATATTAACAAACATAATATCCCTAAAAGCCGAGACGAATACACCTCGTTAGTAAATAGTAGTCGGCAAACGAGATCCATGAAAAGTTGTTTCACGCCTTTGACGTTTTAATTAATATTCATATTGCGTCTCGTTTATACCTACGAGAAAATATGCGTTTAAATTCAATTATAGGTGTTTATTTTAAATAAATATGTTGGTAAAGTTCACGTTTATTTATATAAATAAATATAAGACACGCAAATAAAAATATGTAGTTTAACACATTAGCATAAACGTGTATGGAATTAGGAAATACGGATTATCTTTTAAAACAATAGACAAGATATATTTTAAAGTTTTAGCAACTGCATACTTTGCAACAACTTCCTTTATCCAATATTACTCTAATAAACAATAAAGAACGACGGTACTAAGAGAGAAAGGAATCCCCGATCCATAACTTTGAGCACTAATAAACGCCTGAATGCAATGACTGTTTTCTGGGAACTCCTAATTCTACTGCGCCGTCTTCCTCCATCATAAACATGATTTATCGAATTTGATCTTTATGGCTCTTGTGGTAAGTCATAAATTATTTATATCCTGGATATTGGAACATCACTTGGAATTGCGTTAATTGTACTTTGACGTCTTAATTATTTGGATGCGAGATAGTATGATTAACTAGAATTGCCTTTAGTTGTGAAATGTAGAAAGTTGCTGTTAATAGAATATAGTGTAACAAACAATATATAACAATATCATGCATGCTTTTTTAAATATTTATTGGACAAACATTAGGTATTTAAATCCCACCAAAAATATTTGTTCGTGTGTAAATTCTTGGATCTACTGAACTACCTATATTAAGGTTATAATAACGCGGAATTTATTATTTTAAAGTTAAACCATCCTTTCATGCAAGTACAAACTGACAAGGCATGTATAAAGTGGATAAATAAAGTAAATCCGGAATTTCGGAATAGTTCATGCCCAAAAGCGTGCTTACGTCATAACTTGATACCTCTAGTATTATATTATCTGTGATAGTGAATTTAGTTGATGTATACCACAGATGTATACCTAGGCAGTGACACATAACAATTTGGGGGAAAGGTCACACACGTGAAAATAAATCACTGTAGGATTTATCGCTTGCGGTTCAAGAATGACTGACATTCGGAATTTTGATATATTTTGACGTGAATACTCGATGTTTATTTTGAGATCTCGTGAAGAGATAGTTTAATCGATGTTTTGAAACGAATTATTTAACTTTTTAACACGCTTATTCTTGTGTAGGATTGGAAAGGTATATTTATTTTCAAGATTATTTATTTTAAATTATTATGTGTTTTACTTAATTCAAACGCACATGCACCAACGACCCAAACTTCCATATGGTCACGCTACACGCTTTTATTACAGATTCAAGGACATCAGATCCTCATACCGTACCAACAGTTTGTTATCTTATATCTTGATAAATAATTAATTTATATTAAGAATTCAACGGTTGTAAATACTCAAACAAACTCAAACATTTATTTATTCAATTAGACTTCTTCGAGAAGCACTTTTGAAACGTCAATACATATTTTTAACATTTACCACCGATTCGGAAAGCAGTATCTATGGAGAAGAATCGGCAAGAAACTCCATAGTTGCTCTTTTAAATCATTTCAGTATTACAATTTAATTTTACAAAATATGTAAGTAACTGTACGTATATATCATAATATGCCAAAGAACTGTCCTGTGGTTTTTACGCGACAACCCTCCATGGATTTTTATCTTTCATATATTCCTTAATGCTGTAATAGGCTCTCTGAACTAATACGTTTTTTACATAATTTTTAAATTTAGCACTACTAAACTCTTTAATACTATGAGGAATTCTGTTGTAAAAAAGTATCCCATAAATGAATTTTTAACTTTAGCTAACCGGTAAAATGGCATTTCAATTTTATTTCGGTTCCTTGTGCCATAACGGTGTCTATCTCCTACTCTTGTGTGTAAGTCTGCGTTTTTGTGTACATATAAAATATTATTAAATATATACTGTGATGGTACTGTGAGGATACCAGTATTCTTAAAGAGATCTCTTAGTGAGTCCCTAGCACGTAAATTATATATAGAGCGTATGGCTCTTTTCTGTAATATAAATATAGTTTCTATATCTGCAGCCCTGCCCCATAGCAGAATTCCATAGGACATAATGCTATGAAAGTAGCTAAAATAAACCAATCTAGCCGTGTCTTCATCGGTGAATACAAGACATGAAGGACGTAGCATATGGCGACCAAAAACTTTGACCAGTCGTACTTTGGGCAGGTGAGGTTTGTAAATATGGTGTGCAGGATATGTTTAATTATTTATTTGATAACGAAGACAAACAGAACGAGTGGGGAATGACAATTTGGTGTTCGTTTGTTTGATATCATCTATTGAGAATGAAGTGGGTAGGTAGGTACACGTCGCATGGGAGATACATAAAAATGTGAAATGAATGATTTTGATCGACTTTCAGTGGTTAGGTTAGAAGAGAAAATTAGACAGATCGTTGGTTGGAGTACCTTTAGGGAATACATATAGAAAGTTTATAAAAAATAAAATATTGTGGAAAAGTATATGCATCAGTGTAACACGAAATTTTCAACTGTTATTCCACTGACTCATTTTAATTATAGGAACGATCCGTAATTTTTATTACTTAAATTTATATTTCTTTAACCTTAATAATTAACATTTCGAGTAACATTATAATATTTTAAAACCGACAACAGCAATACTCATACATTGTATGCAACACGCCTTATAATTTAGCAAAAACATGGACAAAAAACCGGAACACAGCACGTGTTAAATTAAACGCAATTAATGTGAATAAATTCACAATACAGCCGTATGATTTAATTTAACTTCATTTAGTCGGATATCCGATGAAGTTATGCGAGTCATATGCAAATTTTGTATAATAAAATAAACAGATTTGGTAAAATAGCCAATTCAGTTCGTGCGGATTGTATTTATTTACACTTGAAAGCGAGATAAAGATATTCGGTTTCCTAATAAGTGATGATATAAATGTTTTAAGACTTTATGGATATCTGCTGTGCTGTGAACGAAAATAATCGATGCACGATCACGAAATGAAATGGTTTAAAGGTCCTTATTGGAAGCAGGTAACAGATAGTTGATTAAATTGAAGTCTTTTAAATGCAAAATTAATGGATTATTTATTTAGTGAGTAATCATGGAAAAAGGAGTTGCAAGATATCAAGGAAGCTGTGGGTTGTGTGATAATGAGTATTAGAAGTACAGTACCTTTTAGTTTTACACAAAATGATCACACACTCACAGTTTAATTATTGTTTATTGACTCCACATAGAAGGAGAAAGGGTGTCGCTACAGAAGCTTCCTTTTATTTACTTTTTTAATCAACGGTAAATTAATTACGCAGCCAAAATATTACTTATTATGTACGCTCGATGAAAACAAACTTATAAAACCGAATCACAATATTTTTCCATGAAAACCTTCAACTCTATTAATTCGTTCTCAATTCCCATAACCTATATAACACGGCAACCAAAACAAAGTCGCCGAAAAATTCCGCAAAACAATATTCCATTAATATCTACGCGAAAAATATTTGTCCACTACCTTGTGTACATATTATGTACACATATGTACTATGTACATAGTTCAAAGGAAGTTTGTTCACGTTCTGTATACATGAGCTATACTATACTATATGATTTAGGACACCACGTGTCTAGAAATGTGTGGTGAAAATATGCTTCGTCACTGTTTTTAGTGGAGCAAGAATGTGAAAACATGAATTCCTCATTATTAAAAAAATATATCTCAATTTTGGAAGACCAAACAGACCAGACAAAACTTAATTTTACATTTCAAAGTGCGGTGTTTTTACGATGCACTTTTTATACTAAGAACATTAATTTACACCTTTATATATAAATGCTCGTATAATATACAACTAATGCCAATATACATATATGTATTCAATGGCAATAGCAATAGAATTAAATCATTTCTAACAAACTCACGTAATCACTGTAAACTTAGGTATAAATTTTTAAGAAACTAACCTGGGTAGGATTGTGCCGGTACAGATACAGCTTGGTCCCGTGCAGCACCGCCCACACCTGCTTCCACGATCTATCGCTGGCACGCTAAGAGAAAAAATATTAAAAGATAATTAAAATTATTGCTATGAAATACACATTATTACGTGCAAATAAATAAACAAATATTTTTAGGGGCAGGCAAATGAAGCATGGTTTGTTTAAGGTAAGTATGTACATTAAATATTTATTAAATAATTTTTAATTTTTAATAAATTTTCAGGCTATTTCTGTAATATCCAATGTTGCCACTTTCTATATATGGGTGATTATACAAAAATGGGGTAACTTTTAAGGATATTTTGTTTACTATATTTTTTATATCAGATTATTACAAATTAGGGTGTATGTGATAGCTAATCTAATGAATATATTGTTCCAAATCGGGCCAGCCACTTTTTTAAGTAGATTGTGAGATATTTTAAATTTTCTGGATTTGGCCTCCAGGGGACTGACAAGGCTAACATAGTACTGATAAAAAACACAATTTTGTAATATTCTTAAAGAAATTCAATGAAAATTACTACACATCTCTCAGTTTTAGTAATGGCACATGTCTTTTAAGTATTAAAATCACTTAGTTACATTTAAAAATGATAATTGATAATATATTGTGATACTGGGAAAAAACAATGTCTCAATTTTCAAAACAGCCTTCTGACATTTAACGCAACGTGAATATTCTTACTCTCTTACTTAACTTACTACTTTGACTTAGTTTTACTTAATATTTCAAGTAATTCACAAACAATAGAAACAAAAAAACGGCCAAGTGCGAGTTGGACTCCTAACAAACCTATTTTTTATTATGTTTGTAACTTAAAATTTATACTTTTAGCAATTTTTCCTTTATCTGTGTTATAAGACGTTGCTTTTTACCATATTTTAAGACTGTATACACGGCAAGCATCCTGTGTATTTTTTTATTCCCTTGCGAATATTTAAATTTGCGGAAATTTGCAGTATTAACGGATGTAGGTATCTTTTAATTGCGTTGCGTTATAAGTTTAATTTTTTTACAGCCCCAAGGGTTCTTAATGTTGAGTATTCAATATAAATTTCAAATTGATACCTCCACGCGCTTCAAAAAAAACGTCTTAACAGACAAACGGACAACAAAGTGATCCTATAAGGGTTCTGTTTTTTTCCTTTTGAGGTTCGGAGCCCTAAAAAATCTAACATTATTTATGTTAAAAGTAATAATTTTCATAAAATGGTTCATGGTTTTTAACCAAAGGCTTGAATGAAAGTCTCATCTGAGTTTTCATAAGAGCCTTTTGACATTTTTATAATGTTATTAAAATAATTAACTTTTATGTTATTTTGAGGTAATTTTACTTCACAATATTATACGTTTACGTATTTATCTAATAAATACATATAACAAGCTATGCCCTGAAAGCATCAAAATCAATAATTAAAATAAAATAAGATCTTTTAAATGAGATTATTAGTAGTTTGTTTCAATAGCTCTTTTCTTTGCTACTCTTTTTTAAATGTTTCTTCCCTAGTCAAATTCGGTTTCTTTTAGCGTGGCGCATGATGTTTTAAACTGAAATATCAAATAGAAATGCTTATACCAATAGCAATCAAGATAAAAGTTCTCAAAAACGATAGAATCATCAGTACTATGGGGTCGCGTCAGTCCACTGGCGCGATATCTGACATAGGACTGATGCCAGCGGATTGATAAAAAGGGACTTAATATGAGATTATAATCACAAATTATGTTTTTTTTGCCTTATTTCTTATATCAACAAACTATATTTTTACAAATCATACTTAACCATGTATGAATGAAAATAAAAATCAGTTTAACAATAAAATAACGACTCACCATAGGACTGAAATGTTGACTGGCGCAGCACGAATTTAGAGGACAAACACAACCCTAGCGCTGGTACAGTTATGACGGCCATCAAAATATGGGATGCACAAGTAGCTTCATTACCAACATTAATATTTAGACAGGGATTTGACCTCGACTTGGTGATATTTAGCGAGAATTTCAAATTTGAAAAACACACAACGGACTGACCAATAAAAACGATGACAAAGTTTATTTTTATTTTTTAAATAAAATGTTAAACATTTCGTTATGAAAGTTATACTATATAATACTATGTATATCAAAGATTGTCCTGAGTTAGTAAGTTTTCTCTAATCAATGATAATGTTTATAAAATAGTCACTTGATTGTTGGTTTTCGGAGTTGTGACATGCCAAAGTACTGATTATTTAAGTATTAATTTTGTTTTTTTATCAATTTGTATTTTAAATAAAGAAGTGAAAGTGAGTGACCAAATAAAGGACGGTTTATTGTTTTAAAATAGATTGTTATTTGATTAAAATATAATAAGACTTTGTATAAATTGGCTGGTGACATTGAGTTACCCCATTTTTGTATAATGACCCATAACTTAATACGTAATGTTTTATTTTTATGATCATGTCATAATTAATGATCTTTGTATTAAAAATGATATTATAGTATAAAATATTCTTTTTTTTTTGTTGTAAAATATGCTTACCTTTCCATTACTAACCACCATCTTTATTTGCACGTTGCCTTGCACATCTCCCTGTAAGGCCTCTACATTGTCTGGCGCCTCTTGGTCTTTCTTCTCTGAACTATTAATATAAATGCAAATTATCTTACTGATACATAGAAAATACTGAAACATATGATTTACATAGAACAGTAATGAAATTTCTTCAATTTGTTGTAGAATATATTGACACTGCAATATTATGTACTGCTCAGATGATGAAGTGTTAACATATGCGATGTCTTTTACATATTTATAACAAAGAATATCCAATAAAACCAAAACAACATGCCTTTACAACAACGAATGTTTATTTAGCAAACATCTAAAACTCAGCATGCAATGTATTTCGGGATTGTCATGCACACGAAGTTTCAAAGACATTCCTTTGCGGCCTACATATAACGAGCTATGCTTATCTTAAAATATGTACAATATGAACGGACTATCCGATGACGAAAGCGGAGGCGATATCTCAATCGAGTATGCTTGATGAAGTTAGTTCGACGAGAATCTATGAAAGCTCAATTTGTCGCAAAACATTGATTTTGATTTCAGCGCCATCTATTGATCTAAAACACACATTGGTAAAAGCGCCATCTAACGGCATGTTGTGAAACCGCGACGTCATGCGACGTACCGAGTGGGGGAGGTCGCGTGCGGGTCGAATATCCGCAGCAGCGGAGTTATGTCGTCGGCGAACCGAGGGGGGCGCCACTTGCGGTAAGCACTGCGTTTTTGTACAAATGATAAACCCAACATATATCCTGACGGTTATTACAGTTCAAAAACAGTTATTCACCGCTAAACATAAAGGGAATCATGATTATGTCTATCTATATATATCTACTCTGGGTACATCTTATGACTAAGGTGCGTCACAACTACTGGATACTAGTCATGTTAATTTTTAAACGGAAATTTTAACTGAAAATTAACTACAATAGATCTACTAGGGAAATGAAGAGGATAAAACAGAACAGTAGCAGATAATGATACATTTGAAAGAGTAATTTTTTTGTAGAAGTGTTTGGTTTTTAAAAAAAAGAGTATTTTTGGTGTATAGTATTCAGCTTTTTACAGGGTAAGTGAATCAATGTAATAATAAATCATCTGATATTTCATTACGAAAATTTAATAAATGTAGTTGTGTTCAATAAAATCACTCCCAAAAATGCAGTTACCATTTCTAATATACCCACAAATACCATACATTTGATAATAAATAGATCACATAATATATATGATAAGGATAAGATTCTAATGGCAGTTGTAGTTACCAAGTATGTAAATGAAACTATATGTATGTTAGATCATACCTTCTTAAGGCGTGGTGGTCGATTTCTGGCTCAACATCACTGTCCAAGTGCAACCGATCACCCCATGTTGCTTTTAAGTAAGAAACTCTTCGCATAGCGCGTTCTTCTTCTGCAATAAAGATCAGGATTTAATAAAACAATCATTTCTTTCTACGCAAATGAGTGTTTCTAATTAAGGATAATCAATAGTAAAAATAATTTAAATAAATTTTTATACAATGATAAATTGATATAATAAACGATATATTTCCTACCTCCTAATTGTGCATCCTTCTTTTGTCGTCTCGTGACGAGATCATCAGCAAAACCTGTACAGAGAATACCATGTAATTGCTCAATTAGACACATTGTATCAGACACCGATGCACGGATTAGTTTGCGTTAGTAGCACACCGAGAAGCATCGCATTCAGTTAGTTGCCGGCGTTACGTTAGAGACAACCCCCCCTTTTTGCGCGGGAGTCATGCATGTGAAATATGAAGAAGTTGGAAAGAAGATCGCAAAAATTTAGGAAATATAGAGTAATGTCAATTACTTTATTAGGAAGTAAGAAATGACGTTGATTAATGAGATGCGGAACAATAACAAGTTATTCAAGACAATCGTGTCTTGTACACCACTATCCATATTTTTTTTAAGAAATTCCCATTCCATGAAAGTTAAAGCGTCATGCATTGGGCGTGGGCGTGGGCAGTGGGCAGGAAGCGCTGGGGGGGGGGGGGGGGCTCGCAGTGAGTTGGACCTGAGTCGGCGGGCGTGCTTGGCGTGGGCGAGGGCGAGCCGGACGCGGGGGGCGAGGGGGCCAGGCTCAGCTGCGTGGGTCTCTGCGGCCCCTCGTCCCGCCCTAGCGACACGCGATTCATCGCCTCCATTTGCTCTCTGTTCAGCCCCATACGTCGCTTCGCGTGACTGCCATCTTGGGGCGGAATATAGTGTTAGGTGCGCGTGTGTTAGCGGTACGGTTTTGATAATTATGTCGACGTATCGAGGGAGTTTTGTACGGAAGGTAATCTGTGTGTAAACTTCGACTTACATATTAAACTTTTCGACGTTTGTTCGGTCTTGAAGAATATTGTACAAGAACATAGGTTCATAGGCTTTTCGTGCGCAATAAACTATATTGAATAATAGAAATGCCTTTTTCTTTTGTGATGTGCCAATAGAAACTATGTAATATCATTGCAAAAAATTGAGTTTGATGATAGTATGTTGATAGGAAATAGAAAATAATAATTGATAATGGTTCTATGTATGGATGTATCAAAACAGACAACAATTATTGTTAGAACATATCACATCATAACATACACGTAGAAACAAAAAATAAACTAACAAATAAAATAAATGTTATTACGGATTCTAATTTGCAATTAAAACAAACAAAAACCTACATATAATACGTAATAATAATCAACTAATAATCTTCAAATTTAGTAAATAACTGAACAGCTTTGCAAATGCAGCAAGCATAACTTAATGGGCAATAGCAGCTGTGCACCAATAGATGGCGTTATTTCAAATCACGCGCAACCCAACTGAAAATCGACCAATCATATCGCGAATAAGGTAGCAAAGCTTGATTCCTATTGGTCTAAAATAAATATATAAATATTCCAAAACCAGCTGCGTGGTACATCCAACTTATATGCACATGTCAAATTCATTCTTTTTTGGTGATAAGTTTAAGCAGTGCATTATTTACCTGTGGCATGATGTCTTCTAATAGGTAATCCTTCACTGCCGGTACTATTCGACCTTGTTCGCATTTGAACCTTATCCGTTTCTAAAATTGAATTGAAAATATAAATAAAATCAATATTTTAATTATAATAAAACGTACCTATTATTACCAGTCCACACAACACGAATTTATATTGTATGAATATTTGTACAACTGTATGATGTTTTAAATGAAATTTGTGTGAACTGCAAACTTCACGTCTAAACGTTAGTTTGTGCATGTGCTCGCTGATTTGTGTGAACTAGTGTTGTGACCAGCTTTTAAGTAAATATTTCTTTATCTTAATTTTTAATATTATCCAGTAGAGTATTACATTTTTATGCCATCCAACTACATTATTAACTTCAAAACATATGGTTTCCCATAATGTACAGGTTAAGATAAATATTTTCGTGAATTATCTTCCAGAGATCTATTTGCGAAAACTTATTAACATTTGTGTTAGTTAAAACGAGTATACTAACCGGGCACATATCCATCGGGAGGCGGACAATGCAGGTGTTTGCTGCCGGTGATCATTAGCTGGTTGCCGGACAAGCTGCCGCCCAGGGGCGTCGGCTCGTGATCTAGATCTGACAATAAATCTATGTTAAACTTTATCTAGTAATCAAGAATTGGCAAGTTTGAGGGTATATATAAAACTGGTCTATTTTGATATTACTATGTAAGCAGAAAACTTTAAGGCATCTTTAAAAATAATGATACAAAAAAAAAAACATCTGGTTAATTGTTTTAATTAGAACGAGAGCCTTGCGGCGACGAACCACACAGCACTCTCCAAAGCTCTCCGCGGCGCGGGTTTTCTGCGGTAGCGGTATTTCTCTGCGCGCCACTTCTTTCATATTCTTCTACTTCATACCTTACTTTAACGACGTAGCTACGAGTGATAGCTACTAATCTAACCATCTACTACCTAATACGTAATAATAATAACGTATTTTTAAAGTGCATGCAGTGCTCATTTTTTGTTGGTTGTCCATCATGTTCTATATTTTTTGTGTATTTTTTATGTAATTTCATCGATGTACAACTGCTAAATGAGCCTTAATAAATAAATAATTAAATAAAACCGGCCAAGTGCGAGTCGGGCTCGCGCACAAAGGGTTCCGTAGCAGCAAATATAATAAATTACAGTTAAATCAACCTATCTCAAAAACTATAAGAGATACTTTGATCAAACCAAAAATCGTTGAAAGAGTTAATTAGCATGCATCACCTCTATTTTTTTTAGAATTTTATACCCCGTAGTTATAAAAATAGAGGGGGGGGGACATACTTTTTACGACTTTGAGAGCTGATATCTCAAAAACCGTTCACTTTAAGAAAAATGTTTTTTAGAAAACTTTATATCATTTTAAAAGACCTTTCCATTGATACCCCACACGGGTATGTACATCGAAAAAAAAAATTTCATCCCTCAGTTACATGTATGGGGGGCCCCACCCCCAATTCTTTTTTTTACTATTTAGTGTCATATTTTTGTAGCGGTTCATACAACACATATTCCCATCAAATTTCATCACTGTAGTACTTATAGTTTCCGAGTAAATCGGCTGTGACAGACGGACAGACGGACAGACGGACAGACGGACATGACGAAACTATAAGGGTTCCGTTTTTGCCATTTTGGCTACGGAACCCTAAAAAGACGTGTGGCACTCGAGTACTACCGCGGTAAAGCTATTGCATGCTATGCCTTCAAGCCACACCTGCGTGCCCGTCGGAGTGGGGAGCGTGAGGTTTTTCGTTACGGAATTTCCGGATTCGGTCCCCGCGCTCCAGGCCCGCGATAGAAGCTATGCAATAGCTTAAAATAAATAATTAAACTAATCTAACAGTATACCTTGTTGCGGTTGCACGTCGAGCGAGCGGGCCTCCCTGCGGCCGGCGCGCGTCTCGAACTCCTTGCGGCGCAGCGCCACGCTGGGCTCGAGCCGCGTGGCCGACAGCCGCGCCAGCTCACTGCGGGCCACTTCTGTGCGCTTCTCGCCTACACCGCGCGCTTCTTCCAGCTGCCGGGTCCGCGCTGTTACTAGCTGTAGTTCAGGTACTGGGTATCTGGTGGTGGAAGAAAGGTATTTAGAAGATTGAATTTGGCTTAGTATGCTGATTTTAGTGTGTGATGTGGGTTAAAAGTGTGGACTGTGTAGTTTGGGAACATAAATTATGGGAAAATTTGAAATATTGAAAGTGAACATTTCAGCAGTGTATTTGTGAATATTTTTGTTATCTCACCTATTATCTTGGTGATTCGAGTCATCTTTGTTGTCACCATTCGTTCCATTGCTGACTGTCCCCACATTATTGCTCTGAATACTCGGCGCCGTTTCTTGTATTTTTGACAGTGTGGCCACGAACTGACTCCTGTCTTGTTTAATTTTCTTTTCATTATTGCCGTTCACCTCCCCATAACCACTGTAGGTGCCACTATCGACGCTTGTGGCGCATTCTTCTTTTCTTTCGTGGTGTTGCGGCGGGGGTGAGGCAGCCAGCGGTGGGGAGGAGGGGGGAGGTGGCCAAGCCGGCTTTTGAAGTTTCTGCGGTCGAGCGTAAAACTCCTTCTGTTTGATCGGTGGCGGCGCGTCCGGGGTCACCCATCCCGTGGGTTGGCTGGGACGTCTGAGGAAAGCCTCCTTTTGTTCGAGGCTCTTTCGTATTCGGGAGAGGATTATCGAGTCGTCCAGCTCTCGGCCCGTGAGCGTTGAGTTCGAATCGAATGAGCCGAGACTGTCCTTGCTCTCCGTTGCTGATGATGGCAGTGATATGTCGGATTCCCGCCTGCTGGAATAATAATTATGTGTGTTATTTCAATAATTATGTATGTTATTTCAATACTTCTTCACTGTGAGACGTAGAGGAAACAATTGTTAATGTTAGCATTGTATGTCATTAATTTATATATTACACGGGTTTAATTGTTTCTGTAAGATCTCCAAATAAATAAATAATAATAAATGTTTTATTTAATTATTATCACAAATTGTCATAGAATCAATACCTATAACACAAGTGAAACGAGCTTAAGTATTATAATACAGTAAAGAAAAAGCTTCAGGTAATAGTGTACAAGTATAACCAAAGTTCAATTAACTTTATGTTGAAACTTTTCCTTTCTTAAAAGCTCACGAAAATAAAGAAGGTTACATTTTTTATTATTATTCAGCATCCTTCATAATGCATATAGCATCATTATATACCTACTCGAAATTATTGCACTAAAATCAATGTACTCACCCATCATGTATAATATAATGCGGCGCGTTCGCAAGCCGTGCGTCGAACCTCGGCGTTGCGGGCGCGACGGTCGCGTACTCCGGGTCCTCGCGGTGCCGCGCGGGGGCTTGCGGGCCGGCCAGCGCGGGCAGGCTGGCGCGCGGCCGCCGGTACGCGTCGAACAGCCGCGACTCGTGCTCTGTGATCGGAGCCGGCATGTCTATTGGTCGCTGGTTCGTTTCTGGATTGTAGGCTGCTTCGCTGAAATACTGAAAGTTACGGGAGGTTAGTGTTGTCTACAGGAAAGTTTAGTGTGATGTTAGTGTACTTGTGTGTGCATTGCTATGTGTGTGTAAATAGCAAATAAAATACTAGGAGATAAAATCTTTTTAACATTTACTTAAAAACAGGATATTTGGAAATTGTTCATGAACATACTCATTGTTTAAAAAGCTTTTATATTTCAACAGTGAACAGTGATAACGACGGACCTGACGAAGTTACGTGACCAACCTATGATAGCTATATCATTTGAATTTTATGGTTTGAACGTCTATGGTGATTTAACGCATTCCCTATTCTTAGCATTTGCATCAAGCTCACCCTCTGCAGCAGATCGTGGTCCCTCGGCACCACAGTGAGCCTCAGCACGCGGGGCTCCCGCTGCGCGAGCTGCACGACGCGCGCGTATGGCGCCCGCGCGCGGCCGCACGCCACGGGCTCCCCGTTGACAGCGAGCACGCGGTCACCGGCCCGCAGGCCCGCGAGCGCTGCCGGCCCGCCCGGCCGCACCGACCTCACGAAGATCGTGTCCATTGGCGCGCCCACCGCGCCCACGGCCAGGTGCCGCGCATCCTCGTATAACTCCTGCAAATTGCAATACGATTTTAAATTGGTTTCAATCGCAAATGAAAAAATCGCAATGGAAAGTGTATAAATGTGCTCTAGCACTGTCAGTAACTCTATATTTACGCACTTTCCTATTAAAATATAGCAGCAATGTAAATTAATATCTAAATTAAAATCCATATTATAATAATACAATAGGTACATTCCATGCTACGTTTTGCAAATGATGTTATGTAAGTATGTATTCATTGGCTCTTTTAATTGATATTTTTTCTATATCTGCAGCCTGGTTAATGATTTCATATATTATATGTTTACTACTTACTAGTAAATCGTTGCTTATGCCTGTTTTTTTTTTTAACATGTGAGATCATCACTAGAATCATTAGTTTAATTATTAGCTTATGGCTATAAATTGTTTAAATATTCTCTTTGATATCAGTCATTGTTTTTTTCTTGAGTTTGCAGATTGCAAAAATTGCATATAGGTATAGAACTGTGGTATAGAAGCATTATCTATATTGTACTTCAAAAAATATTTCATCAATCTTATTAAAAACAATTACATACGACACTGACACTCACTTGTAAAGAGTCCGGTGGGTAAACAACAAGATGCCTAAGGGTGAAGCCGAAGCCGTGCCTGGCGTCCGGCCGTTGGATGACGATGGTGCGCGGCGCGGAGCAGTGCGGGGAGGTGGGCGCGGGGGCGGACGCCTGCGGGGGGAGCGCCACCGGCGGAGCTTGCACTAACGTTGGGGGCTGCAAATAAACAACAATACATTTCAATTTGCAAATAAATTCACTGTTTTAAGCACTTCAGTCGTGCATCCTACACTATAAAGATAGAACACCTGTATGCGAAACCTTATCGGTAACGTGTTTTGATAAAAAAATACCCACATAATTGCCTATTTGCGCGGGATTATCTGGTATTATAGTTATTACGTATGCGACGTCAATCACAGAACACTATCAGCTGTTTATATACGAACGTGTTCGTTAAGGAGTCTTTAGTTTTCATTATAGAGTCTGTGCCTATAATATCGGCGATCATAACGACTTAATATCTTTCTCCGTAGCCATTTCGAAATTATTATAGCCATATTGAATAATAATTAATAATTCATAAACGCTATAAACTAACGAGCTACGATTTCAAATGACGATCAATAAAATGATGAACGTAGAACTTCGAAGCAGGTGGCAATACGCAGATGCCTCGACGGCGACCAATAAAAATTGATTTAAACATTTCCAATAATAACTAATGCGAACTGGTCATTTGCATCTAGTTAAACTAGTCTGAGTATCGCATATAATTTCAAACATACCGTGTAACATTCATTTAACCAATGCGATAATTTCACAATTATTGGTAAATAATATTTGCGATAATATTCACTTAAAGTCTTTAAAAGATAACGCGTTTACGTTATTAGTTTCATAATTTCTGTTGGTGAAAAGAGTTTGTATAAACAAATGTGTATGTCAAATACCTATGTGTCATCTTATAATTTTCTCTCTTCCGTCTTTACCCTTCGTACTACGCGCATCGTCTAATAAAGAATCTCAAGTTTATTTAACAATCTTTGCTTTTTCCTGCCCAAAACCCATCAGGTTATGGGCCCAGGACGTTATCTTTGCTCTGTATATAATTATTTTTGAGTTTTGGCAGAATAAAAGTAATTTTATAAATAAACTAAAACGCCCGTCCATACATGTAAAAATGGCGACATCGACATCGGTTTCGACTTTAGCTCCTGTGGAGAAGTTGAGCGGCATAGAAAACTACAGTAATTGGAAGTTCCAACTGAAAATGCTACTCATTCACGAGGACTTATGGGACGTCGTTTCGGAAGATAAAACTGTAGATGTCAAAGATGCGGCTCATATGAAGAGATCTCAGAAAGCTCTTGCTAAGATCTGTTTGTCAGTAAAGCCCTCGGTTTTTACGCATGTAAGGAACGCAGAGACGGCGCGGGATGCATGGATTAATTTGCAAAAGGCGTACGAAGACAAGGGGTTGTCAAGGAGACTGAGTTTGCTTCGTCTTTTGTTTGCAACAAAATTATGCGAATGTGAAAGCATGGAAGCTTACGTTGCGAAGATTAGCGACCTAAGTCAACAGCTGAACGATATTGGTTCACCTCTGGAAGACGATTTCGTTGCAGTTCTCTTACTGAGTGGCTTGTCTCAAGACTTTGATCCACTCATAATGGCACTTGAAAATTCTAATATCAAGTTGTCGAGTGAAGTGGTCAAAGCGAAGCTCATGCAGGAGAAGCATCGACGTGATGAAAAAGGTGACACGAGTTCAACAGCGTTGGTGGCGGCACGTAAGAAAATCAAATGCTTTAAGTGCAAGAAGCTTGGTCACTTCTCGAGGAACTGTAAATCCGTGAAACCAGTTAAGGCGGAGAGCTCAACAAACCAGTTACTATTGACAGCATTATCAGCTTGTGTGCAGAATGATATATGGTTAATAGACTCTGGTGCGAGTAGTCATATGTGTCATGACAGGAATATACTAAATAACTTTGTTCCTGGTTATGTGTCTGAAGTCAAGGTGGCTAATGGTGAAAAACTATTTACTGCTGGTCGTGGTGATGTAAAAGTAAATTTAAAATTAGGCATCAAAACAATCAGTGAAGTTTATCATGTACCGAATTTAGCTACAAACTTGTTGTCAGTCAGTGCGTTAACTAGGAAGGGTTTTAGAGTTATTTTTAATGAAAAATGTTGTAATATATTCTATGGTAAAAAGCTAGCAGCTACAGCTGTACATAAAAATGGTGTTTATCAATTAGAAACTGCAGAATCTGTTAGAGAGCGTGATCTGTGTGTGGTAGGATGTGGTGGCTGTTCTATGTTTTCAGGGAATAGTGTAGAATCTGCGACTACCAAGGTAAATACAGAAGCTCAAGATTTAGTGCAGAAGAAAGCATCTGAGAGCTGTAAGAAAGAAACTGAGCTGAGTTTCCAGGCGGCTGCTAACTCTGTTACGCAGGAGACATGGCACAGGAGACTAGGACATCTCAATATGAGGAGTATGCATTTGTTAATGAAAGGTATGGCTAGTGGTATTACTTATGATAAATCACAGTTCAGTCAATGTGAAGCTTGTGTTAAGGGGAAGCTTAGCAAATTACCTTTTCCTAAGAAGGCACAAAGTAGGTCAAATGAACTGTTAGGTGTTGTACACAGTGATTTATGCGGGCCTATGCCAGTGAAATCTTTCGGTGGTGCTAGTTACTTCCTCACGTTTATTGATGATTGTAGTAGGAAAACATGGATTTATTTTCTGAAAAATAAGAGTGAAGTTTTCGATAACTTCAAACATTTCAAGGCAATGGTGGAGAACCAAACCAATAGAAAAATAAAATTGTTGAGGACGGATAATGGAGGTGAATATGTCAATTCTATATTCCAGGAATATTTGAAGGATAACGGCATCATTCACCAGACTACCATACCGCACTCGCCTCAGCAGAACGGTGTTGCTGAGCGGGCCAACAGGACAATCGTCGAGAAGGCTCGTAGCATGTTACGAGACGCAGGCTTAGATGGGCAGTTCTGGGCAGAAGCGGTCAATACCGCTGTTTATTTGAAGAACCGGTCCCCTACAAAAGCAGTCTACGGTAGCACGCCAGAGGAAAAATGGACTAATGAGAAGGTGAATCTTAGCCATTTACGTATATTTGGTTGTGTGGTTTATGCCTTGACACAGAATCGTAAGAAATTAGATTCAAAATGTAAACCTTACATTTTTGTAGGATATTGTGAAAATAGTAAGGGTTATAGATTGATTGATCCAGAGAATCTCAGCAAAATTATTAAATCAAGGGATGTTGCTTTCTTTGAAAACAAATTCTATACAAAAAACACTGAAAAATGTGAAAATGGTGATTTTTTTTTATGATGATAAATAATTTACAGACTGAGAATTTAAACTCAAATGATTCTCATGTTGAAGTGGCACAGTCTGAAAATTCACTATCACCAGAAAAAGGGGAAGAAAATGAGATTGTAACTAATCCCAGAAGACAGTGTATTTTTGAGTTAGATGACTCTGACAGCAGTAGTTCTGTTGATCCTTCCGATGTCACTTACATTCCAGGTGAATCGACACTTGAAGATGCGATGGATACATCGGAATATGACAGTGCGTGTACTGCAATGCTGACCTGCATTGGAGATGAACCAGAGACAGTTCAAGAAGCTCTAGGAGGGGCTGAAGCTGTTCACTGGAAGAAAGCAATGGCTGATGAGTATCAATCATTTATTAAAAATAAATGTTGGACATTAACTGATCCACCTAAAGATAAAAAACCGATTAAGTGCAAGTGGGTTTTTAAGAAAAAGAAAGATCTTGATGGAAATCTAAAGCAGTATAAAGCCAGATTGGTAGCTAAAGGTTTTACACAGCGCTATGGAATTGATTACGAGGAAACTTTTTCTCCAGTGGTTCGATATTCCACTATTCGCATATTATTGGCTTTAGCAGCTGAAAAGCAGATGGATATCGATCATTTGGATGTAAGAACTGCTTTTCTAAATGGAGATTTGCAAGAAAAAGTTTTCATGGAACAACCGGAAGGTTATAAAGTAAAAGGCTGTGAGCATAAAGTATATAAATTGCATAAAGCAATTTATGGCCTAAAGCAAGCTTCGAAGTCTTGGTATGAAAAGATAAACCATGTGTTGGTTACAAAACTTTGTTTCAGAAGACTGTCTTCAGAGCCCTGCGTGTATTTTAAATCAAATGGTGAAGAATTAGTCATCATTGGGTTGTATGTGGACGATATATTATTATTTTCAACCAGAAATTCACAAATGAAAGTTGAAATAAAGAAGAAACTCATGCAAGAATTCGAAATGAAGGATTTAGGGCCAGCCAGCCATATACTTGGTATGCGCATCACAAGAAACCAAGATAATATCTATCTTGATCAGTCTAGTTACATAAAGAATGTTTTAGACCGTTTTCATATGACTGACTGTAAGCCAGCTCAAACTCCAATGGAATCGGGATTGAAACTTGTAAAGGCTGATAAAAAGGAGGAGAATTTGGAATATAGAAATTTAATTGGTTGTTTAAATTATATTTCAGTTAGCTCCAGGCCAGACATCGCGCACGCGGTAAGCATGCTGAGCCAGTATAATGATTGTTATGATCAGCGTCATTGGAAGGCCGCGAAACGCGTACTACGGTATTTAAAGGGTACTGTAAACTACAAACTTGTTTTTAGTAGAAGTGGTCTAGACATCAATGGGTATATTGATGCTGACTGGGCTTCGTGTGAGGTCGATCGTAGGTCGTACACTGGGTTTGTGTTTCAAATTGGGAACTGTTCTGTATCGTGGGAAAGTAGAAAACAGCGAACAGTCGCTCTTTCTAGCACAGAAGCAGAATATATGGCTCTATCAGATTCTTGTAAAGAAGCGTTATTCATAAGAACTCTGTTGTATGAATTGTTAGGTAGGCATTGTTCTGTTACGATTTTTAATGATAACCAATCAGCACAAAAATTGTGTAAGAATCCTATGTATCATGCTCGTACGAAACATATAGATGTGCGGCATCATTTTATAAGAGAAGTTGTAAAAGATAATATTGTTAATTTGAATTATTTGTGTACTTCTGAAATGACTGCCGATATTTTAACAAAACCACTTACTAAAGAAAAACATTATAAGTTTGTAACGTGTTTAGGTTTACAATAAATTTGTTAAATTCTTAAATTGTAAAAACTAAACTTGTTTAATGTTGTACAATAATTATGTACCTACACATTTGTTTAAGGGCCAGTGTTGGTGAAAAGAGTTTGTATAAACAAATGTGTATGTCAAATACCTATGTGTCATCTTATAATTTTCTCTCTTCCGTCTTTACCCTTCGTACTACGCGCATCGTCTAATAAAGAATCTCAAGTTTATTTAACAATCTTTGCTTTTTCCTGCCCAAAACCCATCAATTTCTATGTAATCAAACAGTCAAACAAATTAATTATGTAACCGTTTCCTTGTAGTAATGAGGTCAAAGTGTTGAAGATAATGTTTCATTGTAAGCGGTTTTATTTCCTATGTTTTTGGTCATTTAAAAATGGCACTCGTCAAGTTTCAAAGTAAAATCTGTTCGTGTATTACAATATTATAATATAAATAAAATGAATAGGAGATGAATATCTTTGCGTTGGTTAACTAGAGACGACGTGTAAATAGTTAGAGGTAAATTATTACAAACCCAACATCATCTGTACGTGGAGCGGATACATTAGTTCAAGATAATCGCTGCTTGAAACTTGTTATTAAAAATAATTCTAAGACTTAAACCAGACCTGTGTTTCAATAAGCGGACTTGGGTTTATTGATATTTGCAGGTAAATCAAATGAAATATATACTGGTTATTAATGCTTTGATTGTTTTAGTACCTACTTTTAAACGCCATTCATTTAGGAGATATTGATGGAGGATTGTAGTAACTGACAGATCGAGAAGCTTAATAACGAAATTTAATGAAAGCAACTTCTATTTTTGTATGTCTACAATGCAAAAACTAGGAAACTAATTTATCGATTTCGCAAATTACTAGAATACTACATTATCTCAAAGAGACATTCACAATGCGTTTTTTAAAGATTTTTCCGTTACGTTTTTCTTCTAAACATCTATATCAAAATGTTCTGTCATTTTCTCACAAATAGTATCACAGTCCGACAGAACCAGAGAAGCCCTACACTCAATATCGCATTACTGAGATTAATACAAGCAGCTGCGTCCAGATTCCGTCCACGTTCCCTTCCGTCCTTGTAGGGCTTGAAATTACCCTTTAACTTAAGGATCGGTTACCGGCTCCCGTGTAACTGGAAAAGTATCCATTTTTTACCCGTTTTTCGATAAAACGCTTGTATATTTTTAATGTTATATATATCTTCAAGTACTAAGGACACAAGTATGTTTGAGCTGATTAAAAATTTAAAAATAAATTTAGAAATGCTGATAAATAAGTATGTAAAGTTTCAAGTACACATTCAAAAATAAGCGCAATTCTTTAACAAATTATAAACTAAAAACAAAATGAATGAGAATATTTTGGTTTATTAAAAATTTTATTATTTGATTATCTACATAAGGCTAGATCGTAATTTTCAATGATGATACCTTTCTTAGAGTCATTATTTTAGGTAAAAAAAAAATTTAATCATCTAAAATAATTTGTAAGCAGATTGTATAGGTAATTATTTCGTCGTAGGACAAGTTTACCCGCCACAAAGTAAGAGAGAAAGCCAGTCACGGCGTTTTAAGAACACGATTAGTTAGATATAACAAAATAAATTGAAAACCAATTCCAGGCGTTTTCCTACAAACTGGCTCTTGCTAATAATCAATTCAATAGATTTTAAGTTCCATGTTGCCTTTAGTACCAATTACTCGGCCCATTCTGGTTCACATTAATCATTTCAGCCGACGGGAGCCGATATTTACGCGTTGGGTCAAACCATTAGCCAGAAGTCATCTAATTTCATGAGCACGCAAAAAATCTACCAACGAGTACCATTTCCCCGTTGATAAAGTTGAGAATTCCGTAAGAGAAATATAATATAGGCAGCCTCCTGAAGTCAGGTGGGTAATTTGCTAACAGCTTCATCGATGTATTGCAGTAATATTTACAACTAACAGTATGTTCGGATTACTTGACTATAGCGGCCGTAAATCTAAAGATGAAGTAAGCAATTAACAGCAAATAAGTATAAAGTTTAAATATGTATATTTAGAAATTATTATCACGTTCTTTATTGAAGATTTATAAGCGAGGTATTCATTCGAGTTTATAGTTAATGCTATAATGTTAAAAGCAATTCTACTTGAGTTACATACTTGATGAAAATATTAAATACAAGATTCACAGCTTGGTGATAAAGGATGATTTAAATGACAATCTTATATCTGTTGTTCGTAATAATATTAGCGATGTAATACTGGAGAATCCGAAGGTTATAAACCTTGGAAAACTGTCTGAAACTTACTGTTAAATTGGTAAAATATGACATATTACATATAATAAATCTTTATATTAAAAGCCATCTTTAACCATCCATCATGAAATTACTTCAGTACTATTATAATTTGAATTAAAGTTCATAAAAAGCGTAAAATAATATCTACCATATACGAATACAAAAAATTTCAATTCATAATTATCATTTTCTGCAGACACTGATATAATATAGAGTAGGTATGCTTTTCATTTCACATCAAGATGTTTATCTATCGAAGCTCTCACAAAAGAGCAAGGTCACTGCAGGTTCCCTCGTGCCCAGGAGACTCGTAAGGTGACTAACCCGACATAAAAAAGGAATTTATGGCCCTCCCGACCTTCGCTTTATGTTCAGTTGCGAATATAAACACAAATAAATGCTGAGGTTACGGGCGCAATCGTAAGCTTGCATACTGTATTTTGTAATAGATGTCTATTTTGTAGCAATGTAATGGATGAAATATATTATGTAGTGAAAGATTCTTTATTTTTATGATGGGCTTGAAAGTATTTCGACTCTAGCTTGTAACGATCTTTTTGATTCAGTTGAACAGAAATTTTTACTACGGGTATTGCAAATGTAATGGGTGGACCATTAATTATTTATTACTCTGAAATAAAAATGAAAATACATTTTACTATTGCAAAGTAATCAATTGATATCCTATCGTTGGGTCATAAACAAAAAGATAGGACGTTTAAGTATTAATTGATGAGAAGTGTGATTATAAAAAGTCATACTGTCGTACAAGTCGAATGCCGAGGCTTCACACGCGCGGTACCCGTTTAAAAATAATCTATCTATCCCGACTAATCCATTTCTGAACCAAATTTTGAAAGAGAGTTCAACATGCTTAGGTACATTATAAAAAACTTTCGCGTTTATAATATTACTAGGAAGTAAGATAGGATATTTCCCTTTGTACCTAGCTCCACACCAGTCCACATAGCATATACAACGCCAAACTCAATATCTAGTTTCTCGTCAATTTCCAAGCCTGAACATTTCTCTGTAACACCGTTAATGGGATCCGACAGATGTTATCATTTAATTGAACTGGGACGGAAAGTGCTTGAAACGGATTAACTGCTAATTTAAACATTTTATTATTGTGCGCCGATTTGTAAATAAATAAACATCATGATCAGTGTATCGAGCTACTTTATTGACAGTGTTCTGAGAATTAATTAACAAAGGTTTTATAGACTTGATGGAAAATGGCATTAATTATTGGTAGAGAAAGTTATGTTTGGTGATGTTGACATAAAATTATTGCTCGCCTCATAAGCGAAGCGTTGAGGTGGGTACTACTGTCACTTCGCGCAAAACATCTGATTTTTCAAACTTAAAATGTATTTATGTATCATACATTGCACTTGTAAGATAATACATACACACACATATTAAGAAAAAACACTATTTTTAACATTCATGATATTTTTAATGTCATTTTTGTTATTTAAACTAGTTAAAAAACAGTTTAAAAAAGTTATGTCTTGGACGTCCGTGTGTCTGTATGTGCGGAGGATTTTCTTGTTAACACGATAGCGACCGAAATACTTTACTAATCGAGTCTTTTTTTTTTCTCTTACGCTTGAGTATGCTCAGGAATAGAACCCTTTCATTTTTCAGGGTCTGATTCGATGTGGTTTAATTGTTATTAAATAAACAAAAAAAAAAAATCGACTGTTCTCCATAATTTTTTTTTTATAACCATAACTTAAATATATTCTTTAGTTATGTTGATGTTCATTCAATGTTCATTCTTTATTTTTTTTTTTTTATATTTATAGTGAACTCAAAATTCACCATTATAAACTCGATTCTTTACACTATAAGCCAAGGTTTAAAAAAATAAGTTGGTAGTCAGTCCCTTAAACCTGCGCAGTTTCACATCTAGGTGGGGCCACAAGAAAAATAGCTCAATTATTACGGTACCGCTTTCTTTACTTTTCCAACTGTTTTATTTTATTTCTTTTTTATATTTATAGTGTACTCTTTATAAATAATCAATTTTATTGTAAAGGATGAGATTATGAGACGTGCACTTTTGGATTTTCCAAACTATTTGTACCTATGCTTTTAAAACAACCCTTTAATAATTAACGTATCTATTTTATATTAACTATAAAGTAATGAACTTTAAAATTTACGACATCTTGCTACATTCATAACAGTTATTACAGTCAATATAAGGTTCTGTTATAAAATTGCTTTATAAGCATAAACAATAATAATTGCCCTTATATCAATTACATATAAGTCTTATCACACAAGACGTGACAAAGGAATTATATTTACACAACAAGCTTATGAAGCAATCAATAAAACATCATTGGAGATCATTAAACGCGTCTGATTCTGATTAATTACAAGTAGAATGTATGTGCACATAAAGTTAATTTAATGTTCTCACTTTTTCTAATTGAATGATAATTTTAATTGCCAGTAAATAACGCATTCTTTGTTTGTCATCAACATCTCACTTGATGAGTGAAGTGAAGAGTGCAGTGTTTTTATGTACATGTTGCTATTTTTTAATAATTACGAGTGTATAGATGTATATGTTAGATATTAGATTTTGTAAGAGACGAGTTTCAGAATTATTGAAAAATAAGTTTTTAATTATAAGTTGTTATAGTTAATCAGCACGTATGAAATTTACACATTAGTTGACTTAAGTATATGAATTGTATGTTCTATTAAACTGCATTATGCATTTTTTATGATTCAAGCAGTCTTTATAAGCATATTTGAAGCTAGAGTTGCAATCTTTATGTTCCTCTGATAACCTGCACATTTAAATTGAGATGTTTTTCAAAAGGATAAAGTAAAGCCAATTACGTAGATACTCAATAAATAGATATTTAAACTAAAGCCTCAAGAAATAAAGAGCTCCTGCATTAAAATTGTCTCCGATGTCACGTTTAACTCGAACTTTATCGTGAAACGTGATATTTTAAAAGTTAAGCTGGCAATATACAAGTACACTGTTGTAACTGAACAATCGGATTACATGCAACTGCACACGCGATTCTATCCTCTGCGACATGTGTAACACGAGACATATTCGCTCACAGTAATTACGCTGATGACATTAAACTTGTACAACCGTCACTTGAACTCATGTATTGTACGGTTTCTGACTTATTTAATCACATTACAGCTTATAGCAGAAGCCTGCGCAGTGAAAATCATTACAGTGATATTGTTCGGCGTTTTGAACCATTCTATTGTATGGACACAATATGTGCATAAATTAAATACGCGAACAAATGTTTTTATGTGATATCAAATTCTTATTACTTGTTTTGGAGTCATAGTTTTACAAACGTCGAAGGATACTTAAATGCATAAGCTCCTAAATATTATGTGTTAATTTCTGGTGCCTTCCAAAAACGAAAAATAAATGAAACAGTCAATCAAATCGTGAATTAATAGTTATGTTATTGTTATCTATATAAAAAATTGAAAAGTGTACCTACACATAACATAAAAATTACATCATCATCATCAATACAATAATATAAAAATTACATCATCTTTAATTATTATCAGAGGGAAAACTAGCCACAAGCGAACGCTTCTACAAAGAACCCTCAGATGAACAGACCCACTAAAAGAGTAAATCGCGTAATCGCTGTCACCAGCAAAGTGAAGGCTCAGCTTCCTGAAGCGAGCCGGTCAAGCCCATTTCCCGCCACTAAATCAATCGCACTGCTCCGATTATGCCACCTTCAAATTGATTAGAGACATCGAAACGAAACTCGAGTCAGCCGTGTCTCGATTACACGCTTCGTAGATAGTAAATTAAACGAGTGTAATAAATTAAAATTTTAAACTCCGTAATCGAATAGATTGGATATCGATTCGCATTCATCATGTTTAAGATAAACTCATTGCGTAAGTTAACGGGTGAGACGGTTTGGTTAAATAATGTTTTTGCAAGTTAGTGAAATAAATTATTTGATTTGGAATAAGAGATTTTCCGGTTACGGTCATTATTAATTTGGATTTAAGTTTAATTTGGATAAACAACGTGGTCTTGAAGAAAATGTATTTCAAAGGATGTAATATTAATAGAAAGGAACATAACGTCAAAATTCAATAACAATATATCAGCCACATCTATATAAATTACTAGAAAGTTCTAGACACGATACACATTTACAATATTTAACCATTAAAGAAATGGGTTACGATGTGTCGTTTTCGAATGGGAATCGTATAAACGGAGTTCGTTAAATTAGTGAGGTGCGTTCACAGTCGATATACATATATCTATCGATATATACGTAATTAGACATCTAGCCGTCTAGATAGGCGCTAACTAGACAGCTGGAGCTAAACACCTGTTACTGTCGTTATATCGTGGATCTAACGTAATGTGGAAACTAATTAGACGTTAACCGACTTGAATGCTGACAATGTTGCTTAGACTAACTTCATAACATAACTCGTATGGTTTAGAAAACGGTATGTGGTGTTGAAATAATTGGTAATTAAATAATCGGAATCGTTGCTATTTTCAAACAAGAATCATTAGTAAAATGGATCTACAAAACCAATATGAAAGCAATCAATGAGATACAATATGAACTGCCATATTCAGCATATCATTTTAATATAATAGTAAAAAAACAACCGACTTCAAACTTGCACTTGCAACATTTATTTAAAAATACCTACAGACAAAAATGCTCATAAAATAAAAACTACTGGGCCTATCCGAATAAAATTTTTATGGGACCAATTCGACACCATCCCGCATCGAACAAAAAAAGAATCACGTAAATCGGTTCAGAAACCTCGGAGTAATCGGTGTACATACATAAAAAAAAAACATACCGGCCGAATTGATAACCTCCTCCTTTTTTGAAGTCGGTTAAATACATATAATGTTTTTATAATAATCACAAGCGGACATCGAAACATCAAACAATGAATGAGCTGTAAGCAATTTTTCATCGCATTTCAAATTCATAACCATCATATGCATCAAAATCTTCAGATTATTTATTTCAATTGCAACAACAAATTCAATATTTCCTCAGCCTCTACCGCACTCTACTCTGTGGATATCACCGTAATTGTCACTTAAAATAGCAATAATCGGCAGCCGCAGTCGACTTTCGATTTCAGTTCAGCACAGACGAGTCAATTTAACTCTCACCAGCTCTTTGCTGTCGATATTGCTATCATTATTATGCTTTGATTATGTAAGCGAGTGCATTATTTTCGTTCTGCACTGTACAAGACATGTCCCATTGACACTTGTAAGATACATAAACAAGGATAATGACTAAAGGTGTGCATACGATTTAATTGAATAATTAATATAATATCGCAAATGATATATTTGATTTTGAATATGTGTGTTTAATTTTAAGCAATGGTTTTATGTGAATATAATATTACAATTAATTTTCAGAGACTTAAAAAATAACACACGTTTTTATTTTCAACCACTTCTCAAATACCATTAAAATGACGTACATTCACCCTTCCCAGTGAAAACGGTTTACAAGCAAATTACTGATAATGCTCAGCCACTCCGCGTAATGACCGCAGCCGTTTACACGGGCTCGTTCCGACGATGTGAAACTAAATAATCACTGCGGCACCACTAATGAGCCATTTGACGCTAATTACAACTCACTTTTGTTCATACCTTACTATTTATTCTTAATATGGCCTACGTTTTTAGAAATTTATATTTTTTAAGACAAAAACAGGGATTAAAAGAATAAGATTAACCTTTTTGTGATTAACCTGCGCCATTGCAATCCTGCATTAAGTATAACTTTAGTGAAAGAAAAAGTATTTGCAAACACATAAAGCATTTATAATTCTGCAAATTTCATGCCGTTCACTTAAACGTATTCGAATTGCATCTAATACAAACCATTTGTGGTTAGTGTTCAGTCAAATTTCTAGCAATTTCCATGTAATACAGATAATAACCGCAGCGTTTAGAGAACGGCTCACTCAGTCGATGTGTAACTACATATTACCGCGTCAACTTTAATGAGCTAACGAAGGTTAATAACAAACGCACGCGACTTGCGGTTTTTGCTAGTTATTTATACTTGTATTTTTCTAGTAATTTACGTTTACGTTTTGGCCTCCAGCACATTTTGTAATATATTTAAATTATACCGTAATTAGATAATTTTATCTGTATTCCTCGAAAGTTCTACATACGAAAGTCAGACAAGCGTAAATCGTAAGGTGAAAAACGTATTTGGAACAGCGCCGACACGATATTTTGCAGTCACGATCTATTGCAAACGGGCGCTATAAATCAATTGGAAGAAGACGATCAATAAAAAATGAACTTCTACTACATTAACTTAAAATCGATTTTGGTAAGAGGGCGCGGCGAAATTTTTACATAAGTCCAATTTATTACGAGAACAATAAACAAATCGGTCGAGTGTTGTAAACGACTGTCAATTATGTGGTACGAGACGCAATGTTTCATCAACGTCTATCAGTGATTTATGGACCACTACAGTCTGTCTACATGTGGACTGTGGACGTTAGGACAATGTGTGATGTAATAGTACGCATGGAGCAATGGTGGATATAATGGATGCTTTATTGAGAAATTGAGCTTTTGTGGTTTTAAGAGTTAATTGAATATGCGATATTCTTAGTGATACCACAGATAATATAGTACTACTTATAGTCGCCTTACTCCATGACGTGAAATTTTACTCTCAACGCGCCTAAAGAAGTTTTACTACAATATACAATTTGAAATTCGAAACAAAAAGCTTCCTTATTTTCATTAAATCCTACAATCAATACGATATTTCCGTCACCAATACTAACACGATTAAAAGTGAAAACTAATATAACAGTCCCCAATAATCCGCTCGCATACACCTCCGTCCTAAATAAATATTCAGTGATGTTACACAACTATTGTATATTATCGATAATATAAGCAATTTACCTACTTGTATGTTATAAGACATATTATTCAATTAATATATTTTTTCTTATAGTCGTAGGTATATAGAAATACATTGAGTAATCATGTATAGCCTTAAATAACTATTAACTACGCGTTTAAAATATCGGTATATTGTAAAATAAAAAATTGATTACGTTATGCTTCTAAATTGAATAGGAAAGCATATTTTTGCATCCTGTTAATAAACGCAACACAAAGGACACAACATTGATTTAATGGCTTATAAAAAACAAAGACAGGTAAAAGCTTAACTAAGTAAATCCTAACATAACGAATCTAGTTATAATGATGAATTATAGGTACGTATACATCAAACACGCGTCGTAAGACTGAGAAATGCACCTCTCCCCATGAATCAGTGTGCTCTAGCGCATCCAATGTGCTAGATCCGAAAATAGGCCAAGTTGACACACATAAACAATAATAGAGTATTTGAAATATTTGACGGGTGACGATATGATATGCGAGGCGTATTTTCAACCGAAAACGTATAGTGCTCTATTTTATTTTCCATCAATGATGAAATACCTATTCTAATAAATAACTGTCATGTATGACAAAAAATAAATGTTTCCACTCTTGTTTGTTAAAGCGCCTCCGATACTAACAAAGAGATATTTGACAATATCATTATACTTCCTATGATGCAAATTTATCATTATTAGAATTTATAAACAACTAGCATTCACTTGCAAGAAATTGCTAAAACGTCTAAGGTGCAAATCTATGGCTGTGTCAATATAAATTGCATGTATACTTATGCAGCTTTTATTCTACTTTACGGTTTTCCGGTTGAGATCCGTTAACCGCCTTCCTGTGCCTTTGTTTTTCTTTTGTATTCTCTTTCTATGGAGTAAATCTATTACTTCGGTTTGATAAATACTGCAAGTATATACCACGCAACGGTATATGGAACTCGATTAAGATTCACAATAAAGTAACCGCATAATAACTGCAAACTGAAATTTCTGAAAAAGTATGTATAACATATCGAATCGCTGAAACCTGCCCACTCACAAAAATATCGCTTCCTCGACATCGCATGTTGCACATCACTAGCTCAACGAATGTCCACCATTCCGTGACTGGCATTACGAATCAATATATTCGCTCGTAAAACCATAATACTCATTCGATTCTCGAGCAACGCTTTCCTGTCCGGTGGCCTGGGGCTTGCGTGATTCGACACACTTGATACTGCGTGATTTGCCACTTTCCTGGATCGCTCGAAACTATCGATATATTCATTATTGATTGCACGTCCCTACTGATAGAGGCGTACATCTAGGTTTGATGTTTTAATTAAAGTATGTACGGGATTAGTACAGATTTATATTTTTCATACACTTTTGTACTTATTCCAATGTAGGTTAACTAAAACTATATGTAAATAATAATTAATTCCTTCTAATATATCGCTCGTAATATAGTAATGTTTATTTCATAAAACAAAATTAACGAAAATACCTAACCTACCTAACTCATAGTAAATAATATAAATTAGCACTAGAAATTCTCTTGTAAAGATGTTCATGCAATAAATTTCGGGTGTCAGGTGCTTATTTACCGAATACAAGCGTGATGAAATTCATCGTGATGTTGGATTTATTACCTGAAACAGAGAAATGTTATTATTAATTATTGTTGAGTAGAAATCGCAAAATTCTTGAATTTAATAAAGCTGTCAGTTAAAAATAGGCATTTTAATTAAGATTATAATCGGCAGAAGCGGCAGGTGTCAATAAATCAAAATGGCAAAATTAAACAAAACCTCCGATACTTTCCTTCTAAGCATCTATTACAATAATAAATTTCATAAAAGAATACACTTTTTAAAATTCTAAAAATTAATTAACAGCAGTCAGTTTTCTATCGTGCCAGTGTCAATGATTGCAATAAAAAATAAAGTGACATAATTAAAAAAAAAAAGAACCATTCGAAATTCAAATCTAACAAAATGCATTAATGATTAAACTCGCTATTCCGATTTACTATGTATTTCAAATCGATTACCGCCAATTTTCCCTTCTAATTCGATTTTCAAGTTTTGGAATGTTTTACTGGAACACGATGTAATGACGCAATCATATGGCTGCGAATATGCGACTTATTATGCGAGCATTAATGGCGAACACAGAAAGTCGCTTAGCTCTCAACAAGTTACTATTGATGTTTTCGACACTTCAACACTACGCTTGCACAGATAAGATAATGTTTAATTGACAGTGAAGTTACTGGAATGTGGATATTTTTTATATTTATTTATCTTAAGCTCGTGGTAACCGACTTGGCTATTTATTTTTGCCTATTTCTTTATCCATATAAGAATTAAAGTCCCTAACTTGATTTATACTCTCCGTACTTATATAGATGTTCTGTATCCTTTCTTATTTAAACTATGAATAGTTCAAATTAAATAAATTAAATACTTTCTTGTTCTAAAATAGACCTTTTTCCCAACATTAGTGACAGGTAAATAATCAGGTCAGGTAATTTATTTAGGAACACCAAAAAGTAGGTCACTTTCCTTCATTACCTTTTATCTTAGCAAGCTATTCACGTAAACCGTAAACTATTATCTAAATCAGATTTTCCCACGTATATATTTCAGTCGTATGCACTCATCCAGCTATTTAGAAGCACCTAGTATTGCAGGTCTATTCTCATATCCAGGTCACCTGCGTCACGATTTATATTTTGGGCGTGTCTGTCAAACGTCACGGTGACAGCTCTAATTTGTTACCAGAATATAGGAGACGGTAACGTGGGAATGTATCGTGGTTATTAATAAGCGATGTTCTGAATTATGATGTGCCCTGACACATCTTTCATCATGGCCCTTTTGGTTTTTACATGATGAATGTCCGGTTTGCGTGGTCATTGCACAAATATGAAATTATCTTATTATTACTAAAATCAATACTAATATTATAAACCTGAAGAATTTGTTTGTTTGAATGCGAATCGAATGCGAATCTCAGAAACTACTGGTCCAAAAACTACTGGTGAAAAATTATTTCAGTGTTAGATAGCCCATTAACCATTTATCGAGGTAGGCTTATAGGCTATATATCATATCGCTTAGAATTACAGGAGTATTTTTCGAAAGTTATAATTAATTAATAAGTAAAATAAACGTAGCTATTTCAGGACTTCATTATAGAAATGTGTTACGTCAAAAATTATCATTCCATTCGCGTAAGTCGAGATGATAATCTAATAACCGTAGAAAGTAAACATTTCGGGCATCTGCCATTCGTGCCAATTATGAGTAACTCAATTAGCTCTACGATGGAGAGAATAGATCCCGGGAATCCCGGGAACAAATCATATAAAACATCAACCTCTCCCAATTCGTCAGCAGACAATACAGACATTTCACTCCATTATCTAATCAAGGAGCATTTGAGGAAGCTTCGTACTCCGTCTAATAAAGTTCCCCACTACTGCCGAATGGTCGCTGGAATGCGGAATGAGTGCCAATTGACATTAACCACTTACGCTGATACGGTTCGGATTGGATTAAGTTACAGGCGAGTTGAATTGGCATTTTTTCCGCCATGGATTTTTTTTTGTGACGAATTTGCAATAAGATAAACAACTATAAGCAGGTCGGTTGAGTTTATTTGGACGATTGGACGAAGGTAAGGCCAGAGTCTTAGTTTGTCTTAATTAGGAAGCACATCAGCTCTCGTCAGTCTGTGTAGGCTAGGCTGTAAACGTATGTGTGATAATGGGTTTGGGTGAGATATCAAGCGATCTCTGTATTTAGCTGTAGCGTTTTGCTTCATGCTATGGATTTGAGTGAATTTTGTGTATTAGTTCAAGCGTTGTTTTATAAGTCAGTTCTGTGTTTTATTTGCACTGCCGAATGTGTAAGGGTGCTAATGATAAGACGCTTTTTGATCTGATGTTTTTTTATTATTATTGTCTTTTCAAAGCTTATTTCACGTTGATGCTTTTAACAGATAAAGTTCAAAAGGCACTGAATGCACCCAAGTATTATTCTTCATTAGTATTATTAAAAAAACACAATTGGGTAATTTCGACTGTCACCACGAAGCACAGCACATTAATCCTCGTAATTTATATATCCACGAGTAAATAGAAATCCCAATAAATAAACATCTTAAATATCACAGCTGTATTGTAACTCGGTAAATTACTGTGTAATTGGAACATGATTTATTTCATCTGGAGAGATCGTGGCTGGGGACTGGGCGCGATCACGAAAGTGGTGAGCTGTGCAAATTTCACTTTGGTTTAAACAATTGTTTTGTTGACTGTATAGTGATATATAATCGCTTTAATGGTCGGCAGTGTATCAGTGTCTTTATTGTAAAGTATTGGTTATTTTGAAAAAATATGACAAAACATTTTAATTAAGCTTTTACTATGTTGAATGAATAAAACGAATATTATTTTGCTTTACAGCTACAATGAAACATAATAACTTCAAAGCAGAATGAAAAATAGAGACTTAAATATATAGTGCAGTAAAATATATTTCAACAAGATTCAAAAAGCATTTAATATAAGCCAGGTTACTCAGCTTCATAATACGATTCGCGAGCAAATCTCACATGAACTAAATGGCGTATAAATTGCAATAACTATTTGATACATTTTATATTATATTGCATTTTCGTGGATCAATTTAAATTTTTATTCAAACTGTTTATTTCATATTCGATCTACAACATCTTTAATGTATTTTATCGAAAAATACATCCATGCAAACTCGTAATGTGAATTTTCAGGCATGTTATTTGCTCTCACTCGCTAAACATACTTTGTAGCGTAAGAAAGAAAACAGCTACACATTAACTTCGTTGCCAGACTTTATCGACATCAATTCTAACATTTATGTCTTTCCTTCGAACCGTGAACTCAATTCAAATATTCGGTACAGTGATAAATCATTGAAACAAAAGGTTGCGCAAGCGCAGAGAAAGTGACGAGATGGACCTGTCATCATGTTCATTATGTTTGTAACAATAACATTGCTCTACAAACTTAATTACGGTGCTACAGGAAATGCCACGGTATTGCTCGACTATTGTGTTATGCGTATTTAATATGTACGTACATCAAATCAATTTTTTTATTGTGTTACAGACTATACAGGAAAAGTAGTACATTTGAAAACATTCGAATCAGACGGCTATCATATAATTTTGTTGATAATATGTTGTACAAATCGGTATGATCGTAATTTTTAAACTTAACTAAAGAATAGGTTTCATTGTAATGGAAAATATGTATATCCAAAATTCATATTAATATTATACAGACAAAAATTACCGACTTTACACTGGGAGGAACCCAGTGTAAAGTCGGTAAAAGAGCACTAGAGTATATTAAAATTCCATAAAGCGAGTGTCTATTTATCATCACGGTTATTTCTGGGAATTACAAAATGTTATACAAAATACAATCCGATTACACAGATTACGTTGTAATTTGTATTCCCGTATATTACAGCTTAGAAAGTAAAATTAAACCTTCGTAAATAATGTAATGGTTATTCTCAATTGCGACGTAAGCTCCGGTTGTTGGTTTTTGTGAAATATTACTTGGTTTTCATCCGCTGTTTATGTAATTTTGTTATAGTTCTACAATGTAAGGTAATCTAAGAGGTTCCGTGTTTCTACTAGGTATTTATTTTTTAAATATCGGAAAACTATAGAAAATTTCAGCCAGTAATAAAAATAACGCGTATCAAGCGCATCCTTTTTAAAGAAAAGCATTTATATTAATAAAAATACAGAAAATAAAAAAAATGCCAAAACAAAATTACTTTTATATGTTTGAACCTTTTAATTTGTGTAATAATATTACACACATTGTGTCATACGTTAAAAGCTATAATCAGCGCTCATAAAGTTATTTAAGAAACCGCAAAATGTCGGACTGAAAATAAAAGGTTGAGCGCTCCAGGGATTGACGTGTGTGGTGACGTCACTGATGTTGATGACGTAAATTCGCTTTTAATTTAAAATGTTCTAATACGTCGTCTGTGATTGTTTGCTTTCTACTGAATCGAACACTTTTTTAAACAATGAGAGAATTCCCAAACATTGATCGTCAAAAAACCTACACATTTCTACACTTGCCAACGTAATTCACGTGAATGGCTATAGAAATAGCTTTGTTTGCTAGATAACAATTACGTTGTGTATAAATTATTGAGTATACATTCTAATTACATGTCCCGCAGCCGGAGGCCCCAACAGAAAACTCAGATGTACTTAGAAACTACATTTAATGACTAAAATGAGACTTTACACTCATGTCTGCACGATGCAAACCGGAGTCAAAGAATGAATTTATACATTTTAATAATTATAAAGACCTAAGCTTGGATGCTAACTAAGGGAAATCGCACCCACGTTCTATTCCCGTGCGATCGGCGCATTCAGCAGTTTCGTATGAAGGCAGGGCCGTAACTTTCTATTCTATTATTTGGAAATATTTACAATATTCAAATAGGCTTTAAAAATAAATCGACAGCTACGTAACGAAACCCGGCTTCCCACACAACTTAACATCTCTGCCATTGTTTTCCAACCTAAACCCGTAACAAACGAAGCGTAAAAGCTCACTGAATCGTCAATACGATTTTCCATAACAATGATTCACGATAGTTAAACGGTAAGTTACGTAACACGAAGTTACGTAAACTTTCTTGTGGTCAATGTCACAGGGGCAAATTTGACCTTAAAGATTATTATCGACTTTCAATTTCGATGTATCTATAAATATATTAATGTCACCACAAGGCCGGTGCATTGAGTTTTTGGTTATTCATTAACTGATATTTTTTGTAGTTGTAAATCGTTTAATTAGTCATCACGGTAAATGACGATAATGCGAAGGTATATTAAGTTGTATTAATAAATTGTAAAAAGCTGGCATTGGAGTTAAGTGTTGACTATAATAATACATAATATATTCTTCTCATAAAATTGAACGGTTATTTATAAAATGTTAAATGTTCTTCGTGAACTGAATCTTTTATCAGGATTTTAAATTATTTTCACAATTTATTTCTACTGATAATTTGCAATTCTTACCATACATGTTAAACTCAAAATTTTCTTTAAAACAGGCAATAGACAACGGAGTATTTATGTCGATAGTTATTTTGTTATCTTTCAATTTCAGGGGCCTTAGACAAACGTACGTAACGCCATGGAATAGAAACTGCTAACGCTAATTATTGACATAAGCTCATGACATTTTGGTAATGGTTCGATCACACTACCAACGACGCAGACGACCACGACCAAAGTTCCAATCTTGCCGAAATTTGTTCAAAATCAATATTAAAATCTCCCGTCATTCTGGTACTCAGGAATAAAAAAATTCGAGGTCAATTAATAAAAAGAAATAGGGTTTTTTGCGATTTTCGCCGAGACGGTAAGTTTATCATACAATCACCTGAACCAAAATTGTATATAATCTAATTATCTATAAAAAAGGTTAAATACATTTTTTTCTAGGAGCCACCGTTTCTATGAAAAACCTGTTTGTTTATCCATTGATCTCAAAAATTTTTTTTCCAAACACCAATACGACAGGAAATTCTTAAATTTCATTTTTAATTGTGTTTTGCACAATTTTATTTAATTGCGACTGGATGAAAATTTTGTCCGTGGTCGTCGTTGTCGTTGGTAGGGTGACCGAATCCTTATGCAAAACATCATACGCTTATGTCAATTTCTATCGATAGCGTATTCTATTCCTTGGCGTTTTGCCGTCTGGCTAAGGCCCCAGATGAATTTATAAATTAAACTTAAGTTTATCTCTTAATCTATCTTTAGTTTAGTTCGACTGTAATTCCAAAACATTAAGATATCATATTATAAAGGTACTTCTAAGTGTATCACTATTATGTAATCCGTATTTTTTTTATCTTCTAAACTAGTTCATATCAGTTACAATCAACAATAGCACCAAACCAACCTCAATTAGTGTCTACATGACTTGCCCTTTTTGCTATATTAATAAACAGATACCCTATTGTTATAAGATATTGCCAAGACCGTTGTTTATATTAGCGTGGATTCCGTACATGACCGTATCGTTATTTTAGTAGGATTATAATTTATTGCTTTATTGACAGATGACAGAATAAGAAAGATTGAAAGCCAGTAATTAGTTTCTATACAAATAATAATTAAAATATATAATGTATAATATGTATAAAATAACAGATAAATCTGGTGTTACAAAGTACACTTTGTGGCCCTTTATAACGTCCAGTATTTCCTCGTGTTTTATTTTACCCAAATCTAATTTGGGAATTAAAAACTTTACAGATTATAGGCACGATTTTCTCTGGTAGTTCTCTTAGTAGTATTCTTTGACGTTCTTCTCATATTCATTTAATTCCACTTCACGTACAATAATCCTTAATTTACATACGGTGCCCTAAAACAATGACGAATCTCATGTCACAAAATACATTTAGCTTATTGACACGGGTCGTTGACCCCTATTGATACATTTACATCATCGATAACGGTGATGTAAGTACTGTAAATGACTGAAGGCGTAGAATGGCCATTTGGCTAAGTCGATCCATTTTTTGTTACGATGTTATCAACGCGCAAAAACGTTCATCTTCTGAGGTCAGTGACTTATTTAAATCTATTGGCGTGTAATAAATTATATTACGTATAAATTAGTTGAATAGTGAAACGTGATGTATCATTTTTTTAAATCTTCGAAGATTTATGAATGAGCACTTTTCGATTATTGATAAAAAATATAAAGTGTTGTATCCTATACTTTATGATTTAAAATAGTGTACAATCTGCGATGGTTTTAGCAATGTATTCTAAGTAGGTACAGTACGCGTCACGTAAAAAGAACGCTGGATGAAAGTGATGGGGTGTGTTTGCGCATGGATCGAGTTTTGCACGTAAGCTATGTGCTGATTATTTTATTTTTGAACTAGGCTCGCGAATCGTGGCTTTGCAACTACCTATTTGTTATTCTTATACCACCTCATAACACAAAATAGACCGATAAATCGCCAATGCGCAGCTTAACCGTCAGCGTTCTTTTTACTTGACGCGACCTGTACATATATCTTACAAATCAGTCTCAATCAGTTATCTTACAGATCAGTCTTGTGTTCTTAATTTCCAAAATATGAATAAAAAGAACACCTGGTGTAAAGTAGAACAATGTAGCCGTTATACAGGAAAGTAAGAGATAGTCAAGGCATTCAGCTAATCATTTTAAGGACAATGCATGTAGTTACTTTTATATCATAAAGCGAACTTTTACTTAATTTTCCATGTTATACAGCGTGCTCATAACAGTGATGTTTCTTTTAATAAATGTTAAAACGTGTAAGTTATTTTTTATATCAAGACTGACCAAAAGACTATGGAAAACATAATAATTAAATCGGCAAGATTTAAAACCAAAAAAGTTTAATGACATGTGTCATCTACAATTCTACATTTATTGTACATATTTTAGCCTTCTTGATTTTAGCTAACGTTATGGTTTACGGCCTCATAATGCACGAAATAGGCTGTATACAGCGTGTTCACATTACCTAAGCGGTTACATAAGTGGGGCGATAAACGTATATCTATTTGTTACCATCAATCAGATCTCAAGGAGCAAGGTCAGCGTTTTTTAGCTTCCTGTCATTGGCTGCAATCCAACATACCTACCGGACGTTGATTCATACCAGTGTATTGTCAGCTGTCAGGCTAAAATAGCAAGCTGTGCGTTTCATATTATGATATTAGTCTTGATACAAGATTATTGCCGGGAATTTCAGTGATACGTCTTTCTATTTTTAGTGGTAGTTCGTTGCTTTTAATTAATTTGGGACGGTTTAAAAGGTGTAATATATCTTAAGGGTGAGCGCGATGGGATGACATTCAAATTTTTTCACTTTTTCAAGTTTAGAGGTTTTAATTTTAATTAATTATTGTAATTTTGGGAATTGAAAACATTTAGACTGATTATGTCGTCGATACAACCACTACACATTCAATATATTTAAAGGCAATACATTTAGAAAATCATCGAAAGCGACCTGCCACGTTACACGTATTACTGCGTCGAGATAATATCGACAAGGTTCAGATAAAAGATCGTACCTATAATGTAAAAGTTAAGGTCAACATCGGACTAGACCATCTGGCATCGTGAAAGCCCGCGAATTCATTAAGATTCGAGCTGTATCTCGGAAAGGCGAGTGTCTTTATGTGTTCATTATGAACACTATTTAGAGATTACAATTTTCATGTCACGACATGAACATATAAAGCGTGTTTACATGCCACTGAATTATTTATGCACTTCGTACTACTTATGGTCGGTCGTGCACCGTTTGAAGTTTGTAGTGACGCTGAAAATTGGTTTTAATTATTCATACCTTTTGAGGGTAAAGAAAAGGTTATCTCCAAATAATTATAAATAAAAGTGTAGTATTTGTATAAACAATTAAACTGATATACTTAATCTTGTATTTAATTCCACACTTCGTAATAAAAATTATTGTAGTTTTATGAAAATTCGAGTGATTTAAATTTATTATAGTATGGTCATTTTTGTGGCTTAATCCTGTTATTTAAATTGATCTTAACTTTTATGTGAAACCTCCAAGTAACCCAACCAAACCCAGAACTACAAATATTTTACCTTATGATAGCTTACACAAAAGCACATCAATAAATACTCCTCTCCAATTTTACGACCATTAATTACAGTCACACGAACAAACAAATTGCCACACACAAAACGCCGTAACAAACATAACATGACATTCGCTTACAGCCAAGTTCGAGGGTCGTTAACCGCTTACATAAACGCTGCTAATATGAGCCCAACGACATACGAGTATTAGCATAGTGTTGTATCATATCTCACAATCGTGTGATGGTAGTGCGTAGGGTTGGCACGCTAATCTATATGCAAATTTTGTGGCAATCGATTGATATGAGCGAAATAACTTTTACCTATTATAGACAGATAAAACGATCTTTCTTTATGATTTTAGATGGATGTATTTATATGATACAAAATATTCCATTTGACACCGTTTCTACAACACTAAAATTTTTATATTTCATAAGACTTATGTTTAAATAAATTCATTTGAGCTCACAAAACTGTATCTAAGAAAGAAAAAAATAAGAACATAAAAAAATCGCAACGAAAAATATGATCAATTAACAGGTAGATTCGAAGTTGGCAACCCTGTTTATCTAGATCTGCCTCCCGTAGCTAAGCGTGGGCCCCACACTGTCTCGTACATGTTCTGGTTCTCTTACTTTATGCTCTTGGCAGATGAGCTATGACGTCATGTTAACCTGCGATTGCATACTATTGTATCTAGAGATGTAAGTGCAACACCTTGAGACTCCTTGCAGTGTGCACAAAGGTTGTCAACTTTAATTTTTTTAAGTAAGTTGTTGTATATATCCTAAATATATGATTTTAAAAGTAAAAAAATATAACAATCATTTCACATTATGAACTCAATAGATACGTATAGATATACCACACTTTTTCACGCAGTGTCCGTGTTATCTTTTTACTATTTACCACCTCCTTAATTTCAAAAAATCATAATTTCCTATTCAACAATTTAAGCAAGCTATTCGTCGGAAAATCAATACATTAAAAAAGGTCCTTATTATATTTTTAAACTAACGATTTTGCAAACAACAATTTTCTCATTACATTCTATCAAGCTAATTGAAATTTTAAATTCTCCAATCTGCCAGCCCTACTTATCTCGATCTGCCTCCCGCAGCTAGGCGTGGGCCCCGTACTGTCTCGCGCATGTACTTTATGCTGTTGACGAATGAGCTATGACGTCATGTCGTCTTGCTGATACTCGCGATACCATCGACATGATGTTCTGTCCGCGGACCTTGATTGAAGGTTTAGTATTAAAATAACGATTGGATTAATAATGTACTTGTAGAAAGATCGGAAGATTATGGTTATAAATATGTGTATTCTGAAAGAAAATGTACGCTCATACGAATTTTTTCTGCTCTTTTAGTATCTAAGTAAATATTTGAACTTCTAAATTGAATTGAATTATCTCTATCGTATATATGATTTCAAAAAAATATTACAAGTAAACAATTTATTCAGTAAGGCCTGTGATACATGTCACATCCATTACCAAATACGTAACGTTTATGAAAACAGTAATTAAAACTATGTACCTAATAATTGAAGGCGTTTACCATTCTTGCATAGACCAAGACCTAGTTCACAGTCTCATAATCAACAATTCGATATAGAACTAAACTGAATAAACAAATACATAAATACAAGCCAATATATAATAAATAGGTTTTACAGCATTGAGAAACTAAATTCATTTAAGTAAACAAAAACTGCAATCTCATTCCGAAACAGCATATCACACCTTCCTGATATTTACAAAGAAATGGCCACTAATATGGGAAACTAGGAAGGGCAAAAAGAGTAAAAAAGTGTTGCCATATCTAAATATGTATAAAGATTAACATTCGATTGGATTGTGGTAACTGGTAATTATTGGCGATCAATCTTAGCTGTCACCACCTATCGGGTTTGGACGAGAAAGTGTTATGTAAAGCACATGTGTTAGTCATCCTAGATTGGCTAGTGCTTACATAACACCTAGGATATATCGCTTCGATAAACGCAATTAGTGTTTTTGTCGCGAGCCGGATGGACACTTTTTGCCCTAAAATATTTGCACAGGTTTAGCTGCACATGGCGCAAAAAGCTAATTGATATATTTTGACATTTCAAGTATCGATTATTTGTAGATTAATATTAAATCTAATTTAATACAAATATTTTAATTAAATCTGATATTTTGAATCGGTTACCGCTTCTAAAACTTTTTTGTTTTTGCAAGCTATTTCCGTTATACTTTTGTCTCAAAACAAATTGACCTCAAATTGATCCCTTATAATATACTTTAATAACAAACTTTATATTTAAACACGAAATGTTCAACTTAAGTGCTAAAATTGAAACTTAACGAACGGGCTGAAATTTAAATACAACAAATATATTATGGCATGTTATAAAACCTGTTGTTTTAGTTATCCTTGTATTAAGATCACGCAGAGGTACCTTGCGAGCAAAGTCACGGTCTGCAGTTCTACTTACCCTTATAAGAAAAAATAGTCTAGCAAGGTTGATACTATAACTGCACTTAACATTAGTCGTCATTGATTACATCATTCCACAATTTACGTCTTCATATCGTTATCAGAACCTTAAATGGCTTGAAAACCATCTGTTGACTGTATGTTCTTAATCATATTGGACAGCTTTCACACAATTCCAAACCCTAATTGAAAGTGATAGGTCTCAAAATCTATTACGAGTTTACGATAGTTGCCTATTAAAGACCAGTGGTTACTCAGTTACAACTCTGGAGTTGATTGATGGATGGAGTGACAGTACCAGGTGCGTAAGGGAATATCTTGGCGTATTTGACGTTTAATTGAATATATAAAAATTTCAACCGGTATATTCTGTTCCTTGTTTTATGTAATGGATATGAAAAAATTGTTATGATGTTAAATAGATGCGTATACCAACGATAACTAGCTATTTATTTTTTAACATGTTATATACAGTTCATTGATTATGATTTACTGATGCCCGCCGTCAGTTCTTGATGTCACGTTTACAGACAAACATTCGCTAACTTTTAATTAGAAAATTGTATTTGAGAAACACCCCATATAAAGTTTCACATTGTTTTATACGCAATAAACAAGGCATAGTTTCACCAAGTTGGGAGTCGCGCGATCACATTGCCTAGAGACGCGAAACTTTTTGTCGCACCCCACTTTTCCAATGCAAAGAAAGTCGGCCGTTGTATTGATGTCATGTTCTACCCTACATGGAGCTACAATTTCCGATCTTTATCCGATTGGATTTTTAATTTCTGTGACAAAAAATTAACCGCGAGGAGCGTGACTGCAATACGTTGAGAGAAACACAGCATTTCTCGGTTTTTTCTAAACGATTATACTTTTAAATAATAAATTATTGTGCAGGCTGAAATAAAATATATTTTACACTATAAGATATAAGTTACACTTCAATAAATATCAATAAGGCTTCGGTCATCCACTCCTATTTACAGGAATTAAGCGTATTGGACAATAGATACCATTATTGTCCCATACATACGTAATGTTCTATACATTACGGTAATAAATTTACGTAAAAGTCAATAAGAACTTTTTGAAAGCTTGAATAACAAACAATCAATTTAATTTACCAAATTTGTTGGAAATTTAATAAGAGAGCTACATAAATAGTGTATCTCAAAATACAGTTAAAACATCAAAGATGTCGCTCTAAATATTTCAATTTAATATCAAGGAAATCGATGTAATTTTAGCGTTACAAATAATAAACACAGATATTACATTAACATCGTGTTCAAACAATACAAATTACGATCTCGCCTTGGAAACAGATAAGCGTCGTAAATTTTAACCGACACTAAATCTATAATTCCCATTTGTTTACATATTCGTTAATGGTTTGTAGCATGCAATGTGTCTATTAAATTTGTCTTTTATAGTTTGTGATATAAATATATGGATGTGTGTAACTGGTATGTAATTAGGTCACAACGTGTATTTTGAAAGACGATGACATTATTATCATTAATCGTGGTGATTGGTGTATTGAATAAAAATCGATTTAAGCGTGTTGTATTCCTCCTCGTGAACTAAATAAAAATTAAATGATTTTTCTGTTCACATACTATACTTATTAACTAAAAATATCTAGTTTAATGAGCTGATAATTAATTTGTGAAAAATTTACAACTTTTTCCATAGAATTTCCTTCAATATCTAAAAGTCTGACTCAGTCAAAGTTCCCAATCCACAATACATTTACCTTACTACAAGCGAAATAGGACAAACGTATATCATTCAACACAAGGATCTTACCACACTCTACGTTAAAATAGTTTTATTACAGATTCAATGCAACCCACATACCAGCACATAAAAACTACGAATGAAGCCGCGCAATCAAACCACTACAAACGCACAATGAAATACTATATCGTAAAAATCACAAGGTTCATTGACGTCTTGATTCATTCTCTCGTATATTGCTCGTATATTGCTCGCAATTGCTCGTATATCACTCATAGACAATGGCTAGAAAAAGTGGCGAATAAAAAAGCTAATAACAATTAGGTAATCATTGTTTTTCCCGCCTTGAAATGACACCACAGAGTATAAAATAATAGATTATCTGTGATATTATTAGTTTTAAAATAGAAATTTCTTAAAAATAAAGGATCAGAATCGTAATCCAAACATTGCATAATCGAAAAAGGAAATAAACCAATTTTAAGCTAATACTTCAATAAAAGGAAATTAAATTGCATACAAAAGAGTATAGTAATTATTTAAAATAAAAACACGAGAAAGTTAATAACATTTGTGTATCACACGTGCATATATTTAATAACTGTCTGCACTAACGGTGTTCAAACAACTTTCTATAGTAATGATGAATATGCAATAATTTCCTCAACCGTATCATTCAAATTCAAACAATATCAAGAGAACATACCATTGACAATAAGTACGGACAACATAATCAGCATGTATCGTGAATAAACTTTTTCTAGCCTTTTGCTGGTGTTTAGTTATGTAACTCTTAGAACATAAATAAAAAACTTTTTGACCTTACTTACGATAAGATAAGAAACCTAATTAGAAAATTGCAATAACTTTCAGTCGTTTTGGTGGTAATTTGGTTTTCGTATATGGTAGTTATTTATTTAAGTAAATGTTTATATTGCAATGTACTCATACCTATAGAATGATGTTTAAAACAATAAATGAAACATGCAAGATATTAGAATGCATGACAAGAATTAAAAATATTAAGAAATTACTAAATTATTACTTAATTATTATTATTATTACTTAATTATTTTATTTTTCACGAGAAATTCGCCAGCCATTATCAATTTATTACGCTGACGGTACAAGGCACTTGTTCATGAAGCGAATCTAGCGCTCTACAAATAATGATTAACAAACGCATTACTCGAAACGAGCGCTTTATCGCTTGTTATCTCGGCGAACAGTTGTAACGAGAGGCAGAGGTGTGAAATACCGAGGCCCGGTCGCTAAATGCACTGTGAAATGTCGGGTAAGTATGCAACATTCTTGTAAAGGGGAACGTAGCAAGCTCTTTTGCAAGATTAAGCGATTCTGAGATCTAAGAGCGGTTCGATATCAATGTGCGATAAATCACATAGTGATGTTTTCATTTAGAGATATCGCTTAATAGGGCCGTCGGGTGAAATACGATCGAGGAATTAGATTCGCTAATGGTGCTTGTTATGAAATCGCTCTCTGTAGCTTCGATATAATGTGGTTGCTGCTGTTGATTTTATATTGTTTAGGTATATACACCGGGTTCTTACTGAGAGCTTTGAGCGCTATAAATCTTCAAATACATTTAAACAAACGGAAGCGAAATAAGAATAGGTAATCTTTGTAAAGATAGCCGCAACTCAGAGGTAATTATTTAATTTTTGATAAGCTTGCTATGGTCATTCTGAAAGTGATTTAGTAATACATTTAATAAGTAAATGCTTAACGTATCGTAACTAAGTGCGTCCATTGTACGAATGACATCAGACAGCTATTCATCATATAACCAAATGTTTTGATCACAGCTAATCTCTTTTAACATTTTATAATTGCTCTATAGTAGATGTTAAAATCACCTTTATTACCTTTAGTATAAAGTTTAATTTATTGTGTGAATAATAGATTAGTTTATTGTGAAATAGCACATTCAATTGAATACTCTGAGGTAATTTAGATCGCGAGCCATGTCGCAATACGGAGATAGAAAACTAGTAATTTTGGTTATTACAATAATTTTCATTCCCACGCTTTCGTTTGATGGAAATTTCTTTAGCAATTGTATTGTACAGGTGAATTATTTGTTTGGTCAGTGGTTTACAAATATTGTGAGCACTTCAGTGAATGTTTTTTAATGCATCGAAAACATTTCGAATTTGTGACATAGCGCTTATCTATAGACAAACTTTAATTGAAAAACTTAAACAATTTATGTTTTTATCAGAGTAACAGATTACTTTAAGAGAAGTGGTCATTAAAAGATAAAACGCTTGATTTGAAATAAGTTGATTTTAATACAATCCAAAGCTTGAAATGTATTATCCAACAAGAACACCAGGAAAGTTATATTCACCCTAATTCCCACTGCACTTCGATCCATATTCCTTCGCCAGCTCACCCGTAAATAAGCTTGTTCCTGTCTCGAGTTCATAAAATAATATCTATTGAAAGGAGACAGGAAATTTCCCGTTAATTCGACCCGACGACCGACAATTTGTCGGATTAACCGTGCGCCGTCGTAAATCGAAATTAATTAAACACTTTTGTACGAGTCTCGTTCCATTGACGTGTGAGAATTGATTATTCACTTTTTGGTTGATTTGTTTGTTTACCGTAACATGACGGTTCATACGAATACAAGGGTTAGCGCAAATTAGAAAATCATCACCTAATATTTACAGTACCTAGTTTCAATTATAGATATTATTTCTATGCTCTATTTATAAAATTATCTGTATTCAGCTATATATTACACGTAATATTCAATATTAAAAACCATGTTCTCAGAAATGATTTATGTACACAAGAAGCCCAGCGTTTGATAGTGACCCAAATATTCCCGGAAATACTTATCCACGGAACATGGCAGATTTATTCACGCGTTGCTAGTTTTGACTATTCTGTAACATCAGAGGCGGGTTCGTTCACCCCACCACGTGGTTCTAGTGTCAACAAACATATATAATTAATAAACATCGAGCAGGAAACCCTTGGAGATAAATATAAATATAGGACGAGCAGACGCCGCGGCGCGACCGCCTGAAGCGTGCAAATGTTTGTCTTTATATGTATGGCTGTTTTTCAAGTCCTTATGTTATTTAACTTGTAACAAAGGAACTCTTGAGTTCATGGTTATTTTGATTTTACAGAAAATTTTGAAAAGCATTTTTAAGTATTCAATAAATTGATACAATAGCCAACTTACCGATTAATTTAGACGGACCTTGTAACTGTTTTATCATTATTCATTACCTATATACACAGAATAAGCACAGAATTGATACTTATTTATATTTGATTTATGCTTATTAATTTTACTACAAAGACATCAAACGTAATGTTATAACAATAATACATTTCGCTTAAAACACACAAGTGGAGCATTACTCTAAATCTAACGTGATGATATATCGTGATAAGCGAGGTCGTTCTCACCATTCATGCGGACTCACATACCTGTTGACAATGGAATCGTATATTAATTTCGTAAACACAGGTTACATATAAATAGAATTATATCTATTGCTTAATGTATTGTGTGATTCTTGTATAGTGAGCAATTGTTGCATTAGATTAGTTGAGTCACTTAATCTTGGAAATCTTGCTTTTTGAAATGTGTTGCTAACAAAAGTTTATTGAAACCTAAGAAAGTCGTAGAAAAAATATATACAGTCGCCATAACTAATGGATGGTTGTGATGATAATTTATAAAATAAATGTTTAATATTCTGATCTGAAGTATTGCATATCGAAATAAGGAACTTTGTGAACCAAATACATTATCATGTTTGCTTCGTTTTGCTATTTATATGTATAGTTATTCAAAAAGCTTCAAAAGCTCACTTATTTACTTTCATATAAGTCAAAAAGATCAGACCAAGGAACACATATGCAAATAAAATAAAACAAAACATATACATCTAGATGATCCCGATTCCTTAACGTGGGAATGAGCGGCCTGCGGGCCGGCGCCCGCGCAGGAAGTCGGGACATGCCATTACCGCGCAGGTCAACCGTACCCCGGGGCACCTTCATCAAATACGAATTGGGATTTTATTCACATGTTAAGTGTAGTGCGGTCACGTTGTAGGGCATGTGACATTGAAAATTGAAGGGTTAGGACATGTTATTAAATTCTTTTTAATTAATCCCCGTTTCGATGTGGATACGAAATATAATTAATACGAGATGAAGAAATACTGATGCAATTATTGGTAGCGTTTTGTTCATTTGGATTATTTCGATTTATGTTATTTTTATTGCATTAAATGCAGTTATTGACATATTTATCTCGATGATATTTAATTTTTATCTCACTAATTATTCAATATAAACCATAGCAATCAACAGCCGTGTGAACTCGATCGTTAGCACATGGTGAAAATTGATGTATGTGTAATTAAAGCTGCCAAAGACTCCTGACATTAAACATTTAATGGTCGCGATAAGAGCCAATAAAGATACATTATACAGTGGGTAATTCAATTGATATTCATCCTCACATTTAAATCTTTTAAAAACACAAAGGTGAAAGGATCAATAGTTAATTGCTTCTGAATCGGTAATAAATATAAGGCACCATCGAATTTGTATGTAATAAATCCGATATGTCTATTGCTACTGACACTATAAAATAAAATAAAAAAAAAAACAAATTAAAATACCTATACATAACCAGCATAAATCTCAGTTATCTAAGACGCTATCGCGATCCATCTCGAGTTATTTCCAATCAATTGCGAGGCAATAAACAATCGGTGACCGCTACTGTCTCGTTTGTTAGCCTTAATCTATTACTTAGCCCTTATCCCCACCACATAAGATTTACAATCCTTTACAGCCGCCACATAATTACTTCAGCCTTACCATTTACACATGCGGTTAACCTAACCTTTATGCTAATGGACATAGAGCTGGAATTTGTTCTGACACGTGTTTGTCTATCTTTGTAGCTTGGGGCATGGACACGCATATCTTAGCATCTTGAGGTGAATACGGAGTGAATTCATTAACCGTAGGTAGTCAGTATGTGTGTAAATAGAACGGAAGCTGTGTACATAAGTCTCTCTGACAGTTCGTTTTATGGTGCTCCCTTTGCCTTTATGGTGCGTCTACACGGTGCAAGACGCGCGTCGTGGGCCGGGCGTATTGAAAAAACGAAGGGCCAGTTTGCGCAAACGCACACCGTCCGTTTGACCTGGCCTTGCTATAGAGTAATTGTGCGACTTTAACAGGTGTCACAATATTTTGTAATCCGACCAAAACTGCCTATTATTATCTGCTTAAACTTTTGTAATCGTATCTCTTCAAAGGAGAAGTTTTCAATGTAGCTAACGATCGACATTGAGTAAAAATGCGGCTACAAATGTCAGTTATTCTATACTCAATAGCGTAAATTCTTGGTACAAATACACGTCGGTGCGTCGGAATTTAGTTGCATCGCTAGATGATCGCTAGTTACTCCAATAACGCGGGCCGTGTGAAACCGGCATTACGGCGCAATGCGAATTATAAATGCGAGCATACTTATAGCTTTCGAAGCGAAAATTTTGAAAAACATCGTTAGCGCAGGCTTTCGAGAGGGCGGGAAAAATTCATTGCAATTAAAACGAGGCTGTTCAAAAACATTCCCTATTCCGGATAGAAAAGGTTTAAAAAAATGTTTATGTAAGTTATGACTTTTTGCCGTTTGCATTGAACTGGCGGGTGAAAATGCAGCAATGAAAAATGCATCCCACTTGAAAAGCGGAGGCTGGAGCGGTCCTCGAGACGGTCTTTGTCTCATTTTATCTCCGCTCATCAACGAAGGGTGGCAGCCATCGGGGTCAACGGCCGGGAGATTGCGGTAGGTCGGAAAATCGCAACCCAGATAGCGGTGACGTCATTATTGGAGATGAAAATCGTCGGGGCAGTTATAATCAAATCAATAAGTGTAGAAATATAGTGCCTAAACATGTTCTCTGATGCGGAATGCAGCTTAAATGATCATGATTGATTGAAAACGTCATTGTTGTGACTATAATATTAGCATTAGGTAGTCTAAATGCAAAAAATGCAAAAATGAATGCAAGCTTAAAAGACATTAAACGACAACTTAATAGGATATAAACAGTAATAGACATAAATTTATCGCAAAGGTCACAGATTCTATACGGATGGGTTAACAAGGATCACATAAACATTTTTTTATATGAAAAATGCCTTACAAATTACTTGTCAGGGCCATAAGTCAGAAAAAATAGTGACCTGACACAATATAATTCAATTTGTATAGAAAAATCAAAAACAGTATTTTCTATATCTCTCATAATATATGTTTATATAGGTTCAGTTCGAATAATAATTACACAAGTTACGAATTGAATGCATAACCTTTATTTTGCTATAAAGTTTTCAAATACACTACCACAATAGGCAACTCGTCCATTCAAACAAGTTGGCTCAACTCGTGGGCACTTCATAATAGAAACTCAAGATAAATACGCAAAAAACACAATGGACGGCTTACATAGTTGCGAGCGCATAAATCGTTGCCCAGATACTTATGCTTCAATAAATGTGGGACACATTATGAATCACGAGAATAGAGGACTTTTTAATTTTAATCCACATGGTTATTGGTTGTACTTTGTCCAGAAATTCCATGATTAAATTTTATCTACTATTTAATTTCCTGGCCATTTTACAATTGGAAGAAGCTCCTTCTCTTTTTGGAAGGGAAAGGTAGAAAATGTTTAGCAGTTAAACAGTGTTTGAAATCTTAAGAAATATTTAGTGAACAAACAGGCAATATAATCGAGAAAATCCTGTACGAGAACTTTGTTAACAAATTAACGAAACAGTACAACGTGTAAAGTCTTGAGCAAAATAAATAAGCTTAAAGATTTCACGCCGATAAAAGGTTCTCATATTTTGACGTTAACAATATCGCGCAATGGTCCATATAAAAACAGTTCGTAAAGGCAACACTTGTTAATAAATGAGTTGTGCAATAATATGAAAGTGCCTGTTATTCATAACGTCGCAGCAGGTTACGAGTACACAAAAAATGAATATACCCATAGTGCGGGGAATTGAACTCTGCTGGAAGCCGGCTGTTGAGAAAATATATCGATCGTTATGAATTAACACTGAAATTGTTGACGTAAGAGGACGTAATGCTTTGTTTACGAAATAATGGAGTTATAGAACTGATAGATGGATTGTGATAAGTGTGGTAACAATAAATGTTTCAGAATTGTAGCATTGACTTTTATTGTAAGACGGAAGATTTATTAGAATATTAGTCCAAATATTTTTGTCAAAAAAAACTCACGAGGTTATAATTTAAAAAATTACAAACGAACATAACAAAGCATTGAAATAGGAAACCATATAAACATAACGTCTAATGATTATTATTATTACAGAAAGGCTTATTACTGTGAGAGAAATTGGTATAGACTGAGAAAAAACGCCTTTAGAATTAAACACTCGAAAGAGTTCGAGTTTCAAAAGAATGGTCAATATTGTAATCATATTTCAACTCGAGTAACAAAAAAGTCTGGCATAATAACGTCACCAGCATTTGCCAAATCACAAACTATTGAAGCACCCTTCACAAGTACGGGTGCTTGAGTTACAATGATTTTGCTCATGGCGCGAGTATTTCTAAAGGGTTGAGTCTTTTGTTGGCAAGAGTCCTAAACTCTCGTTATAGAGATCTCATGTAGACCTCCTTCATTGATAGAACGAGGGCCCCAGCGTGCACCCTTGAGGCACTACGAATGAGGGAGGTGTGAAGATTTAATGAGAGCTAAATAAAGGATCTAGACTTAGGGTTTATATTTTCGAGATGGAATCAATGCATTAATTGAAGAGCGCTATATACCATTTTTTTTTGTTGTATAACTTGGGGATCCAATTGCGTATTTTGAAGTTCAATTTCTCTAAACGCCTCAGAAGGGTTCCAAAGTGGATTCTTATTTAATTTAGTTAATTTTAGCTAGTCTTTGTTTATTTCATATCAACATTAATGACATCTTCTAGGCATTTTTCTGTTTGTTGCAATCTATTTCTACCACAAATCTATGCACCATACTGCGTTACTCTTAAATTTTAAAGGTGTTGTCTATTACTCAACAGAGCACCTCCTCTCTCGTTTCCCATAAAACAATAACCCACCACGCCATCACGCATAACACCAACACCCTATAAACACTTCACCTGATAAACTTAGCTACCGACTGACACGCAACAGTCTAAAATAACGTACAATCGTAAACAGAAGCCGTAAACCGAACAGATGTTGTAACAACAGGAACTGAGACCGAATGCTATGTCCTGAACCAGAATTACGTTATAACTGCAAGTACCACTCGCTTCTTTAGTGCGTCATCGTGCAATTTGATCGTCTCGATACAGAATGTTTTTTCCGCCCGCCTGTACCTTAGTTTTCGTGTTGTGATTTCAACATTGTTGATTTCCGATTAATGTTGTAGATAGTTAAATAATTCACAAGTTTGTAAATTTCTTAAATAGTTTGTTAAATTTCCCAATCATCTCGTTTTCGATTTCGTTTTAGGATTCGCTGTAAAACGATTAAAATTTCTTATTTGCATTGCAACTGTTTCAAAAGTCATAATTCTCAGAATTATATCGTTACAATGCGAATGCATGCAACAAAAAAACAATAGGAAACTCTTAAAGTAAACATAAAAGATCCACGTATATAAAATATTAAAACACATGCCTTTAAAGTTTAAACAACGCGATTCGATACATCATAAGATAATCTTGGAAGCCCAATTACATGAACAATCTTTTTGCTACCGAGTCTCATTACACGCGTATTTTTACTGTACATACTTATCATTTTCATACAATTACAATTCGCCATGCACAATAAAAGTTGACTACGCACGATCTATTTTTATATATCAAGTAATTCTCTTTCTGAGTCACACTTGTAGTAAAAGGTCTATACATGATTTAGGTTCCATTATAAAATAATATGGACTGTCTGTCCTAGTCTATAGGGTTGTAATTCCCTAAAATCGTCAAAGGGAATTATGTATTTTATAAGGCAATAAATAATAATGGATCGTCTTTGGCCTTGGTGAAATTAGTCAGCGTCTCGACGCAGTAAATTGTGAATTTATGCAGTTAGGTGACATATGACCAATAACTGACAACTGACACTTAAAGGTTACTTTAGTACCTTTGAATACTAATATAGTTTTAATCATATCGTTATTGCATTATTTATAACGTGCGTACAAATAGCTAATTGAAAATATTGTTTTGATAATAGATTTTTTTTGTGTTCTCAATTACTTCTTTTAGAAGCAAATGTAAAAAAATCTAGCAACATTTATGTTCCGTAAGAAGGATGTATATTTTTAAATAGTATACCGTATACCCGTAATAGGATTGACGTGACGGTTCAATGCAAAGAGCGTGCCCTGTTCCACTCGGTTAGATAGTAAATCCTATTTAGAACTACAACGTGACGTCTTCACACAATCCCTGCTAATGTTATAAATGCAAACGTGTTGTTTGTTGTTAGTTTGCACAGCTATAGAATATTTTATTTCAAAGTCTTGTAATTTATCAAAATATACAGATCATTATTAGTATGAAAAAACACTCCCTATTGTATAAAAGTTCAAAACATGTAAATATTGAAAGGTATGTGATATAATTGTTTACCTAAGCAATCAGTAAAGTATAAATCGGTCATTTATTTAACCATAATTCATTTATCCAAATCCAAACAGGATTTGTTAAAGTTGAAATATTTACTTTCAAACATAAGAAAGAATTATTTCATACCTTGGCACCGTGTTTCAGGAAAGAAAAGTAATTAAACTCGCTATTTAAGCCAATAAAGTTGTCACAAAGCTGAGCAGCAGCTGTATATTATAGAGACGAATCATCAAAGCTAGTTGCGGCTCCTTTGAAGTAGTTTCCCAGGCAGGTGACCGGGATGAAAGCAATTTGTACTTTTTAATTGCGATAATTCCACAATTGCAATTTAATCACACGTTATTTATTTCCATGCTCAAAGGCGTAGGCGCCATAATATGTTAGAGAAGTTTTAAGTAAGACAGTATAGTAAATGTCTACCTTTTCAGATGTCGTATACACTTGTTGGTATACAAATATTTGTTTCGTGGTCAGTCACACCCAAATGAAGGTATGTGACTACATAAAAATAGGAAAACAATCTCTTTCTAGTAAAACCAATGTGTTTACATTGTCTCCATTTATATAATTGTGGATTGGTGGATTGGTTTTCACATAGTCTCTCGTTATTGTGTTCTTTTATAAACCTTATAGAATAGACATGTGAAGCTTAAAATATCTTGAATAAGACATTTAAGATTCTATTTTTAAAAACTGTTTTACAACAAATACTAGTACAACAATCAACATAAAAATACTCATAAATTTACATACCAAATAGTGTAGTTCTTTAAGGATTCACTTCTCTACGGAAGCGACCAAGGAAGTAATGATGCCATATAAATTATTTACCAATACATTAAGGAAGTGCACTAATTATGCAATTGAACAACACTTCATTATACTGAAGGTGTTTTTGTCACTTTAATATTAATGAGGATGTGAAATTATGTGATGGTCATAAAAGTACATTTAGAAATTAAATATATAACGGATTTTAAACGCGATTTATTCATTATATTATTATCCCGACGTTTCAAACACTTTACAGCGAGCGTGGTCACGGGCAGACTGACTAAATAAATCGCGTTTAAAACCCGTTAAAAAGTCTTTGATTTCTAAGGCTAAGCGCGCACCACGATTTTATGCAGCGTGATTATTTTATCGCAGAAATACAACGTATGAGTTACTATGACAATGCGCGCACATGCGATTAAATAATCGCAGCGATTTTAAAATTGTGATTTGTCACATTTTGCTGCGACTGCTCGCGACGCGATTGTCGCGAAAATGAAATGCAGAATATGAAATTGTATGGTACCGCGCGCACTGCGATACTAAAATCGCACACTCGGGCCCGGCTGGCACTTCATTTGTGTTTCGTCTGTCCAACAGTAAACATCGTAGTGGTATAGGTAGGTACTGTTTGGTAAACATAAACTCAGTAATCTGTCAAAGGTTTGAATTTATTTATTTATTTAACACTTTATTGTACAAGAAACAAAATAAACATAAAGGTTACAATAATAAAAAAAATAAAAAAGCACAAAGGGCAGCCCTTTGGCGGAATTTTCATTCTATAATAGCCAAAGAATTTTTTGGGATACATCCGAAGTTCATTATATTTCTGACTAGCTTTCCACCCGCGGCATCGCCCGCGCAGTCAAAGAAAAACCCGCATAGTTCCCGTTCCCGTGGGATTTCCGGCATAAAACCGATCCTATGTCCTTTCTCGGGTATCAAAATATCTCTATACCAAATTTACAGACAGACAGAGTTACTTTCGCATTTATAATATAAGTATGGATAAAAGAAACTTTTGACAATTCTATCTGCTGTAAAAGAATGAGTCCAATAAAGACGAATTTTCTTTTTTTTTCTTCTTATCCTCCGAAGTAGTAAATAAAGACAAGCAACTTGTACGAAATCCATGATGAAAGTGAGTAAGGATCACTATTAAATTATCGCTGTGCGCGCACCGTACTCTCTGCGATTTTCTACAGCGCGATTTTGAAATCGTGTCGCAAAAATTAAAATCGTGGTGCGCGCTTAGCCTTAAGGTATTTTAATCGCGATTTTGCATCGGTAAACAATTTATTATAAGGTGATTGATTTGATACTTTAATAGTACTTGATATTGTGTATATTATCTTAAAACAAATCTTCCTAAATTACAAGAACTTTAGAAGAAATATAATAATAGGTTGCATTGTTAACCGAACACCCGAATAATTTAATAAATTTGACACACAGTTAACAATGCAGTACGTAGTAAATATAAGCTAAATACTATTACTATAAGCTAAATAACATCTTAAGATAACATCAAAGTGTTTAAAAAAGCTAAAGCAACTAATCACACAGTGTCAGTGAACCGTCACTATCGCGGACCTTCTCAGAAACTCATCAACAGAAGCCATTTCGTAGAGAATGCTTGACAATATACTATTATTAACTTTACATTTATTTAACATATTGTTTACACTATAAATATGAACTTAAACATATTGCTAGAAGTCCAATAAAGTTAATCTAACTTTTGATATTACGATCATAATTTAATGATCATATAAAAATAATTTTTAACTAGACATAACAATCTATTCCAATAAAAGACTTTACAGCATAGACAATAAACTAAAAATAAGCAATTGTGTAAAACCCACGCATAGATAATTTTCATGCACCATATAAATACTATAAGTCGCATTCAGAAAAGTTAATTTGTTTATCTCAATGCTAAGCTGTCGTCATTCTTTCTCAGATCTTCAACAAACCAGCCGATAGCAATACATGGGAAGGAATTTACATTAAAAATAACATTTGAATGGCCCATAATGCATATAAAGGCGGGTTTGAAAAACATCCAACATTTGCGTATCTGAAATAATTGTTTCTAAAGAGATTTATAAGCAAATGTTTTATGTATGCAAATTCTTAGTTTTTTCGATTCTATTTCTTAGATAGGTAATAGCAGTGGTCAGTTTTATTCAGTAGATAGATATTTCTAGATTATTAAAAAATATAACTAATGCGTATATATCGATGGCACAAAGCAGACGCTTTCGAATCTCATAAATACTTCGTAGAACGGCGCTAAGCAAATCGTTCATATATTCAGCACTCCCTAACGAAGTACCAGCCCATACATAGCGTATTTTAATAAGATAACACATTGCTCATCTACCCGACGCGTCGACTTTAATGAATTATTGACTAAGATGACTCCATCAAGGCGCTACTACTGGGAAGCTAAACTCGCTCTATTTATAATGTTCTCATTTATTATGATGTAACAATGTTATAGTATATTGTTTTAGTACTTTGAAACACATCATCTCAGGCAGGAATTTTATTGTTTATGACAGACGGACACAGTAAAAGAGAAGTTTTATTGTATTTTAATTATTATTGAATTCTCGGCAGAATTAAACATTTGCAAGACTAGGTTACCTCGCTTGTAAGAACTCAGAAATTAGGACCCCTTTCTTTAAAGATTAGATTGTATGTATGTCCATTCTATTGTTCCGATTCTCGTCCCTTTATACTCCAATTCAAAGCTCGACCTTGCGGTGATATGAAAATTGCATCTTTATTAGTGCACTATTCACAAGAAACGACAACGGAATTCGTACAATTGAACTATGTCTTGTACGATTGCGTGACCTATTTTTAATAACAAGATTAGGAGTTAACCATAGTAGACTCTCGCCATAGTAAGTGTAAATATTATGTGTTTATATGCAAATATTATACTATATGTTATCTTCTTCGTTGTTTCTAAGATCAGCCCGTCGAATTGAACAAACGGGCAATATTATATTGTTAGTCTGTTAATATGATTGAAATAAAACCGACATATTATGCACACGAAATAACAAGATTTATTTCTTGCAGGCGAGTTCCCTCTTAGTGAAACACAATATTAGATGAATGAAAATTCCATTTCACTACGCATTAACCTTTACATAGAGATAAAAGATAGATATGATATCTTGAGAGCTCTTTACGATCTGGCTCTTAAGTATTGGCTCTCACATTTGCAAACATTATGCCTTTTATTGCCCGAATATATTTCGAATATAAACAATTTATTGCTTAGTTTATTGATACTAAAAAAGCATTTTATTATCGACATAATATTATAGTTTTGCATTATGTTCCGTGTAAAACTTTGTTGTACATAACTTATGGACAAATGTATAAATGAAGTAATCTCTCAGACATTGTACCTAGGTTTTATTATTTATTATATGAACAAAGTGTTGTTTCTGCTTTAAAAAGTACTATAATTGTTTTGTTATTTACTTTCTAGACACACGTTATCTTCAGTGTCACTGATTTGTGAATCAAATATTGCATCAGCCCTTTTTCGTTTCTAAATACATAATTTAGAAGAAGGAAATATATTTCTTCGAAACCAAAACATCCCCAGCTATACAACCTTCAGCTGTCTATTGAATTATATATTATAGCTGTTGTATATTACATACATACCTACAAATAAAATTCAATAATATATATAGGTACGCTATAGTCGTAAGTTGTACATTGTACAAGGCAAATTTATAAACTAGGTATATTAAATCGGGTTCTGATACTAATAAATAAATATTAATAAACAGTGATAGCTTGTTAGCACCTCGATATTGCACATAAATGTCAATCACGGTTCACGGTTTCACTCCTCGTACATAAACACGTAATTAAATCATTTGATGTAGGTATATACACTCATGCTCAGAGATACAGATGTTTTTAAATATTATATGCCATTGTTTCAATTTATTGATGTGTTTGTTTTAAGGACACTAGGTATACTTAAAATAAGTATTGTCTATAACGAATACAAGCTATTCTTCTTTTTTTAGCCGTCATAGATTTCCTTCCTTAAATGTTAGTGGATCTTTATAATTATAGAAGTGGAACTTAAAACCGGCAAAATTCTAAATGTTTGAATATGGAAAATAACTGCGTTACTTCGTATAATATTTGCAAATTTCACCGTCTGACCGAATTATCAACGCTTCTTTCTTGATTAATGCGTTCCTTTATTCCATTCTCAATTGCTGACCGATGGTTTATTTCACGCTCTAATATCGTAGCCTAACCTGAAAGATCAACGAACTCCGAAGTGTAACTAGAAATTAGCATAAAATGAGGTACAGCGTATAAACAATACTCATTTACACTTTTTATACCATTTACGACTCACGATCACTGTACTCTTTCATTGACTGTATTTTGTTGAGAACACTACTAAGCTATTTTGGTACTTACTACAAATAGATAAAGTTTAAATTGGTATGAACTGTGTGATACAGTTTTGGTTGCTATCAAATTAAAAATATAACATTCGTAACGCACCGTGCACATCTTAGATAAACAGATAAAATTATTGCGTACAGATATTACATCACAGCGGAAGTTTCTAATTTATTGTCTGCAGTAGGTAATTCGAAATAATTATTTAATAATTTTATGTTTTACTTTTTCCTTTACTTTATAATCGTTGTGACTGTGAAAGGTTATTACGTTTTGAATAAATATAAACTTATTTAATTAATTAAATTATATAATTTTGAGTAAGTTTAAACCGCCTCAAATTAAAAACACCAATTTGGTCTATGATTACTGATACGCCTTGCACTATTCCGAATTGAGCAAGACTTATAATAACATACAAGTTAACATCAAAATCTATGAAAAGGTTCCGGGGTAAAAGAATTACAGAAACGATCTGCTGTTCTGACGTAAAATAGTAACAAAAATTCGCGTTTATCACATTAGCAGAACTAAATAATTTCTACGCAACACTATCCAATCAAATAAAAGCGTTTACTACACGCAATCCGCCACAGAAAAACCGTCACGTTTTTGTCTGTACCAACTCTCACTGGCCAATAAATCCCATGGCCTAAACTCTAAAGTCATTGATAGAAAAAACCCTAAAATGCTTCGTCATGGCGCATCCCGGCTCCGTAACACCGGTTGCATAAGCTGTTGAATATTCTAGTGGGACTTAGTTCAGACGCCTTGTGCACGGCTAATCTCTAGTTCCAATGAGCCTCTACTCTTTAATTCTAAATGAGCATTTTACTGGATTACTTTCGATATGGTTTAAATAGGAATAGTAATGGCTGTTATTATTATTAAGTAGAGATTCGTACTTTACACGGATACAAAACCTATGTACGTGTCATGTGATTTATAACAACTGTTTTATGTATGAAATCTACGTTTAAATTTCCCGAGTATTTAGATGCATAAAAATCGCTCTATGCACAAATTGTTCATAACCTATTGCATGATTTTAAGTTGGTAGGTTCATAATCTATTGCATGATTTAAAGTTGGTAGGTAATACATTTCATTTTAGATTCCATCCAAATTTAAATTTGGTGTTGTTTATTATCACATCAATGTTTTTAGAATCTCAAGAATACAAAAATAATTTCAACCATTAAACATCTATAAAGAGTTAAATCTAGAAACGACGGAAGCAAGCGAAATATCACCCACAGATCGAAATAAACTAAATAACGAAGAGCCAATAAAATGTCTACCTACGCTTCCTTATATCTGACACCATCTCGGTAATTACGTCCATTGCTAAGCGCAGTTCAAAAAACCTATTAGACTATTGAAGATCCGTTCTATTCAGCGTACAAGATCTAACGACAAAGTACAGTATGAAAAAAGGGAAAATATTTGACGCATGAATAGATTTCATTAATCAACGGAGACAGCCGTTGAAAGGCCCTATAGAAACACTTTCTCTGCATCATTACCATAACTCATAAGTGTAAAACCGCAGGTGAATAGTGAAATTCAAGGCTATAAATTGTTAAATGTAACAGGTGACATGTTATGACGAATTGATGGCGATTCTTACATACTAGAGCACTTAATAAATTTTTAATTTATAAAATTTAACTATCAACAAACATAGTAAACAAATTCTATTTATTGTGGAAATTAATACAGCTCTTTCATACAGCACATTCCCATGAATTGTAACTCAACCCAATACAATTAAAACACAAGCAACTAAACGTTATCAGTACCCACAATTTAGTTTTCATTTTAAGGATAAATGAATAATGACGTCACTAACTAGGTCTCGCGTCTACTTGAGCAGCGGCATAACGTCAAGTCGCAGTCCACAACAATTACCATTGAATTAAGGGCAAAGCGCCACAACATTAGTTCACTAGTAACTAATACCTTTACACTGAATCATCTCACACTGTGGAGAATACTAATGAAAAAAATACGTGACTCACAGCAGTAAGGCAAATAAAAATACCAAATCGAGTGATTGCAAAACACTGTCTACAGTTGTAGCCGTTTGATTTGTGTGTCACGTATTGTGAACTTTATATGGGCTACTTGATACTAGACGGTTGCTTTTATAAGCTTTTGTCGGTAATTAATTGAAGGCTACTTACATAACATTGCTGAGTAAAATGTAGTTTGAGGTTATTGATGGGGACATACCTGTAACAAAAATGAAACAAATTAATAAACACATAATAGATGATCAATATTTTGTTATAAATCTAATTACTGCAAAATTAAAGCATTAAATCATCATAAAACTAATATATTTATGCAGATATATTAATGTATTCATATCCATTAAACCAAAGAAAGACGGAAGCGCGCAGTTCTCGACAGCAAAATGCAAATGGAACCACTTTCAATACCATAAGTCAATCAAATTTAATTTTCAAATCAATTCGTGCAATTACATCGCATCCAATTTGTTATTATCTTGTCTGTAATACTGCGAAGCAAAGGGCACGCAAATCTCACTATAACAGACACAAATAAGTTCCAAATTGCACTCTGCGGCTTGAATTACATCATGATTACGTCCCTATCGTGACTGTACAATAATTCGTCATTATATATTCATATAATGTTGCTCTATTACTAATTATTGCATCACTGTTGTTAATTTCGGTTCCTATTCGTAAACAAAACATGTTTTCTTATCCGAGTTACATTAAAATAAACAAAAACTAACGTTAACAAAAATAACGCAATTTATTTTGGGTAATTTAATATCGTAGCCGAAAAACGTACACATTTGTTTTAGCACAGAACCCTGAATAAACAAAATGTTTTACCAAAGGTCAGTTACACCAATTAAAAGCTCCAAAGCGCTAATTTACAATCCTCATTGAAGTCCGAATGATTACAGCAAATAAAACGAGATTCATGTAGGAATGTTTGTTATTAATTAGAATTAATTATAAACAGTATACAGTTACATTTTACATCGTCAGCTTTTTACTTGTATGATGCAACCAAATGCTAAATAAGCTGTTTAAAACTCGACAAGCGAATAAAAATACTATAGTAATGAATTAGGGGCTAGTAGCGCTGAAAACGTAGTTGTGATCAGTCTAACCTTTCTCCTGAAGGTTATCTATCTGATCTGTAGATACTTATGGTATTAGAAATACAAAAATACAGTTATTATATATATTTATCTCTCTCTCTATGTGCAATCAAAAATTATTTGTTCAATTGTATTAACTTCATAGTTACAGCGTCCACGTAACGTTATACCAAAGTTATTCAACGAAGAATGCGTTCAATTCGGAGCCAATTGTTACTACAACCATATATGAATAAAAATAACATTTGGAGAACAAAGTAACCAAGTGACTCGTGCTATTTAGCAAACAGTTTTGCCCAACATAAACACATAATGATGCAAGACCCGTACATCCAGTTATTTTGGTGAAAGTTTATGAATAACAAGTAAGATATTTATCTAAAATTGGTTGATATTTGTTGGACATTGCCACATCCTATTGGGATTTTTAGGCTCGAATATTGCGAAATGCGCCGTCATAAAATACTTATGGAAATTCATTTTAATGCCGATTTAATTTGCAATAATTAAACGTCTACTACTTTGAGTCATTTGATAACTTGGCAATAAATACTGAAAAGTTTATTAATGCAGACTGCAGTTCATACTTCAATGTATATATGGGTAAAATTATTATACCTCATTTATAAATGAACGAGGTATACCTATAATAATTTCGAGGTATACCTCAAAATAACAACATTAATAAAATAAACGTAATAAGATACCTTCAAACTGTAATAAACACAAACACCACTAATTTCAACAATCCAACTCGAAAACATCCGATAAACTAGTTACTGTTCTGTATAATTAATAAACACTGCTATTTTAGTTCCTACGATAAAGTCATTAATATTCATATAATGAAATATTACGAGAAAAGCCACGTTAACATTTCCAAAGCAATAAAACATAATTAAACGTGACGCAGATTATAACAAAACGCGTTTATTCGGAATCATTTCAATTTCATATCACTTTGATCTTTGTATGAAAAAGTTGAATCAGAGAACAGTTGGCATCTTGAACATTGTTGCGTCACACGTCGGTGTGTTTATGAAATTGTCTGTCTTCGTTGTATGGATTGAGAAAATATTAATGTGTAGCAGTGCTGTGCGAGCAAGGCAAGGTTATATTAGTGTTCCCATTTACAAGGATTCTTCCTGAAGTAGATACTTTATTAAAGATACTTTTTAATAAATATAAAAGATATAAATACGAACCAATACACCATTTTTGCACTATTTTTGTTTTGTGATTGTGTGATCTATTTGTATTAGAAAGGAAAACTATCGAGTTGCTTGCACATCAAAATTAATCTTTGACTTGTAAGTATCCATATTTTTGCAGAAACCTATTTTTCATATTTCAGTAAAATTCAAGAAGAAATTATAAATTCGAATAACACTATGTTTTGCGTAATCTTTGCGACGTAATATAAAAACTGTCCAAACAGTTTGTTTAAATAATATATACAGTTTGTATAAATAATATACTTACTCTAGTTTAACCACACGTGTTTTTAATCAAATATATTAAGAGCCGATTTTTCAATCCTTGGTTAAAATTTATCCGTCCTATAAAGTATTAGGTACACGAACATGTTAAAATGTCACCTGTAAACTGTCAAATACGGACAATTAGAATACATTTTTGAAATGGTAGTTTAATACGTTAATCGATGAATAAGTTTTAACCAAGGATTGAAAAATCAGCCCTTAAAGAAATGTATTCAAAACGCCTCTCAAACATCTAGATTAATGAATCTCTTTTATAAAACACGATATTGTCAACGACGAACGATTTCACGTGCAAGTTTTAATCAAAGAAATGAAAATAAATATCTACCGTCGACATTATTTTAAAAAAATTCGAATAGAAGTATAAAACAAGGCGCCTTTACTTATTCTAAGAGGTGTATTCAGACGTTTTTCATTTGCATTGTACTATCTATAAGTAAAAGGAGAGCATTCTACTGCAAGTCACAGCAGACAATGGTCAGTGTGCGCTTACAATGAGCGCGGAAGCTGGTCTAAGTTATAAGATCTAAGCTTTTATTACTATTTTAATTATTTTAAAATATGTATAGGTATATAAAGTGTCGATGTTTAACACATTGAAATTTACATTCATATCAATGTATTATTCTTTGAATTTAACGATCGATTACTGCCTTATTATAGTTTTCTAATATCTTTAATCAGATATGCTATGTTCTGGAATATGCAATTCTACAGGACTACTTCTGTTTTATATTCTAATTTATATACCATTTCTTTAAGGTAATCCATTCATTAACATCCATTCAACCCGTCATTTTCCAATACATTAGTTATCTATTTAAGTACGATTGTGCAACGTGCAATAATACTCTCTCTAATCCTCATATAATACATGAAAAAAATCCCGATTGACAACTTAATTTTATTTTAACAGTTTCATTATGTCTGCTACTAATTTGTCTCAATAAGAGAAGTTTAATAATGATTATAAAACACTCCCAAAAGTTTATCACTCGTACCGTTTCCCAACCAGAGCTATCCGATGCGATAGAGCACACAGTTTCGTAACAGCCGATACGATCTCGCTCAAGATGATCATTCCTTTGGATAACAAAAACTAATCTTATGTAACTTATATAAGCTTTCGCAGTGGAATATATTTTTAATATCGTATAGGGTATTGGCTCTTTGGATTCTATTTGTTTATGTGCGAGATTGTTCTGGACATTAAAATGCGATTTTTATGTAATGAACTTGATTAGAACTTATCAATTATGCATATGGCTTTTGAAATTCTTAATTTATTCATAAATTCGATAGCTGTGCAACAAAACAAACAAACTTGTATATCAACTCCTTATTACTAATTAAAAAAAATGTGTGCGTGTACTAGTGTACCCACACACGTAAGAAGTGAAACTTTTTTATGACCTTATTTTTCAAAAATAATTTACTATATGCAACTTTACAAAAATACGTCGAATCACGCGTGGTAGCAATAAGAAAAAGATGGCGCGTAACGGAAAATTGTCACGCGTAACGAAGTTTCACTTCAAAAAATGAAAGATAAAAATCCATTTACGGAAGACGTGAAAATCTTCCTGATATGATCTTCTTATATATAAAAATGAATCGCAAAATGTGTTGGTAAGCGCATAACTCGAGAACGGCTGAACCGATTTCGATAATCCTTTTTTTATTATATTCCGTGAAGTACGAGGATGGTTCTTATGTAGGGAAAACGTAAATTATGTACCACAGGCGAAGCCGGGGCGGACCGCTGGCTTATCTTTTGTTGTACAATTTTGATATACACGTAGATTAAAGCATTATATCTAAATCGAATATAGGTAATCCTATAAGGCTCTACTTTTGATTTTCTTTACTTTATATTTATAAAAAAAAAAAAAAACAAAATACTCACATATTAGACGACAGTAGACGTTATATTTTTACGAAAAGCACACGAATAGTTTTCATTCTACAAATTATAATTATGACATTTTACTTGAATGAAAAATAATGTCACCAAAAGGCCAAGTCCCTACATACACACAATTAATTTGTGTAATCATAATCACATAGTATGGACAGTGAAAAATGATCAGAAAGTGCGAGTGAACGGTAGCAGTTCGTGAGTCACGCCCCGTGCTCATATGATAATTACTGTATATTTACGTAAATAAGCTTATTTCTTGACGTTTCACGAAGCCCTATAGCAAGCCTGTATCAGATGTAAGACTTGGTTATTATTATAAGTCCAAATTTCGATGATAGCAGGTAATGCACCTGTGTTGACCAAATCCTATTGACTTGATAAAAAATAAATCTACTTGTGTAGATACTGTTCATAAAAATGCGTCCCACTCATTAAAATTTCAACGTTTACAAAAATCTGTCGACATCAAAATTAATGAAAATCGCTTCATTCGCTTCAATACAATAAAGAAAGAAATATCAACATTCCAAGTTAATAACAGCTCTATCCGCTAATAAATTACCGTAGCTACATTATCTGCAGACGCTTGATACTCATCAATAAATGGAAATCGCTATAAACATTAACACTCATATTAAAATTTATGCGTTCAACCATCAAAACCAATTGAAGCTGAACCGCCCACGCTAGATAATTCATCAATAGCTTAGCTCATTTGTATTTTGGCCGAAAACTCCCATTACTATGATGCAAGAAACCGCTGACGTCTTAGATAATTCCGCATTCGTAAGTTTTATCGACTGAATTAATGTCTGCAGATAAAACGAACGTTAAAGGTGCTCCGATAACACCGGGTTACGTATTAATTCATATGATTTAACCGTGGGCTTAATACCGCTATTTTTACAATAGATATAGGCCAACTATGAGCAGTGATAACCTTTATCAACTTTTTATTGTATTGTAAATTGTGTGTTAAATAAATCATGATTGGACGTGTAATTTATAATGCTTATATTGGACTTTTTTGTCACTCAGATAAAATCTGTGTTAACCTTTAACGATACAAACCATTATCTAATAACTCACAAATGGCGGTCATTGCAAAACACTGTTTTAATGTTAAATCGTATTTGCAATGGCTGGTTTATCTTCTGGCTGGTTTATCTGGACTTTTGTGGGTTGGTCTCCCGAATCAAAGCTTCATACATTTTTTTACATCTATCTTCTAACGTCTATGTTACTCTACAATACATATTTGAAATATTACCTTTCTTATCTACCTAAGGTATATTTTTTTCTAAATTCATAGCTTTTATGACTATATTACCCAAGCATATGCTTCTTCCCCTCATAATCACCACCATAAGCCAAACTTTCAATACAAAATTATAATCGATATAAATTCATTAGATTCCTTCGTCAGCTGGTTGCCCTGAGGATTATCTGCGCTTGTAACAGACGGTCCATTGTGCTGTCAGCTTCCCGCCCAATAAATATGCAGAGGATCTGGCGCGATGTATACCGTCTATAGACTATACAATATGGTACTGCATCTATTATTTATCTGTAGCTACTATAACTTGTGTAGTGAAAGTGTAGTTCAGTAGTGTATAAATTAATGGAAGTGCAGCTTTTATTTTACAAATACAATTTCGATTATGCTGCATCCAAAGATCGAAATCAACTACAAACCGTCTTTTAAAAATGCTTCATTCTATTTTCAAACGAAACATATCTTAGACATAATTTATGAATATGCAACGGTATACTAAAGCAAGCAGCAAAAAGCATAGCTAATCCTTGCTACATTCAATCCAAAACTACACAAACTACAACTCCTTTTAAAAGCTGCAATCCAACACCCAAAATTACAAAAACGTTTGCAAAAGTCTCTAGTCATTAAAAAGCTCTCAACCTCTCGACCTTTACGACATTAGACACGATAGAAGCTGCACTTGTCGTGCTCCCGATGCCAGATAATCGGCGCACGCGACCACGTCGCATGTCTCACGATTTGGGTCAAGGCAGCACTGGGTTACAAATTGCATGCGGATTTTGAAGTGAGATACCTATTACGTTTGACAGACTATACACACAGATATATCACAATGGTCAGTTTTGGGCGAGTAGAGGCAATTACGATAGGATAGAGGGCCTAAATGTCTATGATCGGCTGTCAGTGTGATATTCGTAATCGTCGTAATTGCGGCAAAAATGCTTCTAACGGTCGGTTTTACGACTTGATAATGCAACTGATACAGAACATATCAGGAAGTTGTGAAAGGAGCCATAGATTCTTATGCATATTCTATTCACAATTCGAAACTAAAAAAATCATATTCAATTTGAAGGCGAAGTGAGGGCGTATTTGAGGCAATTACCATACCGTCACATGTTTCATGCTCTACTGATCAGTGGGAACAAAACACAGGTGTCACAGGCATGTGCAGTTACGGAATGTGAACAGAGGAATGGTTATCGAGGGGTGATGTATAGAGTAAAAATACGGATATGACGTTTAGGAATAGTGGGAAGTATCCGTTTTACTGGCGAGGTGAAGATGTCATGTCACAGATAAATTATCAAAACGAAAAAAAAAACCTTTTTTTAAACAAACTCTTCGGAAATGGCTTTAAAATGTTTTATAATTATTTGTGTGTATAGTAGTTCTGAGAATAGGTAGCAAACTGTTTTAAGCTCTTAATTGAAAGAGTATTTAAATATACATATTTACAAACTAGCCCAATTGTGAAATGTAGAGCTGTTTCCAAAAATGTGTTGCAACGATTTGAGCAATGTTTTAAAAAGCTTTTAAATGTAACATTAATTTAAAAACATGTATACCCAAAGCGTCATCTTTCTTTGATAGTTTGAACGTTTGTTATTTTTAAAACAAACTACAGTTACCGCAGTATGTATTAGTTAATCAATTTGATGAACTTTAACGCTTCACAAGTTATACACAGTTACTACAGCCAAACATAATAATTATTGTCTATAAATTCAAGAGTATTAAGTAATTTTAAGATATTCACTATCAGTGATGCATCACGTATTGCAAGTTCCTACGAAGCGAGTTTGGCATCCCATCCGAAGGGTGGCAACTCAACTGTGACCCCACTAAGATGTACTTTAGTACCACGGCGAAATGTGTATCCGTTAAATTATTTTACTGACCATGAACTTATTTAGTTCATTTTCATTAAATACAACAGTAAGATCACTTATAAATAAATAAATGTTTACTTAACTGTTTTTGTTAAACATAAGCAGTTGTAATTAACTGAGAATTTTAAAAACTAGACACGAAAAGAAAGTTGGTTTTATAATAATCACAGAATATCTACCTGGAACTAAATAAGTACCTACTTTTTTCGGTATTTTACAATTCTACGTATTAAATGTAATTTATTTAAACCGTTCAATTTAGAGATCACAGAAACCAAATAATTTTCATTAGTTAAAATTATTCCACAATTAAGACAAAACTTTGAAGCCAAATTGCCTGTCTAAAACAAACAACCGACATAACATAATTTACCCTAAATAGATTACATTACATTTCATAATCCATTGAATCATGAACCAAAGATGAAAGCATGTTGCCCGTAATTGCTTTGTTCTACCCACACAAAGGGATCACACACAAGTGTTTGTACCTGTATGCTAGTACCTATAGTACAAGGGTAATTCCCCTAGAGACAGCGGGACGTCAGGTCGCCAGATGTGGTACAACGCTGTTGAATGCTTTTCTGCATTAGGATTCTAATGCAGAGAAGCATTCAACCCTTACGTTTGCTGTGTATTTAGAGATTGCATGGTTCCTATATTCAAGCACAAAATACTAGACTACAAATTTTTAAGAAAACATGAAATGTATTTATAAATTTTTCGGTGTAATTAGATAAAACTGCTGTTCTGTTAGCCTTTTATACGCAATACCTAACACCGCAATCCTGGGTTTTTTTTATAGTTTAGTTTTAGTTACAACTAAAATTGCTCTGCGAACATAATACTAACGTTATCCTTTTAACTTCAAATAGCATGTTCTTCATCAGCGTAACCTTAACTAGTTAACCTAAAAAGATGTACTCGGTCAATTCAAGGAACAATCTAAAAGCGGCCATTACGAAGCACGGACCGTTTCTGACTAATGAAACAGATATTATTAGATCGCGATCCACTTGACAAATGGATTTAAGACACAAATCAGAATCAAAAATAACCGATCGCCCGACCGTCTGTGGGAATATGAGAGATTAATTTTATGGGGGGCGCGTTTTGAGCTACGAGAAAGGGTTGTCAAAACTTTGAAACACAAAGAAATATTTTAATACTGTACAAATTATATATTTCTATAGGTACACAAAATAGCAGTAACATAAATAATGTAAGAGTGCTCGGAGAAACATCGACAATCTGCGGCTCAAAAATCAAGAAAACATAACAAACGTACGGCGTAATTTAAGTTATTTGTGTCAAGAGTAACACGATCAAACATTAATTATTTGACAATCAAAAAACTTAAAAACAAAAAGCATCGTGCGAAAAATCAACCAATTACTTGTCATCCCTATCTAATCTGCCCCTGCGTAACAATGCTAACAAAGGCGCCTGCGCACTGCATTGTGCGATTTCGACGCAAAATTTTTCCCTCGAAACAACAAAGCGTTGGAACAATCGGTCGCCGGGAGCTCACGCTTTACGCATTATAACAATGACGCTGATGAAATTCGTCATCATTTTTGACCAATTTGTTACCAGTTTTGTCAGCGAGGAAAATGATGGTGATATTTTGTTTAATTGATTCATATATAACTTAAAATATTAAAACCCAATACATTACGATTTATGACTATTTATTGAGGAAGTTTTGCAATAATAGTACCTACTAAACTTTGTATAAATTCATGACCCAAGAAATAAAGTCAAACACAATATACTGAATATAAATACATACTCATAACTGATTCAGAAGTTTGCCAGAATTCAAGCACTAAAAAAGTTGCATACAACGAACCATTAGTAATTCAATTCGACCTAAGGCACAACATTTTCCAACATCCTGTGCCTAATGTCGCAAACAGCGCAGCACATAATTATCACAAATATTTAATCAGACCAAACCAATCACAGAACACACTGTATCCACAATTTAATTCCTCGGCCAGAACGTACATTTACCTACACCCTGTATACCAGATATACACATCAAACGCACGTGACCCCTTCCCCGCGGGGTGCATCGTATTAGGCATGCATGCACTCCCCCGGGTCCATCAGTTTGGCAGTCGGACTCGATCGATGATGCTGCATCGTCTGACCCTGTTTGCAACGCGCCTATTGAGCTTTAGATTTATGCGACCAAGAACCTGTAAACTTTTCATCTATTTTAGTTGCGCTGTGCGCTATAAATAGACAGAAAAAAGGGAGATAATCACAAGATATTAATTTATTTTCTTTTGACTTTGTAATATTTAATTTCTTTCGGACAAATAAAACATTCTTATCTAAATCATTCTATTTTACAACTGACCATAGGAAACGTCAGCTTAAATAGTACCTACAGTTTTAAATTATTTCTAAAGGTCACAACTTTCAAGCTTTATAGGTACTCACGTTGAGTCAAACACAAGAAAACACAATCTTCCTTTCTCCCATAAAAAAACATTAAAAACTTTACGACATAGCTTCCTCCGGTTCATAATTTCATAAATCAGTCGATACATAAATGTTTTGTACGCACAAGCACGGAAAGTTTTCATAAGCTTTCGTCAAACTAATCCATAAGTATTACTACGATTTACGGTCATACTTTAATGACGTTGTTATGCCCGTTAACAAAATCCTTTTGGACATGGCATAGAATACGAGAGACTTTATCACGCAATAAATTTTCTCTACCATTGTGCAAAGATAGCCAATAAATTGTCACGCTTTTGATCAAAGCGAGGGGTTGAAATGCCCTTATAATATTCGCGTTACTTTGGATAGAGCTGGGGTGAAATGTAGCAGTGAGGTCGGTATATTACAAAATGATTATTTGAATAAATAGATGTTGATAGTGTATTGATGATATTTGTTTAGCTTTGGACATAATCAAACAAATGTCGGAAATCGTAGAAATTAACTGTGATATATACTGGTCATTATCAAAATTATTAAAATGTGAAATTCTATTTTATCTAATGTTAAATGAATTTAAAACATTTTACACAACTACAGTTAACGGTAAACCATAAGAAAGTGATATCCAAAATAAGCTTAAATTTAATTCAAGGACATGTCTCCTTAACTCTGAGAAGGGATCTAAGTTAGACCCTTTGTAACAACATAAACAATACGTGAAGGGATAACAAAAGCAGGGATGACTGTCTCTTTGCATATTGTGAGTAAAATATTCGATAGTTACCTACATTAACTTGTGTAAATATGACTCTACATTATCTATGGAACAATCTATAGGTACATAATTTATACACAGAATAAATATTGAGTCCAATTCCAAACCGTCAGTGCCAAAAAAAGTACAAAGAAACGAAAAATTAAACATTTTTGAAAAAAGAACATCAACATCGTTCCAAATACGTCACACAATTTAACCATCGAGTGATTCGTATCAATACCTACTAGACCATCAATACAAAGTCAACAATACTATGACAATACTGTACCTTTTAATGTACACCGCAGTTCAATGGAAATTACACGCAATCGGGCACAATTAACATGAACCGCACTATATCCTGTGGGCGGTGCTAACAGTACGTTGTTGTACTACCGCTATGTACAACAATACAGTGATGAAATTTTCGAGATAAAACTGCATTTTAATGTACATTATTAACCTTTGTAATTATTTGTGAGAAATTTAAAGCGGCATCGCGATGAACAAACGCTTGAATATTTACATTAACTGTAAAGTGTGTACATTTAAACACGAGAACTATAATTAACAAAGTAATTTGTTATTTTAAGAAGTAAATTAATATCAACATCACAACAGGTAAGTACACCCGCTTAGAATTGGCTTATTTTTATTTTTTTATTTTAAACACTTTATTGTGCTGCCAACATAACAAAAGTAGGTACAATAGAACTTAAACTAGTACAAACAACACAGAGGGCGGCCTTATTACTAATAAGTAATCTCTTCCAGGCAACCAACAGATTGTGTGAAAAACAATATTACTACAGCGGAGGTAGGTAAAAAAATAAACATAAATAGATGATATTAAAAATACATAATATACACACTAAAATAAGATATAATATACCATACCAAAAGATATATACAATATATACATAATAATAATTATAATGCTATAAATAAAATAAATATAATAATATATTAATACATCATAAAAATATAAACATAATATACTATAAAATATACTACAATTATACAAAAAAACTATATCGATTCAAACGCAAGATTTAAAAAGTGGTCACGTATGAGGCTCTTAAATTTAGACAGAGTTTGAGCTTGCCTTATGGGTATGGGTAAGGAATTCCATAGGTTAATGGCCGTAATAGTAAAAGAATCACCATAAAAGCGCGTGCGATGGAAAGGTGTGCACAGGACAAGCCTATCCACTGAACGAAGGGAATAGCTTTCACAGTGCAGGAAGTCAAATTTATTTTTAAGGTATGAAGGAGTCTTAGGGTCAAACAGGACACGATAAAGTAACTGCAAGTAATGCACATTCCGGCGAAAGCGGACTGGGAGCCACTTGAGCTTCATGCGGAAGGAAGAGACATGGTCGTATTTGCGAAGACCAAATACAAACCGGATACCATAGTTCTGGAGGCGCTCAAGTTTTTCTATCTGCTCGACTGATAAATCAGGAAAGCAAGCATCAGCGTAGTCACTTAGGCTTAGGTACTTAAGACCTTTATTAATTATTAAGAAGTATTTCATTGAAAACAACAGGAAGAGTCAGATGAAAGTGATTGATAGAGAATTAGTACCTAATACCTTCAAGTACCAATCGCCCTCAAGGTCACGGTTATCAATCAAGATAAGATAGCAGGTGATCAATTACTTGAGACGCCTTAATACTAACGGAAAAGGAGAATAAATGTGTAGGTATGTTTTAATTCGAGAACATTCATGTTTGGGAAGAAATTTTATAGCCTACTGCAATTATAATAACAGGAAACAAGCTTCTGTAAAATATTAATTATAATTAAAAATAAAAACGATGTTCATATAGACGACGTTTCGATTTTAATTTAGGTACATAAAGGAGAGCTTTTTACTATCGCATAATTACATTTAAATAATAGTTTGTTTATGTTACCCAAACTACCTATAGTAACATATCTTATTTCCAAGAATACTAAAATTATGTCTGTGAAATCTTTATTTTCAACCCTTTCAAAACGTTAAATTTCTACTACATTCCCGATTCTTATCCCAATTAACATACATAACATTTCGAACAAAATTTCGACAATTACACATTTGAAGTACACCATTAGCATGTTTATAATCTGTATCAAACATTCAGAACTACAAGCAGAACTACAACACATGGCGTCATAATTTGTAATACGATGTTATAAGTGATCATGACATAAGATCCAAAGATAATGCGTACTTGATTGTTGAGATAATTGTTTCAATATCTTGAAGATATCATTTCTATGTATTACAAAACGTAAAACATGTTTATTATGGGTTGAACTTAGTATAGAAGAAAGAACAAATGCATCTCTAGACTCTAGATCCTAGAGCATAGGTGAACTTGCATTTAATATCATTAATCATCATCATTTTTGGCACTAACAAAACTAATGTTTGAGAATTAAAAAAATATATTTTCAATTTTTGAACACATATTGAATGCCCATTTATGTTTGCAGTTAAAGAATATTGAGCTCAAACTAGCATATTTATTATTTGTTCACTATTATGTCAGTTATTATAGGAGAACATACAAAATCGATAAAAATCTATTACATAATTTCAAAGCATGAAGCATAATTTCAAAAATGCATTAAAGATATGCATCAAAGAATCAACATAATATAATACGCTACAAAATCTATACAGAAATGCCCATATCCAGGCATGTTTTTTCATCTCATCAAGAGAAGCGACTAACGTCTTACGACAGGCATGAGGCATCGCTCGCATAGCATCTATTTGTTAGGTATATCAATTTATTCAATTGCTTTGAATCGGTCGGCATGACATGCGGGCTGGATAAGGGTTGTCACTTGTCAGAAAGAATGGGCCAGTGGATATGCGACTTGTATGAATAATTTAGTTTTAAATTTCAGATAGGCCTTATACATTTTTATAGCGATTTTAAAATATAATTTTTGTTATTTTTACATGACTTACAAACGAGTTTTTAATATCCAATACAATGTATTAATCCCTGCCCAAACAAATCCTATTTAGATTTTTATACTGTGCGACTACGAATTATTCTAAAATTAATAATTATACAGGTGACAACCCTGTATCCACGTGACACGAGCCCGAATGAATGGACAAATCACTCGGCCATTTCAGCACTCGAATCTGATTGATTTATTGTTGTTTGTAAATCACGACCGCCACAGCCAATGGGACACACATGCCATTTGAATCGAAACAAATACGAGACAAATATGGAATTAATGAAACACTAATAACTAGTGAAACAAATGGTCACAGATTATATATTCCACTGTGAAACATATGGTGATTAAAATTGATTCATAATTTATGGTCGTTTGTAAATTTTACAAAACAATAAATGGTAAAAACGTATTCAAACTTTAAATTAATAATTTTATTACGTAGATTGAGACTTTGTATAAGTTACTGCTATTAATAAATTCATTTTTAAGAATGGTAATAAAATTCTATGTTTCTAAAATTATAGTCTATGCCCATATGTGTTCGATAATTAAATATATTTTTTAGAAAGTTAGCCATTTAAAGAATGCCAAGGTCTACATCACTGATATTATTAGATCGAATAATCTATTTTTCACACCTGTCCCTACTAGTAATATAAAGCATATATAAAAATAATGTTAAGCACGACATTGTACTGTATTTGACCTTTGCGCTAAATATTTCCAATCAATGTCTCATTCGTTAATCCATTTGACATAAGTGTTACGTTATATTGCACGGGATAGTATATCTTATTACTATCACAATAGTAGTAAAATTAGCTTGAATTGAGCAGTCGATAGTTTGATTGATAATGTAAGTGTAGACAGCCTTCAGGCAACATTCGGGTCAGAAGATGACGGCTTGACATCTCGACGGCTTTATAAAGGAATTGATGGTGAACCTGACCCAATATTTTTTATTATTTGGATACTACATATTGTAAAAATTCTTAAATAATTATATTTTAATGAATTTCCCTCATATTAGGAATGCAATAAAATTCATTAGGTTAAATATATTATGTGATCGTGTGATAAACAAACCTAACATATAAATATCCTGGCAGGTGTGTTTATGAATAAATTATATAAAATAACAGTATTTTAAACTTATACAAAAGATAGAAAGTTATTTATTTAATTTATAGTTCTTTATTTATTTTAGAAATCTCTATAACATTAAAATTTCTCTGAAATATGCGTTTTAGTGAAATTGAATAAAAGTCAAATCTGGCGAGTTTAACAGTAACTTTGCTTGTAATAAATTAGTTAATTCGTCAAGGCCAAGAAAATCGAGAAAGAAGTTATAATTAAAAACTGACCAGAGCAGAAAAAACAAGGTCTTTGGCAACAGAACCAAGTGAACCTAAATAATTAAATTCTGAGAACGTCCGGGCAACATTTTATGATGAATTCTAAATTGTTAACAAATTAATTTATTCCATCAAAATTGAACATAATCCATCTTCGCTAAATAATTGATTATACAAATCCAATTTTGGTCGTGTTGCGAAACATAGAAAGTTCCATTTAGATTAAACAACAAATAACTCTAATCCATAATGCAATTTTCAATTACAGCGCACCTACGGCTTACGCATTACGCAACTATTGATGCAGAAATTATTCGCGTACGGAAACATTACGAGTTATTCATATTCGAACAACTGATGTCGCACAAGTATGCGGAACTTTTCATTTGGAACAATTGCGTTTATTGCGATTCCGAATTTAAAATATCGCGAACGGCGAACATTAAATATTCAGATTACCATATAAAGACATTCCGTTATCTTCGATAAACAATATCGCAACTTTTATTTTTATAGCGCGTTACAATAATATCGGCGGTGATACGGTGGATACCCGTTTCGAACCTGCGAACCGAACAACGGCGCCGGCATGTCATTGACATGGCATTTGAGATTATAACTAGTTTTTGTGTCTTCTGCTATCCTACGAGCTGCTGCTGCTGGCGAGGATGGCCCGTTATGGGCGGTGATAGTAGGTTAATTAATGAATAATGGATGCACTGCAATATTTCATGAGTTTCACCATCTGTTCCCGGCAGGCGTGCGCGGACGAGGAAGCGCAAATTTGCGTTTTAGATTCGCAACAGTGTTATGTCCGTCCGACACGTCAACCGCGCATTCAATACGCTCTCATAAAACCTCACGACGACTTTTACGCGCAATTGACAAACATGTAACCGACCAGATCTATAAAGCGAGCTGGTTCAGAAAATGGTTTCTTCCTTTTACCGCTACTCGCTTGGAAAATGTTCAATATGAAATTAATTAATTGCGCGTCAGCGGAGATTGATGTGATTACGCGATAGAGATCTCTAATACGAAAGCCTACTGGTCCATCCAGAAACTAATCAATAACGTTACATAGTCCACAATTAATTTACACGTCCTGAGCTTCTGTTGGACATAATTCGCCCGTAAGGTTATCGTCTCACGCAGAGCAGGTTGTGACTTACGCCACCTTTCGCTAAGACTGCACTAATATGGAGACGGGCAGCTGTCGTTTTTTCAATGATACCATAAGAGCTCCCGGCTCACCTGCGCGACCCAAGTTTGTTCTATTGCGATGTACGCCTGTCCGATACTACCTACCTGACGTCTTGAGATAACACCGTGACGTTTTATACTATTGACTAGCCATATGGACATTTTTCGAATGCGTAATAGAGGGCACTCACGGTTGACATATACGCTTTTAAGGTCAAAATATTTATTGAAAATTGAATATTGGAAACATAAGTGTTACACTTTAAAAGCTCTTTATTCCTTTTAGCCCGTAAAGTTGGCCATTACTACGATAGGTCCAATAGCCGTTGAGAGCTGTCGTTACTCCAAGGTACTTTTATGGGTTAGCCAGCTATGTTATAAAGTGTAGGATATTAAGCGCCCTTCCGAGAAGTGGTTTGATGAGTTTAACATACATTCCTGGGTTACGGGGCTGATGCGCATCGTTACCTCAGCTGTTATGATTGCCGCACCGTTAGACCGTGTCACCGCTATGTGCGAACATTATAATTGTAATTTAAATTATATAGCTCGGAAAACGTAATACATTAGATCATGTCTGTGCAAACGATTTGGAAAGATTTCCTTTTTGATACAAGTTTCAAGTTGAATTAGAAAAAAATAATCATGTGACCTTTGAATACAATCGTTAAGAAATAGAACCGAGGTGAATCATAATATCTTGGACACCGTTCACGTAGACCACTAGGAGCAAAAAATAAACCAATAAAATACGCAGCAGACTTTATTCAATGTAAAATTTAAACCCCATTTAAATATAAGGCATCTGTGCTGCCTTTTAAGGTCGCCCATCTTCCCTTTAGGGACGTCTCCATCGAACTGCATTCCGAATGCTCGTCACCAATTATACAACAACAACTGAAATCGCTTTTTTTTTTACTTCCCAACCGTTATTCGATCCAAACTCGTTCCCTTGGCCAAAAATGGCTACCGTGTACCAATTTCCTAGTCCCATTTTTTACACAAATATCCATGTCAATGCAATAAAAGTTCACGTGCAATTTCCATAAGTTTCGAGAGAATAAATTGTCGCTGAAGACGTGTTTACCGATAGCCGACCTCTTAACCAATATTTGTCAACATTTAAAAATAAAATCGGCAACATTTAAATCAATGTTCAACAGCTTATTTTTATATCTGCTCGCGCAGTCCGATCACTTGATACTTAGAAAATATTTTTGTTAAACTGTTGGAGACAATAAACAACGATAATTTATGCATAGGTCGCTATGAGGTTAATGTGGACAGAATTTTTAACAATATCCTATTAAAATCAAAATTCTATAATAAAATACAAGTAAAACTAATGGCAAGTAACCCAACAGGATAGCAGAATAGATGATCTCAAAATGAAACCTGATCGTCAATTAAATCAATTAGTAAGACTCGCCGATCGAACCGGCAATGTTCGATACACTTTTTGTTTGCATGACACGAATAATTAAAGCCATGGAACTTTCGGCACAGTGATCGCATTGTTTCGCTGCCCGGTGGCCTGATGACACCAATAGAACTATTGACGATAATCCGTGCGTTATTGGTACAGCAATGTAATATATTTCTACGTAATATGAGTCTTGTGTTGATGGGATGATGTCATATACATTTAGAAATACTGTCCATGGAAAGTTAGAAAATTTGACATTTGCCTCGGCTCTGTCCGGGTTGAAATCCTCAAATTTTATTAAGATTTTTTAGTCATCAATATAATTTCACCACCTCAAGTAGAATTGTTTCTAAAACAGCAACTCACTGTATCTCTATCATTTAAGTATGTGATATTGCTTCTGCATATGTCGCATACATAATGAATAGACCAACACTCAACAAACGCCATTTGTGTTTCATAACACAATATGGTATAGTTCACAAAATAATAATAAACCGTACCATCAAACAAAACAAGGAAAAGTACAATACAATGGAACTAAAGATATTCAAAGAAATAACTGTTTTTCGGTACGTAATCCAAGGTCAGATTTAGTGATATTAGTGTGACTGCAGCATAAACCTATGGGAAGTAATAATAAACAGAACAATGAGTGTTCTGATTGATGTGTGTACGTCATAGCAGACTCGTAAACTGGCTCTGGCTTTGTAGTACCGTCCATAGCGATAGCGGTGTTTAATTCACAAGTTCGTAATTCAGAAGTTCTGCTTATAGATTTTCTGGTGTAAATAACACATTAGAACCAGATTCAATGTCTATTGTCTATTACGATTTCTTTTTATCGGTTTTCATGTTTACGATATTGAAATTTTTCTACATTCAGGAAAATGTATGAAAGTATGTAGAAGTGATTGTTTTTAACTGACGTTAAAATTAAGCTTATCGCGACTTATCTTTCGATGATTCAGATCTGACGAGTTGTTATTATCCTTAATTATGCGCACTCAATTAACATCTGCTACTACTTTCGACTTCAGACGATATAACATATTTACATAAAATTCCATTTGTATAGAACAATATGTAGCACGATATAAATACGTATGAAATCAACCAATAAAATGTTTACGCGCACGCATTAGCGATGCAAACAATTTCTTTTCGTGCGAGCAATGTTGTATAAACGTCTTTCAACCGTTGCCAACATTGTATACTTTTTAATCGCCAATAATGTCCCGAGGATAACACGGCCATTAAGCGATTTAGCGCCACCTCGGATTCCTGTCTAAACTAAGCAAATGTGACTTTATTAGTTCGATTTAAGGGTCAATTTAATTTGGATGATGGTGTGCGTTATCCTGGACGAAGGCCAACAGGCAATTGAATGAGTGACGGTGGAGAAGACGGTCACGAACTGACTATTTCGGGGAGGTCGAATGCTGAAGTGAACCTGAGTCAGCTCTTGAGTTGCCCATTGAGGTGGCTACGGGTGTTTACGATTGCTGGAGCTCTTTGAGTTTCGCGGACCATCTGTTACGAGATGATTATACAAAGTTAAATTGTAGTTGTTGACCAAGTGTTATTTTTAATTTGCACTTGACGTGCGTATTTGAAATTGAGGAAAAGCTGTGTTTGTATTATTATGAGTTAATTCCATACGCAATAGAAATAGAGATGATAGAAAAAGAGATCATCTTTATTTGTAAAATCAAATTCTATATTGGTATTAGAATTAGAATATTTTACATGGTCTGGATTACAAAAGTAATACAGGGTAAAATCGAGTGTCAATACGCGATGTTTGAATAAATCAAGAGTGTGTCAAACGTGACTACGGTACTGAGGAGCACATTACTTTAAGGGCTGTATTGTAAAGATTTCTTATGGTAGAGTTAGTTTCTGTGAAACATTTCTATAAAAGGAAAAAATAAAAGTGTAAAGTTAAATAATCAATCCATTTCTATTATTTTTCAACCATATTGAATCGAGTTAAAAGGTTAAGGCGATTATAGAGTTGGACGAAATTCGTTTCAATTGGAGACGATAGAGCAAGCTATTTTCATATACCTATTATAAAATAGCGTAATTATACTGTTTTAATATTAGATATATTTAGCTCAGACTTAATATCTGCAATAATATTATCGTTGGCAGCCCTAACTCCGCACGTACATCTCGTCTAGATCAGGACATTATCCCTTTGATAGACAATCATCTCTTCATTTCTATTGAGATTCGCTGAGTAATTGGAGTCATGCTGTCTCTTAGATATTGCGACATTTATACCGTTGTGCTGAATAATATGCTAAGGCATTTCATTTAAACATTTTGCAGAGAAAATAAATAAGGACAGAAAATAACTATAGACTTTCGGGGGAGCATTGCAAACCTAAGCTTGTATTAAAAAAGGATTTAGTCAAATTTAATCATTTTCAACAATATGAATGAAATGCATTCAGGGTTTATAATCTGAAATATTTTATTTTCGTATTATGTAATAATGTAACATGCAGTATTGTATCGGCATTGGCGTAGAAAGAGGAGAGGCGCTATGAATCTTTTTAATATTTTTTTCTAACACCAGTTGAAGGCAGATGATTAATATCATAATTACAGTCTGAACAAAATGTTCGCTCGTCGTTCTGAAGATAAATTTAACTCTCTGATTTGCGAATACCTATAGAAAATGATCAGATAAATGTAATGACATAATATCTATGATAGCAAGTTTTAGAAAATATTTCTCTCTTTTTTAAATATAGGTAGTGCAGTCATAGAAAAGATTTGATAAAAAAATGAAGCTATTGTAACTAAACTATCGATTGTAAGATATCGATTTTTTAATCGCTACTATTAAAATGATAGAGTCTATTCAGATTTACAAATAAATATTATTCAGTAGCAATTTCGGCACAAAAAGCTGTAAGATACGACACAAACAAGTCAATTAGTTAAACGAACGGGCGGGAATATGATATGACGATATAGTTAAGGTCAAGTTACAACATAGAGTGGCCTTCGGTGTACTAGTGATGAATATAGGCCGATATTTTGTGTGATTAATTCAATCACATAATTGTATTCGTTTATATAGCTCACGATACACGGAAAAACGTGTCAAAACTGGTCGGATTTCGATAAAATATCTACAAAATTACTCTACATTATGGCATAGGTATATACCTAAGTAATGAATTCAATCTGACCTTCCAAGAAAAATATTTAAATTATTTTTCTTTACATGCGGCGTAGTTTATCAGCTAATGGTCACTACATGAGTAAAACAACAATGATCGCATGTGGCACGGTATTGGCAGAGCAAAATGTGTACGCAAGAAATATTACAAATATTTGATAAAAAGTGCATGCACAGCACAGCTATTAATTACGAATTCCGATGAAAATGAAGAGACAGCACGCGTGCAGTTTTTGCAACGTTCGACTAATCCTACGCATTTGCTGAAGCAGAAAACGGAAAATTCTGCCATAATAATATTACTTGATAAGACTAATAAACAGGAATCGTGTAGCGTATTATCAAACCGGCGCTTTGTTTAGATAAGCGGTAGGTATTGTTTAAGATAACACTGGATGGTGTTCGAATTTATCGCGAAAAACTGCGTCAATCGCGGTATTTTGATTCCGCTCACCTTAGCTCCAATATTGGCGTTCATCCAAGCTCACGCGCAGACGGCTGTGACTGCAGATACCGTCCAGTATACTCCACAACACAGTACCTAGGTTCAGAACAGAACACACAACGGCAACCGGAGAGTCGCGATAACACAGAACAATAACCAATGTTGGTCTTTCACATCACAACTATCACAGGTGCACGAATTTTGTAAATACGCTCGTAGCCGGCGACACGTGCGCTCTCGACAGTATACCGCGCTAATTTCGATAGCGGCTCGGACGACGAGCGGCACCCCTACTACACGACTGCCGTACGCGGATGGTACAGCTCGACTGACGAGACGCCGGCCGCCGGCATAGCATAGCGCACTCGGCCGTTTTCCCAACCCCTTGCGCTCATCCCTGTACCGAGCTTCTTGCAGCGAGCAAAAAATGAGAACGTCATACCGTACCACGTTTCAGTCGAAGCATCTTACCACTTTTTCATTAAATCGCGTAATTATTCACACCATTTAAGGCGCTGAATTAACGTACGAGCGTAAATAGTATCGTCTCGGGTCGGATTCTCATGTGAATGTTGCCAGTGGAAACGATAATCGTCCGGCGATTATGGGAATGCGAGTTTTTAATACAAAAACATTATGGTAAGTAATTGTGCGACGATTAATAAGACCAGAAATAATTATACAATTGTATGTGTAATAAGATATGATTAATGGAAATGTTAATTTACGAAATACTGATCATTTTTGCGATGTTAACTTTATAAAGAGTTTTCAGAACTCAATAATTATTTAAGGAGAACAATAGTGAAGTGTTTCATTCAGGTAATATTTATTTTTATAATTGCCAGTTATGATAAATGTCCCAGAAATTCCTCACTATAAATTAAGTAAACAATAATTCATTTATTTATCTAGATTGTGATAATCTATTTATTTTTTTATTTTATTTTATTTATTTATTTTATTAAAAACTTTTGGTACACATACAGTAAAAATCTTACAAAATTACAATGCAATTTATCTTTCTTAATGCCTTATACATGGTTATATATATTATAAAACGTCTTTTTTAATGATTTATACAGGAAAAATTCTTTCTATTCACCAAATCCAATTATAAAAGATAAGCGAACTTTATTGAATATTATAAAGCGTATTCATGCAAGTTTGCAAATAAGATTTAAAAGCTCCTTGGAGAACAAACGTCGCATTTATTTTAATAATTATGAATTCCTAATCATATTATCCATTTATTCAAATAAAGCATTATTATTAATGAAGATAAAAAGTAAATAAATAAACCTTATTTTTTATAAACATCCCATCTTGTTAATAAGATGCAAATTGCAAATGTTATCCAGATACGGATAAGCAATCAAAGGAAAGGAAACATAACCATCCTTATTATTACCTTACACGTATAAAATAGATCGTGTGTGCCGAGGTCATGTGTCAGAAGTGAAACTTCTTTGGCAAGATTCAAAGATACCAAAATCACTCTACTCCTTAAAATTTTAATCTCAACGCGCCTAAAGAAGTTTCACTTCAAAACATTCAATGTCACCTAGACAATAAGGAGAGTGTGCAATGGGCGGACGGGTGACGCCGGCTGTCGAAACTAGCTATGAGCTATCACGTACAAGCAACGGTACCACTGCACTCATTTGAATTTAGTCGCACTGTGTTTTGAGGACGCGATATATTTAGAATAAACAATAATAGTGTTTCCTTGTGTATTTTACGCGATTTCAGATATGTGACGGTCAGACTGCGCTGCATGTTCGCTTATAATATCCAATGACACGGTTTTAAATCTTGTTTTTTTATGCAAGAGAAGGCAACAGAGCAGACGCGTCACCTGATGGAAATTAAAATATGCTAATTTTCTTTTTCTTTTATTGGGGCTGACCTGACGGGCTGACATTTTTTGTAGTGGCTTATTGAATTAATGTTAAGAGAAAATTGTGAATAAAATTTAAGTTGTGATTTGGAATTGAAATTAGTTAAAATAAATGAACGCAAATGCGTGCTAAATAAGTTTCAATACAAACTGACTGTCTCACAAAGCGATGTACGACGTACATTAAAGGTTTTATATACTACTTAGAATAAACTATTAATACATTATTTATAAGCAATGTGAAAGTAACACATTGAAAGTTAACGTTCTATATAATAGTTATGTAAAGTGTAAACTTGGTAGAATATAAACGACTATAATATATTGTAATATAAAACAATTCGAATAAAAGAAAACCATTTGTGATGTTATCAAACAATCTAGTGATATAATTTTTATGTTTTTGACTATTACGGAAATTTAAATTAACATACTTACATAATTGTTTTGAAAAGCGCATATAAAATATCTGTTATACACAAAACAACTAATTAAAATGCTGATTTTAAAAGATAACATATATTCGATCTGTTTTGATATCTATCTTCGATAACAACTTTAAATACTTGCTCTATTAGGTAGAGGTTTGTGATTATTCTAGAAGATTTTTGTACAAAATTCTTATACATACACAAGTATTTGTTCATTAAGAAGAACCTACAATTAATCTCGCAAAAGGCCGGATGACCAACCACTACACATTCATTTTGCACGAGAATAAAGATAAGACGAATGAATGAAGATTATCGTTTATAGCATCGATAACCCGACCGTGTGAAGTGAACACGTAATATATAGAGCGGATCAAAGGATGAAAGCGTACGTAATTCGATCGCGTTATACTTGATTGATAAGTAGAATAACTGCGCTTGCTTCCTTATTATTGTCATAATTTTCTATCGTCGTTGTTATAAGTCATGTTTGTAAGAGATTATTGTAGACGTCCTGTTAATATAATGTACACATTAACTAGCTGATACTCCCAGGGTTCAATATTATATATGCACTGTATACAAATATAATATATCCACTAACTGCTATTCCCAGGGTTTTATCGGGTAAAAGGTAGGCACACAAGTATATATAGGAAGTGTAACATAACTAAAAACTTGAATATAGAAGTAATAAAATGTACATAAAGTTTCTAGTGGAAATCATCAGTTATTTTTATTCGTAGAGTTACTTATGGAAAGCCACTTTATTATTAAAGTACATTAAGTATTCATTTTCAGTCTCATAAATGCTACACAATTTACAGTTTAACTTACACTGTGTTATCGTTAACAACAATTCAATTTAAATCCATAAAAACCTTCACTTTCAAACCGCTCGAGCTCATTACATGAAAAACGCAATGTCAATAAATACGTCCACATTTTCAGCAATCGTTAAGTATTTCCCTTACTTTCTCCAAGCATTGTATCGGAGGTGTCGATTTATCGACGTGCCGTATCTTCGACAAGGGAATCGAACCTACGCCCAGCGTGAACAAGTTTCAGCGTTGACTCACGGACTATGGTTATCGAATGATATTCTGGGGCAAAAAGAGAAATATAGTGAAGTAAACAATAGTATATACTTGTTTTTTTTAATTGCATGTTTGGGCAATGGAAAGGAAATAGGAAAAATACAACATATTCTAGAATGAGTACTTATAATATCAATTTATTAAAAGAAAAGAACCATATATTTCTTTTAATTTATACTTAGAGATTTGTAAGCTCTACTTTTTAGTAAAAAAGTAAAGTAAATTTTTTACTGTAAATTTGTATCAGACTATCTTGTTTCAATTGCATATTTCTTCTTTAAATAACGGTAACAAAAATAATGGAACGAACAGTATAATTGTTTGCATTAATTGCGTTTATCACGATTATATAATATTTTATAACTCTTTCATGTATTATTTACTATTCAACCTTTATAACAGGTGACGCGTTTTTCTTTCAGGATCATAAAATGGAACAAATATAACCTAAACACCAGAAAAAACAGCTAAAATCCAACAATGTCCATCACACTGTATTCTTCCATTGAATCATTGATTATGGAACCTAAACTTACACGCATTCGAGTTACGACCCACTTACTAGTTACACTGCTGCACCAATCTCAAACAGAACAGATTTTACTCACAAATGTACATTTCACTTACAGCTGGCTAAATTTGCCCAAGGGAAGAACCGACAGGAGATTGAAACCCCTCTCATTTCCCTATGTAAAGGAAATGAACGCTTGCGATAGCAAGGTTCCATTCTCGACACTACATGTGTTATAAATCTGTTTATTCTATATTCATGTATGTATCGGAGGCTGCATAATTAAGATTGCAACGGCGGGAGATTTATTTTTTTAAAGCACTTGAAGGCAAAGCTAAGGCGATTACATCATTAGTCTCTAACTGTAAGGCGTTTTTACACGATTCGATTTATTACCAGGTTTAGTATCCACAAGAGCGCAAAAACTATCAAATATATACAATATTTCATACCATAATTTAACTTTCACTAATTTTCATGAACGATTCTAGACCCGTCCATAATTCTATAACATTTGTAATGTTGTTTGTATTTTGTAGGATTCATAAAGTACCTAATCATAGGAACAGTTATATTGGGCTGGTTTCTGTTGTAAGTTATAACAAAGTATTAATATATTAGAGAGAACTAAAGAAAATGTATTAAACCAAGATATAATTAATAGATTTATAACAATTAAATTTGGATAAAAATACTTTTATACGTATCGCAGGTCAAAACTAGTTATTTATATAGACTTGAAATAGCTTAGTACATTCGAAAAGCCCCGACAAGGAAAACCCAGGGTATAAAATGTGCAGTGACCCCATTAAAATATTTTACTGTTGAGAGAGCAAGGAAAAGTTCACAATATGTAAATAACTTCTAGGGTTTTACGTTTGTATTTTAAAGATTTTAACATTAAATTTTCCGAAGTATAAAAACTCGTTCGCGAGAAGATATTCTGTTTTAAAAAGTTTTTACACTAAACGTAAAACCCAAAATTACAAATATGTTGTGTTCTTTCGTATTCACGTATATTATATTGGCCAAGTTATTGTCAGGCGAATGTTTGTGTATTGTTATTTTTTGTCTCAAAAGTACTAATAAGAATAGTATGTACCTACTACCTACTGCAGAATTTATTATTTCGGGTATAAAAACGTTTAAACTTTTTAAAAAAATGTATTATATTCATCATATAAAAACACATTACAAACCCCTCTTTATTTTTAAACACTTCAAAAAAACTACAAAAAATCCCCAGTGTACACACGCCCTAATCTCGAACACATCTACAAATCCGTCGGAAATAGCATATCACGTAGCTGTCGATAATGCAGGCAATTAATAGTGCGCCGGCGCAGGTATCGAGACAGGTAGTTGTAGGAAACATTCCTATAGTTAATTGATATTTGCATAGTTAGTCGCTGTAGTGAGTTCAACGAGACGTGGTTAGCGGATGATGAGGTCAAGTTTTTGGTTTAATTTTAAGATTGATGATTAAAAAAATGTTCTATGAAGATATTTAGTATTGTATCTTGTTTTGTACAGAATAGAACAATTATTTCGTAAAGCCGATGTGTATGATGGTTTGAATAATTTAGAGAAGTGGTGCATTGCATAAATATGTAATAAGTAGTGAATAAATATGTAACTGTTTAATTTTTTATAGTAACATTTTTAAAGTTTATTTTTAAGTAGCCAGGTCTTGTAGTAATGACTAGCTGCGCTCCGCGGTTTCACCCGCGTGGCTCCGTTTCTGTTGGTCTTAGCGTGATGATATGTATAGCCTATAGCCTTCCTCGATAAATGGGCTATCCAACACCGAAAGAATTTTTCAAATCGGACCAGTAGTTTTAGAGATAAGCGCGTTCTAACAAACAAACTCTTCAGCTTTATAATATTCCTTTGGTGTTACTTACTGAGATATTAGAAGATATAGACAAACCATAACTGTATTTTAAACTATATTTTTTACTTCTCACCCATCTAAAACATAATCACTGACAAAATAATCAATTAAAAACTACCCTACAAAATAAACAAAATGCCACACCGCTATGCGCTCACTATACTCGTTAGCACTATACGCGGAAGTTGCATCTGTGACCTATCCTTAGCTTAATTTACAGCATCCAGTACTTAAGGCTTTTCATGTATTAGCCGATGACCCCACTTTGCACGTTGTGATATAACCGATTATTAAATGGAGCTAAAGTTATAGGGCACATGTTTGCTAGTTTCCTGTTTCATAGTATATTAAATAAGTAGGATACTGACATTATTTTATATTTTTGTGATTTAATCTATTGTTTTATTGTATTTTCCTTTTTCAATGTGAGAAATAAATTGTGTATTCTTCACTGGATGATATTGTCAACATAATATGAATTCAATAAATTTAAATTTTAACTCATATTTATTTGATTCTTTTCCGTAAGTATCGAATGATATTGAGAAATTGCTATTCAATAAATCAACTTTGTAGATTGATATTATACAGTAAAAAGGTGATTGCTCGATTGATTTACGCATTTTAACAAATAATACAGTACGGTTAGCAATTTAGTTTTTCCAAATTTGTCATAGAGCAACGGCCTCAGTTCTAATTCGCAGAAACGAATCATTTAGTTTTCATCAGTTTTTACATTAACCCATTTGAAAGACAGTTATCTGCCACAAAAATATTACAACGGCAACTCTTTTTGTTAAATTGCTAATTGTTAAATATAATTGATTTATTTTGCACAACTTCCAAATTAAAAATATTGTTGAAACAGTTTGCTACTAGGTTTGCTTTACGGCCCCCCCCATTTTTCCAAGCCTTGTCGTGGCGGGGGGGCTTAGTACCTGGGTTGCAAGCCAGCATCTTGGGGAAGCTAATATGGAATAGACAAGTGCCGCTCCCGATTTGTTTTTCATAAAACTATACGGGATGCGGCTATTTGACGTTTGACGGAATGCCATTGGCATCATTGAAGAAGGTCCTTGGAGACCAACGGCTGCAACACAGCGATGGATGGCGGTTGGTGAACCGCGGCGCGGCGGGCTCAGCGGGAGGATGTCCCTTGCTGGGCATTGGGGCTTTGGCCCTCCGCCGGGCAAACTGTTACCTCTAACGTGCGACGTTGTCATGTCTAGCGGCACGTTAGAGACCAGGGGGCTTGCCTTAATCGGCCGGCCCAAGAGGAAGGTGACCTCAGAAAAAACCCCTCCAATTCGGCGTTGGGGCGCCCCCCGGGGCCAAAGCGCGGCGTCGAATTTCTGCCTCCCGCCGGGTGGCAGGTGTCTTGGCGAGTGGATCAAGTCGGAGCGGCCAACCCCCGGATACCGCCCGTCCTCCGGGGCGTAATAGGGTTACCCGGGAGCAGGGGGCACCTCCCGGGCGGACCGTATACATCCCCCATGCTCGTGGGAACTTACCAAGTACAATATGAAACCCCAACTTGAAGTAGAAGGCGATATGCCGAGAGAATCGGCGATTAAAAGGTGTAATGTTGTGTTGGAACGTGTGACAGGCGCTACCCCAACACCTACCACAGCTGCTGGTGGAACTGTCAACCGCTCTTATGCGGTAACAGATGCGGCCGCAGAGTCGGACTCTCCCCACTCTATGGCGAGCATCAATTCACAAACTACTATGAGCCCCATGGTTCGCCGGGAGGCTCTATGTACCCCGAATAAGGAGTCACGTTTTTGGCGATGTCGAAAACGTTCTCGGTTGGATGATGGAAGCTCTAGTGACACTTCCATCCCATCTTCGTCTGGAAGAAAACCTCGGACAGGCCTGCGCAAGGCGCACAGGGCAGAAAAGGATAGCCAAGAGGAAGTAGAACACAGAGCAGCAGGCTCAGGAGATCCAGAGCCAAAACCTGTGCGTTCGCCCGCCGTAGAGTTGCAGACGACTGACGCGAACACAAACACAGCGACCGAAGATCTACGGAAAAGGATCGAAGTTAATCTGGCGACCGTAGAACAGATCGCCAAAGCGTCCAATCGCCTAAAGACGACCTATGTAGCCGATCTGAGAAACGCTGCTAGGGCAATTAGAGAAGATGCCGATTCCCTTGCTTTTAGGACGTTAACTGACGAAACAAGTGCGCTTCGTGCAGAAAATGAGCGTTTGCGCATAAGGCTTGACTTTCTCCAAAGTGAGATGCGAGAAATGCGACTGCTCATGCAACGGGGCCCGGTTGCCTCTGCACAAGCAGCGGAGTTGCCGCAGGACTTCGAAGCCAGGATGATCCGTCTACTGGGAGAGCTGATCGATGAACGGTTTAATAACTTAGTGCCTCAACCAAATCCGCAATCGCGATCCCGCCCGTCTACTGCGGCGGATAGACGAGGTAGCCGGATCGCTGATATTCGACAGGAGAGTTGCTCTGAAGCCTCAGAGGATACGAGACCAAAACTAAGGGGAACTAAAACCATAATGACCCAAGATGGGACGAAGAACAAAGAAACTAAGGAGAAAAAGAAGGGAGACAAGAAGAAGAAGAAGAAGAAGGGAAAAGGATTAGGTAACGAAAAACAGATGGAAGAACCGGTCCCTGATATCCCCCCCGCGGTGGTGGTCTCCACGCATCTTGACGTGGAATCCCCTGCTGTGCCTGCAGCCACCTGCTCTGAGGAGGGATGGTCAGTTGTTGCAAAGAGGGGCAGAGCGAGTGCAAACAAAGTGCAGCAGGCCGGGCTCACTAAGCACACGGCGGAATCGCGAAAAGCGTCTCAACACCCCCAGTCAGCACAACCTAAGCTAAGGGCTCCGAGGTCCGCGGCAGTCGTTCTGACAATTCCATCCGAGGCCCAGACCAGCGGTGTAACGTATGCTACAGCTATCCAAGAGGCGAGATCCAAAATAGACTTGAAGGAATCCGGAATCGAATGTGTGAAATTTCGCCAAGCGGTCACGGGAGCCACAATCATACAGATTTCTGGACCGGGAAGCGACGAGAAGGCTGATCTGCTATCGGTTAAACTGAAGACCCTATTTAAGGACAAAAATATCAAAGTCTCTAGGCCCGTAAAAATGGCGGATCTACGGGTGTCAGGTCTAGATGCGTCTATAACAGCGAACGACCTGAAGGAAGCCATAGTCAAAAAAGGTGAATGCTCGGCTGAACAGATAAGAGTGAGTCAGATAAAAAAGGACAAAACCGGATTGTACGCAGCCTGGGTAAACTGCCCTGTAACAGCGGCCAAAAAAGTCAGCGAGGCACGTTTCCTCGTTGGATGGGTTGCGGCGAGGGTAAGGGTGCAAAAACCACGGGAGCTACGTTGCTTTCGCTGCCTAGAAGTTGGTCACGTTGCTAACCGTTGTGTTGCGGAATGTGACCGCAGCCAGCTGTGCTACCGCTGCGGGCAGCCAGACCATAAAGCCGCCAGTTGTACCGCTAAGCCCAACTGCACAGTATGCGCGGCTGCTGGCAGGAAAGCAGACCATCGCTTAGGCGGCAACGGCTGCTCAGCGGACAAGGGGCCCAAAAAGAGGCCCATAAAACCTACTGCGGGCTCCCAGACAGAAGCATCAAATAATATGGAGACTATGGAAACCGCTACAGTATAGCATGGCTCTACGCTTCCTGCAATCAAATCTTAATCACTGTGCCAGGGCTCAGGACTTATTGATCCAGAGCCTGGCACAGTGGTCAATACACCTTGCAATATTATCGGAACCCTACGCTGTACCCAGCGGGCGTGATAATTGGATCGGAGACCTCGATGAAGTAGCTGCCATAGTGATGACACAGGCGGAGGGATCACCTCCGGTTCGCGCACAGGTGAAGGGTCACGGTTGCGTGGCTGTTAGGCTCATCGACACGGTTGTTATCGGCACATACTTCTCACCTAATAAAACGCTTCCTGAGTTTGAAGCGTTTTTGGGAGAAGTGGGCTCCCTGATTCAATGGGGCCGCCCTCATAAAATCATCGTTGCTGGAGACCTCAACGCTAAGTCTGTGGCTTGGGGTTCTTCTGCCTCGGATGCCCGTGGAGATGTCCTAGTAGAATGGCTCGCGACCCAAAATCTGGTTCCGCTCAACCAAGGCACCGAAAACACATGTGTGCGATTGCGGGGAGGCTCAGTGGTAGACGTGACTTTCGCGAGTCCCTCTCTTGCCTGTCGTGTCCAAGGTTGGCGGGTCCTGTCGGAGGTTGAGACCCTATCTGATCACAAATACATCAGATTCGAGGTTCTCCCTACGACAGGCGTTGCTAGGAACACAAACCATGCTCCTGTCGAGACCAATCCGAGATGGTCCCTTAAAAGCCTAGATAGAAACCTGCTAGAATTAGCGTCTTTAATCAGGGCGTGGTGTCCAAAACCTGACGCTAAAAACGTAGATACAGAAGCGGAATGGTTTGCCGATACAATGCGGCAAATATCGGATGCCGCAATGTCTAGACTGAAAAGATATCTCCCACATAACAAAGTTTACTGGTGGTCGACGGAACATGCGCGGCTCCGATTAGCCTGTGTAACCGCGAGACGCCGATATACCAAATATAGGCGAAGGAGGAGGCGTGCGGATTATTCAACTACTGAGGAGACTGAACGATATACCATGTATCAGGATGCCAAAAAGGCTCTCAGAGATGCCATTGCGGTCGCGAAGGAAAGAGCCTGGGCTGAATTGATGGACACGCTGAACCTGAATCCCTGGGGACGCCCTTACAGGCTGGTAATGAATAAGCTGCGTCCCTGGGCCCCACCGCTAACATCTACGTTGGAGCCAGCGCTGCTTCAAAAGGTGGTGACAACCCTATTTCCAGGTCATAGACAAAATGCAACTGATCTTGCAAGTCGAGTCGGAAGCGTTGATCAAGAAGAGCTGACCTGCGAACCCATTCCGGACGTGTCCTTAGCCGAATTGAATGCAGCAGTAGACCGTCTGAAAAGGAAGACTACCGCCCCGGGCCCGGATGGAGTGCACGGTAGAGTATGGTCCCATGCCTTGTCTCATGGATTGGATCAGCGCTTCTGTGATCTTTTAACAGAATGCCTTAAGATCGGTAGATTTCCAGAGCGTTGGAAAACGGGGCGCCTAGTTCTGTTAAAGAAGAGTGGCAAACCAGCAGATTCACCATCAGCATATAGGCCGATCGTCCTGCTTGATGAAGCCGGCAAGCTTTTCGAGCGCATAATCTCCAGCCGCATTCAGACCCACCTGTCACAGATAGGACCAGACCTGCAGGAATCGCAATTTGGTTTTAGGCAGGGACGCTCTACAGTGGATGCAATAGCTCGATTGCGAGACATCTGTGAAGGATCCGTCTCCCAAGGTGGGGTAGCAGTGGCAATATCATTGGATATTTCCAATGCTTTTAACACCCTGCCTTGGGACAAAATTTTAGACGGCCTAGCCCGACACCAACTACCGCCGTATCTACGCCGTATTATCGGTTCTTATCTCTGTGGGCGTCAAATTACCTTTCAAAGGCAAGGCGGCTGGGGTAGTCACAGAGTTGCATGCGGTGTTCCACAGGGCTCTGTATTGGGGCCTCTTCTGTGGAACATCGGATATAACCACGTACTACGAGGAGAGCTGCCGCAAGGAGTTTGCGCTATTTGCTACGCCGATGACACCCTAGTGGTATCCACGGGCCGAGATTTCAGGGAGGCGCGTCTCCGAGCCACAGCTGGAGTGGCACAGGTGGTCGGCCGAATCAAAAGTCTCGGTCTAAAAGTAGCCCTCGAAAAATCTGAGGCTATATGCTTCCATGGCCACCGGAGGGCCCCACCACCGGGGGAAGAGATTGTAGTGAGTGGAGTGCCCATCCGAATTGGGCCCAGACTGAAATACCTTGGTCTGGTGCTCGATTCGCGATGGACATTCCAAGCTCACTTTTCGGCACTGGCCACCAAGCTCGGCACCACGGCAGCGGCTCTCTGCCGCATTATGCCAAATATTGGAGGGCCGAGTTGGGGGTGTCGCCGACTTTTCGCTGGTGTTGTGCGATCACAAGCATTGTACGGGTGTCCGATATGGGCGGACAAACTGCTGACGCGCAATACAATCGTACTACGGCGGGCACAACGAGTGGTAGCCTTAAGAGTTGCTAGGGCGTACCGTACCGTCTCCTACGATGCGGTTTGCGTCATCGCCGGAACGGCACCCTGGCACCTTGAAGCCGCTGCCCTTTCACAGGTTTACTGGCGCAGAGCTGAGGCAAGAGGGAGAGACGAGAACCTGCCTCTCGAAACACTCCAAGAATGGAAACGGGAAGCTCGCGACGCGGTGTTTCGCCGATGGCGTCGAGAACTAGACTCGTCTTGCGTGGGGGCCTGGACTCTGAATGCAATCAGACCAGTACTCAGAGAATGGGTGGAAAGGCGATGGGGGTCGATCAACTACCGACTGGTGCAGGTTCTGTCTGGGCACGGGTGCTTCGGCAGCTACCTGAACAGGATAGGTCGTGAGCCAGCTCCCGTCTGCCATCACTGTAGCAGCCTCCAAGATACGGCTTTGCACACCCTGGTGCAGTGCCCTTCCTGGACAGACGAACGTGGGTCCCTCCAGAGCCTGCTGGGAGCAGACACCCAGCTTACCCTACAAGCTCTTGTAGAGGCAATGGTCACGGACGAAACTGACAATTCATGGAAGACCGTCGTCACGTTCTGTGCGACGGTAATGAAAAGGAAGGAGGACGCAGAGAGGGCCCGGGAAAATGACCCAGCGGCGGACCCTCTGCGACGGCGCAGACCCGGTAGGCGCAGACGTCTATATGACCAGCGCCAGCCGTAACATAACACTTAAGGGAAAAACACGGGGGGAGGTTTTCGTAGATACGCGCATACTGTAGTTATGCTCGCGGCAAGAAAACTGAATCCCCTCGCGTCATAAGATGGTTAGGTCCGGAAATGGACGGCGATATTATTCAATATTGGCGGCCATTGCACACTTCCGGGCGTCGACGAGCCGCGAAGAAGCGGCAGTCGCCACACGGTCGGCGGGGGTATAAGGCCTGGCTGTTAACCCCCGCCGCCCAGGGCGAAAGACGGCCACCGTTGGGTTTTAGTGGGTATGGCTTGCAGCGAGTCCCACATACCCCCTTGGACAGCAAAACTGCCAAGGGGGATGCGTAAATGCATTTCCCAACGTTAAAAAAAAAAAATAAAAAAAAAAAAAAAAATAAAAAAAAAAAAAAAAAGGTTTGCTTTACGGCTTCGCTTGGGGTGGCAGGGGTAAGTGTCCTCTACAAATTTTTAAATGCAATTTCACCTTGCTAGGTTGATAGTTGATAAAACAACCCGATCGATTCCTTGACATCAAAATGGGTACAGCGGTTTATCGATGCAAAGGCAGTTTCCAATTAAATTAAACAAATTTATAATATTATTAATATGTTATAAGAACCTACTTACTAATCTTGTCATAAGGTTATGTATAAGATTATTTCCCACATATAAAACGTTAAAAACACGATCGGATCATGTTTATAGGTCATCTTTAGATCCTATAAGGATAAGCTAATTAATTGGTCGTCGACGTTCACGCTTCATTTGTTTAAATCGCATCATAATCGACCTAGTGAACTCGGCTTCGAAACCTTTTTATATTTATTTCATCGGTTAGTGATACACGGGTAACCTTTACACTTTTTCTCTATTTTTAATAATAGGTAGGCTAGGATAAATAATTAAGTCAATAAGATTGTTTATTTTAGTCTATAGTAAATTGTATAGGGATAAGAATAACACTAAGCTCGTATTCCTGGTAAAATACCTAACAGTTTTGATCCCAAATAAACCATAACTAGTAAGTTGAAGTTAAAATCATAAAACTAACAATTTTATATGACTAGATAGATTTGAACTATACCTACAAGGCCAAGGCTTCCAATCCAGGACTTAACACATTTATTTTCGACTAATACACCATCAAGACAACTGACAAGAGACCTAAATTATAGGACACCTACTAATTTATCGAATCACACATTTGCACGCGGTAATTCACATATTCTTTATTTGCATCACACGCTGTATTTCGAGCAGCTGACATTTATTACAGACAAATGCGTTAGTTCACGATTGAGACAAAAACGGGACGTCAAGGTCAGATACAGATCGGTTCACATGACGTGCCGTGCATCGTGAGTAAATGCTAATGATTCAAACTTATAATGCTTTTAATATAATTATAATCATTGTTTGTTGGGTGTAGTAATTTCATGTAATCGATGTTTTTTTATTTATTTCGTGTATGGAAAGTACATACAGACGTCCGCGTCGTTTTAATTGTGATGTTTCGTTAATTGTTACATGCACTGTATAAAATTGTTTAAGCACACTTTTTAAACATGTGTGATACTTGATTATTGTTATTTAGATAACATTGTAATAAACACAATATAGTGTCTTATAGATACACGAAACAGAAAGCTTTTAAATGAATTTAATAGATAAATTATTAACTCAGCCCCCGGAATCACAGACACAATAGAAAATCTATTGTGTCGTGGTCAGATTGGGCCGCTCGGGGCTCAATGGGTTAAATCCATTTTACTTAATTCAAAAGCTTCATATATTTAAAATATAACAAAAAAAAAAAAACTACGAATCAAGAACCTCTATCGTAACCTCTATAAAATATATCTATGTTTATCATATCTATACATATAATAAAATCGTAGGAAAGTCAAAACTGTACATTGAATATTTTTTTAAAAGAATACATAATCCATGATCTATAATCGATATAGAAGCCAAAAACATAGTTTTTAGAATTTTTGTCTGTTTGTCTGTTTGTCGGTTTGTCTGTTTGTCTGTTTGTCTGTATATTTGTCCGAGCTAATCTCGAAAAGTACTGCATAGATTGACTTCAAATTTTGCATGAATATTACTAACAGGTCGGGAGAGGCTTTTATATACATATTATCATGCTATCACCTCCGGGGGAGGAGCTGTGAACCTTTATTTTTCTTACGTATTCCGTGTATTACACAGCGTACAATCTAAAGACTCATGTTTAAATGTTGTTTTTGGGTAAGCCACGCTATTATCTAGCTTTACACTATAAAAACTACGTCATTTACGTTATTTTGGCAGAGAAACAGTAGTAGTATAAAGACAAATTTGAAACAGCGCCATCTATGAGACTTCATTAAAATCAAATCAATTTACATGTTTAACGCTTCTTGCAAAATTTATAATTAAAAATTAAATAATATGATGTTGGTGGGGTTTTTAATTGTACTTATTTATTTAACTTTTTAACCCATGTCTTCCCAGAGTCCACTTCAGGTGCTTATATTTTATGTGAATATACTAAATAAAATTTTACAAGTGAGGGTAGATGTTTATTATTTGATGTCAAACAAGACACTATTAACAGTTAATTGTGACATTTAAAAAAATCCTTCTTGCGTTCCCACAAAAGGTAAGTTGTAGCTTTTATATTTATTCTTTATTAATTAATTATATAGTTAGACTCATGTTAAAAACATGAGTCTATTAGAATTGAAGTTACGATAAAATAAGAAAATGACGAAATTTTATTTTTATGTATAAGTTTTACAAGACTATATTAAACGCCCAAAGAAGGTCACTTTAGTTCTTGATAGAATTTTATTTGTTAGTAGCTTTTTAATAAAATTGGGTAAAGTAATCTTTTCATTTTTTTATTTACAGATTCAATGTTCATAAAAATTAACGATTTGCATGAGGATGTAGTAGAAATAAGTATCCTGACGCGTGGTCAATTGTTGACTAAAGTTAATTTCCAACGTATGGTACAATCATTGGAAGAATCTTGGGTAATTTTAGAGGATATTTTTCGGGAATGAGAAAAGGGGCAGCCAACCACGTATCAGCGTGCGTGCGTGAGAATCTACCTACGTTTTAGTACAAAAAAAAAAGTTATTTTGAAACGTAAATATTGCACTCACAACTACTGTACAAGTATGATTTTTAATCGTGCTTTACTGTCATCTGATTGTTTTATTATCGTTATGGCTATCGCGGTACAGATCGTACTGGGATCAGAGTACATATTATTTATCAATTGGTGTGGTAATATACGTACCACACCAAGTAAAATATTTACAATCATACCAAATGGATTAACACGGTATGTACATAAGGCGGTCTTATCGCTTACTAGCGATCTCTTCCAGACTTCCCAAGGTAAGAGATAAAGAATTATACTCATGATCCAGCAATTTTCAACCGAAAAAGAAGTTTTTCTGTAATTGGTAGTTGTTTCATTTATTTATTTTAAATACCTAATTTTACTTTTATATTTGCCCATTTGCATTACATTCAGCTTCCATAAAACTTATAAAAATTTTATGTTTATTTCTGTCTAATATAAATACTCTTTTTTAGATATAAATAACAAAAACAACTTTTTTATTAAAATTTAGTACCTTGGGAAGATATTATCTATGTGTTAATAGAACAATACATAAAGGAAATTATGTTACGATTTTATACAATGAAAATATGTAAAAAATATTAGCAGGTGTAATTATTAAATTGATCCCGAACCCAAAACTGTAGTTAATTTTTTTTGTCATTTAGTGTTTAATTCATGTCAATGGGTTCATTAATAAAAAAAATTATGATCATTTAAATAATCACGGCGAACATTTGCTAAGGCATTCATGTACAAGGTGTAATCGTTCAGTGTGCACAGGCGATTTTTTTTTTGTAAGTATTACAGATAACAAAAAACTTTAAACTGATATCGAAAGTACTTAACCTAATAATGGCCGTAATCATTTTTTTTAAATAAATCGAGAAATATAAAAAAAATATCTTTAAACCCTCCCATACATTAAGTACATAATATGAAATATGAATATCCCATATACATTTAATATGAAAGATTTTAGCTTTCTTTTTCTTTTTTTGGTTGTCTGCTTTAATTACTTCGCAAATTTGAAGTGGCATTTTCCACGCTTTTTCCGGACATTTTCACGCATTTTCCGGATATTTTCCGGGCAATTCCTCACGCATTTTCCGGGGATTTTCCAGGCATTTTCCACGCCTTTTCCGGACCATTTCACGCATTTTCCGGATATTTTCCAGGCAGTTCCCAGGCATTTTCCTGACATTTCCCTGACATTTTCCGGAGATTATCCAGGCATTTTCCACGCTATTCCGGACATTTTCCACGCTTTTCCGGACATTTTCACGCGTTTTCCAGATATTTTCCGGGAATTTTCTGGGTAATTCCCAGGAAATTTCCGGGGATTTTCCAGGCATTTTCCACGCTTTTTCCGGATATTTTCCAGATATTTCCCAGGCATTTTCCAGGCATTTCCCAAGCATTTTCCGGACATTCCCTGACGTTTTTCCGGGGATTTCCAGGCATTTTCCACGCTTTTTCCGGACATTTTCACGCATTTTCCGGATGTTTTCTAGATATTTTCCAGGCATTTTCCAGGCATTTTCTGAACATTTCCCTGACATTTCCCTGACATTTTCCGAAGATTTACCAGGCATTTTCCACGCTTTTTCCGGACATTTTCACGCATTTTCCGGGGATTTTCACGCATTTTCCGGGAATTTTCCAGGCATTTTCCACGCCTTTTCCGGACATTTTCACGCATTTTTTAGAATATTTTCCGGGCATTTTCTGGGCATCTCTCAGGCATTTTCCGGGGTTTTTCCAGGCATTTTCCACGCTTTTTCCGGATATTTTCCAGACATTTCCCTGGCATTTTCCGGAGATTTTTCAGGCATTTTCCACGCTTTTCCCGAACATTTTCACGCATTTTCCGGATATTTTTCGGGTATTTCCCGGACATTTCCAGACATTTTCCGGATATCCCCGGAAAATGCCCCGGATTTCCGGAAAGTACGTAAGTTTTTTAGCTTAGATTAGTAATAAATTCTATTAACAATTCTATGAATTGTTTATGGTAGTACGTGTTTACTAAATAATTGTATGTAAAGTAGTAACTACTATGCAGTCGCTATTCCACGCGGACGAAGTCGCGGGCACAGCTAGTTAGAACTATATATTTATAATTGCGTATTACAAACCCGGTAGCCATGAAATATCAGTAACTTGACACTTAGACCACGTTCCATACCTGAAACAAAAAATATCATTTAATTAGATATTTATTTCTCGATAGACGTGTTATAGTAACACGATACAGTCGTTCTTATTTTTAATCCTAATGTGAAATGACATTTCTGTTTATACGAACCAAACAACATTCATTTGACATTCAAAGGAGAAATATTGAAAAATAAAACAATAACTCTTAATCTATACTAATATTATAAAGAGGAAAGGTTTGTTTGTATGTATGTATGGTTTTAACTTTTAACGCATAAACTACTGAACCGATTATAATGAAATTTAGCACACATATACCTAGAGGGTAACTTGAATTAACACATAGGATAGGTTTTATCCCGTAAATCCCACGGAAACGGGAACTATGTGGGTTTTCCTTTGAAAACGCGGGCGAATATGCGGGCGAAAAACTAGTTAATATGGAATAAATTATTAATTATTTTACATATCATTTAAGTTAATTTGTTATCAGTTATCACACTGATACTATTTTTGGGTATCTTGTAAAACATAATAATATTGAAGAGTTTATAAACGAGTTAAAAATAAATTCACAATTTCCATAACCATTGATATAAAAAGCTATAAGCCTTACAATAAAAGCTCCCACCTTAAATAAAATACAAATTGAGTAGCCAACAATGCGTAAAACAAACAAAAACAATACGCACTAATAAGGTAAATATAATACAAAGAATAAACGCGAACATTTCATCTGATAGCAGACCATACATGACAGGCTTAAAAATAGATACACTGAATCATAGATTCCAAACATAAATATTAAGCGAAGTTGTATTTACCCGACTGTGGTAGAAGGAGGTATAGGTTTTTCGATGAATGTGTTAATGTATAATGTTATTTACAAATACTTTGTAGCTCAAACATTTAGGCAGGTTTCGTTAGATACTTATGTCTTAATTAATATAAGTACATAAGAGTGACACCGTCAATATTATAAACCAATCAAATTAAGTACTTATCGAACTTGCTAAATAATTAGAGCTTTTCTTGCTAAACAATTGGATGTTCTGTTTTGAAGACAAAATAAGTGAAACAATTTTGGTCAATTATATCGTAGAGATAGAGTTGGCTTAAACATAGGGTTGAAATACGTGTTAATTTCAAAAACAGATATCTCGATATAACATGTAGTAGGTATTTTGTAAATTTATGAAATGTTATTTATATCTGAACATCTTCCATTATACATGTGCATCTTAAGTTTGTACTCATATCAAAGTATCATATAATAACATGCGAAAAAGTGCGTAGGCGCCGATTCGACAAGCAGTAATGTGTAAAGGAGAGATTTTATTTCTTTTTTAATAGTTTAAAAACTTACACAATCATTTAAGTAGGTATATTTTTATTGAATGCAACCCCTTAATTTCGATAGCAAGTAAACACGATATCATCATATTAACAACATGATTTTTTATTTATTTATGAAATAGTGTTATTCAGTTCATCAATTAAATAAATATTATAAGAACATGAATTTATGAATATGTATCAAATATGGTATGATCTCCTTACAATTGTGAGAAACATGTTATATGTTTATGCCACCGCAATAAATGTTTAAGCCATTTATAAATAAATAATAATGGGAATGGATGTGGCTGAACTAATCTAGACCCAGATACACTGATAGCCGACTTGTAAATAAAGCCTACTTCACACCGCATCCATCAATATGCGAATCATCTTAACGCAAGCCTCGTTACGTACAATGTGTACACACCATTACATCGGACATCATAAATAATATATGAAAAATAGATGACGTTGCAAATATTCAGCTCTTCCCCAACATATATTACCGTAATTGAAACGAACACCGAGAAAACAGATGTAAATCAGCGTATGGCAAAAGATCAAGGCCCCTGCGATTATATTGTTTCTTGAATATATTGTTTTAAACAATGAATAAGTCATGTCGGAAAGCTTGTTCGATAAACATCTTTAAACTTGTCGGCCGCTATCGATAAATCATGTTAAAATTACTTTAGTTTTACGTGATTACGCTTCCTCATGATTATATCAGAAACATGAATATTTTTCAGCGATGCGTGAACGAGTGTTGATTTTTATCGCGTTCAATTTGGGAAATCATAATTTTGATGTCATAGAAATAAAATATCCAATAAATTGTTTTCTCAAGTATAAAACCACATGACATTAAACCGTTATTGAGTTCGACATTTCCACGGCGGTCCTAAATAAATTTCCGAACCTTTAACCTATATTCGCAAAACAAAGGTCACTTGTAGCAAAGCCCAGAATCGCGTGGCGGGGATCCAAGAATTTGCTTCTTTTTCGGCAACTCATAAACGCATACTTGACATATTATCGTCGAAATTTCTTTTTGCAATCCGACCAAATTTGGTAAGGCCGGATCGTCAGTAGGTAGCTATACTATGCGGTCATTAAATAAAAATACGGGTCGATTTAATTTACACGGCAAATTCTGAATCGCCAGAAAAATATATAATAACTTCACTGTATAACATATTGATAGTGACGTAAATGGAAAAAGGAATTCGAGAATTCGGTATCGATAAACGACTGAACATTGGGCAATCGATAATGACTTCAATTGCAAATTCCAATCATACGATAGTTCAACATTTTTTGCACTGAACATTTTTAATTCGTAACTGACTTATGAAATAATTAACTATAGCAAATTATTATTTGATTAATGTATTAGTTGGAGAACTTTATTAATCGAGTTTTTATTGCGGCTGCCCTATAAAAAAACCTAATTGACAAAATATGTTTTTTGTACTGAATTAAACTCACTCGTAAAAAAAAAATTGTTGATTAATTTTAGGCAATTTATAACAAAATAATAAGAGCATATTTTTTAGCTTAATATATTCGTAATAGATACTTTAATTATTCAACCAAGCCTTATTAATTGAGCTTACGTCATTTTTATAACCAAACAGTTTTGATGTTTAGCTTTTGACTTTAGGTTATTCACACACATAAAACCTTCGTCAAAAATTATTGCAAAAGTATAATCCAAATAATTAGCACACAACAGTTAAAGCACCCAATAAATTTGCATATGACATTCAAAATCGATGATAAAATTAGCCATTAATGCTTTATTTCCTCGAACAATTTACGAACTAGAAAGTGCAAGTGATAGAGTATTTTATTAGATAAGTGACTATCGAAGTAGATGGATAAGGAAGTCGAAATCACGTTGTACTGCAAGCAATACTCGACTTTAATGGCCTGTAAAATTTTCATTGCAATCCGCTTTTCATTGTGGGTTTACGATAAGGGCTGCAATCGCAAGTGATCGACCGTTAATATTGTGGACTTATAGTCATTACTCGTGTTATGAGGCTTTTCACTATTCATTTTATCGCCTCTGCAAAGATTGTCGACTTTTACTTGCGTAAATGTTATAAAGGTTTAATTGATCTATTAATATTTATATATATTAAATAGAAAACAGTAATTTATGTTTTAATAAGCTACGACTGTTAAAGCATTGAAGAAATTGTTCGGTTTGTGTGGTTTTGTCTGATGGATCTTCTATAAACTTTTCAATTCATTTAATTCAACTTTCGATTTGTATTAAGTATTTAATTTATTTACTTTTATATGTTTCCCATATACCCATTTCAAATTATCTAACAAGCAGGATTCCAAACTTTTAATATTCCATAGAAAACAAAGTTTTTACATCGCGCCACATTCGAAAATCGTGCATTCGCATTCCCAAATGAAACATCAAGGAACTCACGACCTTATGAATATAACGACCTTGGCATGTTTTGAAATAAAAAACTAGGGCTTGTTTTGTTGCAAGATGACTTCTCAATATAATAGATACCCTTAGTATAATTATCTATTATATTGAGAACTTTGAGACTTTGAGATACTCTTAGTAACTATTATATTGAGAAGTACAAAATACTCAAATTTTGAACAACTAACAAAATTTAAACTGAAAAAGCATTTTTATTTTTGATTAAAACAAAGTATTGGAGACTAGTGTCCAATTATTTAGCCGAAAAAAGTAGTCGGTAACATGGGACAAGAAAAATTCCATGAAAGAGGATATGGAAAATTGTAAGACTAGGCGCTATTAAAAGTTGCATAACACGTACTGCAATGGAAAACCAACTAGAACATTAAAAATATTTTAGCCCCACAACCAGTCCACAGTTTTCTCTGTCCCGCGTCACGAACACGTATCGATGACTCAGTTGAAGGTATCAGGACGTAGGCGAACAGGACGGCAATTAAAATCCTCCCACTGTGAGATAGCTGCTATTAAAGACCATTATTTAGGGATAAGATGTGTATCGAAATTATCAGCCTTGTCATTTATAATCTTGATTGAATTTGGAACACATCCTGGTTATAGAAATCTGTGTTGTGAATGAAAAAAGCAGGATTTGTATCGGTGTATTTTGCTTAGCCTTGACCAACTAGATCTTTCACGGATCGACGTCGATGATCGGAATTATTGTATTCTCTCTATTGCTGTTTTTAATGATTTTCGTAAAAACTAAAATAAAATGAAACTTATTTTTTTTTAATAAATGTTATAATAATCATCTATCACCAATGGTACCTATTGTTGTAATATTTGGTAATTTAAAAATCAACATAATATTCAGCAAATGAAATTTATTTAACTTCTCGGACCTTTCTACGTATGTACATAAATTTTATATACCCCAATAAAACAATGCCAAGAAAATATTAACTTACGCATCATCTTTATCGTCTTGCGTTTTGTTTAATTTTATACACAATCGGCAATAAAACCAACATCAAAATTAAAACGTGAAAGTTCCATAAAAATTACGGCTCATCGTAAAAATTAAATACACATCCCATAATTTTAGGTCGAATTAAGTCGAATCGTTATCAATACATCTTATTTGGTAAACAATAGCATGAACGGTCAATTTTACTGTCAGCGCCGATCCATTTTTGGTTTTTACCGGCAGCTATATCGAGACGAATAATCGACTTCAATTCGATTATTTTAATCGAGTCATTTATCTCTTTACTGTTACCGATTCCGCATTTGCCGACATCTTCATTGAGACAGTAGTCCGGACAGATATGTAATCTTCAATTAATCGGTATGTATCTGCTTGATTTCGGCGATGTAAAATTATCGATGCATCGATTGAATATTTTATCTGTCCGTTAAGAATTTTTGTGCGGTCACTTGGATGAGGTTGCTTTTGAGTTCTTAACCTTATTTTATGTGGGACATAATATGCGTATATATAGGCCTCAGTCGTATTTTTTTAAGCAAGTCGAAGCGATCTAGCGCCATTGCAACTTAATAACTATCTACTCAAGTAACTTCACTAATTTAGTTTTTAAATTATTGTAATATTAATTCACATCTCTTCATATATTTTAGAATAATTTTGTTGAACATATGACATATGAATACACGGTTGTCACGGTCATCACTATTTAGTATTTACCTCTACCCTACCAACAGATTTGGATAGAAATGTATAGTTAACATTCTTTCTTCGGTACAAAAAACATTGAAAACTGCACATCATTAAAATATCAGTGGTTTATAGATGAATACAAACTAATAGTGGGTTGCAATGAAATAATAATTCGATGTATCTGGAACAGCTGACCTCTTACGCTGATGCAGTCTTATCGCGGACTAATAAACTTGCATTCAATGTATAAAATGCATATTATATTAGTGGTTAAGGATTTTACTTTCACGGTAATGGTTTGATTTGGCAGAATGATCTACATTTTTATTGTCTATAGAAAACTATTGTACCTAAGTAGATATAATTTTCAGTCTAATGCACTTCATTGTTTATTGTTGCGTAAAATTCGATAGAAAATATTATTCCAGTCATAATCTATCCATAGGCAAAGTCTTCAACAAAACTATTTGGTTTAAGTTGCTTTTAGTTAAATGTATTAATATAAATGTCGATTATTCAAACCATTCAACTTTAAAATTCAGTTAATTCGCGTGCAGTCACTTTCTTTTTAATGTATACCGACGCGACAGAAATATTTAAATAAAAAGATTGAGTCACATTTGAGTTTAGGGGTGGTATGTTGAGAATATTTTTTGTTATTGCTATTTGCTCTACAGATAATAAAATGTAAAGACGCTAAAAAAATTTACATATTATCGTAAGTATGAAAATTAATGAATAAAGAAATAAAAAGTCGACATCTTATATGTTTACCAACATTTTTTGGATCAATTGGATCAAGCTTACCCATAACACATTTTCGATTAGCGATGATATTTCAGTCATTTATAATTGTAACAACATAGGTAGGTACTACATACGATACATAACATAAATAATTTAGGTTTCAGTCTTATAAAATCAGTTCCAATAAAACTAAAAAATGTCACTTAACCGCGAACCATTAAAATATTAGCAACATCGAAGCGCGTGCGCTTTCACTCTCCATAGACCGGTCCTAACGACGGAGACACGACCGGAGACAAATTATTATTAAAAATACTAATTATTTATTTCAAACTTTTTTTTTCTTAATCGGTTATTCGCGGAACTCATAGTTGAATGTTAATCTGACCACTTCCTGTCATTTATTGGTGTAACTAATGCGTTCTATTGGATACCAATATTTTAGTTCAAAAGAGAGTGCTGTAATATAAAATTGAGACGCACATAAATAACGCTTTAATTCGATTTGAAAACATAAAGCAATAATAATAAATTTATGGGACAGTTTCCGCGTTTATAGATGAGCAAAATTCTTAATTTGAATTAAATTAACGACAGATTAACACAAATTTGCATAAGCATTTTCTAATTACAACAATGTTTATCATGAAAGATCGATTGAAATCTATTTTATAGCCTTGTAATTATAAATTCGTAGCGATGTCTGCAAATTTATGACAGGTTTTGATTATGTTACGTAAACACAAATTTAATTAAAATTCATAATAATTAATAAGTATGTTTATCTTTATTCTATTCACAGTTATAATAATTTATGGGTAGTATAACTGCTGGTAGCAATAAGCGGCGTAAAGCGCATTAGGAGAGTCCAGCAGTGAAAGGAGAGAAACAGAGAGACTGAAAAGAGAAGAGAGAGAACTGACATAGAACTATTTTTAAACGAAATTTTCTCTCTAGCGTTATTTTAACACAAGTTATAAAAAATCCACATCGCAAAAGAACGCGCCATCTATTACTACAATCTACACAGATATTTAAACACAAGCAAGTCTAGCACAAGAAAATCGCGCAAAAGGACGCACCATCTATTCCTACAGTAAACACAGCTCTACACACTCGTCTAGTCCACCAGTGGCTCGCAAGTCGCACAAATTGCATTCAATTTGTTAGATAATGTAATGACGAACGACGTGTCCGCGGGCTCAGTTAATTCGCGTCTAGCACGCACACGCTTTGAATTATTTAAATGCTCTTATCGTCCTCTGACCCGCATTAATAATGTATGTGAGAAAGGACATTTGCTAGTTGCTACTGAGCCACATTTGTAGTAATTATTGTGTAATCGTTTTGGATGTGTGCGTTGTTGCTAAGGGCTGAACTCACGGTGTTAAAGAAGTCCTCTTGTAGATGTATGTAGGAATATGGAACAGATGTTGCTATGTCCCCCATATTGTTCTCAAGGGCTTGAAGTAGGTCGGTTTATCTAGCTATTCACGCACTGTCCAAGTTCTTTTCCAAGACTCCATCTGTCTTAATATCTATATTGATTCAGCGAAAGCAGAAACAAACAGGCGCGCGAAACAGAACTACTTTAATTAACATATCCTACATTCTTTACACCGGTCGACTTCTAAAGCCAAACGTCACGCGTCATCATCGAAACGAATCGAGTCGTCAATAGATACAATATTATCTAATCGATTAAGTTCATATTAAAACAAACATGTTCACAAAAGTGCCGCCTATTCGAAGCGTGGGCATCGATATTAGATAACTTTTGGCCGAGTTAGTCGAGTCACAATTCGAGTTATGCAACTCGAATAATCGATAAGTTTTACGTGTTCACTAACGACCGCCCGCGGTTCTGCTTGTATCTGGCGATCTTTACACGCTTGTTACGGTGTAGTTCTAATTCCTAATGGCTGAAATGAGCCACGCTTAGGGTTTGGCAATCTTGGATACAGATCGTTCTGTTTGTAGGAATTTAATGGCGTTTCAGTAATCTTGATCGGGCACGTAAATTTAATAATTATTAATAATCGCATTGCGAAATGGTAAAAGGTATCGAATTATTGCTTAGTGTTTCTATGTTAAAATTGAATTTAAGTATAGTAGACTATATTATGTTCAAAACGCAAATTCAGAACGTAAAGAAGTTCTACAGTAAATTTGTAAAAAGTCTAAAATTATATTTATTTAAAAATCCAATTACGATTAATATACAAGATTAGAATAATAACGTGATAACAGTTCTAAAACTGAAACAATTCAAAGCATACGATCAAATCATACATGCAAATCCAAAAAGTCTGAAGCCACACACAGATCACAGAGATCACACTCCCATTTACTAATAGCTCACCTACCGCTAAGCCACGATAATTTCATAATATTTTTCGCTAAGCTCAACCAAGGAGAAAGGTAACAATTAAATCACAATGACACACCCGGTAGTGCACGAGCCGTGTCGCAACATTCGGCTTTGCACATGTAATTTTGATTGTTACTTAAATCTAATTTCGTTGCATTAGTTTGACCTGCGACTTGTTGTGTGTATATCATGTTTGTACACTAATTGCGTCTGATATCAGTATCACGAGGTTGTAATTCTATTACAAGTTGTGATTTTTATCAAAATCTTAAATGGCTTTTCATAATTATTGTGCTCTCTTGAAGTGGGCGAAACATAAGGGAAAAATTAAGTGCAGAGTAACATAATATCATCACAGCTCGAACGGTGAAGGAAAACATCGTGAGTAAACCGACATGTCGAAGAATCAAAAGTTCGACGACATGTGACATCCGCCAACCCGCACTTGGCCAGCGTGGTGGATTAGGTATGTACCTTCATAGGAGCCCTTGTCCCATCAGTGGGAACGTATATGGGCTGATGATGATTATGATGTAGAGTACTAAATGGATGATTAAAAATGATTTCCAAATAACTATTGTTTTAGCTATTAAATATTTTTACGGTCTGTGAAATACAATAAATCTTCAAACTTTTATGTGGCGCTACACCCAATTCACTTAACCATATTAGCTTATAATTAATTTCAATATCTGACACCATTTCACAATAGACTAAAATCAATAAAAAATCCACCAAATCTTTTATAAATTGGCACTGTATGCAGTTCAGTGACCAAACCTACTGCATCAAGCGGCTGCGAGCCAAAATGTTCATGTAATTTCAAATATTTCACAACAAACAACTGTTTTTGGCAGAGACTTTAAATGTCTGCTGTATCCTGGCATCGATTAATTGTGTCGAAATATATTTTAGTGGACGTTTATAACAATATGGTTTGTGAGGAACTCACCAACATATTCCTGAAGGGCCCTGTGCCCTGGCTGTGTAATCTATCTAAAATGTTCGAAAAGTTTTTACTTGTTCATAAAACAACGAAGGAATCGCTTTTTTAAGTGTGTACACGCAAAAATTTAAATAAGACTTTAAAATGTCTACTCGAAACTCGTAAAAGCAATATCTTACTTTCTTTATTTTTACGATTCTATTTATAATTACCGCAGTAATAAAGGAACTATCTTTAAATAAAATAAGAACCATGAAACAACATTTGCACGAACCAATCTTGCAATAAATTACTTATTTAATTAACTTTTAATGAAGCCTCAATGAAAAACAATAAATAACTTTTAACTAGAACACAACTACCTTTCAAATCTTTAAGAAGACATTGCGGAGAAATTTTACCAGATATAAATTATATGATGAGAGTTTTATTTACTTTAGAAATAACTATATTCTTAACACAAACTGTAGGTAAGTAATTAGTTAAAATAATTTTATTTATTTTCACAAAACCTTGATGTCAAGAAAAAATACCCATGATTTATTATCAATTATCGCATTGTAAGTTAATTCCCAATGTTAAACTGAAACTATTGGTTATACTATATTAATTTGATTTATTAAATAAATAAATTAAAAAGACGTGTGGCACTCGGGGACTGCCGCGGTAAAGCTATTGCATGCTATGCCTTCAAGCCACACCTCCGCCCGTCCCCGTGGGGAGCGTGAGGTTTTTTCGTTACGGAATTTCTCGATTCGGTCCCCGCGCTCAAGGCCCGCGATAGAAGCTATGCAATAGCTTAAAATAAAAATTTCTTTATTAGTTTCCAAAAATGTTACACAATATAGTTACATATGCTGCATTGAACCCCACAGAACATTCAAATTCATTTACAGGCATAATGTGAACAGTGCAAACAAAATTAAACAATAGTGACTAGAGATCTTTTGATAAAAGGTATATGGAGAACGAGACGGAAGATCAGTCACAACAGGGCAGATATTAGGCGTACTACCTTAGGCGTATTAGCTTTATAAACCCTTAGTCATAGAAGCTCAACAATTATAGGTACTACTGCAGCGTTGTTATTCAAATAAAAAAATCGACTTTTCCTTGTGACCTCACATCCAATACAAAACTACTATACTACCAATGCGGTCAACATTTATATCCCATAAAAAACATAAAACAACAACATAAAGAACGAACTTTAAACTCCGTAAAAGCGAGGCAGTTTCATACAATGTAACTCAAGACCGCCCTCAGAGCGTGGCAGAAGGAAAACAACTTAAAAGTGGTAACTATTAATTTTATTTACGCCGCAGATATAATTGCGGTTCATTGATAACGTTAATACGTTTCGAATGATGTAATTTAATTTATTATTATTGATATTGAGCGTAGAAAGTTGTTCGCGGCCATCGGAAATCGCTTACGAGCTTGGCACATGAATCGTTATTTTTTGTTTATTTTGTATGCGGAAAGCTTCAATGTTTTTATAATAGTAGATACAAGATTATCAACTGTAGAAATAGATGAATAATTATCTATTATCAATATTAACTTCCTTTAGGATTAACGGTAAAACTTTACCCGTACTTTATAGATCGAGTCAACCCACGCTAAGTAGTAGTCTATATGTTATTCCCGGATTCAATTGCAGTTAAAGCGGTGCAGTATTATTATAGACATTTATCTTATAATAAGATTTTCGGATTTATAAAATAGGTTCTATAAAATATTTTTATGATACAGTTTTTATCATTATTTTTTTTAACAGATTGCATAAGTCTCCTATGTACGAAGCACAGGCCCAGATAAAAAATAATGACCTCCGTTAAAAGATATAGCACACAGGAAAAGAATTAAATTTTCATATTCCGCAACTTTAATAGGATATTTATACAGTTTCACTTCTCACATAAACTTGTATAGTGGTTTCACTTGATTTATTATTATTATTCCATATAACATCTATAGGTGTGCAATAAAGTGAATTCATTAATTAATTTACAATAAATCACAACCGGTCTTGGTAATATACTTGGGACATCTCTCTTCTTAAGAAATGATAGCATCCTATCATGTGTCCTGTGAGTGTTCTTTCGTACCTAAAGTAATATTTTTCCACTATATCTTATTTGAAAATATGTTTTTTTTTCAGGGAACGCTTTCCTTCCGCCGAAAAAACAGTCGAAGCCACAAAAAATAATAGTATAATGTTTAAAACGCGATTCTTATGAAGGTATTGTATTGATAATTTAAAATTTATCCAAGCTGCTCATTTACTTAAAGCGTACCAATAAATAATAATTAATTAATAACGGAAGAAAAGCTTATCTGGTTATTTTCGCCCGAAAACGTCCTTATTACAGTGAAAGTACCAAGGAAAACATCATATGATCTTGGATTTATTTAACACCTATATTTATACTGAATAGAATGTTACAACACTCGACCTTCATACGATAATTTTCTTAAATAGAACATGTAACAAAATCACCTTAATTATACTGTATCTATAGTAATTTGTAATATGAAAATTGTTGTGTGGTAATGAGAAATCATTTGCTGGCTTTGCCCTTGACTCTTGGCTGTTCTAATTCTCTTATATTATCTGTTTACAAATAATTTTGTTGAAGTTTTGTTTTTGTGCTAAAATTATAAAAATCACTCCCATCCTATATATCCCGTATATTTGATTTTTTTATATTAGTAGGAACTAGGAACTAAGAAAACAGAAGGAAAATGTCAGTATAATAACAAGAAAATCAACGGCGCATCTATGGAGTTCCGAGAAATTACCATGCCGTGTACCTAATGAGTAACGAGATTATAAAAGAAAAGATAGAGTACCTTCTTTATGTTTTTCCTTAATTTTTTTGGAAATATTAACACCAAACCCAAATATTAAAACCTAAATGACTGAAGTAAGCCACGTCTATCTAGAGAAATTAAAGTACTCTGTTCAAATAAAATAATAAGTCAATCACACGGATTAGGAACTTTCGCGAATCAAAATCTCACCGTCAAAAAGAGCGTCAACACAACACCTACATATAAAATCATTATTCCAATCCAGTTGAGTTGATCCAACTTAGCATTGAATAGGTATTTTTTACTTTAATACCAGTCACGGTAACTCTAAATACGGTCAATAGAAAGAGCAGATGCCTATCTAGACGTTTTTCTGAGAAGCCACATTACACGCTGTATGCTGTATGACGCTCCTCGCAGATGTGTTTAAGTTTTACAATGAATTTTTTTGCGTAATTATATTTTCCTTGTATAATATTCGCGATATCTCTTTTAACTAGCTTACCGCTCGCGGCTTCTCCCGCTTTGTCTAAAACGTAATAAATTATATACTAAAACCTTCCTCTTGAATCACTATCTATTAAGAAAAACCGCATCAAAATCCGTTGCGTAGTTTTAAAGATTTAAGCATACCAAGCGACATTGGGACAGAGAAAGCGACTTTGTTTTACTATGTAGTGATTAGAACCAGAAATTGACCTATATCTGGGTGTAAGATCAATCTAATCTAGTATGAAATATTTCTGAAATTTTCTTAAATTTCGTTTGAGCGTTGGTGGTGTAACAATGAGTGGACCTTAATTTTATTGAAGGTAGAATTTCCTTTGAAAATTCCTTCCTGAAGTTTCCTTTGAAAATTTAGAAGTTCTTATCATCTCCGCATTTCTCAATTGTGAATGAACGTTGGACACTATTGGACACCATACAAAATATGGTATTAATTTCGAATCATGGATCTGTATGCGTATTGAGCAGTAATCAAGGATAATTTCACTGAACAGAAGAAATGGATAGTTACGACACAATGATGATTATTAATGATCAGATATTGAACGATAATTAAGCGACGGGCAGAGGCATGAGCTTCGATTGTAAATCACTCACGCCAACAATGATTTCGGCTATTCGGCTGTTCCCAACATTCTCGTACTTTCTATTCGGGGGCACAGTTCGCCGGAACGATCTATCATCAGAGCGGCATTTAGCCTCTCCGTTCCTCACTTTCACTGATTAATTCGGTTCCAATTATGTATTTGTACGGGATACAGAGTTGCATCAGGAATCGTGTCCTCCGATGATCAATTGTTAGACCCTTAATTTAAACTTGTGAGAAATTAAAGGGCTAAGGTGAACGACGTTTCGCTTTAATGATGCACGGTCTATTCTTTGTATTACAAATCGTATTTGTAGTACCGTGTTGTGACATTTATTGCTTGGTATTTAAGTTAGAGTATTACAACCTTTCTCGGCATCACTGATAGTTCCCTTGTTCACTAATCATCTCATTGTTCGGTAAATTATTTAACCTTACACTACCTCTCGTTAATCATTTTCCTATTATCAAGACTTAGGGCAATAAGATTTATATTTGCGAAATAAAGTTCCAATATTATAGTCTAAGTGCTGCATAAAAAAGCATAACTATCGAACACAATAAATAAGACCCAAGATTAGTAAAGGTTAAGTCATTTAAATGATCTCAATCCATATCCAACTTCGCTTAAAAACACAACCGTACTTAATGGATTCAAAGCAATAGCATAAATTAACAAAAAGGTCATTGCTAAATTATGAATGAAGAGCTTAACTTTCTAATTGCGGTCTGTAAAACGAGACAAGTATTTACACCCACTCAGTTACTAAACCTAATTAGTGCTTTCGGACTTTTGTGTCGGTTATATAAGCAAGAAACTGGAGCAGTCTGAGCACGCAGCCGCGTGAGTCATGCTCAGTCTCAAGGGAGACTGGAAAAAATGAATGAGAACCTAGTTTCGCTAATTGCCGATAAAAATGGTCGCGAACCATAAATCACGGCAGTTCGACAATTTCCCTTAATTGGAGTCGTTTCCCAATCGTTCAGGTATCGAGAGGATTGCCCTGACACTGACCGCTCCGGCAGTAATTAGCCCACTGAGACCACACACGTACGACAACAGGCGCCTGTTTTCAATTTCGGAGCTCTGGGTCATATGAATCATAACAAAATAAAATGAAGGGTTGTAGCGTAATAATTCAAGGATTTTTGGTGTTATCACGATTTATGTGAGCAAAGCTTTTGAAGTTTTGTTTTTTATCGTCTTATAATAGTTATTGGAAGCATCTGCATTTTTACGTTATCTACATGTTTGATGAAATGCGTTCTTATACATTCAGTTACGTATGCAGTGCTTTTTGGCACAACAACTTGCCCTCAACTACTGTTCAAAGTTCCGACGAACCCATAAAGTCTGCCAACCCAGACAACAAATAACATGAAACTGACAAATCAGAGCGGCTCAATATGAAATATGGGCATGTAAATCCAGCTGACACCAATAGAGTAGCGTAAGCGCGATGCGAACAGGACGGGAACACTAGGAAAACACCGTTACTTTGCACCAATTGCGGGAGCCGTTCGTGTCCACTTTATGAACTTAATGTTGATATAAACGTTGATTTCGAATTGAACGGGGAAGTGGGCAGCCGAACAGACCATTATAACGCCGATTTAGACCAAGTTGAGGAGGACAAACGAGCGGCTATAGCACTGAGCTTGGTACTAACAGTTAAATAACTTACGACATTGTAGCGGGAACTGCATCTGGATTGAATTAAGAACAAAGACCCGTATTTTCTGTCGATGATATCTTTTCTTACACATCAGGATCGTTTTAAAGAAATAAATAAATGGTAGATGAATCGATGCTATGTGCATGTGTTTTTGCTATTAAAAGAATATAGAATAATATCTACGTACACACACACATAAAAAATATACATTCTATGTATAATACAGTATTACACTAAAAGGCTTATTTCGAAAATTTAAGCTTCTTCACAAAACGAAAATCCAATAATAAGATTAAATCTTGTACCCGATATTACGAGAACACCAAAAATGATTTCAACATGTTTCGCAAAAACAAAATGACTAAATATATATTAAATAGGAAATATAATAAAGCGTGACTACAAGTGGCGGGCCGGTTGACATATCACGCGACCCCCTTATCACAGCTGATATCCAGCTACGATTCGACCATTGTCTTTCCACCAATTAAGGGCCCATTGTAAAGGAAGTATAGTGGCCAGATTACACTTTTCCTTTCCAGTTAATTGCACTAGACTGGGTAATTCGATTACCTATTATATTACTACGATTACATTGTAACGAGATTGTTTTCGCAGTCCGAAAAGGTGATTTATGTTATGAAATATATAGAATAATTAATTAAGATTTGGTTCGAAATAATTAATGTAGTACAAAATTGTCGGATATATAATTTGTGTAGCCTCTCGAAGCTGCTTATAATAAAGACGGTAGAAATGAAACTTGATGCACAGTTTCACGTTTTGTACAAACAGTACCGTTTTAAAGATGGCTGATATTAAAATATTAATGACAAGCAGCGGATCGCTTGAAACTCTCTAGCTCGACAAATTTTATCGAGTTCAAACGGTCAGATCGTTGATTGCGGTTTCCATTCCACAATACCAGTAGACTCCATTCACTACCAGCTCATAAAATTTATTCGCGTATTATCAGGCGGTCGTTACTGATTTATACGCTTTGCTGCTAAGCATCAACAGCTTAAGGCTACTTCACAATTAGTGGCCATTCATGCGATCGGTTTCAAAGAGCGCGTGTGAATAGGTTCGATTTCGCGATGCATTTGAGAGTCATGACTTGGGTAGATTGAATTATACTTTGTATGAAGAGTGCGGTTTTTCAAGATTTACTATTGCTAAATATGATAGCCAGAATCAATGGTAATGTGTAACTTAAGAGTTTCTTCTCCATAAATACTGCATACGAATCGGTGGTAAATTGTAAAACTGTTATTACCTACGATTTGTAATTGAATAAATAAATGTTAGAGTTTTAGTTTGGTTATTTAACACTGCGAAATTCATATTTGCATTATTCACACGTATTTATGTCCGTACTTTTCAACGTACGGAATATAGAAATCACTATAAATTATAAAGCAAAATAGCCAAGTCAATGTTCACTTACATTAGACCACATAATCATTTACATACTAGTTTAGTCTCCTAGTAATACTGAGCATTCAACCGATTGAGCTACATTTCTGACGGCAGTTATGTAACCAGCGAACAATAGCAAAAAGCGATTAACAATTCCGGTAATGCACAGCTGATGTTACATGATAATCTGCGCCCATCTAGACCTAAATAATGCCCGTGAAAGCAATGAGAGCTCACCTACAGTTTCACTTGTCATTCCACAAATGAGTTTTGTGCATCATTTAGAAAGTAGATCCTTGTAAATTGAATTAATGGTCCGCGTAGTTCTGCGTTGATGCGGATTACGCGTAGCGGTGAAATCGAAGGCTGCGTTTACACGCTTCTGATTTTATTTAGAGCAAACCTTTAGATACAAGCGGGTAATTGAGAATTTACGGCTGGGTTTTACTGAGTAGGTAATGTATTTGTTCTTACTGGTTAACTAGGCTTAGGGCAAAAGCTTACGGCTTATTGGGGGCATGGGGGAGATAATCGATGAAGTTTTAGCACAGACATCTACGCTGCTAGTGTGAAATAAGTTAATATTTTAAAAGTAGGTATAAAGTGCTTATCTTTAAAATTAAATAAATAAAAGCTTTGGTCATGTTGAAATATACCTACATTTTGGTTACTTTTGAAAGCGTATGAAATTGTGACAGCACAATTGTTGTTAGTGCCCAATTATTTTTATTTTCTGGACGTATTTTATGGCTATTTTAGTGCGCATTTCATTCGTTATATCATATACATTTTGTTAAAAGATTTCAGTTTCTCAAGCTTTATCAATAATCATATCGAATTGGCTGCTATAAAATCATTGTGTTGAGAATTTTTGCAATACTTTTTCTCCTTTTATATTTACTTGGAAATAATTAGCAAGAAATTCAATGGAGACAGTGATATTTTCCGTTACATAAACTGATTGATAATGAGTGTGGATAATATAGTAACAGAATTGAATGAAACAGAAAGCTTTAAGATTGAACTGATACATAAATTAGTGATATCAATACGGGAAATTTTCATAATACCACAGCCAAGCAATTACTCAAAATGTCTTTCACTGCATAGATACTTTTACCACACAAACAATTTTCTCTTTAAAATTATAGCTTGTGTGCAAGTGTCACGATAAGAATCTATGAAAGTCTCTTTTTCTAATCCTGGTGGCCATCAAACAAAACACCAAAGGAAATGCCATACAATATTACATTTGTAAAAGGCAATCTGTGTATTTTCTCGCTGCGTTGGCCAGACTTCATGTCGGCTGTTGGTCCATATACGGGTAGGGAATCTCATCTCTGATAGCTGACTGTTATGGTAAGACGTGTAATGATTTATCTCCCTCTCGGATGCACTTAGAACTTATGGTACATGAGAGGCGATTTTTACAGCTCGAGGTTTAATAAAATATATGGCTCAATATCCTTGATGCTGCCAATTCAAAGTAAGGTGTAAATGAAATCAACGCCTTATCACACGAATATATAAATACGCCTTATCACATGTTAGAGCTTACACGCCAAAGATGATTCGCCACAAAACATACCTGTAACAAGAAAAACAATTTATTATTATTTGAAGCATTTAACGTTACTTTTGTAGTGCAGTATACAATTTTTATATCTATACTAATATTATAAAGCTGAAGAGTTTGTTTGTTTGTATGTTTGTTTGTTTGTTTGTTTGAAAGCGCTAATCTCGGGAACTACTGGTCCGATTTAAAAAATTCTTTCGCTGTTATATAGCCCATTTATCGAGGAACGTTATAGGCTATGTGTCATCACGCTACGACCAACAGGGGTGGAGCCACGGGGGTGAAACCGCGCGGAGCAGCTAGTTATTTATAACTGTAAACTCATAGATCACATTATATCATGAGACACATTTTCCTTTACCAGTTGTGTATTACATGTTATGAAATATATCACAATAAATCATTGATAATAATAATTGTTCATAATATAACATTTTAAAGTGCCCTTTCAATCATTTATAAGATATCGGTCTTTATTATGTTACGTAAGAAAAACTAAGCTTTGATGGTTAATATTGTGAGAAATGCGGAAATTTCTATATTTATGACCCTTTAGTTTCATAATAAAGCAATATATATAATTCCTTGCGTTATTACTAGCGTGTATGAAATATCAAAGCCCTAAAAGGGACGTTAGGCAACAGATGTCTTTTTTTTAATCTACAGCAATCTGTGATAATGTCACGTAAGAATGATCCCGAAATTTTCTATCATTTCGACATACATTGTGCCAGATTTTCAGCAAAATCTCAAATTATGTCCCGGGATTTTATATAGGTATCACTTTTTGTCGGATGTATTATTTTATATTTAATATCAATAATGCACCTGGCGAAATAGACAATCAAGAGTTCAGAGAATAATAGAGTTAGTAATAATAGTGTAGATATCAGGGATGCATTTATTACATACATTATACATTTATGATATACAAAATAATCTACACCACTAGCTAATAACATACGTAGCTCTAATAATACATACTATAATTATCTTCCACGTCCGATGCAATATTGACAAGTTCAATTAAAATCTATACATTGCAATGTATTAAAAACACCAGTCATACTATTCTAAAGAAGCTAGCAATCAAAGTCAGACAGGAAATATTACCTACATTTACACCCATCATCACTATTATAAGATGATCTAGTGTGAGAGCCCGCAGTGTTTTGTGTGAATTAATCATATCATGTGTACAATACGAGTATTAGGTACTTCTAGTCTCGGTTGTGTGGTTTAACCGAAATCAAATTAGACAAATTGTCTGGTAGTTGTAGTATCTGCTTTATATTATTCTTATTTCGATTAAATTAACGCACATATTTATTAAACACAGAATTTTTTCTAATACCTACTTTGACAGGGTTCTAATTCGTAACGAAGTCCTAATAAACATGATTTGATGAGTCTGTTGCAAATCAGTTAAACACGTTACAACAATTTTAATTTCAACTATCAAAAAAGACTTAAACGAGACAATATATTATACTTTAAAATATAACCAGCCAGCTCTCGTACCATACTATTTTACCACAGTCACGTACAATCGCAAAACTGCTGAGTGTAGACAGTTCAGCAAAAAATATCTAAATGCGATGTTATTTAATAAGAAAACTTGTTCGTTTTTTATCAACGTGTGTGTCTTGCTTTATAATTCCGATTGTAATTATATAACTCGTTAATGATGTCAACATGATTTAGTCGTATCGTGTGTGCTTTCATCTCTAATGAAAAAATATAAACTTTGGTATTGATTGAAATATACTCGACGTGTTACTGATAGTTGTGGAATTTTATACAATAGGTGAAATGACTATCTTTTCAACGGTGGTTATTATAAATGAATTTATAGTCATCATTGACTTGGAATGAAATAATTAGGTGAATACATGACAATTATACATATCTTATTTTATTTCAATTAGTAACACTGACGTTAGAAACTTTTGACATGTTCAAAGCTCAGAAGTTTCAGAATTTTACGGATATTTTAAAGATATCATGTTAAGTACTTCTGCAAAATTGCAGCGGATGGTATTAATGGAGACACAAAATTTTGTCTACTATTACGTATTACATTTCTTGAGTTCCGATACAATAAGTTTCAAAGAAGTGTCTTTGACAATATAATATGTCCATTATTATTTTGATTAAAAATAGAAAGATGACAAAGTAACAAATTCTCTTTATTATCCATAACAAATAGTATACTATCGCATTAATTAAATTATACCAAAATATACGGAAACGTTACGTAACCTCCGTTTTGTAACTCACGTGGGCTATTAATTATTCATGTCAATACGAATTAAACGAATTAATTCAATTTAGTTCCGCAAATAGTCATCTTAATTAATTTCATAGTACTTTCCAATTGTTTTCATGCAAAAATGAAGTTTATATGCGAATAGTGTGCGGTGATTTTTGCTTGACAAATTGTTTGAAGATTTATAGGTACTTGACCGATGTGTCAATTTTTTTTAACGACGTACTTTAATAGTTAATACCGAATGTAAGAGATAGCTACTCATTATGCGAACATTAAATAATCATATAGATATTAAAAATAAAAAGCTTTCTAGGAGTTATAGTTAATGTTTTATTGATTTATAAATTTGATTGTAAAATAGACTCTTAATTGAATGTTATGTCATGCATGATTTTAAAAATATGTTATCACATTTGTTATACATTTATTTATTACTTTTTCCTTTAGAAAAGCTTGTTCTGTATATTTTCCTCTTTTCAACTACTATCACTTCGCACTGTACCCGTTTCAATCTTCAAACATTTCTACGCATAACGGTCGCACAGCCAACGTTTTGTATCACTACCAAGTACAAGCAATAAGCATTTATTAGTACCTACTAATAACATCTAGGGCGAGAATGAACCGATTAAGATATCGATTTCACGGGCGAATAAAGCCGGTGCTATGATTAAAATATCAATGCTTTCTCCTTGATTGTATGCAAACTAGGGTACCATTTAAATAAACAATGTAATTTCCTTGCGCTCGGTGCGAAGGTTTCCAAATATGGGTGTTTATGTGGGCGGCTATGGGCGCTACTTGTACACGGTTTAAGCGAAATCTGGATGACTCGAAGTCCTAAACCTTGTATGGTTTTAACGTGTCTTTATCCTAGCTATACAAACGAAAAAGCGCGTTTGATGCATAGCTTAAGAAATGAACCTACCTACGACCACACCCCGGACACTCCATACAAAATTATCGTTTTGACAGTCACACTGTAGAGACTGCAAATGTGTGTGTTAACGCTTTATGGATGGCACATTTGTGACTAGCGTAAAAAAAAATTCGCGTTTTTCTGATGAAATACATCCGTAAACAGCACAATATCTAACCATTTTCTACGAATAACGATAATCACAAATCCAAAATAATAAAATTACTTTGATTAATGTTGTCAATCTTCGTTGCGTATCGTCCTTGCAGAAAAATACGGACCATTTTTAGGCTGATCGTGCGGGGTGAGGTAAGTGTTTAATTTTGGCGGGAGGCGGAGAGTGTCCGTGTGTGTTCTGACCTGAATGATCAATCCTTTCATAAAAATCCTTGTGAAATGTTTACAAATCTTTTTAAATTAATTCATAGTGAATATGAAAAAATATTTAAAGTTAAATCTTTAACTATTACCAAGGATTTACCATTCAGTCAATGGGCAACTCCTAGTATACTCAGATGCAGGAACGTTCTTTACGAGTTATATGGTATGAAACAATATAACAAAGACTTATCATTTCTTAGTTACGTTAGAAATTATTCAAAAACGTTTAAAAAAGTTTGTTCCACTGCCAAGAGTTTGTATGTCAGAGATAAAATACGCAACTCTGACAATAAAGTTAAAACGGTTTGGACAATTATTAATGGTGAAATGGGCAAAAGCCAATCAAATGATAGTACCATAAAACTTGTCAATGCTGGTAGGGTCATTGACAAAAGTGCTGATGTTGCGCTTGCTTTTGAAGATTTCTTTAGTAGTGTCCCTGCTAGTATTACTAAGAAATTAAATTCGTCCTCAGCGCTTGCAGAGTCCTTTTTGAGGGACCACGTTGCTGAGTGTAACAAATTATTTGAATTGCGCCACGTGACTGCTGATGAAATTGTTAAAACGTTTAAAACATTAAATTTAAAAAAAACATGTGATCTCTGGGGTATGTCTGTTAATTTAGTAAATAATATCATAGAAAATATTGCCAAACATCTAGCGTTTATATTTAATCAGTGTTGCGACTGTGGTATATTCCCTGATTTACTAAAGTTTAGCAAAGTTATTCCTTTATTTAAAAGTGGTGACCAAGAAGACTGTAATAACTATAGGCCAATTTCCATATTACCAACTTTGAGCAAAGTCTTCGAGAAATTAATCTTAAACCAATTAAGTAGTCATTTTGCATCAAATGGTTTACTGCACGCCAAACAGTATGGTTTCACAAAGGGGCGCTCTACCACTGATGCCGGAGTAGCTCTTTTGTCACATATATACAAAGCATGGGAAAATTCAAAGAATGCTTTGGGGATATTCTGCGACCTTTCTAAGGCTTTCGACTGTGTAGAACATTCCACTCTATTACGGAAACTAAATTTTTATGGTATCAAAGGTTTAGCTCAGGATCTCATAGCTTCATATCTTCAGAACAGGGTACAAACCGTTGTCGTTAATGAAGAGAAATCTTGCGGTGCGCCGATTAACATAGGTGTTCCGCAGGGATCTATCTTAGGACCGTTTTTGTTCTTAGTGTATATTAATGACCTACCTTATTATTTGCAGGATATGTGTGAAATAGTACTGTTTGCAGATGACACCTCTTTAATATTTAATGTGGATAGACATGACACAAATGTTGACGAAGTAAACTCTGCTCTTTCACGCATATCCGATTGGTTTAATGCTAATAATTTACTACTAAATGCAAAAAAAACAAATTGTGTAGAATTTATCCTCCCAAATGTAAAAAAGGTGAAAAGGAATATTATTTTAAACGGGGAGGTATTATACCCTGTGGAATCTACTGTTTTTCTTGGTTTGACACTAGATGAGAAGCTACAATGGGGGGCCCATATTACCACCACCGCTGCTAAGCTCAGCTCAGCTGCATATGCAGTGAGAAGAATAAGGCATCTCACCGATGAAGAGACGGCTAGATTGGTTTACTTTAGCTACTTTCATAGCATTATGTCCTATGGAATTCTACTATGGGGCAGGGGTGCAGATATAGAAACTATATTTATACTACAGAAAAGAGCCATACGCTCTATATATAATTTGCGTGCTCGAGACTCACTAAGAGATCTCTTTAAGAATACTGGTATCCTTACTGTACCGTCGCAGTATATATTTAATAATATTTTATATGTACACAATAACGCTTATTTACACACAAAAGTAGGAGATAGACATTGTTATGACACAAGAAACAGAAATAAAATTGAAATTCCATTTTTCCGGCTAGCTAAAGTTAAAAATTCATTTATGGGTCAAGGTATACGCTTTTACAACAGAATTCCTCATAATATTAAAGAGTTCAGTAGTTCTAAATTTAAAACTTATATAAAAAATGTACTTATTCAGAGAGCCTATTACAGTATTAAGGAATATATGGACGATAAAAACCCATGGAGGGTTGTCGCGTAAAAACCACAGGACAGTTCTTTGGCATATTATGATTATAATGTACATATAACACATATAATGTATTTTGTAAAATTAAATTGTAAAACTGACATGATTAAAAAGAGCAACTATGGAGTTTCTTGCCGATTCTTCTCCGTAGATACTGCTTTCCGAATCGGTGGTAAATGTTAAAATATGTAATGACGTTTCAAAAGTGCTTCTAAAAGAAGTCTAATTGAATAAATAAATGTTTGAGTTTGAGTTTGAGTTTGAGTTTGTAGTGTTTAGCTATGTATTCTGTGCTACGACTGAAATATGGATAAATTATTATTGCATTGGAGGAACAGTATAAATATCGAATTTACGTGTATGATAAAGGAAAAATACAGATGATATAATATGAATATCAGAAAAATTACATTACAAAATTAGTGAAATAAGTGTTGGCGGCAAATCTTTGCTACCAATGTTATTGTGACGACACATCTAAGATGCGGATACACTGCTGTAAATGCTATAAAAATATAAAATAACATATGATATAAATCTCACATGTTTCATTAAAACTTATATAAGCTTATACATGCGCACCTAACAATATACGAAAGTAGAATATACTATTCCTACGCAAATTCTGAGCGGTCAGCGCAATTATAATTAATTGTGAGAAGAGGGGTCAGAAAGAAAACCTCTTGTTTTCTACGGATTACCGTAATCTCAGTAGTACACTGATGGATGTTAACGATAGGTATACGTGGAGGTATTGCGACGTCGTTATCAGAATAATATAAATCTTCTCAATTGAATAATGTCGACATGCGTGGAGAAAGCCCTCGCTCGGACCCAGTTCAGTCCAACGGCGGCCCTTTCAAACAATTATATATGTCAATGCGTCCGCGGATCAATCATTGATAAGTTATCTAAATATGGGTGAAATTGCAAATTTCAAATTCAGTTTTCTCTTATAAGTTAGATGTATATGAGAACAAATTATACTACCATAAGAGATGGCAATTCGTAATACATAGGATGTCGAATAAGAGTAACTAATAAACATTTGTTTTGTAAACTTTCACGTCTTATTTATTGTTTCAAGGTTCGTTCATTTGTTACATTATTTTATTGACAGCTTTAACAAGCATCCACAAAACAGCGCACTACGCAGCATCAATCTAAATGACTAAATCCTCGCCATTCTTATTCTATACAGCCATTATAATAATTCAATAGCAAGATTCACGTATTCAAACGTCACAAACAGCACTAAAACATTTAAAATATCACCATAAAACCGTTCCTCGCTGACCGACTGCGCCGATTACGTGACACTGCTATGGACACTGCATAAAGCCGTATTCATCGTCAATTTTTGCTGGGCAATAGTTGATCAACATGTTCTTCTTCTTCTTTATTTATGGAATCACCCTATAGAGGGACGCCAATGTCATTGTAGATGATCAACATATTGCTGGAAGCTATGACGCTATAAACTGGCTCTTTACATGAGAATATGCGATGTCATCACTGCAAGACGCATTTGCCAACAACATGTTGATTAAACTTAGTTGCTAAACTTGCAACTTGCATCGCGATTTCAGTGCATGAACTGTAAGACTAAGGAATGAAAAGAAGAACGAATAAAGATAGTATTACTGGTGCTACTGTTGTGATACTGTAATTAATCTAATACATTCAAACATATTACAAAAATTACCTCTGGCCCTTCAGATACACATATACATTAGAAGATTGATTAATAACTGCTTTTAGGACATACAAAGCCACCATTTTCATTCGACGTCCTTTGAATTTTCGATAAGTGAATAATTGAAATCCGAATCTACGATTTTTTTAATGTGTCAAAAAGTTGTATCAAGTAAACCATCAATAAACACGAATGCCACTTGAAAACTATGCCACACGACACTTTGGATAATAAAAAATGCTATTATGAAAAAAGTTTAACGCGCTTATAAACAATGGTTATTAAAAAAGTTCATTTTAAGAGTTTAGTAAAACACTCCAGTTTGTATACTCGTCTATTTTAAATTAAAACACGTTGAAGTGTATATGTTGCGTTGTAATGAAAAAAATAATCTATACTAATATTATACAGAGGAAAGATTTGTAATTATGTATGTATCTATATATGTATGGTTTTCACGCATAAACTACTGGACCGATTTCAAAAATTCTTTCACCATTAGAAGGCTGCATCTTCACTGAGCAACATAGGCTAGGTTATATCTCGGAAATCCCACGGGAACGGGAACTTTGCGGGTTAGTATTATTTCCGTAGGTACTCTTTTTTGCCACACAATACGCATGTTTACGGCTCCCTATAAGTGACATGAATAAGAAAGATTGTAGCTAATAAATAGTTAAAACAACTTATTTGGAAGCTGAACACAAAAATAGAATCATTACAGTAAAACACATTTGTATAATTAATCTATAAGAACACGTCGTCATAACAAGGAGTAGTAAGTACCTAAAAATACAATATGTGAATAACTGTTTAATTCCATATTTCTGAATAATAAATCACATCATAAACACCAAAATACCGTAATTACAGTTGATTACACGTAGTTGCCATGGCAACAGACATTGGGTGGGCTTGTTCCCACGTGTGGTATGAGACGAACAAATATTGTCCGACTACCGAATTCATATTGGCGATAGTCGAGTGTTTAATGTAAATAAACATCACAAACGAGTGTTGATATAAAAACTGTTGGTATTGAGTTTCATAATATGTACCACTTTTTTGTGCTGTTGATTTTAAGATACTACGCTTTTTAACAATGTCTTGAAAAGTATTTATTATTTGGAATTACATAGCCCATTTAAAGCTTGTATTTTCGACATGTTAACAATCTTCTGATGGTAAAATTAAATTGATTTAAACACAAACAAATCAATGAAATCCATACACATTGCGAAATAATTGCACGCATACACCGCTACTTGATAAATAACGATGTAATAATCAATTAATTGCTAAGTTATTTGTATAAATGCCTGACTGCCATTTAAACGTGCGATTAAGAGAAACTATTGCAACCGTTCATGTTGGACCACCGGCGCAGTAAACCTTTCTTCGTAGTAAAAAATACGTCACATGCTCGGACCATAGCAATCATTTACATGGATAGAGTAAATCATAAAATTTTATCGATCGGGATTGCATTCCTTTAAAGGCTGTGAGATATCGTTTGCGAAACCTATTAGCTGACGGGTTTCTCCTCATTTCGTTAATAAATCTATGACGCGGGTATAAATTTTATAAGCTGGGCGTTTATGGCGTTTTACTGGTCTATTAGTTACGGATCTCGCATACGATATCAACGGATCAGCATGGACAGGTATGTGCGGATCTCGCATACGATATCAACGGATCAGGATGGACAGCTATGTGCGTTAAAGTCGTGTGATTGATAAATTAGGAATATTGGAATGATTGCACAGTAATTAATGGGGAATTATATTTAAAAATATTGGACACAATAGGATTTTAATGTATTTTTTGAATTTCAATCGATCATTACATGTGAAAATATAATATAGTTTCATGCTTCCAAATAAAGATGAATAAGAAGAGCGTGCAATTATGAATGCACTATGATTATGAGCATTAAATTTTAAAATTCTGTTTCATCATCTTTCTACTTAAAGTTGACCCTGAAAAAAACATAAAAGCATCTTGATAAAACATACACTTTTACGTAAGTGGACTTCACTATCTTGCCTATCGAGAACCTAATCCAACGTCTATGTCAGAAGAAACCACCTGGGTGTTAAGGTCTTAGTCACCTAGTCAGGGCTGTCACACAGTCAACCAATTCCATATAATTCACCTGCCCCTAGCGACCTTTGTAAATCAATCGTTTCGCAAGCGCCACACCCCTGTTGTGAACATGGCTTTTGTTGTAACAGTAAGTCTGTGATTGATTGCGATACATTGAGTACTGCTGGTGGTGTTGTACACGGCTGTTAGAATAAATTACTCGTTGGAAAGCGAACAGACAATGTTCACGAGAGTATACTACATCAAGTTTAGAGGTAGTTTGAAGGTTTGGTAGCAATAAAGAATATTATTGGACGTGTAAAAGAATGTATTTTTTTTAAATATATTTAACTAAGTAATATTATAGAAAGGTTGGTTCAAGAACAGCTAAAACATGAGCTTTGAATTACTCTAGCATGGCATGACCTCTCTGAAATGTGTTATTAAATACTTTTAATGTCGAATACTAGGAACAGATACATACAGCGATAACACGAATTCTGATTACAAGGTCTGCAAATTATACCCATTTCAAATCGCAAGCAAAATATATCATTGAAATTTCTCATTGTCTTATAACCTTTTGTCAATCAAGTTAAAATCTCTGCACAATAAATTTATGACGTCGATGACATTTAAATCAAAATGCAGTTTCTCACGACACCACCTTCAAAACATACCCATTGTGTACAATAAATTATACATCAAATTATAAACAACGAGCAGAGAATTATAGATTTTTAAATTGTTAATCAATACGAAATAATATGTTGTCGGAAGTCATTAAACTTTTTGTAACGCAAGCCAATCAATTCTTTCTTAAGTACTGTAGTTATTTGTGCTTAAGTTTTATTAATGTGGTTTAATTTTACGACTTGCAGTTCCTCAATAATTATAGATAGTTAATACTCACTTGGAATATTCATTGTTATTATTTTTTTAACTGCGTCTGTGCTTTGTCTGCCTTACATTGTATGTTTCATACAGCGAAACGGGTGAAGAATGTAGAGTAACATTGGTTCAAAACGTAAATTCAATAAAAAAAATGACCTAACGTTACTTACACAACAAAAGAAATATTAATGTTATCAAAACACTTATGTGAATGAATAAATAAAATAAATAAATCTCTCCAATCAAAGACATCATTAAAATCATAAATATCGCCACTTAGAAACGGGAAAAGTAAATTACCTAATTTTATCCACTCGATCTTCCATAATTATAAAACCAGATCAGCTTTTTCACATATCTGTTAAGGCTTCTAGAAAGATCTGGAGTACCTATAAATCGGCAGGATCTATGAGGTACAAGTTAAAAAGTATGGTCGTGTTAAACGGACAATGATTCTTTTTGTCATTACACGCAACAATGGATGCAATGAATGGGTCTAGTTACACGGATAGAATTACCGCGCAAGTTCGACAAATTTCTTTTGTTTTTCGCAATTTGTTTATAGGATTTATATGGAGCAGTCGCAGTATCTGCTGTTTGTAATTTTATACAGTGTGTACTTTTTTTAAGGGTTGTTAATAGCTTCGCTAAAATGCTTCGTGTAGAAGCTTCAACTAGTAATCGGAGAATGTAGAGTAACATTTGTTTTATTGGATATTGTAAAGGTTATATTTTTATGGTTTTTACTCTTATTTTAGATACTTATCGTAAAGGATTTTTAATAATAAATAAGTATATTAAACTAGCTTTCCGCCCGCGGCTTCGCCCGCGTTTTCAGAGAAAACCCCGTTCCCGTAGGATTTCTGGGATAAAACCTAAAAAAACTATGTCCTTTCTCGGGTATCAAAATATCTCTATACCAAATTTCATGCAAATTGGTTCGGTAGTTCAGGCGTGATTGAGTAACAGACAGACATACAGAGTTACTTTCGCATTTATAATATTAGTATGGATTTGACGCAATCAACGGGTTCATATGCGTTCATATACGATTATTTATTTATTTATTTAACACTTTAATAGTTGTACAGTTACCTTATAACTACTTATACATAGAACAGACTAGGGTTGTTGAGGATTCCTCTTCCGCTTCCTCATAATACGGAAGTTCCGCAATATTTTGGGTTCCTCAACCGTTACCGCATCCTCAAAAATTAAATCAAAAAATTCCTCTTCCGCTATCGCTTCCTCAAAATTTAGAGGAAATTTATGAGGATGCCGTATCTACGACAACGCACTCGCTGCAGCTCGATGCCGCGGCCGGGCCGATCCGATCGGGCGTAGACTCGGGCTTATTCGTATGTTATGTATGAAAATATCTCGACAAAATCTAATCGATTTGAGTCACTTTTTTACTGAGATAGATTAGGTTTTGTCGAGTAATATGCATAAACAAAATTATATCTGAGTCCGACTCGTGACTCAAATAGTATAGTATAGGCTAGGTTTTGTAAATTCGCGATCGGGCGAGCGAGACCATATATATAGCCACCCGCGCTGTTACTTGCCTGTTTTTGCATATAATATTTTTTTTCAATTAATAAGCTCGAAAACTGTTGGACCAATTAATATTTTTTTTTGAATATGAACACTGAGTAAGATGCTTTTTTATGACAAAGGGGCAATTTTCCTAGTAGTTAAAATATTAATATTCAATATGTACAGACAGGAGAGTGGCTTTTGTTTTAATTTTTAGAATTAAAAGATTATAATTTCCTATCATCCTCGTCCTCATCCGCTTCCTCTTCCGCTTCCTCATCCGCATCATCTTCCTCAAAAAAATATCCTCATCCTCATCCGTATCCCCTAAATTTGCGTGTGAAAATTCCTCTTCCTCCTCCTCTTCCTCATAATCACTTCCTTAACAACCCAAGAACAGAGTACAACTATTTGGCGGCCTTATCACTTAATAGTGATAAGGCACTCTTCCAGGCAACCACGGCTATTTATTGCTACGTGCAATATTTTATTAATTCCATCTCGTAACTAATAACTTTCTACATTCTACATAGGTACTACATAGCCTACTAAAACCTCATTTATCAAAAACAAGTTACAATCAAAAATAATTACCATATATTGTCAAAAAACAAAAACCGAAATAGGCCCATTAATTTACATAACACGGTAGCTGTTTATCATTACGAATTAGGGCCTCTATTCCGGCATCCAATATAAAGTATCGAGTAGCAGTCGACAAATCATACAAGCGCATGCGCCGATAAATCGTCCACGAACATGGCCATTCATCTCGCAGTCGACAAATTCTCGAGTGATGTCGGGATAAATAACATGCTCTCGTATCGGTTTTCAAACAGGTGTGAAAAGCGATAAATAGTCGGTTACAACGTAGTTTGTAATTAAGTAAATAAAATTATATGTTTTGTGTTAATATGATGCAAAAGTTTACGGATCACCGTATAACTATAGGTAAATTTTAAATTCCCAGTCATAAAAAAGAAAAGAAGATTCAAAAACAATCAATATTAAAAGATAGGTTAACATATTTTTTCTCCGAAGACCTTATAAAGAAAAATATCTAAACCTGTCTATGTATATCAATCGTAGTATACCTATTTGCTATTGAATACTCCATATGAAAATTAAAAACATAAAAAACACAAGAAAGTACATTACAAAACCTCGTTTTCCCCTTACTTACATCGTATTACAATATTAATAAGATAATTACGCTCGGCCGGTAATCCCGTTGGGTGATTGAAAATTTATAAGGTTCTATTGAGAGGCCGCAATTAGCAGCGCTATGGGGAACTTGATTGCTTTGAATGTTAGGAATTGTTAAGTAAATAAATACTGTATAATTATTACATGGTCAATTTGGAGTATTTTACTTTCTTTTTATTTTATTAATTTTTGCGAGTACACGAGAACTTTTAGAAAAGGTCGATAAAATTTATCTCATTTCTATTAGGAACGTAAACATGCAGTATAGCCATAGTTATAGGCTTTAAAGATTAATTATTATTTAATTCGCTTTTTTAAGGCGTAGAATAGAATAGAATAGAAAACACTTTATTGTACAATGCACACAAAAACAAAATTTACAGAAACGATATGTAGCGTATGGCGTAGCGTAGCGATTAGGAGATTTGTCAAGTACTTAGATACTAAAACACTGGAAACGTCATACTGTGTTCTAGAATCCCAAACAAAAGCGCTCTTTAACTTTAATTAAAATTTAGGACTAAATTTTTCACTATATCTTAAATACGTTTGCCCCAGCTCTGCATGAAATGACCAGATATCAAAACAAAAATAAAAATTGCATAATATGTAAATCACTCGGACATTACATATAGCTTATACATGGTTGAAAAATTTTGAAATCAGTACTCAACTTTTCCTCTTTGCAACTCAGAATATAGTACCTATAAATTAACATATACAAATAATATGCCCATTTATCAATCCACAATTCGCAAGCTCCATTGCTTAGCCAGACTGTCACTCACAAACGTCTAAAACTGACGTTATCAGATGAACGCTATCGTTGACCCCCTTACGGGGCCACGGGGACAAATGACAGTGATATTTAAGTATTTAATAAATAGCATTATTTAAATTAAGTTTGGATATGCTGGATTAGGTTAAGACATTTGAATTTGAAATGTGATTTGTTTATTATATTACGATACATAATTATGTTAATGGGATAGTAAAAAGCCTTTGTTTGGTCGGATAATTGAAATGTAACATGTCTGTGGTGATGATTTAAACTGAGTTACATTTAAATTGACTTAAACTTAATAATTATACTTAAAAACTTGGAGAAAATTTGCGATAAATTGTACTAAGGGTAGTAGAATAAGTGAACAACGTGAAGGGTAGTAGAATAAGTGTACAAGGAAAAGTTTTAAATAAGTTAGCTAGTTTTTCGGAACATTGCATTTGTCCTTCTCCTGTTAATATCACATTATTGAGTTCCGTGACGTCACCGCACGTTCTGATTCCTTGATAAATTGTAAAGGTAACGAGTCACCATATAATTACAGCTTCACACGGGACCGATCTTTATGGCATCATTATCATCGGCCATTTTATGTAATAAGCGTCGATTTATTGTGCTGAGCTTTCCGGGTGAGATGTACGTGACTCTATGATACGTTGAATTGCCTGTCATGGATCGATTTATTTATTTCATGTAAAAGACAATAAAATCGAAAAAAATAAGAATTGCAAGTCGGATAACATACACCTAGAGGTATTTGATAGTAAAGAAAAGTTGACATCCATTTAACACCAACTCACTTTTTTGAAGTCTTTATTATACTTATCTTATTTATTTATTTATTTATATCTTATCTAAGATAAGTGTTCAAAAATGAGGTGGCATTAATAAAAAAAAATAAAGCATATCTTATATTGTGTTTTCTAAAGTACCAACTCCGCTAAATAATTGGGTTGCTAAGATCATAAAGTTCGACGTACAAACTTTTCCGAAACTCAAAAGTTTTCAAAGAGCTTTGACTGGCACCAAGAAAGACCAGCAAGAATCATTGCAAAAAGTCGTTCATAAGTTAAAACGTATTCACCGACCTACCTTCCTTTTTAAAGTCAAGCCATTCGATTCGCATTGGGCAATAACAGTTAAGCAAGCATTGATTCCGTAAAAGGTGTATCAGTTGAGATGTCACTCGAAGGCGACAAAATTTCAATGCGCGGAAGTCATGCCTTATTCCGAAAAGGAATCATTACACGTATTTACATAAAATAATGGCCCAATATTGGTACTTTTTCGCATCACACGATTTCGAATCATTTAAATTTAAATCGAGAATTAAATCGAAACGATTATGTAAACGGGTGAAAAAATATCACTGAGTGATTGTTATATTTTATTTTTATGTTTCGTCTCTTTTATTTTATGTCTGCCTCATTAAGTAACGTAAATTATGTTATATGATATACCTTTTAAAGCAAATTGCACTTGATACAACATTATTTAAATACGTAAAAATGAAAGCTCGTAAAAAGCTCATGTTTAAACACCTTATCATTTGCACCGCTGCAAATTTAACATTTTTTTAGAGATCTCGAATATTTATTTATTTGTACACATAACAACGTTTAGCAATAAAATACTATCAAAGCTCAACTTTAAACACCTTACAAACATTTGTACCGTATCGCTGCAGCTGTAAGATCAACATTTAGAAAATTAATGACGTTTACCTACGTTTACCAATAAATTATACTTCAACAAAGTCACCCCAACACAATATCCGATACGAAAACTAACACCTCACACCTCATTGATATCGACAGGGTATAGCAAGTGGACAGTCCATAATAGATGGCTACAAACAAATATCCCCATTGAAATTGCCTTTCACCATAAATACGGGAAATTTGCTGAGCTTTATAAATGTTCCTGTCATCATAAAGCAAGCTATTGTATCATTCGGCTGACAGCAAAGGCGGTAAAGAGGCTTCGAGTAAATCTTTTGGTTAGAATGGTGTGAAACCGCGTTCACGACTAAATTTGTTTATGGCTGCGTAATCTGTCTTATCATGTTATTTCTATTTAAATGGTACTTGAAATGATTGTTGGAGAAATGCATTGCATTGGAGGAATTAGTCCTTAATAAATTCCAACGTGTGTTTAATTATTATAATTTATTCGTTATTTTAATTACAATTAGTCCAACGTAAAAATTTATATAAAGCTTGTTATAAATATACAGCCTAGATTTTAATAAACTAATAATCGTAAAGTTCTCTAAAGGGCCTCTGCGTGTTGGATCCGTGTCCCCACGTAAGCCTTCCAAAGGACCGGGTACCTACCTTATGATGGTACCCGAGTATTATGGAATGAGATACACATAATGAATAGGTACTTTAAGATAAGTCAGTAATTATTAACAGAATTAATAGGTGACTATTAGAAGCTTTAAAATTTAAGGTGAATTAGAAGGAGTTATTTAAGCCTATAAATAAATCTCACGAATTGCGAAGTTTCTCCGAATCTGAGAACTTTAGAGAGAAAACTTTGAAATTACGAGGTGTAATTATTGACAATTAGACAACTGCACGAGAAAGTTAATCTATTTTTAATTTTGAGTAATTAGAGAATCGTGAATAACATTGGCGGCATATGAGTCTGTTGTGTTTGATATAGCAATTAAGATTGCAGACACAATTTATGTATTTTGATTCGAATGTATAAGGCAGAAAAAAAACTACTGTCCATTTTAATTTAAGACACTTATGGTTTAAATACGCAAGAACTTTTAACAATAATTAATACCGAAATTATTCATTAATTATTTTTAATACTTTCAGTCATATTCATCATCTAATAACAACTACAAACCACGAATTAATATAGTAAGAAGGATCATCACAAAGAAAAAGTCGATTGATATGACATGTTCGTCTCATTTACATTCATAAGGATAAACCACTCGAACGATCTAGACGTTTCAATCGATATCAAGCCATTGAACCCTGATAATTGCACCAAGAACAATACCCTGTATCGCTGATAAAAGAAAGTTATCTTCAGATAATGGTAAGTGACAAAAAATATAACAAAAGGAGTGAAAGCACGACCACTATAAGGAGTTTCTTATACCATCTGTCAGGTTACAGTGTGTTTGATGGATAGAACAATCGCGTGGGATAATTTATTCACGACCATCGATACACCATAATTGCGCTAATACGGTCGCACCGTGTGACCCGAGCTTTACATCTTAAGTGAGAGAAAGGCTATTTTGTGGCAGGTATTGATTTAAGTACTTTTATATTGAAATTGATTCATCAAAATTTTTTAGTTTGATTATTGTGATACTATATTAATTAATGATTATTATTAAACATATAATTTAAAAATGTTAATGACACCAATTTGACACAGGTTTATTATACATATATCTTTTAATCAATGGAAATACTAATTAGTAATATTAAGCGCTGATACTAAAGCAAAATTTAATTTTAAATATATCCCTCCCCAATTCATATCGGGAAAGGCAAGAATCATGAACTAGGTACATAGTCTGTTTCATAAGCAAAATCACAGACTATATACCCCATATTTACTCTGTGGTGATCTGTCACATGTGATATGGCGGGAAATATTTAATGACGTTGACACTAACGTATTGGCCTATGTAGTCTGTAACGTTATGACAGTATCGGTTATTAGATTTGATAAAAAAACACGTAACTAATTGGATTCCTTGGCGCCATTCTTGCATTTAGTTTTTTTTTATATAATTAATAAATAGAAAAGATTATGTGAGTGTATTAATGAATTAAAGAGATTTTCATTTGAATCGACATACATATATTTTTAAGGAAATCGTTCTGTTCTACAACTGTTCTTGGTCGTAGTATTAAAAAGGGTTTCGTTTATGTGATAATAATCCATTAATTACATTGTACTGTAAAAGACTTGCAAATCATTCATCACAAAATTATATCAGGGATAATTTCTAATAAGCAATTTTTATTTACAATTAATAGAAACATTTTGAATCAACACCCACTGTTTAAATCGTATTTCCAGCAACATTAACGATAAGATTCTCGAAAATTCTAGATTTCAAGATAGCAAAGTGAATTCTTGTTAAGATAATGTGGCTGCGTCTCGAGCGTGTAATCCGATCCTGCACTCAAAGGGTAAATATATTGACTCATTTGATACACTTTCTAGCGGTTGAAAAGTTTAACTTTAATAGAACGATTTATTTCTTGGCATGATGGCCGTAATAAGGGAAATTGCATTTTAAAGCTTCGCAGGGTTTTAATTATTATTAATAAAAAATGGTGATGAATGATTAACAACTTCTTTATTATGCACTTGCTATTTAATCTATTTTTGTACATAACAAATAAAATTAATATAGTTTCTATCGACTCCTATCCCTTAGTGAGATTTAAATATTAATATTCTTCCGTCTTACGATTTATTGTATTCATTCAAACTCTAAAAGGCAACTAATAAGCCGAGTAAAGTTCACAATACACCCATTAAAATACAATTACACAGCCAATGTTCTTATCATCACAATTACAGCAACAAATAGTTGTCCATCGAATTAATTATAAGATTTATTACTCCACAACGGTTAATAGTCATGAAAACAATTTACGTAATACTAGAAACTACTAGACGTTAAGTGAAGGATTATTGGCCCACGCTCCGCACTCAATCATAGGGTTTACAGCTTAGAAATTTTATTGTTCAAATTACTATGGCTTTATGATTATTGTTGTACTTTAAACGTTATTAGAAAGTAGGAGATTGTTACTGTTCGATTTCATGTACTTCACGCGTAAAGCTATGAAATAGAGCCACTAAAAAGGATTTAAGAGCTGATCCCGTGAAAGCCTCATGTGGGCCGTCCCACGTGGCAGAGATGGAATATTGCTTGAACGAGTATCGTAAAAGTGACGAGATACACTAGTAGGTGGTTAAGGAGAGTTGTAATTCTTCTTTCTAGCGAGAGAAATCCCGTCCAGCTTGACACATATAACAATCGCATTAATTCTAGTGTACAAATGACCGTTAACATATTCAAATGCGTACATAAACGAGGTAAACACTTTCCTTTTCAACAAAGACATTACACGGTCTATGAAATAAGCTATAACACTAGGGTCGCTCCACGATTCTCGATTATCGATAAACACAGAATCGATGTTAAGCTCATTTGTCGAGTTAATATGTTAATGCGGGCGTCCAGTCACGAAGCCGTGCCGGGTTCAAATACAACTGGTTCTATTGCTAATTTTGTTTACAGCTTTGACACATTTGTAAAACACACTTTCCTGCGATGCAGGTCTCGGTATCGATTGTAGCAATCAATAAAGCTGTCTGTTTCGTGAATTATATTTACAGCTTAATAAATTTGTTAGTTTGTTACACGGCTGACGTTATTAATGGGGAGCGACGGATTGAAAGCGGGGCTGCTATGAAAATGTGTATTTTTTATGAATCGTTAAAAGTTGAAGAAAGTAGTAGTTCTTGTTGTATGTTGCTATAAAGTAAATTGATAAAGACTATACGGTACGTCATACATTCTACGTAATAAATTGAAAGGCGAAAAAATAAAAAAGCTGAGTATAATTATTTTATTAAGAAAAATATTTTAAATCCAAAACATTTTATATAAGCTCTATTGTTTAAATAAATGCACAAAACAAACGCAATTCAATATTAAGCAACTAAATAAGACACTTAACTTTTAATCACCGTGTAGAAATCTATAAACAGACCAAGTTTAGCAACGGAAACAATCGTTTAATAGAACAACGGTAGCAATTTTCGTCAGATACCATGATACAATCGAGTGGCCGTATAAGGACGTCAGTAATAAACCGTTACAGCTCAACAAAGCAACACCGATATCGATTTCACTTTTATCGATAAAATCGGATCGATATCGAGTCGATAGCGGTGATTCACTACGATAAAGGCGGAGTACAATGCACTATTTTATTACGAGCATAATGGCTTAATCAAGTTCGGAGTAGAAAGTGCTCTGCGTTCGACCACATCACTAATACTTTTATGCAATGAATTAAATCGGTCACCTTATGTAATGTGGCGTAATTAAATGTCAGCCTGATTGTTGTTGGAGCACAATGATTCATGATTTAGACGATGAGTAACGGTTTATTTGATAATGTTTTTGTGTTTTTGTGCAGATTCGTTACATCACTAAACACAAAAGAAGTGTTGGTACGATGTCGGTTTGCCGATTGAAGTATGCAGACGAGGAATCATGAATTACAATTTTAAGCTGTATGATGTATGAATTTTACAATACTGATTTATTCTAATTTAAAACGTACGGCTTAACATTTATTTGGGAGAAATTCATACATACTAATATAGATACGTTAAAAATAGTCTACAATTCCCGCTCTCTTACCATTGTTATCCAATATACTAACCTATTTCTTAGTTGCAATTATCATATGTTACAGACAGTAGACACCTACATACATTTCAAATGTTCCCACAACCTACTAAGGTCTCAGAACTTCCCTATATTAATTAAAGAAATAGTCAACTATTAAAGCAAGTCTACTAGCATATAAATTATTAGTTGCCATGTAAACACTGATAGGGTTACTCGAAAGTGTATGAGATGTGCGCGTGGGCGCACACTACCGTTTTAATTAATACCTAAATGCATTTGTACAGTGAAACCAGGGTTTTGTAGGTGACATACATAAATAACAATTAGAATATAATAATCTTGGGGCAATGGTTGTAGAGACAAAGTTATTGTTTTGGACTGTTTTTGTGAACGTGTTCTGTGTATTAGTTATTACATACATAGAAATAGGTTCTCAGTTGATCCGTATCTTGATTAATATAAATCTAGTTATCTGTAAATCTAAATGGAATATGTATGGTAAAGTGTTGGCATCATTCATTAGCCGGGTCACCATAGAGCGAGCAACCCCGCTATTGACAAGATTTTAAGTAAGTACCTATCTAAACTTTTTCTTATATTTGTGCTATTGTCCATGTGCGAATAATTCTTGACTTTCATTGATTACAATATTTCATATGATTCCAAATACCAACAAGCACCTACACCATAGACCAAAACATACATATACACAGTATAACTTTACACACAGTATAATTACTATACACATAGTATACCCATATATTCTGAATCGTGAGTAACCTGTATAATAGTCTTGTTAAGAGCAAAGGATGAGAGCTCATACGGGGTTAAAAGTCAAAGTATAAATTTAAATCATAGCGTTAATTACCACGGGGCGAATCTCACAAGATGCGAACAGGGTTATCCACTTAGATAGCACATGACTCCCGGCTTTGGCAAGTAGGCAATAAAATAATAACTTTCGCCACTTAAGTATGGCCTGGATCGCGGCTTCTTGCGGAAGACATTTATTAATTGAGTAGCTTTGTAATGTTTGTTGTTAATTACTTTGAAAGACATGTCAAGGGTTTTTGGTTGGTACCTAAGGTGGGATGTGTCGTGATGCATTTGTTTTCTTTATAATCTTTATCTATACGATGAATATAATAAAATCGCTTATCTATTTACAGTCTCTAAATAAATTGTAGTTTTTTTGTGAAACTTTAACGTGAAATTAAACTAACGTTCAATCCAACTCAAATCTCATTTAGCTCGAAAATAGAAAATAAAACAAATGCATTTATCTATCCCATAACCAGATAAATGTTAAGAAAATTAATAATTTTCACTCATTAAGTTCTTATCAACCACTATAACATACTATATATTCCCGTGACCTACCTCGCATCAAAGCAAACCTCTCAGATTTGAAGCACTCGTCTCGCGTTTCCGATAACATTGATTTACGATTCGACCTTTATCCGTACGATAAATTCGCTAAAAGCATCGTGTATCTTTACATTTATCGTCCCTATCGGATGTAAACATGTGTAGGTAAGTTATTTGGAAGTGGAGTTTGTAGCAAATGTAATGTGAATACTTTGTGGAGTATGAGGCACATATTTTAACGTCATAAGTTCGGAATATTTTACATTATACGAGAAATTGCATAAATGCTTAAAAAACAATAATAATTTCTCTGATAAAGTTTATGATATATCGTGTATCTGCTTACTATTATTTTTTAACTTTGTTTGTTTTTTACTATAAAGATATAGCATTTCAAAATTGCATTTGTCTACATCATATTTTTCACGCTCATAATTCTTTCAAGTCTGTCCATATTACCCAACCTTACAACATCCAACTCCTAAAGTCCAAGCTAAAAAACCGCTTACAATATATACAAGACGAATAGCCATACATTACATAAGCTCAGTTTCATTACTATCATTAATTAGCAGAAATGTTAACATGGCAGTGAAAGCATTGTGTCGATATGACCCGTAAACTGTGGGAACACTACGCGAATTGATTATGCTATTAGTTCTTAATATCGATAGTGTCAAAGATCGTTATGTAATATTCAGACCTCATGCAACTTAGAACACGAACAATAATTAAGAAGGTTAATTAAATGTGAGTTTTACATTTAAGAGCGGTACCAGTTATTCTATTGGTTAAAACAAACTGATAGTACGCTATTTAAAAAATCATTTGTGTTACCTTATTAAGTGGACCTCTTTGAGTAGAGATGGTACATACCTAAAACAAATAAAAACATATTAGTGCATTGAAATTATGTAAGAGTTGTGTAAATCTGAAAATACATAGTTAAGAAGGATAAAGTAAAAAATCTAAATGTTGACTTTAAATACGCCTCTACACTTTTATTTTAAGATCAACTGAACGAATCTTAACAATTTTTATTTGTTGTTCTTGTTTAGAATAATAACTGCAAAAAAAGAATGGTCAGGGCGGGCGGAGCAGGGACGAGCGGCTAGTATTAAATAAATGTTACTCGATGAATAAAATATAAGTTCGGTGAAGGTTGGGAAATAAAACACGGAGCCAAGGTCAAGATCGAGGGTAAAATATCGATCACTACGTTTCAGTTGTACATTAACATCAGACTAAATAACGCGTCGTTATAATATATAAATTTAAGAATTAAATACTAGGCTTAAAACTCAATTCTTCAATAATTTATACAATAATTTCTCTTAATTACAAACTTACAGCACCTACATGCCAAAATACGCACAGAACTACAGTATACGATTAACCTTTTCAGTAACATTTCATAGTAAAGGTGAAGGCTACAGCAAGGTCACACTACAAAGGACAGCTAACTGGGTCAACGGGGCCCTGGGACTTAACGTAGAACAACCCTTTGCACGTATTCTTACGGACTACAATCACTCTTTACGTAGCCTTGTATAATTAATATTAGCATGGATACGTGATTTTAAGTGACTCTTTATTTGAAGGGTAGGTTTTAGTAATCGAATTGGTCCGCGTCCTTCATGTGTGGCAGTTCATTTAATTAATTGCAGGATAAGGTAGAGTATTTTCCAATATTCAATCTAACGAAATCAGTGAAATAGAAAGCATAATTTGTAGCTTTTCCTACTACAATTAAAACACATTTTCTTAATTTAGAAAACGCACTTTCGACCGCACTAAGTAACCATCCAATGAAAACACAATCTCCTGTAATTATATTATTTTGTCCTAAAATGCGTTATCCATTTACGTACATAATTGCACACAAACAGTTTAAATACACAAAAAGTCGATCTTCTGAAGCAATAAATAAGAGAATGACATCACGACCGAGTTCGTCATCGGTCTTCATTACTCATACAAATATCAATTTATCGAATTAAACAATGTAAAAATTTATAGTCCCGGGGACCACCGACAAGTAATGTCAGTTAACAATAAAACATTGCCTGTTAAGTGATTTATGAAATTGTAATATTCAGTGTTCTTTCATGTTATGTACGTATATGGCTGGCAAGTTTCAGTTGAAGCATTGACTCTTAAATAGTAATTATTGATATTATATTACCTACATAGTGAATGTAGTAACAAGTCATATTTTTTTCCGAAAGTTTAACATAAATAATTCAAGAAAGATATCGTAATTTTCAGATTAATAAAGAATGGACACGACTTTTGGTTAGGTACTTTTTATGAAAAGATAGTTTGTATGATGTTATTTTCCAGCATTTCCGTAAGTAGAAGAATACAATTAATATTCTCGGTTGTTTTAGGTGTTTTTTTTTTCCTTGTTAGTTAACAAGTATTTAATGAAGAACCAATATTATTTATTATCTTACAAGGATGTGAGATCGCTATCCACAGCTATCACATAATAAATGTAAAAAGCTCCGCCAGCTCTCGAACTACAGTCATCTGTGGGACGCAATCAGACTGCAGTTTGTTAATATAAATGGGTACAACAAATTGATTATCAATGATGTATCGATCGTACTGCTAGTTATCGAGTGGACAAACAAAAAGCTGGCTGGCATTCCTTTAAAAGATTTATTATGAGTGTTTCAAGATATGAACTACGTATGAATGAAAATTATATTTACGGCCGCCATGCTTTTTTAATTTTATGATGACAATCATTTAATATACCAATTGTTTAATGAGGTGGTTGACACTGATCAATATTATTTATTTATTATTTTATTATTATTCAGCCATATGGCTGTCCCACTGCTGGGCAAAGGCCTCTCTTTCCTTCGTCCACGTCTTCCTATTGTGAGCAATTTTAGTCCATTCCTGGTATTAGTTGTATTAATAAAATTTATCTCATAGATAAATTGTTAAAACTTTTAAATTTCACTGTTTAATCTCAATTTACAAATGTATACCTAAATTTTTATAAATTCATAAGTAAAGTAAAGCTTATTTCATTACAAGAACATCGTTTAATCACAATGCGCTTACTGCAAAACCGTCGTTCATTCCCAGCAGTAATTTCCATTAACTAACCTTCCCGTCGCAACCGAACCGATTAATCAAAACGATCCTGTAGAACATTTAAAAGAACACAAGCAAAACATTGCACGGAATGCAAAAAGAATATTCGGCAATACATTCAAGACGAAATTACTGATCGCAAGAAACAATGGTTGATGCAAATTGCGAGCGGCGCACGAGCAAGAAAAAAACATTCGACATGTTCAATTCAGTGTACCATAAAGGGTCTACGCTTTTAAGGCAGCCGTACCATTGTCAGGGCAATATTAAAATAAAAACCACGCGACCCGGAAAGGTTGGGCGGGAAGGAATCCTGCATAAAAGCTTTACGCGAAATATGTTTTATGCGCCAAATTCTTAAAGCTTTTTGCCTGGTTGCAAATAGGACAATATTTTACAGAACGCCAACAACACACGATTTTAATACAGCAACAAGACATAACTGCGTTAAAAACAACCGACTTCAAACTTGCAGTTGCAACATTTACAAATACAGACAAAATGCTCATAAAATAAAAAACTACTGGGCCTATCCGAATAAAATTTTTATGGGACCAATTCGACACCATCCCGCATCGAACAAAAAAAGAATCACGTAAATCGGTTCAGAAACCTCGGAGTAATCGGTGTACATACATACAAAAAAAAAAAAACATACCGGCCGAATTGATAACCTCCTCCTTTTTTTTGAAGTCGGTTTAAAAGCCTGGGAAGTACGGTTATAGCACATTCAGTGTTCACAAAAAATTAGGACAAAGTAGTTGTCAAATCAATAATTTCCATTCCTTCCACGATGTCTAATACACTAAAAACCGAACACAATGATACGCTGCTACAGATACTTGTATGTATATATTCCACGACCGTTATAAGCAGTGGACAGTCAGATAAATTATGCATCAGGCGCGGAGACTATAATTCAAGCTATTAGTCGAATTTCGTGTTTTAGTGGCGAAGAGAAAGTTGCTACCAGTCTTCACTACGCCCTATATTGTTGGGTGGTCCAATTCAATAAACTATAACGGAAATTAAGGGACTATTCACGAATATTTTTATGAAAATTTAATAAATAACAAACCGTCATATCAATGAAGTACTAAGTAGGTAATAACTCTAGGTATTTTACTAAAGAACTTAAATTAAAACATTGAAATTTCTTTTCAGCCTGAAATTAAAACTTAACATTAAAATAGGTATATAGTAAGTTTATTAATGTTTTACAATTTTATATACAAATCTTTTTTGAAATAAACAACCTCTAACAGCATTTATACATGTAAATGCTTCGTGTATTATTATTTAAGTTTAAAAAAATAGTAATGGGAAACAAACGATTTTCCCACTTTAATATGAATCTCCCATGACTTGCCCCACACACAAGCACGTGCCACAGTCGATGTTTATCTGCCGTTCAATGCTACATTAACTTGTAAAAACCCTATAATTTCCCGCTTGACCGGTGAAAAATAACCTCAGGCAAGGATTTGTTCTGATTTTATTACTCGCTTATATGCAACCTTAGAATTATTGAATGTTAAAGAAATTTCTTTGAAGGTCACGACGCTTAAATGCCCGTGATTATAATAAAAAACATTGTTTTAAGAAATATACATGACGTGTACGAATTATAAATATCTAGTATTCAAAAGTAGAGCTTAAATCGCCTAACAAAAGGACAGGTTTATTCCGATATATGAGATAGCATACAATATAACAAAACAACCGATTTATTCAACATACGCAGTTATTCGATAAATCGAATTTAATCAAATACACAACAAGGAAAGGCCATAACATTGAATTACATGTCGTGCTTTCTCCAGCCAACTGAACCAAAATTGGCAAAACCTACAGGCAATTTGAAATAGTAATTGTGGCTAGATAGCATTAGTTTCTGTTCTACAGGTGCCTTATCAGCCAGATCGGCTGTTTCCGTTAACTAGCTGTACGACCATACTACCATAATGATCTTTGAAATAACGTGCTGTCTTTTGTTTTTCTTATTATAGACTGAGATTGAAAGATTAACGAATTGATGAGAAAGATGAAGCTCTAGATTTTTCAAAATTATTTTTTTAACAAAATTCAATCGCCTTGATTGCTAATAATGCGTTTCCTTTAAAGGTAGATGACGCCGTACTTTAAATACTTTCGATATAAAATTTCAATATGAATGAAGAATTTAAATAGTTCGCCTTATAAACGTATCAAAAAACATTTAAGTAATTTATTACTTTTTATACATTACCATAGATAGACCTATTAACACCTAGTTAACAGACACAATAATAATAAGTCTTAATCTATCTCTAACACATCAACGAAGAACTCAACTTCACAACCAACGCATCGTCTATAAATCGTTCTAGAAAATTCTAGAAACAATGCGAATCGGGAAGAAGCATGTTTAATGGGTGAGATTGCAAGGGTATGAATCACCCTGTGGGCGATACAGGAAGTCGCCCACGGGAACTGGGAGCCAAATGATACAGCCGTGCCTGTCGACAGATTATATAATGCTGCAGATAGCTTTGTCGAAATAAATACTCCTTGCTGATAGCTGGCTATTTATTCTGTTAATGGTTCGTGATTATTTAGTAGTGAGTGGAATTGATATTAATAGATGGTTGTTTAGTAACATTCAATCATAGATCATTCCTTCATGTAGATACTTTTCAAACGTTTGAAATATATCCATCTTTGTCGACATCTACAGTCTACTGGGTTTTATCCCAGAATGGTGGAAATAATATAAAAATGTTGTCATGTAAATATATTAAAAGCTTGCACTTACCTACAACCATTTTGTTTTATGATCGTTTTATAGCTTTGTTACATATTTGAACAACCCTTAAAAGCCTGACTCGTGCCGGCCTCGTTTCCATGAAAATTAAAAATGTACATTTAATTTCTAAAGTGCAATCTAAGTAGATAAGTATAATAATTTATAAGCATATTTATTTCAGACTAGCGATCCGCCCCGGCTTCACCCGTTGTACCTACATGTTTACGTATTTTTTTCATAAGAACCAAGTACTTCAAGGAATAGATTCCGCAGCGCACGCGATGGCAGAATTTTTATTGTGGAATTTTTTACACCTTGGGAGTTGGGTTACATTATTGCATTTTTGGTAAGGATCTCTAATTTTTTTGAAAATGCAATATAGCCTATGTTACTCAGTGAAGATGCAGCTTTCTAATGGTGAAAGAATTATTGAAAATGAAAGTTTATGCGTGAAAACCATACATACATACATACAAACCTTTCCTCTTTATAATATTAGTATAGATATAGATTAGTATAGATAATGATACTTTTTAAACTATCCAATTGCTTTTTCCCGTTACTATGTAGTATTGTGAAAGCATTAAAATCATTGCTTGCAAGTATTTTTCTCAATTATTTTCTCATTAAATCTTGGTCAACACTAGATAAAAATCTTGTAAAGGGCTGGCGATAGGGCCGTTCGTTTCGGTAGCGTAACGCAACAATTGCGCAACCAATAGCGATGAGATCACCGCAGTTGATAAGTCTCTGTGGCAATTAGGGCTTGGACTATCGGACACTGTTAGCTAATGACTACAATACATTTGTTTCTCAAATTTCATTATTGTACTGATTGTGAAGTTGTTAAGTTTTTACGAGAGTTACTTATTATTCCGGTGGTAATAAATCTTTATAATATAATGGCGATGCAAAGCGCTTCAATAAGTCTAATTGAAAAAATAAAGTTGAGTTTACATATAGTGAGTGTTAAGTAAATTCAAGTCAATTACAAATATGGCATCTTTATTGATTGTTCTTATTAAAATACATAATCTAAAATGGCACTATTTTTGATGATGCTTTATTTTATGGATAAAATATAAACCCAAGTTATCTCGAGCTTATCCATACGTAATGTACTATCATTAAATGAACAAAACAATATTATTTTATAGATTTGTTAGAAGAAGATACATTACATACCATAAAAGCGAAATCTTGGAATAGATACACACAAAATCTACCCAAATGCCCGTTTTGTGGAAGTGATAATGTATATAGCTCGAATGATAGATAGAGTGCTTCAGAACGATACGATAAAATCAATCTCAATACTGAGAAGTCGCCTATATGAGCCTATATCAAATAGACAAACAATATTTATATTTATTAAGTGTCTTCTCCTAGATAGAGATTTTACTGAAAAAAATATACCATTATTTTTGAACGATATACTACTAGAAAGTAGGAAGTAGGTACTAATAATCCTTTAGTTTCAAAAGCAGTATTTAAAAAAGCACGTAGGTACGCACGAGTCAAAGAAAATGTACCTATCCTTATTCGAAACAATACAATGAGGTACCGTAAGCAAAAAAACTCGCAGGTCAACCCGTGCGTTTTTCAAGAGAAAGGTCCACAAAAACGCAAAAAAAAACGATTTATTACCGTACGGAAGCGCTGTTACGTCAACATTGATCGTAAATCTGATGACATTATGAATTTTAATACTTCCTACAATTACGGGACAATCGATTTATCGTTTATTTGATTTTCGTGTTGACTCTACGATCAATTATCATATTTATGAACGAATTATGTGTTAATATTCATAAATGTTTAATACTTTTCGCAGTGTAAATATCGTTTCGAAATTTAAGCGAGGTTTTAATCCAATATTTGTTAATAAATAAAATTGGATTTCAGAATACGTGCTTTAACTTGTAAGAGTTGGATAAACGAAACCTTTCCCTATAACCCAATACAATTTCATAATGCTTCCATTTACTGATGGGTTCTACGTTACATATTGTTATTATATAATATTAAAAGAAGTGTGTTTACCTTTTATACTTATATTTTATAAGTATAAAAGGTAAACACACTTCTTTTAATATTAGATTCTAAAAACGATTATTGTAAATTAAATTATAAATATCAAGCTTACATTAGTTGTAACTTTGAACTTATAAATCACAATGAAAACCCCTATAACTATTTCCTCACACGTGACTATTTTCAAGCACATTGACTCACAATTTCATCGTATCGTGTGTTAAATGATAGTTATTTAGTTTTTGCACAGCCATTAGATAAAGTTAACTCATAAAGAAAATTACATGCAATTTGCCTTCAACGTGCGAGTAAACATTTTCTTGGTCGTGAATAATTTAGCGCGTGCTATAGAGCGTCGTGTTTTTAAATGATTTATAAGTTGCATGTGGAGATATAGAGATATCGGTGAGATTGCGATCGTGATCGTCTGTAAAATCAATACGGCGAAGGAATCGTGCTCAAAGTGGGCGTTTAACCTTTGGCCGAAGGCGTGCGGCGCGGGCGCATACGCCGCGTCAAACCATCCATCATGACCACTATCTGAGGCAAATTAACCCAACACAGACGCCACTGAACCTGCTCGTCCAGTACTTGTGAACTCTCGTTCAGTACTGGGTGCGACACACCCGGGATCAGACACAATGGTTACTTTTGTATTTTACTACCCGAATGGGACATTTACAAATCGCTTTGCGCTGAGCACGTCACGCTTTACTATTTGACTTTCCTCCTCTAGTTAAGAATCTGCGATTGTATCGGCGCGACTTAACTGATGGTAATGCATATTGCTATTTGAAATAATTATAAATAACTTCGTACTTGCAATTATTTGTACTTGTAGGAGTGTTCTAGTATGTGCTTATTGTTGTAAGTATTGCAAATAGGTACGATACGTATGTATAAATATGGTTTTAATATAGAACATGAGTTAGCATAGTTAATAGCATATTTTGTTAAACAGTATTTAATATTTTATTATTCTTTAAAAGGATGCGTATACGGTTTTATGTATATTGTTACATTACAAATATTTTACGATGTCTCCATTAAACGAACGTAAAGATTTCGAGACAGCAACCTTGCTCATAGCTCCCTTCAAAATCACTCCAGACATTCAAAGGCCCATAAATATCACTCCAACAACCAAACACAACACAAATTACACGAATTTACCCATTCATTTATCACTTTCCACATCGCCAAGCCCTTAATCTCGGCGCGACATATCATCTCGATACCAATTACTAATGTAAATAAGCAAAGGTAACCTTGGTAGGGATATACTTGATAAATGGCAGCAATTGGCAGTTATTGCAAGTCATAACTCGACTGGAGACACGGATCATATCCTCGTACGGGCGAAAAATAATGATTGCCGCTACGTGGTGAACGGTCGAGATACGTTATCGACTACCTTTGTTTTGGGACGCTTTTGATTGAGTTTATTTATATGCAATTTGTAGGTACACACAGATATTGGAATTTACCTCTTGCTAATACATATAGGCACTCTAAGAATTTGCCTAATAAACAGAAATGTAGGTAAGTGTTCAAACGCGTCAATCCTATTCATCAAAAATTACTATAAATTGTATATCAACATCAAAGCCTCATCATTTCACCGATCTACGATTCCACACAATGGTCCAGCCTCTCCAGTAAGCTTTATAACATAACATAGCAATTATATTTCTAAACAAGTACGTAATTTTCTACGTTTGACAAATACTGGGCAAAATCGTGGACTAAAATACTAGTAGTACCTCGTACTATACTATTATTAATAGAACGAATTCGCCAGTTCTCCATTACAGCGTTCCTAAAATAATGAAGCGTCTCACGCTCAATAGAAGAGTAAACTATTTTGAAATACGTCAAACGCACGTCGGGTATCGTATTAATAAATAATTATTATGAAAGCCAGCGTCACTCATGATTATATGCGTGAAGATACAATGATCCGGCCCGGTGCTTTAGCGAGGCAAAATGGCCGTAATAGCGAATAAATACGCATAAACGTTCATTAAAGTACTAGTAATAGATTTATGTTCGATATAGTGTGTTTGTGAGAACGCTGCTTAGAATATAATGTCTTTGTAGGTATGAAGATGAGATTTTTGATTATTGAAGTGGGAAATATTTTACGTATTATTATAACAAGAACATTATTTGAGTTGGTTTAATGTTAATTTTGCGAAAAGTGCGCCGATTTGAATGTTACTTAATATTTCCGGAATTTAGCTTATTTAAGAAATACTGCCACGCAAAGAATTGTAGTTTTTAAGTTTAAAAATATACTTTCTATCTAATTATGTTCACATGAGTACAATCTATAATGCCACTATCTCAACTAATCACAGACACAACTACCATCAACTGAAAAATTACATTATCTGAACTTCATAACCAACCAACATATTACGTACCTACTCTATAATTCAGTACGTGATAATTCCGGATACCTCATTAAATACATTATCGGCTCAACAAAAAACAGTTACAAGTTCGCTCGCGTGATAGATAGCGATCGACGATACTATCAAGGGTCAGCACAAGCTAACAATTATTACTGTAATGCTACCGCAATTATATTATATAGCTCTCATAAAGAAAAGCTTTTTATCGCTAAGTTCTTATAATTTCAATCGGTGCGCTTATCTCTGGAAATTATCTGAGTTATATCAATTATCTTGTTGGTCATTTTGTATGTTGTTTATCGCGTGCCTTAGCTTTTCGCTTTATAGAAATCAATTCTAGGTTCTTTTGAACTATCGTTTACTTATCTTGCTACATCGCTTTATCGAGGTCTAGTTTTTTTTTTTGAAGTATTATAAAATTATATTATAAGTATTATCACATTTGGTTTATAATTTTAAATATCACCTGCCTTATATAAACAAACAATACAACATGATGGAAAAGCATATGTAGCATAAAGATATTTTTATTTTTTTATTATTTTTATTAAGTTTTCTGTGCTATAAGCGTAACACGTATTCTGTGAATTTAGAATACTAACGTTTCCCTACCATTAACTTCGCCGATACAACCAAAACACACACATTGTCATGTAAAACCCTAACCTTATCTCAATCCATATCTCTATCAAAGCATTACATTTACACAAAATACATACTTTGTGGGTTGCGACACAGTCCCCATCAATCAAAACTAGTCACGAAACACTTACAGCTAATACCACTCAAATTGACAGGAATAACGCTACTCGAACTGTCAAAGGACCAATTTCTATTTGATATAGTGTGCCAATGCAGTGTTGGTGAACAAGCAGTTATTACACTGGTTAGACATACAGTTAATGTTTAACATTGTGTGTAATTATTAATATAGTCCTATATATTATCCTTTTACCTTTGTCTGTATCTCTGAATATAAAATCAAACACAATAAAAGTACATTCAAATATCCATTTCCAAAATCCCAAAAGGGAAGCAGAAATTTCTCTCAGTACTTGCAACTAGAATTCCCTAAAAGAAAGCTCCAGAAATATCTGGTGAAGGTACTGCATTCCGTGACCATGCAAACCCATTGAACTATAGATAACACGAAGAAAATACCCGACCACGGCACTTTATCACGATCCCCGGATAGAAAGTAGCGTATGAAATGATTCATAATGACAGATAGACTTATTAACAATCCGCCACATATAAATCAATAGCCAACATCGACAACTGCACGAAGAGCGAAAATGTGAATCGGGCTTATGATTTATTTGTTAAAAGATAAAGCCTTTTCCCGCCGTTTATTGCCGTGTAATATAATTGTGATATATTTGCTGACTGTACATACGCGGTTATGTGTGTGTGTGGTGTGTGTAGAAGGAATCGTGTTGATCGTAAAGATTGCACTTAATATTTGAAGACAAGGATACTTTGAAACAGGTCACCTATCGGTTATCACGCACACTATCAGGTTTAATCACCTTTTTTTTTCAGAAGTTCGTAAACATTAGTTAAATTTTTTTTGTAGGTAATAAACAATCGTACCTACTCATATTAAAAAATGTTTAAATTGATGCCTGCTGATCAAACTTTAGAACTTTACCTAATTTAATTCTAGGCAAATTTGAACTCGATTAAACAATAAGAAGCCTGTTCCAATCCTGAGCTTTCCTGTCCCTTAACATATGAAATATACGCAAAGAAAAATCCCAAACCGCTCCAACTTCAATAATGCTGTACCCACACCGTGACCAAGCATGATACGCCATACGCCCACAGCCCGACTCCAATCGTAAATCGATTGACGTAACCTAAGTAGGCATACATTGCAATGATAAATGTGCGCCCTGAGTAAAGCTTGTTAGCTCGAGATGCAGATAAATAAGCACTTTTAACACGCAACCAAACGAATCACCTGTCATGCCGTTAATCTGTGTTGCTTTATAGTTATTTTGTATGATTACTAGAGCAATGTTGGTTTAGTGGGATCTGTTTCATTAAATCTCATGTGAATAAGTAAGCATTATTTTTCAACTTCAGTATAACATATCGTTACTAATCCAATCTGTGAAAAGATAATTAATCGCGATGATACTGCAAAGTTCCATGTCGTAGTTCGATATTAAATTATTTAGTAAAAATAGGTACAATATTTGAAAATATTGGAAGTATAGAAAAAACTATATCTTGAGGCGGGATTCCGCTTCAATTATTCCAAAAATGCGTATCTTTGTTAAGTAAGTTAATAAGTTATGCAAAATCAGTAGATATATACCTACACAGACATACATATTTATTTTATCAATACCTGCGATGAGTCAGACAAACAAGGTACGTACGTAATTTTGCCATGCATGCAGTCCCTTTAATCTGCCTTCCGACACAATAAAAAAGCGACAGCATTTAATCACATCTAGACCACACAGTTTTTCACAATGTACAATTACAGAGCCGACAGGCATGTAACCATCCTATAAATTAACCCTATTAGTCTAAGATCCCACAGCATTTTAGTGCGTTCATCTTTTTTTTTTTTGCTAAAACCAATTTTATCTATTAGAAAAAAAATAATTAAATATGCTTGCGGCCAAATTTTGACTGGTAACCTAGTCGATATAATATTATATTCTCCAAATTATAAATATACATACATAAAATTTAGGGTTTACAAAAAAAAAACGATGAACGCACTAAAATGCTGTGGGATCTCGTACTATATCGACCGTGACATTTGTTAACAACCACTGTTTATCTGTGCATAATAAAATCAGAGAATCACCTGTCGATCGTTGTATGGCAGAAATCAATTTGGCAATTAATCACCAAGCTGAGAAGTAATTATTAAAATTATAGTCTTCTTCAATCAGTGCTCATTACTAGGTATGATTTATGAGGCGGTTTTTGCACGATTCGTATAAAAGTTGCATACATATTTTATGATCGGTGTCCTCCTACGTAGATGTTACAATGTATTACGGCTAGTTATTTAAAATGAAAGTGAAGCTAGTTTGTATTTTTTTCTAAGAGGAAGCATAAAAATCTATGATGTAAAGATTGTAACGTAAATAATGAGTAGTCTTTGCAGGTACTGTTATTTTTTTTTATTATGTAATCAAATAATTATGTATAAGAGATAAAAGTCTTATCACCGACTTTTCTGTTAGGAAAAAAAAATTATGAAAAGTGCATGCTATAATCACCTGTGTATATTTGTATGAAAATATATATTTGTACACATAATTCCTAATAAGGTCATAGAATAATAGAATTACATAATACAATAAGTATTAAATAAAGAGAAATTCAAAAACCTTGAACCTGACTCTACATACATTAACATATGCTCGTATCAAAATCTCGGTCACGCAAGTATTACCTACATCAAAACCACATCAAAATATCGATAAAATAACATTAAACAAGTGTGCCAGCAGTTATTCCATTAGTTTGAGCAAACACGACGAGCTTAATTGAAAATTTAATTAATTTTCATCGAATTCGAAGGAAGACGCTAATCAAACGGGAAGACATTACCCGCTTTACGCGAAACCGGTTAATATCGATCGTGTGAATATACCAATGTTTTTGGAGACAGTTACGTAAGTATTACGATAAATATGCATAATAGTTCTTAGTAAATATAGTAATTATGTAGAAACCTTCCGTCCGAGATGGAAAATATATTTTTATAATCTAAATGACAAACTGGATTTGGAAGGAAGCATACCTATGCTTCCTTCCAAATACCTACTATTTAAATGCTTATTGTTGCAGACGACTAAGTAGATTGTATAGATATTGAAGCATTCATTCAAATCATTTCAATCGTTCATTTGATTCACTCGTTATTTAAAGTCCATGTTATATGTCCCTTAAATGCTCTAGAAAGGTTTTTTATCATACAAATATTAAACGACTCTCTACATGTAAAGTAACGTTTCTTAAAACATCTAAACCGTAGTCCGTAGACCAAAAGACCATTCAGTCCAATCAATGGAGCCATCTTCACCCAATACCAAGTTTCACTTAATGATAAATGAAATCACCGCATGTGATTTATTCCGCAATGAAAACCTATTCACACGTTTTCTATGCAAATTTCTAATTCGAAGTTTTCAATTAGTTTTGCTTTCACCATTCAATGGAAAATGTTATGGGCACCGGAAAATATATATTGCACTTTGAGGTTAAGATGAATTTGCATTTCTGATTATTGCGCTTTTAGGTAATGAATCTGTACTTTCAAAACCATTCGTTATAAATATCTACAATAATTATTATAAGACACAATTAATGGAAGGATGTGTACCGAGGAATGTGTTTGTCTAGGTAATATTAGTCTACTTCGTTAAAAAAGAAGAAAAAAAATAACAATTTAATATAATAGGATCCTTATTTGTATCAGCATTAAATATTAAACAAACTGTCTACCTTCTTTTGACTCATATCTGACGTAAAGCTAAGTCTCTCAAAAATAAGCCAATAAAGAAAGCCGACGTATAAAAGGGTATAAAATAAGATAAAAAAGCATCCCATTGAAATTGCAGTAAACCGCGAGATATAAACTCCTTAACGTCAATATAAACACCAGCCATTATAAATCATATGCAACTGAATGTGTCACTCGGGACTCCAAACACGTACGTACATACCTAACAAAAACGTCTCAAGGATTACCGAGTCCAGTAAACTTGTTTCTTAGCTAGAATTAAAAGAAAAATTACTTTTTATTGCCGCCATATAAATATCTCGTCGACATAAAGATCGCTTTGTATCAAGCCAAACAATGGCGTGTTTCATTACAATGTTAACTTTGTGTCGTTTATGGACTAGTCTTCAGATATGCCTTAGACTTGGCCGTAAGAAGGATAAAAGATAGCCTGTACTGAGATCTCGCAATAGAAAGCAATGATAAAACATTAATGCTACAATTATTCCTATACGTAAACAACTTATGCGCTTGTAGCATGACGAAATGTTACAAATGACGAATCACAATGCTGAATTTAAAATTATAATGGTACTAAAGTCGCTTATCATTTATTATTAAGAATAGATCAATTAAACCATTAAACTGTCTTTATATCAAGACATCTATATTATGACAATTTCGTCTTTATATATCCCTAAAACAATAATAAAAACACTCATTAGCTCAAATATTGATTTTCTCAAAATTTAACCATTCCCTAAATCTCAAATATATTAATTACACCAAGTGACTTATTGAACGATCTAATTGTATTCTTATAAGGTTAACAAATTACAAAGTTAAATTAGAATCAAGATCAGAATATTATAATACATAGAAAGAGATGTCCAAAAATATCCAGATCATGGTACCTCCACATTTATTGAATCTATTTATTAGTCTAACAACAAATAAAACATAAAATCTCATACAATTTCATAAGGCTATTACGTACATTAAAATAACGTATCTGAAATTCATATGAGGCTCAGGTATGACCTACAATTGTGCCTGTATAAGGCAGTGTGTCGTGTACACAAGAAGTGATATTTGCATAATCATCCCATACGGAACGAATTCATTATTGTGTCGCGTGTCCGTTGTACGACACGATACGTTACGCTTTATTTTATTGGTTTATTTTCAAATGGTGTTTAAATCTTAAAATTAAATGTATGTGCAAAAATAGAGATAATTTAAGAGTTAGTAATGGTTTGATAACAGAAGAATTAGAAAAGAGTACCTAGGTTGAAATACACACATACATTTTTTGATAAATACTTGAATTTGTGAAATCATTGTATTAAATTGCAAACATGTTAAATTTTATAATTATTAATCTAGAAATTTAAAAAAATATTTAGCAATAAAAAGTTCCGGTATACCTATCCGAATAATAAATTTATTATAATGTTATTCATAGACTGAAATTTGAAACAGTAAACACAAGCTTTGAAGAAGAACGTATAATACTAAATAATTCTGGACATTGGAAAGCTAGCATTTGTTATTCGATATTTTATAGTAATAAATAGAGACAAGTCAATTATAAACTGTCTAATAGATTACGCTGATATGTATCTATAGAACACGTTTTCATGATTCTCAGCGAACCCACTAAAACGTGACGATTATTGTTGGCATTAAACTGAAGACATGACTCGAAAGTCATGTTATTTAGCCGTACGGTAACCTGAGACTGATTTAAAGAGCCCAATAGCTTACTATTGTCGACGTACAGATTAAGTGGCATCGTAAAAATTGGCTCCACACAATGTGTCTAAACATTACGAATAATTATTGATAAACTTGGATACAGTTTTAATAAATTTGAGTTAATGATTATTAGAAAGATTAATTTACAATGTTAATTACATACGCATAATATGTCCTTGGCAATATTAAGTTTTCAGAGTCTTGATTAATTGCAGTATTTTTTAATAATTTAACGATAACTTTAGAACATATTTTTTACACAATTGAAACTAAAATAAGGAGAACAAAATATTAAAGAAATCAGCGCATTGGTACGAACGAAATACTGTAAATTATGTGTAGGTACCAACGCATTAATTTGCGATAAAGAAGTAACTTTATTTCTTTCAACAAAATAAATAACAAAAAACCATACCTATACATATTGCTACCAGAATCAAGACACATTCACACATTCTAAACTCTATTATTAATCTTACACGAAAACCAATTCTCACTAGATTCCCGTAAGACAATGCAACCGCGCACACTGTCTCCTGTCAATCAGGTTATTAAGGGCGCTTTGGTCGCCCGTGGGCGGACCGCGGTGACAACTGAAAGTAGCAGACTTTGTTCTGCTCGTTAAATCAATACAAGATTTTATCTAAACACGCATGCACTCGGAGAATGGGTATCGAAAATCACGTAAGCGAGTAGCCAAAATTGTATCGATGGATTGTGCAGTTGGCGCAAAGATTATAGAATTCAAGTGAATGATAATAATGCCTTGAAAATAAAATAAATTATTCGATATACGAAAATAAAAGAAAACAACATACATCGATAAGTGAAAGAATCAGGGGACTATAGAAGAGCTAATCTATCAGAGAAGGAGAGCTAAACGGACTTTGATTTAAAAAGATTTTGTTTATGCATCAATTGAATGCACCAATGCCCAAATAAAAACGAAAACTATGTGTGTCTTTATAAACAAAAATGAAAAAATCATTAAGCTATATCTAAGCCTTACGCTCATGATATATTAAAAACACTCAAAGGAGCACTCGAGGCAATTAACAAAAGCACACTTCATGCATCCATGTAAGCTGATACATTGACTCCAGCGAGTTCTTCCTTAATAAGATCTATTGAGCTCAAATACTTACCGTCTAACACCGATATTGAGTTTCTAATCATGTTTAGTTACAACTTACAAGACACGCGATTTTACAGAATATAAGAATTTACGAGCTTTACACTATATTATTATTTTGAATTGCTGCTTACGTTATTAAGCATTGTGAACATTCTATCAGAAACGTAAGACGTAGAAGCAATCACGAAAGTGTAGAGGGCCTAAATGTCTGTGATCGACCGTTATTGTAGATGTTTATTCGTAATCGCCGTAATGGCAGCAAACATTGACGATCATTTGTTGGGCCAACGCTCTCGATTGTGAAGAGGGCCCAAAAAGATCACAAATACGCAAGTCAATAGCAAAAAGTTGGATATTTTATACTGAGTGTCGCTGATGATGAGTTTCTTGTATAGCAAGAGTTTACACATAGAACTTACAAGAGATGTATCAAAGATAGCCTTACTTCTATATCTCCAGAAGTGGATAGTTATATTACGTGCAACTTAACAAACAAAACACGATTGGTATATTATAATCACGTTGGCAATACAAGTGTGTTAAACATCTGAGGCAATAAAGCATATGGATGGAATACAGATTAGGTGTAACTACGATTTAGGGCCATATATAGAACATTTTAACATGTTTGTAACGTCAGAGCTGCATGTTTTATGGTATTACCTATTACCTAGATACCATTGCTTTTGTTTTGCTCTTATATAAAAAAAAAACAAATGAAACCTTTTCATCGTAACATAATATTTAATACCTACTTGTGGATGCCACACTCCTTCTGCATTGTTACCTAAATGATTTAATGTTCTACGATTTTAAATAATGGTATATTTGATACCTATTTATAAATCCAAATTGTTAATTCATTAATGTTCGAGTACAGTCAATCAATATCGGACGCTTTTACATGATTAATAAAATAACATAATACACAGACTAATAGCATACTAAGTCATCTATTGTACTCAAATATATAACAAATACATACTTATAACGTAAACAAAAATAGTAATAAACAGTTCCAAGCCTAAAGCCGGTTATACCAAAGAAGTGGGTCAGTTTAACAATTAATATATCTGCATTTAAACGAGCTCTCAAGATGCGCACGCGATCCCGAGGTGATAATATAATAAAGGGCTGTAACATTGTTGATGAAACGTGGGTTTGCACGCCTTCGCGTTGCTAGGTTAATGGAATATCTGATTTGAGATAAAAACATAATATACAGAATTTCCTAATACAGTTGTGAGTAAGTGATCTTAACACTTGTTTAAATTTGATCAGAATTTCCTAACACTTGTGAGTTTGTGATGCAAAAATGCTCCATTTTTTGAAGATTATTAAAGTCTGAATATTGGATTAGATTGAATACTTAACTCATTACGTTATTACCATCAAAACGTAATAAATGATGCTAGCTTTTATTTACCTTTTTTTTAGTGGTTATTGTTAATATATTTTTTGTTGATATAAATAGTACCTAGTAACAATATTTATATGTTCTTCAATTGACATAACATAAAAGATTAAATAACTGACGTAACCATTGATAAAGATACAAAACATAATCTTCCATGATAGAATTTCAAATCATCTTGCCCAGACTGCGTCTATATAAACATACCAGCTCTTTATAATTGTAAAATAGATGTAGATAGAGGTTGGGAACAGCGAAGGGCTCAAGATCTCCACTTTCTACGTGTTCATTGGGCGGCTGTAATAAGCTATTTTTCAATTGCACAGCTTTCGGTTCACTTTCCAACTCGTGTCGATGTTCTGTTATCTTATAGCCTACAATAACTACAATAGGATGTAAGAAGATAAATTAATTTCAGTGTTTTATGACCGGACGTTTTTAATTGAAAAGCGTAACGATAAAATTATGTACGTACCTATATCATATTTTTTAAAGCTTTGTCTTGTAAAATTATAGGTTGTGTAGAGAAAACTATTAAAACAATTAAGTATTCATCATCATGATCAGCCTTCTTCTCCCTTAGTTAGTATTATTTCTTTAAGACTATGCAATGTTTATTACGCCATCAAATGAACAACAACAACAACAACAAAAATACTTTATTGTGCACCACAGAGAAAAGTACAAGTAAGGACACAATACATTGTTAATAAAAGAGCACAACAGTCTCAGACAGCGATCTCTTCCAGACAACCTGGTGGACAAGAAGACGCAGTGCAAAAGTAATAAAAAACAGGGCAAAGTGCACTAAAAACAGAAAAAAATAAATACATAAAAATCTATATATAAATATAAGTTATTAATAACAACGAACAACGATATCAATATCACAGTAATTCTCGCTATCACGTTAAATACGTGATAATGAAAATAAAAACGCAACGGTAACTTTTCACTCACCCCGGGTGATCCAAGGCTTTTAACCCGACATGACCTACGCTAATACGATTCACAGATACACATTACACTGAACATTATTAATATCATTAATATTAAAGCAGTGTAGGCGTAACTGCTTTTCTACATAGGCTATTAAAAGGCTAATGCACTCACAAATACAATAAACCGTCGATAAATATTGATCTAACTGCTGAATATAAACAGTCGATTTATGCATCGGTCTCAGCGATCAATCATTAAATTAACTACGAATAAGGACTCGTATTGTGATAATATGAGACTCACAACCTATTTATCAACCAATTGTAGTTGTGGTTTGACTTGGAAATTGGAATAATGTAATAGATTATTGGTTGTTAAATATACGCTATCGTGGCTACACTTTCGTGCAAGTCGGTAAAGTTCATTCTTTACGCACAGTTAAAATAAGGTAGGTAGGTACAACATATCTTCTAATATATAAAAATCAATGCCACTTTTCGTTGTAATTCCATAACTCGAGAACGGCTGAACAGATTTCGATAATTCTTTTTTTATTATATTCCTTGAAGTACGAGGATGGTTCTTATGTAGAGAAAACGTTAATATGTACCACGGGCGAAGCCGGGGCGGACCGCTAGTTTATTATAAAAGAAAAACAACGAACGTTGTCAATTATTTTAAAATTGCAGATAATTATTATAACCGATAAGGCACAACAAGTTAGAGACATTTAACTAAAATATACATAAGACTATGTGTAATCAAAAAATACTTGCGACATTTTCTAAATACAATCTCTACGACTACCTACTTATTCATAATCCCGTAACGGAAAATATTTTTCAAATACCGCAGCATCAGCCTACGCAATTAATTCAAATCCTTTAAGTGTATTGTATAATTTTTCATTATTTAGAGTGCGTGTCATAACTCTGTGTATCTCCCACGCGACTGATCTTAGACTGAGATGAGAGATCACAGCTTTAGCGATAAGCGATAAAATTATTAATTCATATTATTCTTACAAAATTGTTATTATTTTATAAGTTTTTTTTTTGCCAGAACAGGACTATGATAGACTATTCTAGCTATCAAAATATTATACCAATAGTTATAAGTACTTACTCTATATTTTTTTAAATATAGAAGAAAAATATATTGCATATTTTAGCTATTAAGACTCGGCCAATGAGTTTGATCGTTTCAGTGTCGATAGTTTTAGCAAGGCATCAATATGTATAGAGAATATATATTTACTTAAAGCATTTAAATTTGTTACTTTTCAGCTTAATTGCAAGTATGTACACACAAATAAATGATTAGTGCGATATATTTGGTGGGTGGATTTCATCCATCACCATAAACACATTCCTATTTCACTCAGACCTTTTGACTCCATCTCATTCATATGACGATAATTTAAAACACTCACTACGAACTTTTTTGAAGTGAAACATCGCGTCATGGTAATACCATCACGCCATGGAGTAAGGCGACCATTTTATATCTGTATCTTAGAATCTTACCAAAGAAGTTTCATTTCTGACATGTGTGCTCGGCTTTAATTAAATTAATGGTTAATTTTTAAATTAAATTCCTGTACTGCTTTCACAAACATCAATTCAATAATCGTAACAACATCATGTAAACAAAACAAACACAACCCACAAATAAAACGTAAGTAGCAATCGTGTTTCCGATAAAATCCACATACCGTTGCACTACCGTTACGATCTCGTGTTGGAGCGCCATTTAGCGTTCGACAATCGCAAGCAATAAAAGCACAAACGATACATTACTCGATAGCTTGTCGAATATTCACTCGATCATGCTAAACAAACCGACTGACAGCCCTTTTGTAGGTCGCATTCTAATTGAATACTCCGATATGAGATAACTACCGTCATTATTTAAACGATAGCGCTCTCTATTCGTTATAGACGTGATGGAACTGGTTACATATTAAAAATACGATGTGTTGAAAGAATTCTAAGTGTGATAGTTATTAATAAAGCTTTGTTTATCGGAATGATAAATAATTTCAATTTGTATATTTCATGTACAAATTTATAAAAAGATAATATTCCAAAACTATTTGGTACCCTATCAGATTTTTTGACAGCTTCATTTAAAGCCTCTTACATCACTGCATAGTCTTTAAACAAAATAGATGATGTTCTTATTCTCACATAAACATTAAAACCATTTAACGAATCTCACGCAAATACCTCGCAAGCGACATTTGACCGCTCTATTCACTCGTCGGATCTCGTTCAAAGGCATTCCTGAGCATGTCGGCAGCCGGCAGCTGATTCCGCGTGTTTTTACTTTTTAGGCCAAGGACCTTCCCCGCTTGTTAGGACTAACGAACTTAAGCCCTTAATGTAGGTCACAGAATTGCATCAGTTTATTGCTCTTAATGATACGATTTGCGGTTGACTTCATCGATTCGATACTCTCTTTTTATAGCGTTCACGCTTACTTGTTGCTCAAGCAAAGTTTTCAAAATATAAAGTCAATGTTGACAAGAGTATTATAAATGGCATTTGAGCTTTAATACTTCTACTAGGCTTCACAATTTCAGCAGTTAATGGTTGCTACGGCATCACGTAATTGTACTTGTAACTTTATAGTCAGAAATAATACGTTCAAAATTCTGAATGATATCATAAATATACTCGTACGGATTAATAAAACGAGGAATGGGAAGTTGTGAATGAACTGCTCTATAGAGTTACAACACCGCATGAGTCAAAGCATCACGATTGCACACAAGGATTTGGCGCCATCATATATCATTGTGACTCACGGGCTATCACTTTCGCATCGATACACGAATCGCTGCATCATCGTTCCGACTATCGCTAACACGATCGCGTATGGAAAGTGTCGCCCACTGCTGTCGCAATCAAAACAAACTTATTGTTTGTCTTTTCTCGGTACTGACTTTGGCAATATCCTTTGTATCACGAATTGTAACATTTATAGTTAATTGGAATATATCGATATGCAATAAGTGAATGTTTTATGTTGAGCTGTTCACTCTAAGTTATCATAATACATTGATCCCATTCTCCAGAAAAAAATGTAACACATTTTAGGCATTTGCGCTGAACTTCTTTAAAAATGGAATTCAATGGAATTTAATCCAAGATGTAACCCAGAGAAGTCCGTTACTCAACCGGATCCTTACAAACGAAGAGGATTTAGTGGAAAAAAGTGTATCATGCTGCGCTACAAGACCTCACGCAGCTTCACAGTTAGTTACGGTTTACTACGGAATGCCTGAGATAAAGGAAAAACTTGAAACAAGGTTCTCACCGGCTTTCTAATTGAAATTATTAAAACATGATGCCCTTAATTAAAACGTGATTAAAATGAAATGGATCCTACTTAATTCTTGTTATAACGAAGGAAAAAAGGCATGATTAATTTGCAAGGAATTTTAGCATAGAATGTTTTTACGAATAATTTAAAGCTAGGCAAGTATCCAACTTAATAAATGACGAATTTTTATTTACCTAATGTTATGTTATCACTATTCACTAGGTAATTAGATATATTATCATTAGACATCGGATTATATGCACTAACAAAATGCCAAAATATGCATGCAAATATGCACTAAAAAAGGCCGAAATATGCACTAAAAACGACTGATATGCCTAAAATATGCACATATAAATCAAAAAAACCTTTATTGTTTTTATATATTTAAATCAAAAATTGTACAAAAACATTGAAATTTTCTTGAAATTGACTATTGAGTATAGTTTTTGTGCCAATATACAATTAAGCATTTTTACCAAATTTTCGAGCGCAAATTTGTGACGTTTGTCACCCGCGAGCCCAGTGTTGCCACCTTAGACCTTTCCGGGCTAAATCTAGCCCTTTTTTGGAATTCAACCCGTGTTTTACGTTTTTAGCCCGTGTTAACCCGTGTTTTAGTGTTTACTCGCTGAGCGTTCTGATTGGCTAATAAAGGTTAGTCGACCGATCAAAACTCCCGCTACTTAACGATTTATGCACGAAATATGCACGATTGGGGAAAAAGGCTAAAATATGCACTAACGCCGTAATTAGAGAGTTTTATGCATTTGCATATGCAAATATGCAAATGCATATAATCCGATGTCTAATTATCATTAATTTTAGGAAACTATACAAACAACGTGTTTTATAACTACTAGTACTTTAGTTTACTTAAAGAACTTACCTGAGGATTTCTCGGTGGTTGCGGCAGCCTCATAACAACAGGATGAGCAGGAGCTGGCATTCTCGTGGGCGGTATGAACGGCCTGGGAGCTGGTGGTGGCGGCGGCGGCGCCGGCCTCGGCCCGTGCAGCACCGTCACCGCCGGCATTAGGGGCGGAGGCCGGCGCTCCATCGGCCTGTCACCCATGGGCCTCGCCATGGCCTTCTCTGCCATTGCTTTCTCGACTATCGCCAGGTGTTCTGACGGTCTTATGAGCCGAGGTGGGGCTGAACGGGGCTTCGGTTCGGGGCGGACGCTCGGGCGGGGCGGCGGCGCCGGCGGCACCCCGCGCCCCCGCCGCGCCGCCTCCGACTCGTCCGTCATCGGGGCGCGCCAATCTAGAAACAAATAATAACGTCAGTCTAGACTCCAGACTCATTTAAGGTGAATCAGAAGAGGAATGATCCTCAGATAAACAACTTAATTGTATACAACCAGACAGTATTTTGGGTCAAAGTTTAAAAATTATATGGCTCTTCCAATATTATTGTGAAAATCGCCCATAATTGACCTGGATAAACTATAATAGATAAATATTAAATATACATTATCGATTTATTTACTAGATAAATACATAATGCTGGCAATTGCAAATTATTTTTTTTTTTTTTTTTGAAGAGCGTTTGCATTTTTCTAGTTCTCAATAAAAAGTAAACTTTATAAAGCTAGGATAACGTAATGTCTTTAAATTTGTAACAGCGCCATCTATGCGTTCCACGTGGAACTAGATCAAGCGAAGCATACGTACTATCGTAGCGAAAAGCGCGCCAAACCGGCGACGTAGCGTCTGCACGCGTCAGTGCCTTAAAAAATAACCTTTTGTTTAAAATATTATCTACAACTACCGTTATTCAACTTATTGTGTATTATTCATCGAGGCGAACCATCTGTTCGCATTTACGTAAATTACGTTCTGTACCGTTGAAGGATGTAATTAAGTATTTTATAGTCATTTATTATGAACTTTGATTACTTACGATTAAAAATTAAATTAAGGTGGATCGGGGCAACATCGAACGAGATTTTGATGAGATGAGGTATATTTTTTTAAGCATCTATATAGATCCGAAGCACATAATGTAGCAGAAAATTATAAAACTTTCAATAGAACCAACAGATTGTACTTTACTTTGCACCAGACTGAAAATCATTATTCTTATATATTAATATAAATATTAATAAAAATGTACACACAAACGAAAATAATGAAAACGGGTTAAGATCGTAATGTAGGGGGGAAGACCGGCAATTGGTGGTATTTTTTTAAATTTTCGTTTTATCTCCTCGGATTCTCTGACAAATTGTGTAAAGCATGTAAAAGTATACGAGTTTCTTTATCAAAGTATTTTAAAGTAAAAAAAGTATTAAATATTGTAAAATAATGAATTTTATAATCCGGTCTTTCCCCACATCTACCAAATTCAGACAGAGGTTCTCAACCGTTTTAATATCATAATAGGTAGTTGTGCAAGTACATTACTATCCATTGTCCCTTGCCGATGATCTACGTCTAAATATTGACATAGTAGTTATCATAACTAGGAAATGAATGGAAACAAAATTTGGATACAATTTATATTTTTAATAAATAATCAAACAATAATAATTGAACAATACACTTACAGAAAGATACCCTTTTTTACTAGCAGCATATGCTTATTCAAAACCGTATTCATTTTTTACGTCCGGTATCCACTGATTCCAAACATATTATTTACCTTTAAAAACAATGAGTGGCGTTAACTTTGCTCCATTAGCGTTAACTGCAGCCAACACTGTTATATTTTCTTTTCCTGTGCCAAATGTGGTGCGTGAGGAAGCTTTTCCCATTTTTCCAACTACCTTAGTCTTTGATGGATCTAGGTTCCATACTTGGCTAGGTCTGTTTACTAAATCAAGGTCCAGCAATACCTTTTCTAGTAAATTAAAATATTCTTCAATGATAAAAGGATCAGTCATTTGGCGTCTGACATGTTCTATAGGCTGTGGTTTTTTTTATAGAAAGGTCATGGCGTTTGCGAAAATTATACAGCCAGTCCGATCCCGGCCTCCCATTCTTAAACGGTGTAGCGATTCCATTCAGTTTGATAAATTCTTCGACGAGGTTTATTATTTCGATCCTGGAGAGACCAAAACCCCATTTTTCCAGTATTATTAGAGCATTGGCTAATCTGAATTCTATTTCGATAGGAATGGCGGTTGGTCTACCCAGGGTTTTACCTTTAATTCTTTGGCATAATATTATGATATACTAGCTGCTCCGCGCGGTTTCACCCCCGTTGCTCCACTCCTGTTGCCCGTAGCGTGATGAAATATATTATCCTAAATTAGTGTTGCCTATAACCTTCCTCGATAAATGGGCTATCTAACACCGAAAGAATTTTTCAATTCGGACCAGTAGTTCCCGAGATTAGCGCGTTCAAACAAACAAACAAACTCTTCAGCTTTATAATATTAGTATAGATTATGTAGTTAGATATAAGTTACAGATTATGTAATATTGACATGATTTTAAAAAAGCAACTATGGAGTTTCTTGCCGGTTCTTCTCCATAGATACTGCTATCCGAATCGGTGGTAAATGTTAAAAATACTTATGTAATGACGATTCGAAAGTGCTACTAAAAGTAGTCTAATTGAATAAATAAATGTTTGAGTTTGAGTTTAATCCTGTCATTGTGATAGTGTGAGTGTCGATACTGGTATTCTGTAATGTTTTGCAGCAGCATATTGGCAGCATTTAAATCTTCCTGAGTGTAATTGGTGGCACGAAGCGATTTTCTATAATATTTACGTCCTAAAATATCCACAGCCTTTTAATTACATAAACAGAAATAATCTCAATGATATTAATGTTTTATCATTTTAATTTGTTATGTCAAACTTAAAACGATATAATATATGACCCAAGTTGAGAACCCCTGCTTTTTTATATGAGCGTTTGAAACGGGGCAAGTTCGAATGAATAGTATTCCGAACTTACCTCATATCAAAACGATTGGTAAAGATCGAAAATACAAAAATGTCCGAAATGGCACTATTTATGAACTATCTACTGCTTTGTTATCACTAATAACGTAATAATAAACAATTACAAGTATAAAACATATAAATATCTCACCTGAGAGGAAAGTTACAGATGATGGGTAAAGATCGAAAATCTTCAAAATTTCGTCGAAAATGACAGTTGGCAAAAAATGCATTTCACACACAACCACACGGTTAGAACGCTCGAGGCAGTGTGAGATGGGGGACGGCATGAGTTGTCCTTCACCGCTAGGTTGTCATAAGTAAAACTATTTGCCGAAATCTCAGGTAAATGAGAATTTTCGTACTTTACCCTTTTACGATGTTACCCCGACGCACCTTACCTACTTATCTCACGTCGTAAATTAAGATTTATCATTACTAAAACATCTCGTAATGTGTAAATTTTAAATTTAAATTACGTAAAAACATATGTCGTGGCGGATTTAAATAATGTTTAAATATGCAGTTTTAAATAAAATGCAAATGAAATTGCATTTTCGAGTAACCTACACGTTTCTTATTACCTCAAGGCTCAATCTACTGAAATTAAATCTATCTTATTGATTATATTTTTAGTAAATATTATAGAAATATCAAATAACCTAAGCTGGGTTAGGCTTTAAAAATTCATTTACATGAATATAAATTTCAGCTGAAATGAATAACACCATCAAATTATTAAAACAACAATGAACTATTACCACTATAGAGTAATAATAATTATTACTCTATAGGGTATAGGGTTTTGCTTATTAATATAATTATTATATTAATAAGCAAAACCCTTTCTCTATATACACAGCACTATAGAAAAGCTACAAGCCCTTATGTAATTATGTATTTCAGCAACTGCATTGAAACAAAGAGCATTGCCAAAGGGACTGCATGCCTAAACACCCACATCCCTCACCGTACAAACACATGAATAAAACATGAAAAATATTGCATTTGGAACCGTTTGTTATACTTTGTGCAAGCAGAATAATGGTTCATAGAGCGGGCATTGATAAAAAATTTAAACATAAAAGGACGGTTAAAAATAGATTTTTTCATTAAAATTGACTATTTATATGCAACAACATATTTATATAACACGTGCAATGTGTTTATGCACAGCAAGTTAATGAAAATCGTGATTTTTTTAGTCATTTCCTTATCTTTCTCTGTATAGGTAGTCTTTCTTTTGGTACATATATTTTTAACAACTCTGTTCACCCTGACACTCGCTTTAATATGATCATAACTTCGGTAGAGTTGTTGCATAAATATTTCCTGAACATCTATAAACAAATAAAAACAACATAAAAGCAGTTACATAACTCTAGTGATAGCAATATTGTTGACAATGTGTCTATTTCCACATTTTAATGTCCGACTTGGATCCATTTGAATCACAACCAGTATTTACATATCACAGCCAGATCAAATATATATCAACTGTCATGCACCCATCTTTATTATGTGCTAAACGTTATCTTTAACGCTATAATAAAACTAGATTTTATACCGAAAAGCGGACAAGATTTAAATATTTTGTTCAAAAGTGTGTGTTTACTGTTTATAGCGACGCGTATTGACTAAAAGTTGACTAAATATTGTTTCTGCAAAAGTACTAAGAATTGATAAAAAAATAATTAGTATATCTTAAATTAATCCTTAATTCATCATCATCGTCATCATGATCATCACCCTGCCACTGCTGGGACACGAGCCTTCGATAATCCTGTAGTATTAATGAGGTTTTTAATTCATATCATATCTAGAACCTTCCTTAAATATGTTACAAATTGACGTATAAAGAACGTCTTGAGAACAAAATTTCACGTTTCATAAATTTGCATAATATGGACCCCTGAGGGGTCGCGGTCGTATGCACTTCACGTTATCGCGAAAGCCGTTACCCATGTAAATTTTCACCCCTTATTTCACCGTCTATAAATTTTATTTTCACGAACAAACATAGTCTTCTATTCTCGAAGGTCCCTGCATTTATTATCGAAGTTTCTAAATGTAAAAGACATGAAGAAAAATTACGATGAATGCAACAAGAATGTATCGCAGATTTTAATGTAAAACATAATATTTTCTCTTACATATTCAGATTATATTTACTTCATATATAAGTTTTTGAAATTATAAGGTGTGTACACACTTTCTACACACCATGCATTCATGCAATGTTGCATTAGAATTCTAGTAATTTCTACATTTCTCAGTCTGGATTGCGGTTGCGTTTATTTTTGAACTCGTATAATTTTCCAGCGATTATCATTAGAATTTAGAAAGTTACATTAAATTAAGCTGAGTGTATACATTTTGTAATGTATTTTATTTCGCATTTACAATTAGTTATAAATCTAATAATACGCACTCCACAACACTTTATATTATTATTTCAATATGAACCAAACGAATTTTCTCAACATTTTGGTTACTATTTTTGTATCGAACTACACTTTCGACTGCTATCTTACAATTATTTTTTTCCATCTCTCATCATTTATCTTTAACCATCCACTGCTGCCTTAGAAAAGCGTAGAAAGGCCATTTAGGCACTTATAAAGCCTACCAAAGGGTCTAATTGACACACGGGCCGCAGTCCAGCCGGTACGACCGGTCCAATAGCTAGGATAAGCGAAGCGGAATCAATTATGTGTTAATTAGCGTCCGGGACGGGTTTGGAACTAGCCGCGGTTTAGGGTTAAGTATTGTTTAGGATTTTTTGACGGATTTTAATCGCGATTTATTACGTTTATAACTTTACAACGAACGTGAAGACCGGCTAAGATTGATAGATGAGATATTGTTACTGATGTGATTTTTGAAATAAAATTAACGTAAAATCTTCAAAAGCATCCATAAATTAATATGACTAACGATTAATACCGGTTTGGCCATTTTATTGACAAATTTGCTATCAGATTAAATAAGTTAACATCACAGAACAGACTGCGCATTATTATTTAATATTTATTTATCACTCAATAGCTAAAAACACACAAATACTTCAAAGAAACGCATAACAAGAATCGTGATACAATCTCGAACACTCCAACTTATCCACTAACATAAAACACACATAACAAATTCAAACATCACACATACCTTGTAAATCAACACTAATATCGTCAATAGGTTTACGTAACGCATCCAACTTGTAACTACGAGAGCTTTTTGCACAGACTACAAAGCCGTTGTCATGTCAACCGTGTTTACATTACTTTCCCTCCAAATATTCTACGCATGCGCCGTAAAAAAAAAGTAAAGGGCAAAGGAAACGTTCTATGCTCGCGTAACGGGCCGTCTTCACAATGGGCAGGGTTGGGCGAGTAGAGGCAATCACGATAGTGTAGAAGGCCTAAAAGTCTATGATCGGCAGTCAATGTGGAATGTATATTCATAATCGCCGTAATGGCAACATTGACGATCATTTGTTGGTCCAACGCTGCCCATTGTGAAGAGGGCCCACTAGAAACCTCTTTACGTCTTCGAATCTTGCATTGCGTGATCGGCTCATTTCACTGATCACAGCTTACAAAAGCAATTTTATTTTCCACTACGCGTTGATACGAGAGGGATAATTGTGGGGGCACTTTCTCGCGTTTCCTATTACAAACAAGATTGGTTTTTGTATCATTTCCAATGTTTGTGGCCATTGTTGAATGAGTACGGTGAAATTTTACCATTGTTCGCTTTAAATGAGGCTGTTTTCGATTTTCCCTATACCTAAACTTATTACTGGGCCGGATTGGTGTTGATAGTAAAATTGAATTTGAAAGGAAATAAATTATAGAATTATATTTGATGTTAGTTTTATATTTGATGTTAGTTTTTATTTTCCTGAATTGATCAAATTAATTGAACTATTCTGAGATTCTGTTTGATTGTCCATCCATCCATCCATCCATTTATGCTGATAAAACCAGCATAAAAAATAAGAATATACACTCTTATACAACGAAGTTCTCTAAATATGTAATTATTAATCAATAAATAATAACATAGCACCGTTTGTTTTCTAAAAATATCTCGATGTTTCAATCTATTCACTTTCTATGTAATTAAAACATTAATTAAATGTAGGGGATAAGAATATTCAAACTTTATCAGTAACAACTTAACAAGTCGTCCTTTGAGAAAAAAAACTGGGGTTCTAGAGTTATTTATAAGAACACGAGACTTAATTAAAAGTTATATTTAAGAATAGAAAAACTTCTTTTATACTTTCATTTTTAAATCAAAACAGGGTTTATCACGTTATATAAATCACATCTAAATATAAATCTCTAGATAAACTACTGAAAGTCAGTGCTGTGGCCAATAAAGCCACAGGCTTCCTGAATGATATCCCTTTACGGCATAACTTCCACATATACATTTTAAATACATATGTTCGAATTGTTATATAATATATACAGGATATTCTATGTATTTTTCTTTTAAAATTACAGAGCGTATTTGTAGGCTAGCTCCCTTGAGTAATTAAACAGGACGCGGAGTGACGATTTTATAAAAGCACCCTGTAGTTTTATTTGCATATTGTTTAATAGGAGACATGTTATTTAAGTAATAAGAAAAGTTCTAAAAGACTTACACACTATTCTTATTCTATCCATCCGTCCGAAGTTATATGGGACGCCAAATTTTTAATTAAAGTAACATGTTCTAAAATCGGATTATAATCTATTAATTTAAATTTATCAGTAAACGATAGATAACGGCGGCCGCCAATCCATCAATGTTAATATAAATATGCTAACTGTGGGAAGTAATTTAAACTCGTATATAAGCCATAAATAAAACGGTTTTAAAGCAAATATGATAGCAAACTAATTAGCTCTACCGTTTATGACAATACGATATACATATATAGAAAGAGTCGAATTGAATAGATACTTTTATGAATCTGCGAAGCTTTTAATATGTATTTTATGTAATATATAGACTCTAGAGGATAATATATACTAGGTATAATTAGCCCATTTATAATTTTAGCATTCTAAATGGGCTTACTTTTTCCGTCACTGACCGCCTCCTTGGTACAGTTGACGCTTGAGAGTAGCACCGAGGGGTCCTTGGTTCGATTCCCGGTGGAGACGAAGAAAAAAAAGGTCTCGGTCTGGTAGGACACAGAAGGCTGATCACCTACTTGTCCCTAAAGAAAATCGATCAATGAAACAGATGTATAATGCATCTGCCCCTTGCCCCACATGGGACTTCACTTTTCCGTCATCTCTTGCATTTAATGCTACCTCATAACACACAGCTATACCAATTAAAACAGCACAACCTCAGCTAGCGGTAAAGCGAATTCAAACACATTAATAACAACCCTCCACGACATTAGCGATATTTTCTAATGATCTTTATCATGAGTTTTTACCGAACGTGGCTAATCAATATTCGAGTCACAAGTAATTATCACGACACATATCGTGGGCGCACATTAGTGGGACCACCCCGGTGCATACGTGGGGCGAATCAGACAAAGGGCTGTAAATGAGTTATGTTCTCCTGGTACCGTCCTATCGTGCAGGCGATGCACGTACGGACAAACATTAAAATTTTATTTATTTGTGGCTCCACTTTCTTAATTAGGATAGTTAAAGAGATAACGTCGTGAATAATAATAGAAAAATAATATACGAGCGTTATTGTTTTATGTGTTTTTTATCGGCTTTACATGTTAAGTGTTTCCACATTGATTAAATATCTCACTCTTTTTGTAGTGCTTTATAAATACTCAATAGAATTCCACACATAATAGCAGTGGTCATTCAAGTCCATCGATAATTTGCAACTACTGTATGAGATTTTTCTACCAAGATCGTTGGAGGAAAAAATGTCTATGGACGGACATGTAAGATATCACTTAAATAAACGTTTTAATTGCTCTTTATAAAGTATGAATAATCGAAATGATTGGCGGAATACACACTACACGCCGCGTATCAGATGCGTCTACCGGTCGGGCGTCCGCGTCGGCGCGACAAAGTCGTACGTGAGCCGTGCCAATAACAGTTCAATTCGCGACACCTCGTCGCCAGCTTTCATAATACAGGTCCCAACTGCATAAGAAAATAAAAACTATACGCGAGAGGATGTAGTACAGTGAAACTGTCATTGGATGTCAGATATGCAACTGCACAACGAATATTAACTACTCAAGCCGCGACAGATGACGCGATAGCGGTGTCGGGACCCTGCGTCGCCAAGTTTCATAATACGGGGCCCAGGTCATCGTATGAAAACTTTTACTTCACAGATTAATCTGCTTTAAATGCATATATAAATTATCTCCGTGGCTAATGAACGTTATCTCTTTAACATTCCGTTTTGCGATTTATATCCAGTAGAAAGATTAGGTGTGAGCGATCAATCATTTGCATTAAGATTTACACTTTCTACGTTTGTACTGAATAAGCTGCGCAAACCGCATTCTACTTGTACGAGTCATATCCCGTAGTTATGGAGTATTTTACCTTAAGAAGATAACTAGGTGCTTAAAGATAAATATGTCTATACACAACACGACAAAAGATGAACGGACTATAAAAGTAAAGACAACACTGAATACATCTAAAGGGTTATACAAAGAAAACAAATGGAACAGCCATAAATGATATAGTGGCATATAAACAGAATTCACACTCCCCTTAAATCTCCGGTAAACCCTAGCCTCTGTACTTAATTGAATCGAATAAACGAGGTATCGCACACATAAATCTATCCACAAGATAAATGCGGAATAGAATTATCCGGCGAGGGAATCTGAGATGATCACGGTGGTGTGAAACCTCGTGATTGCATCGCCGTGAACCGATGGCTCCCGTGATATGCTTGAGCACGAACCAGTGGAAACCGGAAACAGAACAATGTGAGCTTTCTCCGGGAGATAAAAACTTTATGTCCCTACTGACACGGAAAGGTTAAACCGCGATAAACCCTCAAATTTGGCAACGTCGGCACAATCAGTAGCAATTACTCGTTTATTTGAAAATAGTTTGTCTTATGGTGGATCGCTGAACAAACTTAACAAACACTTCGCCAACTATGAAACAATATGAATTACCGCCGCCGTTCTTTCCCAGCTCATTATCCATTTCCATAGTCAAATAAATTAAATCGAACAAAATTCTTCATCGACTTATTACGTATAATAAATAGGGTTCATTTAAATGCAGAAATTCACTTAAATAAAGACAAATAGCATTCAAAAAGGATAACATTAACGGTCCAAGAAAATAAATTAACTTTCTCTGTAAGGTCAACTTATCAACCCCGCAACGTGCTGTCGTAATAAAAATGAAATTGGGCATGTGTAAGATGCAATTCCTTTAGCATGACCGTTAGTCCACTGGTAAGAGCTAGATTCGGCCCACGATTGCGTCTCGGGCGAGGAATCAATCGCCTTTCTCTCCACTAACAAATGAGTCGGGATGTAACGTGATTTATATATTCAAATCCGATACCCTGATGCAGGTCACGTCTGCCGTCGGTTTGCATTTGAGGCACGAACCGAGGTGTTGTCGATCTGTGATATTCTTGAACTAGTTATAGAGTTCGAAAGTGCATTTATTATTTATGGGGTGCCGTTGCAAAAGGTTATCTGCGATTGTCTTATTGTTTTACTGCGTGGTAAACGTTTCTCACATTCATTTAACGTCATCAGATTTAGGTGTTTCGCTGGTTTTTAACCGACTTCAAAAAAAAGGAGGAGGTTATCAATTCGGCCGGTATATTTTTTTTTTATGTATGTACACCGATTACCCCGAGGTTTCTGAACCGATTTACGTGATTCTTTTTTTGTTCGATGCGGGATGGTGTCGAATTGGTCCCATAAAAATGTTATTCGGATAGGCCCAGTAGTTTTTATTTTATGAGCATTTTTTTCTGTAGGTATTTGTAAATTTTGCAAGTGCAAGTTTGAAGTCGGTTGTTTTTAACGCAGTTATCACTTGTTTTTTATAGATTGCGGGGTAAGTTAACCTACAATGACGCCACATTTTCTATTCGTATTTCGTTGCGAGTTACGTAGGTACCTATATTTTTAACCGACTTCAAAAAAGGAGGAGGTTATCAATTCGGCCGTTATGTTTTTTTTTTTTTCTACTTCCCCGGTTGCGATGTCGACGTTTGAGCAATCACCGTCTGGGTCTGAGCGAGCGCTTTGTAACGAGATAATACGTCAATACTGTGAATTCGAGGAATGTAGTTAGAAATCGCGAAATGAGCATAACCCCGGCTGACCCCACGTCCAGCAACACAAGCGCGGTCGGTAAGTGAGAATTTCGCAAGCGTGCCCCAATCCAAATCCCATTATCAGTTACAATACGTCGGAAATAACCCGCAACGCGAAATTCATAGGCGTTTGATTGGCGATGCGTTCAGAATGATTGCCAAAGTTCAGTCACGAGCGAGGATAATTTGCTGGTTTCGGCATTTGTTTGTGTAATGATATGCGTTTGTAACTGACAGCAACTAATTTAGCAGAAATAAACTGTTAAACGCATAACGAGCGCGTGCGTCGGAAAATCAGAAAACAAATTGAGATACTGCAAGGAACATTAAACCATAATTTGGAAATGTTTTGGTAAATTTGAGGAAATAAATAAGAGTTAAAATGTACATGAAGTAATAATTACATTAAGGATAAATTTGACGTAAATATTTGCTCTTGAAATGATTCAGAATTTAATAGATAACTCAGTAATAACTAATAACCCTGTAAGTAATCCATCAATTATTGGTTCTTCTTAATAACAAATAGAGATTTATGAGCGGTTGTATTAAAAAAGGAACGTTTACTATGATTGATGATTTTGAAGATGAGATCACATTCTTTAAAAGTGTAGATGTGTCTAAAAGGCATTATAAAATATTTTGTTTCGATACACGTTTAAACAGTATCCTGCCTAGAAATCTAATCAAAAGAGACACCATTTTGCTATCTTCTATAGAATTGTTCCTTTAGCTAACAAACTTTTTCCTCATACATAAGCACTTCCATACATATTTTTTACATTGACTTTATTAAAACAAATCCATCAATTGGATTATACATGCAAATCGACGGTTTTTGTTCCCTACAAAACATCCTTTGTCCAAGTATTATCCCCAACACAAATACGCTATTACACGATTAAAACGTTCAAAGGGTATTCCCCCTTCATGTCACATCGCTCGTCAAAGGGTTGATGCGTTTGCAATTTCGATCCTGATAAATTGTCCCTTCTATGCAACCTTTGTTTGGTTAAGCCATGTTTATTAAATGTATGCAAATAAGTAGAATGTGTAATTACAATAGCACATCATTGCGTTGTATAGTGTACATATTTATTTAAATAAATTGTAATAAATTATACTAGTTTGTGAAGGAGGGCATCAATTTGCTTTAATATGCTTAAATAGTTCAGAATTTCGGGGCGAGCAGCGACAAGAATTTACCTATAAGTACTCTCTATTTCATTAGATCAAAGAATTCATTTTAACAACCAATTTCCTCAATTCACTATTAATGTTTCTAAAATTAAGTACCTATATTCGGAAGGAATCACAAAATAAATCAAGTAAAAACTTCTATACATATTGAAATGAGACAAGCAATAAATGTTAATAAAAATAATTTAAATTTTTCACTGTTACTTAAATATTCGGAAAACGTAAATCACACTGCACTACTTCTATTCACTTTATTTGTAATTAAATACATTAATTAATTGAGTTTACGACCGGTTTCGAAACATCGGGTAAAGTAGACCAATGTGTGATTTACAGTTTCCTTTAATATTGGTTTGAATATATAACGATATTAATGGTAAGATTGATGGTAATAAATTATATTTCACGTTATATGACATTACAGCTTGATTGGAACATTTAATCAATTGATAAACTGTACAGTTAAAAGTTACAACTACTGAGAGTAGAACTTTTCCCACACTATTGTTGTTTTTTTGTTGATATACCTGTAACAACATGAATATTTATAGTTATTAAATATAATACACTAGCTGCTCCGCGCAGTTTCACCCCCGTAGCTCCACTCCTGTTGGCCGTAGCGTGATGATATATAGCTTCCTCGATAAATGGGCTATCTAACACCGAAAGAATTTTTCAAATCGGACCAGTAGTTCCCGAGATTAGCGCGTTCAAACAAACAAACAAACAAACAAACAAACAAACTCTTCAGCTTTATAATATTAGTATAGATATTTCTATTTTTTTCTATTTTTTCTATTCTTTATAAATTTATATTTATAAAACATTTGAATGCCATAAAAACCAAAAAATATAAATTCAATACATATTTCGATAAATTCCCTTTTTTCAAGATCGTAATTGTTATAACGGTCGAAAAGAAAAGCGATCTATATATATATATCAATATTTATAAAAGACTCCAAGAGTAAGTGTCATATAATTGAAAATTCAATTATTGAAACTAAAATACGTGTATTGTCATTTTTACGGCAATGTTATTAAAAACCAAAGTAAAGGAATATCGTGTTCATTGAACCCCCTGGGATTAGAAGAAGCATTTCAAGACACTATATAGTGTCTTGTATATAGTGTATATAGTGTCTTGTCCATGTCTTGTCTTATCATATGATAATATATACGTTTACTTACATATTTTGTAAAATTAAATTGTAATACTGAAATGATTTAAAAGAGCAACTATGGAGTTTCTTGCCGATTCTTCTCCATAGATACTGCTTTCCGAATCGGTGGTAAATTTTAAATACATATATGTATTGACGTTTCAAAAGTGCTTCTCGAAGAAGTCTAATTGAATAAATAAATGTTTGAGTTTGAGTTTCAGTATACTATAAGGTATAAGTATTCGTGAAAATTTCCAATTCGTGAGAGCGTCTATAGCAATTAATAGCTATGCGTATCGTGTCGCAACAGCCAGATAATTGTTTGCTTAGTCAGTGCGATAGCGTGCGCGTGCGCAAGCTACACCTGATAAATGCGCTCTGTGTCTCTAGAGCTGGGGGCTCATTAGCTTATCTGTTGTGTTGATTCTTCTATGTGATAGAAGGATTTGTAAAAGTTTAATCAGTTTGAAAATGAAAATGACTATGCTATTGGCACCTATCTTATAACTTTAAAAGTTTTGTGCAGTTTTAGTTTTCAATGAAGGTATAAGACGACCTTTAACTTTACCTCATCTAAATTTTGAATAAAGTAAATTTAAGACCTAACTTGGCATAAAAAATAAACTAAGTAATCAATTCTCAGTAAAACAAGTATTGAATCCATCTAAATATATAGTTCACACGAACACGTCATGCATATTTTATTTTACCATCACATATGAAGCTAAGGACTATGTAGTTAGATATAAACAAAACTCGAAGTCCTGTTATCACCAGAGCTATGAATGACGTGAAATGCCAGCAAGCTATCTAGGTGTAGTTAATGAAGTCGGGAATCTGATAGGATCGTCATTAGCGATCTTATTGGATAGTTAACGGTTTTGGTAGTTCTTGTATTGGTTCTAGATACATTGAGTATTTATGCATATATTAAGTAAATTGAAAACAAGAACTTAATAGTTAATACTATAAAGGTGTTAGGGTGACGTATTTATGATAAGAAAAGACAAGGGTAACGTTAAAACTTTTATTTTTCTCTATAAAGTTAGATTCTATAGTAGAGGACCTTCGACATTATACAATTATGTATGACCGGAAATCAATCATAGAACATCCCGGTTACGCAAATTTATTACTGTAATTGTGATGTAATTGCATAATTATATGCATATCCGACCAACATTTTTTCTTTTACTTTGTTATGAGCGTTATGTACAGAAATAAGTAATTAAAAAGATTTTACGAACAAACCGTTACTTGTATTATATTTGCATCATGTATCCAAATAGTCACCTATTTACATATTATAATTAAGAATCTCACGTACTTAAATTCTACATTACCTTCTTTGTCTATACTAATATAATAAAGAGGAAAGGTTGGTATGTATGTATGTATGTATGGTTTTCACGCATAAACTACGGAACCGATTATAATGAAATTTAGCACACATATAGAGGGTAACTTGGATGAACACATAGGTTTTAATTTAGGTTTATTCCCGGAAATCCCACGGGTACGGGAACTATGCGGGTTTTTCTTTAAAAAAAGGCGAAGCCGCAGGCGGAAATCTAGTTCGTTAATAAACAACAATCACCCTCAACAAACTTTAGAAAATCATAAAATAATTTCAATTCGGCCACTACGCCCACGAGCCGCGTCACTTCCCGTTTCGTAACGTTTCATACAACCCAACAACAGTTCATCATGCAAATAACTTCCTGACTGAGCCATAATTTCTTTAATAACATTAATTATATTAAACTTAGAAAAAGAAAGAATATAATTGTCGTGGCCAATCATCTTTGTCTGCAGGAAATTTTTCTGCACAATTTTTGTTTATTGTTACCAATTTTACAATTAGTTGCAAAAGGAAGTTCTTTTAAACTGTGGCACTTCTTGAAAAAAGAACATTCTAATTGCTTTGTTCCAATTCGATAATATTTAAACAAAACTCGTACCTACAATGTTTCCAATATTAATCCGTAGCACTTCTTTAAAAAAGAACATTCTATTTGAATTGTGGCAACTTAATAACCAAACACATACATCGTATAATGTTTTCAATGCTGGATTTAAAACCAAAATTAAGATGGATATTAATTATTAACTGAATCAAACATATACACAATTACATTTTTAAAGTATCAGTTACCAACAATCCTAATCAAATATCTGATAAAATACATCATCCTAAAGATTAACATCTGAGAAGACAGTCATCATTGATATTCTTCACAGCACCGATCTAAGCTCGTATTTCATTTTAAATTGTCGAGGGTTTAAAAATACTAAAAGCTCATAATACTTTTATCTGTATCGCACAGACACAAACCTACCCTAGTTAATCAGATCAGGGTTGCTGCGATAAATATGCAAACTTTCTTCAAACATACCTAATGTTGTACTTAGATGTCACAGGGAGATAGCCGATAGGTACCTATATTAAGGAGGCAGTAGGCACTTTTGAAACGCGAATTTGATTAAGATAAGTATACTGCGAAGACTTAAAAATATATGGTAGGGAAAGATAGTGTAAATGAATTTCTTGCTAACGCTTTGCCTTTGACAACTTTACAAAAAATATTGTTTTTTAAAAACGGACTGAAATACTATAGTTTTGCCCTTGACACTAAGTTTGACACGCTCCCTGTAATTTAGATACCTATTGAAAATATCCATTTAAATTTATAATTAGTTTACCTTAAATCGGTTGGAAAGTCTTCAAAGCATATTACTGTTCTAACCAAGAATACTTTGAATCTACGTAGGACGTTCCTAGGAACAGCTAGTCTAGACTTAAAACTATAGCTAGATCGAAAGTTATAATCTAAGATCGATGCATACAATACGCTCCTTGTACCGTTAACTTCAAGATATCATTAATATCAGTTAATGATTTGATAAGTTTGATTTCTCTAAGCGGTTATTGCTGAATGCTGTTATCTGTTATTTATTCGCGGAGATATTACATTGACATAATATCGGTCTAGAAATTAATAGATAGTGCAGCGTATAAATATTATTATTAGAATCGAAGCAAATTTTTGTTTTTCTTCTCTTTTAATTAATAACTCAGCCCCCGGAATCACAGACACAATAGAAAATCTATTGTGTGATGTGTCGTGGTCAGATCGGGCCGCTCGGGGCTCAATGGGTTAAAAGAAATGACTAGTGAATGTCTTGATAAGTTGATAGATATAATAAGGTGCAATGAAGTTTAAATTATAATTTATAAAAAAAAATGTTTTCAAATTTATTGTATTTTTTAATATCATATTAAGATCATTAGAATAGCATAAGGTTAAGCCGAATTAATCCAAATTTATTTTATACATCGGTACATCAGATTATCAATATGATAATTTGAATTTGTAAATGACTACTGACTTATGTATGTCCATCTCGGTTTTAAATTACATCCATAAAATTTAACGATTTACATACATTATTATAAAATCGGCATTAAAAAGAATTATTAAGTCATAACATTGCTAACATGAACGAATAAACAAACAAAACTGCATATGTAGTATGTTTGAAGGTATATTAAAATACATATTAGGAGCTCAACACCTACACTTAAAGGTAGGGTGAATCAGTCTGTGGGACAATTAAATGCACTTGTGTGCCTCCTACCCCATCATGTGTGCAATAATCACGTAAAGAACTAGATGTGACTTTATTTTTTAATGATTTTCCATTTCATCGTAAATAATGTAATATTTATTTGTGTCTGATTATTAAAACATTAGGTATAATTTTATTACCACACTCTATATTTTAATTTAAAAAGTTCTTATAAATAAAGTATTGTCAAATAACTAATTTATTGGGGTTTAAAATTGGAATCTGACAAGAACAAAACAGAAAACTTACACTTTATAATAACACATATATACGGAAAAATAATATACCTACATAAACGAAGAATTTATGACTCAATGCATCCATACATTTTTAAGAACACACTGAATAATAATTCTAATAAACATTTAGTTCGAAACGTTATAAAGCAGTCTTGTCAATTTGCCAAAACAATTTTGTTGTTAATGACGCATGTAATTCTGTGCATCTCTATCTTGTTTTAACTCATCTATGAGAAATACGAATGACAAGTGATAATAAAGCCTATCTACTTAAAAAAAGAAATGAAATGAACCTACGTAGAGATAACCGAGTAGGTAGGTATATTAGAATTTGATACTTATTATTCTTTAAAAACAACTGAAAAATAACTAGTTTATCATACTTTTCTCTATTATTTATTATTTTCTCTGTAGGTACATAATGCAAATAAACAAAGAGTGCAAAAGGAATGAGTAGCAAAATTTATATATTTTTTTTATGTTTTACGCTGCAAACATTTGCAATGACAAAACAATTGTTTTCTCCAGTAAAACATAATTATTATTCTTTCGTATAAGACTCTTCCATTAAAAATATATCTGTCACACACCCCTTCGATAAAAGACGTTGTAGTAAGGGTATACTTCCCCAAAAGTAACTTATAGGAATTAGGAGGGTGGGGTAAGCCACTACTCCCTGAATTTAGTAGATAATCGTACGTCAAACTTAATTTACTATATTTCATAAGAGCTTATTTAGCTTTCTACTGAGAGCTTTTATATTTATCAGTATTTAAAGAGTAACAATTTAGGCAAAGAAGGGCCGTTTCCTTGCAGTAAGATGATAAATAATCGTGGGGTAATTTAAACATTGAAATTAATCATCACTAGAAAATCATCTACTTTATTACGCTACTCAAAAACACTTTCTACAAAACCATAACATTATGAATGCGAGATTTTGTTTTACTTATGTCGTTATTTTTTATCATTATATTCAAGAAACGACTAAAATCTATACATATAATAAAATCGTAGGAAAGTCAAAACTGTACATTGAATATTTTTTTAAAAGAATACTTGGGCCGTGATCTATAATCGATATAGAAGCCAAAAACATAGTTTTTAGAATTTTTGTCTGTTTGTCTGTTTGTCTGTTTGTCTGTATGTTTGTCTGGGCTAATCTCGAAAAGTACTGCATAGATTGACTTCAAATTTTGCATGAATATTAATAACAGGTCGGGTGAGGCTATAGGCTACATATTATCAAGCTATCACCTACGGGGGAGGAGCTGTGAACCTTTATTTTTCTTACGTATTCCGTGTATTACGACAGCGTACAATCTAAAGACTCATGTTTAAATGTTGGTTTCGAGTAAGCCATGCTATTATCTAGCTTTATAAAATAAAAACTATGTCATTTACGTAATTTGGGCAGAGAAACAGTTTAATGAATTTAGTAGTATAAAGACAAATTAGAAACAGCGCCATCTATTGAATGTTATAAAAATCAAATCAATTTACACGTTAACTATTGGAAATTAATAATCAAATGACGCATATATAAATGTTGTTTGACAATATCTAGATTGACACATAAAAATTATGCCATTTAAGTAACTTGGGAAGAGAAATATAGTTTAAAGAATGCAAGTTGTATAATGTTAATTTTTTAACAGCGCCATCTATGAGATTTCGTAAAAATCAAATCAATTTACATGTAACTAACACTACTGAACACAATGTTAAAAATTAATAATTTAAATGTAATAATTATGTTATTTATTTATTTAACTCTTTAACCCATATCTTCCGTTCCCTATAAGATATATTTCGTGTGAATAATAAATTACATTTTTTTTAAAGTGAGGGTAGATGTTTATTATTTTAAGTAAAAATAGACACCATTAACTACAGTTAATCTAATGATTGTGTTCCAAAGAGTATAATAATATATTGTTGTGTTCATTAGTTAAAATTTTAAAAATCTTCGTGTTTTATAAATTTACTAGCTTACCGCCCGCGGCTTCGTCCTCTTTGTCTAAAACCTAATAAATTATATACTAAAACCTTCCTCTTGAATCAGTCTATCTATTAAAAAAACCGCATCAAAATCTGTTGCGAAGTTTTAAAGATTTAAGCATACAAAGGGACATAGGGACACAGAAAGCGACTTTTTTTATACTATGTAGTGATATTTATAAAGCAATTGAATGCCATAAAACCAAAAATATCAAATGCAATCTTCGTGTTTTGTGAATTTTCACCATCATGCGTTCCCACAAAAGGTAAGTTGTTACTTACAGGTATTTATTGAAATGAAATGAAATGAAATGAATGATTCTTTTATTATTTTGAGGTGCATTGGGAACAGAAGTTTTTGATAAAATTTTATTTGTAAGTAGCTTTTTTTATAGATTTACAGTTAACTTTTGATTTTTTTTATTTACAGATTCAATGCTCATAAAATTATATCGCCTTTGGAAGATGATTTCTGCTGATATTTTTACTACACCACTTGAAAATTGATGATTTGATGATAAAGACAGTAGCAGCGAGGATTAAGTGGAAATTAGTAATCATCCGCTTCGTCAATTTTTGACTGAAGTTAATGTCCAACGTCCAATGGTTCAATCATTGGAAGTATCTTGGGAAATTTTGGAGGATATTTTTCAGGAAGGAGAGGAGGGGCAGCCAACCACATATCAAACTACTACGTTTTAGTACCGAAAAAAATGTTATTGCCAAATGAAACGTAAATTTTGCACTCACAACTTTACAAGTAATGTTTTTATTTTGACTTTGCGCTTATCTGATTATAATATTTATCGTTATGGCTATCGACGTACCGACCGTACTGGGATCAGAGTAGGTACTTGATATACAGTTCATCATCCAGGATTGCTTAGAGCATTTTCACACTGAAAAAGATGTTTTCTTTGAATCGTAGTTGCTTCATTTATTTATTTTTAATCATTTTACATAATATGTTTTATATTTTATAAATATATCATTTTCATTATTTAAGTAGATAAAATAAATTATGTAACGGTTTTATAAGAAAACACATTATATTTATTAGGCGACGGTGATTTCTACCAGGCAAAAGATATTCATCAGCTCAATAAAATTGAATAGTATGTTGTTAGTTATTCTTTAGATTCACAATTGTAATGAGCATTTCTGCATGCAAGTTGTATCGTAGTTTAGATATATCATAGTTTTTACATATTAAACTTCCAACAAAACCCTCAAATTTTTGAGTAGAGTTGAGCAAGATAATTTGAAAAATGTGCCGTGTTAAGTATTATAGAAAAGGTTAGTTCGTTGGTAATTATAATTTCTTCTTCATTTACATGTTGTTAGTAAAAATAAACTTTAACTAACAGTCAAATTAGTCAAAGTATCATAAGTTTAATGTGTAATTAGCTGGATTTATTTTTACACACTCACAGACTTACATTTTATGTTAAATGTTAAAAGAGTGTTAATATGTAGTGTAAATCATAATAGGTACATTTTTTCACAATTAAAAATAATCCTTTTTTCTGATGGTGTTGGCATTGAATTAAACCGCGCTGTCGTTTCGTTCACAAAAAGTGATGTTATGAGGAGCATATTCGGTCCTCATATCATAAAAAATCTGTGCGAAAACAATAAACACGTGTGAGGCCCTCACGGCAGATCGGGGCGGTCTGACGCGAAGTGGGGACAGCGTTGTCACTGTATCGCTCTAGCCACGCTGGTCAACAGACTTATTCGTTAGTTCAGTTTTGTATTAAGACCGCTGGCTGTGACATCCAACCCGTGAGACAACCAAACCCGGTCTCCCCTACTATCCCGTGAGACCTAAACCTTCACTGAGAGGGTATGACGTCTCACAGCTGATCGCAAACGGCATATTGTACTATCCCGTGAGACCGAAACCCTCACTGAGAGGGAATTTCGTCTCACTACTGATCACGACAGTCATATTTTATCTCGAGAATCTGAAACTTTACTCAATATGAAGACCGTTTGACAAATGATAGGGTGCATCATAATAAGATGAACATGAGCATAAGCAATGACTAGAGTAGGGACGCGAATATTACAATTATATTAGACAAGAACGATTAATAAGTTTGTTTAATGAAAGATTAAGAATTGAAACTATTCGTACGAATAGCGAGAGGCCCGTCTTACTGCAGACAGATTTCGTCATAGTCTTAATGTCTTGAGGTAAACAATCTACGAATTCGATGGTGTGGTCTGACAAATATAAAAGTGGGTTTGCTTATAACCTCACAATTGATTACAGATCATCTTCTGTATAGGCGATATTAACGTAGTATGTTCTTTTTGTAATGCTTTAAAGTGTAGTAAGGCGAGTCGGCTTTCGTTTGAAGATACACCGGAACCTTTGTAATCACTACTTTTAGAGGAACATACTGTGCAATTAGCGTTTAGCTACTTATGTATTCTGTGGTACAATGTAAACTGTTATTAGACAATATTCGCTCTTATAGTAGTGCGTTTCAAATGATCCTTTGGTGCTCAATAATTATCAGAAGATCCGTTCATGCTTACTTTTAAGATACAAGGTCAAGTTTACTATTTGATAGGATCCCTTTTGCCTGAAGGCCAAGCTAAGTTTGTTTAAATATATTTTGTATTTGACTACAACGAATAGTGGAATACAAGAAATCAATATTTCTCAAATTTAAAACTGAACTCATTTCACAATTTTAGAACAGGTTAATTCGTATGTATGCAGTTTTAAATCGACATTAGAAGCTTTTCCTCAAGATTGTGATATCGGCACTCAGGAACTCCCTGGACGTGTTATAACGCCCAGGCCACAGTATTACAATTTTTCCTACAGTAGGGCGACGAATGTATTTTCGGCGAAAGATAGTCATCGTGTTTTTAGTAAAGTTACTATGTAAACTAACGTAATTTAATACTTAGGTACATATTCTATAATGGTGTGCTCAAACTGTTAATCTACATTTAATTTAGATTATTATTTGATACTAAGTAATGTAGAATTTAAACCACATTCATTCATGTTTTCTTCGGATTTTAAGATTTTCTTATCAGAGTGTTCAATTTTAATGTAGTTAAATTTTATAAGAGACAATAATTAAGAACATTTTAAAATAAAGTGTCACGTATTTTTTTTAAACGACTAATGACGAAAAACGACCTAATCGCGGACGAAGTCGCGGGCAACAGCTAGTATCATATAAAGAACTAGCTGTGCTCCGCGGTTTTACCCGCAGTGCTCTGCTCCTGTTGGTCTTAGCGAGAAGAGATATAGAGCCTATAGCCTTCCTCGATAAATGGACTATCTAACACCAAAATAATTTTTCAAATTGGACCAGTAGTTCCCGAGATTAGCGCATTCAAACAAACAAGCTCTTTAGCTTTAAAATATTAGTGTAGATTAAAGGAGGTTTTTCCTTAGTTCTTCAACAGCCTACAACCAGCAAAAACATGTTTTATCATCGAAGTTACATATCAAATAATAGCAACGTGTTATCGAGTGCAAACAAAGCATTCCACGTACGATACCTTATCAGCTGTGCAAACAAGGCACTATGGTGATATGGTAAATGTACGAGGTATCTAATGTTTGTAGGTAATATAGACTATAAGAGTTTAAAGTTAACTTAAAGAGCAACTATGGAGTTTCTTGTCCGTTCTTCTCATATATCTATACTATATTCAAAAGTGCTTCTAAATGAAGTCTAATTAAATAAATAAATGTTTGAGTTTATACGTATGATATGTAACTGAGCTTAGATAAACATTTCAAACTAAAGTATTTTGCTCCCGTAATTTATAAAACTTATAAATAAATATAGAACAAGTGCATATTCCAAAAATAGCACCATATAAAAAAACGCGAGTGAGAAAAATGGCCCCTAGAGGGCGCTACGTTGCAATAAGTGTAGCGTTATGTCCTATTTTGCTTCTAACGCGAATAAAAGTTTGTGAGGACGAATAGATATATCTTGGATGTTGTTGTTTCCTTCTTTTATAAAAAAAAGTATTGGATCTTAATAAAATTCGGCATTGTGCTTGTGCACAGGTTGGTTTTTGAGACCTAAACGATAAAAAAGCGTGGAAAAAGCGCATTTAACAAATTATAGGTTCAAAAAGCATCCTAGATCAGAAGAACATTGGTAGGTACATGGTGCATTATTGTGCACTAACCTACAAATGAAAAACAATATGACATTTCATATCGTAAGGTAAGTAAGAAACGTAGTAAGGTAGGTAAGAAACGTACAACACTTCAAAATAAATGCAATACTATAAAAATACACTGTCCATTCTCAAACGCGAGTTTGCAAAGTGACTCAGAATGACGTCATAAAGCAGCCGATGCCATGGACAAACATTGTGCTCGAGAAATAAACAAAAAATGTATTTTTACGCTCACTTGAGGGACAACTAAGAGCAATTTACCGAGAGAACAGATTTTACGCTTGGTTTAAGTTACAAGCGTAATTAATTGTATTAATAATTATGTCAATGTCAAATGCATTTACTATGCAGTTATAATCACCACTGCACAGTAGTTGGGATTCTCTGTTTTTATTTTTAATGTGTACTAACTCCCAGAACTATACCACCACCATAACAATTTTAGTAGAAACCGCTCTAAGCATTAGTAATAAATCAAATTAAAGACAAGATAAAAAATCAAACTGGATAGCGATTTCATAGTTTAAAGAGAACACGATTAGTTACTCACCGGCACTCCGAAAACAAAATTATTCGCTCAAACGTCTATTTTTTAACTAACTATCTACTAAAAGCATCATCATCACAGCTGTTCATTCAAACAATTGCAATACATACATTCAAAGTTACTTTTCAAGGCAAACAAAATACCTTTCAAACTCTTGATTTAAACCACAATCACACCAGCTTGCACTCACCAGTTGGTCGGTAATTCGGTTAATTTAAAGAAACCCTAATAACGCTCTATATTCCGCCAGAGTTTGCCGTTTCAGTGTTCAGCTATGGGCCAATTATGGTACTTACAACAGCTGCTGTATCTCGTACCGTAATATCTACCTAGCTAATACATACCTGCTTATTTCAACCCGGACCTATTAGAGAACCGTAATTTTTACAGGATATTACTTATACTCTTGGTATTTTGTATTTAAAAGGTAGTAAAGATTTTAAAGATTACTGTAAAATATGTAGTACAAAAAGATAAAGAAATTAGATGCATTTATAAAAGTACTGAACAGTGACATTGAGATTTCTTAATAAAACTATACAAGAATAATAAAATAACCAAAACTATGTAAGTAGGTATCATATCACTTTCGTATTGAGATACCAGGATACTGTTATTGGTTGTTTAACTTCTGAAAACTGACGTGTGATAAGTAATTTATTGGATAGATCCAGGATGTACTCGGAATCTATTATTACACAAGTTTATAGTAAATCATAGTGATAAATCCAATAAAAATAACCATTATCTATCTGTGAACGCAACGACGCGTGAATAGTGATAATGGACGAAATGATTAATGTGCTATTATGTAGTTTTTACAACGTGATATCAGATCTTGGTATTATTCCCTCGTTAGTTCTAATGGTACGAGAATGTAACCAATTTTATTGCCCAATTTTTGTATAAGGCAAACGAACTTTTGTAATATGTGGTAATATATAATGTAGTAGGTACCTAACGCAATCATAATATATTGTGCATAGCAAATCTTGATCGTTAATGTCCTCCTACAAGATTTTGGGAAGAATAGAGAAATTTTTAAAAGGAGTAGTTACTAATTAGGCTTCGTAAGACTTTTTCAATATGAAAAAAGAGTTAAATGTATTTTAGAGCCAACATCCGTTAATAGGAGTAATTTATACAGATTTCGGACCTGTTGACCAAATATTATGTAGATGTTTCCATGTCCTATTATGAGTCATATTTTCTCTAAAACATACTCAGAAATAAACTGAAATATGTTTAATGTTTATATGTATATACATATATGTATATGTTTTCACATAAAAGTTTAAAGTAATATTTTTTGCTTATTACTAATAGTTCAGTGAACAGCGAAAGGAGCTTCTTACTGACTGTCACTCAAACTGAAGGCTATAAGTGTCATAATTAAAACAATAATAAGATGTGTGGAAGCTGCGTTATGTATATATGTTTTTTTTTCTCATCATAAAGTATAATGTTTATTATTTTATACATATATATTTCATATCATATAACCGCGAGTTGGCTTGCGTGGGAAACCACAAAGGTTTTTCCTGGTATTCTAGTGAAAGTCTGATTCGTCAAAGTCACAAGTCAGTCCCAAAGTCATCAAAATGTGTCCCATTAAAACATATGTAAAAATTAACTGTTCGTGAGATTAACTCCTACTAACAAAAAGACAGATAGATCGATTTTCTTAAAGTTTATTCATTATTGTGAGTACATTTATTAATACGTTTAAATTAGCTGCACCTGTTTGTTTCGGTTTGTATGACACTCCTTTATATATACTTGATTTTGGCCCACTTTGAACGGATGTTTTTAATTTAGGTAATACAATAATTACATGGCAGAATTTCATAAGCGTGTTTGTTTTTCAAACTATACCGATATTAGTTAATATTTTTAAATTAGTACATGCAAACGTTTCCATTTCATGAGTATAGGCTCTGATGTTGTATAGAAAGTAGGTACTAGGTACCTATAAATAATCTTATAGCAAGGCTTATCGACGGTATTCGATTAATTAATTACTTATAAATTATAATTACTAATATATTATATCCACTCTAATAACCGCCGAATATATCCCGTCATTAACTCATGCCAAGGAAGTCATTAAAATTAACCGTTACTATATATTTATAATTCAATTAGGTTCATTTTACTTTTAAAACGGAAGGAAATAACCTCGATTTTTTACCCAATGTTTTTATTATAAGAGAAATTAAATAACATAAATTCAACTTTTAAATCAAATCATTGAGCCCCGAGCGGCCCGATTCGACCACGACACAATAGATTTTCTATTGTGTCTGTGATTCCGGGGGCTGAGTTATTACGAGTTACCTATATAGTAATTACAAAAGAGTCTTAATTATTTGTTAAAATGGCACCTACCTACTGGCTACTACCTTGAATACTTACTATTGAATATTATATTTAACGTATGTTCCACGCAAATTCGCAGACATTTTACAATCATTACAGAACCAATCTATTAACAAACATCATTACATGTTTAAAATATCTAACGTAAAAATAATGAACCCAGCCGGCGCTCCGCCCACAGCTCTTATGACGTCACTGCACAAAAAAATAAACAATTAAGTATGTGTATTATGGCCACGTGTGAATTCTCTAACCGGTCCCCGCCAAATACAGCTTCATAATAATATGTACCATTGTATAAATGTACGGAAGTACATATTCTATTCTTTCAATCTTTTGTTCTATTTATAGATTAGATGTTAGATAAAATATCATTCCATAGATAGAGTAATAATGATCATGATCAGTAATTAAATTATTTTCATCTTAGGTCATGTTTCTGTTATTTAAATAAGAATTAACATCTACCTAACTTCCTATATGACTTCGTTTCGTATGAGTAATAAAATAAAAATAAAACCCATAAATACACAATACATGATGCGGTTACTACTGTAAAATCTTATTTAAGACTAGATGTGCTCCGCGGTTTTACCCGCAGTGCTCTGCTCCTGTTGGTTTTAGCGAGACGATATATAGCCTAATAGCCTGCCTCGATAAATGGGCTATCTAACACCGAAAGAATTTTTCAAATCGGACCAGTAGTAGTTCCTGGGATTAGCGCGTTTAAACAAACAAACTCTTCAGCTTTATAATATGTATTAAAGTATAGATATACAAATTACAAATACATCACTAAGACAAACCACTTGAGAGTAATTAACTTCATCAGTGTCGTTTCTTTTATTCTCAAAAGTAGATCTTCATAAACCTGAATTTAAAGATTTTACACCAAAATAAACAAAATATTGATCCTTCTAACTTTGGGTATAATCCAAAGCACTAAAAATTCCAAGAACATTTAGTTAAATATAAGTTGAAACGAAATCCGGCACGATAATAATCAAGACATAGGTCATACCATTAAGTATTATACCCAGAAGCATGTTTTATTTTTAAGAACTATTAAATCGGCAATACATAGTTTTATCGCGTGCTTACACTGTACATAACGTACCAGCATTTGTAAGGGCACATCTATAATAGGACGTCAAAACGTTGCAGAATTTGTAACAAATAACAATACCATTCATTCAATATTTTATTTTACACGAAGATTGTTTGGCATTTGAAAACAACCTTATAAAATGTAACCTTAAATTTCAATTGGCATACTAGGAAATATTAAAAAAAGTTATTAGGTCGAAGTAATAACATGAACGTAAGATACAATTGTAAATTTGTAAATTAAAATATGTACCAGTACAATAAATCGTGTTCAAATATACACAAGTTTAAGTATGCCTTCTATTTACTTCTATACAATGACGCACTCAAGTATTTCAACATCTATACATATAATAAATCTGTAGAAGGGTCAATTCTGTACATTGAAAATATTGAAAAAATAAATAGCAGGGGGTGTTACTGGATCGATACCAAACCCAAATATGTGATTAAAAATTTTTTTGTCTGTCTGTCTGTCTGTCTTTCTGTCTGTCTGTCTGTCTGTCTGTATGTGAAGGCATCACGTAAAAACTAACGGTTCGATTTTGATGAAACTTGGTATAATTGTACCTTATTATCCTGGGCATAAAATAGGATACTTTTTATCCCGGAAAAGTACGTAGAAAAAAATCAATCTTAATTTTTCTTAATTTTTCCGCGCGGACGGAGTCGCGGGCGGAAGCTAGTGTACAATAATTGTAAACATCTTAGCATGTAAAACACGTTCGATGTGTAAATTTATAAAAATGCAGACAATGTTGTATATTTTTTTTGTTCAAATCCACTGTGAAAAAATATACCGCACCCGTTTTATCTCTGCATACAATTTCGGTTTTTTACGATTGTGTCCCATCTTGTAATCGTATGAGAATACCGTATGTTGCATGCAAAATATCACCACTATATTTATTTTATTTTTCAAGCGCATATTTGATCTATCATTCATGATAATTTATGTTCCTACATGGTCTTACAAATATTTTGCGTATAAACGTTATGTGATATCGAAGATTTGTATAATTTAATAGTTTTTTTTTATTATTTCTGAATAGATCAGGAATCAGAGAATGACAAGGAAACCTTAAAGAATCAATTTCAAACATACAATAAAAACGCACGCAAAACCGCACTTTAAAAAAATATAAGTAGTAATGCAATATCTCGATACAATTCTCAAAAACAATACCACTTCAAATAACTGATTACCTGAGACCTCCTTACTATGAAGGCCTTTGTTTTCAAATCTTATTTAGTTACTCACTCGAAACGTCAGTCGACAGGGAGCCTAAGAATTACTATAGCACGCCGGCAAAATGTCGTCGACCCCGAACAAAAACTATTATACGTAAGCTAGCCATTATTAGACTTAATTCGCCGTATGCTACAATAAGCGCTCTTTATACACTTGGCGCGACTACATAAAGGTTATATCGTATATACCTATATAACATTAGCAAAAAATATGATTACACGTTTTCGGCGTAAGTCGTGACTTGCTATACGAAAATTGATCGATTTTATTGTCACTGTGTCACGTACTTTAGTATATTATAAATCATTTTAACACTTTGACCTTCTGGCGTGACAGGGTCAGATTAATAATAACTAAACCTGATTTAGTTTATATATCAGGTTAAACTCTTTAAACAATACGCAAGCATAGAAAATAATTATCATGAAGCCATATTCGAAATCGCGACTTTCGCCGCAGAAAGAGACCACATAGGTAATAATTACCTATAAACGTTTCAAAAATGCAATCCAGTTTTACTAAAACTTGCAGTTGTTCAAGTCTTTGTTTATTCAATTTAAAGATAATTTATTAAAAAATTCGTACTGTCATTTTGCCTGAACTAATCACTTTGTGTTTGTTTACACTACCGACTGCAAGTTCACTCAACCAGCCACTCGACTTCAGTGGAGCGTTGTCCAAACATGATCCATTCACAATCTCACGCTAATCCAAACTTCGGCGAATGACATCACAATCAAAACACTATCAAGAGCTACTGTGTGCACTTGCCGTTATCCAAAAAAGCGAAGTGCCAATTTTATCACGAACGGGCCTAATTCGAGTCAATATTTATTATGCACAGCGTAAGCAATTTTCAAACGATAATGACCTCTTACGATTTACGCTGAAGTGGCTGGTAGTATTTATTACTTTTGTGTGGTATTGCCTTTATACTTTCGTATATGTACCTAAGCGATAAACGAGTAGCGTAATTAAAACTTAATGACATGTGATATTTTTAAATTACTAATTTCGGCTATATTTTATGTTGAAATAAGAGATAAAGAAACCTGTATTTTACTTTGTTTCAATTATTTTATATTGTGTATAAAATTGTGTTCTTATGTTCAGAACCACATTCAAAACCAAACAATATTTAATCTTCTCACAAATGTTTTTACACCGCAAGATGTCAATTTACTTTTTTTATATTTTGTACCACAATTTGCGTAAAAGCCTCAAGCACTATATTCAAGTGAACACAAATATCTACCCATCGAACTATAACAATGATTTTTAGTTTTTACATAAATTTTATATTGCAAACATCCACACATATCACATTACAATTTTCAGCATTAAATCTAATAATAAGCATACTTAATAATACATAGTATTTCTCAGAACATGTAAGGTTTTTATCCAATTACATTAAGTGTAAAAGATATTATACTCACAATGGGGTGGCCTTGACAACTAATTGAACAAAAAACTTATACCTTCACGAAACACTTTAATTTGTTTTATTGTATGAATTTGTATGTTTTTGTTAACACATATTAATCGTGATGGCCTTCGTGTTATAAATGGAGCAACATTAAATTTGGCGTACTAATTATAAACTGTCGATTATCGTGTTTTCATAACAATACGAGGAATAAAATATTTTATGTGTCATTCGACATCCATGATTAATTAACATAAGTGCTTCGTATATATCAAATAGAACCAGGTATTATTTGAAACAAAATCTGTACGTAGATCCTATTAATATTATAGATGCAAAAGTTTGTGAGGATGGATTTTGAGCGGATTCGTCCGCGGATAAAACCGCGCAACACAGCTAATAAACTATAATTATTCAACTCATTTTCATGGCTTGCAATACCCATTATTTCTCAAATCAATAATTATCATAAATATGGTGTAAATCCATGCCAATCTTTCCTATACCCTTGTCTCATATTAAGACAAGCCAATATATCAACTCAACTGTACATCACTAACCTAAAAATATTGTGTATTCGTATCCATAACCATCAGTTGCTAATATAACGTATAAATATCTTGCTAATAGAAATATATAACGTATTGGCGGGTTCTATGTCAAAGTCAACGCCCGTATACGGTTACCGCATGCTGTAGGTCATGATCGCTGACTTTACGTGTGTATGTTAATGGGAATGTAAACGACATTGTTCTACTACCATATTGGATGTTTATTGAAAATAGAAGAAAAAGATTGGTTTCTGATCTGTTGTGGATCATGTCTTTTGAGACAATTTTTTGTTATTGATATTGCGTGTGTGATGAATTCGGAAAATACGAAAATTTTTCTTACTTTTCTTATAAGAAGCAAAGTTCAATTAACCTTTTTCCTAGAAAATTGTTACCAAATGACGTATTATTATTAAGGCAGGTACGTTCCAAGTTCCAACCATGCACGTACGAAAGTATTTGATCAAAATATTACGGTACGGTACTGTAGCGGTAACTGTAGTAAAATTTCTAACCTCTTCAAATGACTTTTAGTATCTGCAAGTTATATGTATACTGTTACAAGTATTATAACATTACAAATTACTCCAAAAATTCCATTCTTGCTTTCCCCAGGTACAAGGACGCAGTACTCCAAGACGAAAAACAAACGCCTGCCAATATACGCGTGACTGTCGAACAGTATACATTGATAAGAATAAACGACAATCGCATACCAGCCAATAACATTTGGCACGGGCCCGTCTTTCGGCGCGGTTGTGAACTAAATATACAAGTCGCAGACAGAGTTATCTATTGTCGAAATAGACACAATACGCGCTTTGTTGAACCGTGGGGGTTTCGTCAAAAATATTGTAATTTGTATTCCACTAGCTGTACCCCGCAGATTTACACGCATTGCTCCGCTTCCATTGGTCTAAAAGAGATGATATAACTATAGCCTATAGCTTTTCTCGATAAATGGACTACCTATCTAACAGTGAAATAATTTTTCAAATCGGATCAGTTCAAACAAACAAATTCTTCAGCTTTATAATATTAGTACAGATTCTAGATTTGAAATTAGGTAAGAGGTTGAGCAATCAAGAAATCCCTGAAGCTCTGTAATTACATATCTAATGTTATATGATAGAAAAACTATACGAATTTCCGAAATGCAAATTAATGTAATCACATTGTTCTCAAGTAGTCTGACCTTTAATAAACAACAAAGTTACTTTATTAACATTGTCTCTAACCTTCACATGACTACAGCAAAAAAAATCCTAAAACACACGTACTTCGAAATAGCATTTGAATATGAAGCCACAAATAGATATCACCAAAGCAAGCCATTATATCTTCAATACAACATCAACCTTCAGCAGTCACGCGAAATAGTTATTAAAACGAAAACAACAGACCGGTTGGTAATAAACAAATGTATTTTATCTCTATTATAAGCGTCATCAATCATAGAGTGTGTGTTAGACTTATTAAAAATGAATTAAGGGAGTCGAAACGCAATAAGGGCCTAGGTCACGTTGATATGATAGATTGCATGCGTAGTTTATAATATTCAATTTATTTGAATGATTTAAAAATATTTTAATAACGTTATGTTCACGAGCATATGAAAATCAATTCGTAAAATAAAATACATAATATGTAACTTGCAAATTCTATCCTTACCAAAAATTGATACACGGAAGTTCACAATACGCACAGAAACAAATCTTCAAATAAACTTATAAGTAAGCAATTGAAATATTTAAGTACTTAAGCAAAATAAACGCATTCATTTCAATTTATCATGCAATTAAATAGTAAACACCGTTAACAAATTATTATTATGTTTTAAGTATTTGTTTACATTCTGATATAGGTACCGTTTGACCCTCGATCGAAGTAAACATTATAATTATAACTGTATTTTTGATATCGTACAGTCATTTAAAATACTTAAATTATGCATCACATGAAGGCAGGTACTTTAATATTAATAAGCGTCCTTATAAAGAATGTATGAATCCATATTATTTTAAAAATTCGGTCCTGTAGCCATCACTCAGATATTGCAGTACAGGTAAAAACAAAAGTCGGTACCTGCTAGATTAATATTAAGAAAGTAAAAAATCTTACACCAAATGACCAAACACACCGACTGCACTACATTTTCTTTTGGAAAGCTCAATAATCCTGTCTATCTTGGTCATGCTGCATTACCTGAAACAAAGGAAACAATAAAATTATTAATTTATTTATCAAAAAGTAAAACATTATAAAACACTAATAGAAAGTATGACATCAAATATAAAAAAAACAATTGCGATAGCACCTGCATAGTTGCATACCCTTTTGCTTACTTAAAATGCCACACACGTTCAAATATTATTAGAAGATAAATAAACATTGCAGTCGATCAAAACACGAAGACAACAATGATTTTGTAATAAACAAAATTCCTACACGTGCCATCACGTTCTCAATCGATGTACATACAAACAAATTACATCGCTTACAGTACATCATAGCGGCATAGCCCCACTATTTAAAACTAGCTTACGGTCCCGGCTTCGCCTATGTATTTAATAGGAATTCCCATAGCAATGATATATTCCAGGCAAAAAAATTGCCTATGTAGGTAACTCTCTATAGTCTTCTCTCTCCAGATACGAGAATACGTACATAAAATACATATCATAAAATACGTCGTGAATGTAAGTCAAACACACACACACTAGCATTTATAATATTAGAAAGGATAAACAACGCGAAACTTTGTAAAAATCAGTGGATGAATTTATTATTTCATACAAAACCCGATAATCAGGTCTGAATGGACTCTCTGTACGAAAATTCATAATCTGAATTCGGTAAAAAGATAAATTACAGTCTATGGATGGCTATAGAAGATATCATAATGAAAGAATGCAATCGAATGATAGAAACAAACATTCACTCACAAATAGTTATGACAAACTCGTTACAGAACTGGATTTGTTGACCCGGGATAAATGTCAAAACTGAGCTTGGCTCATTATCATTCCACTCAATTAAAGGTTACAGTTAACGAGTTGTAATGAGGCGAGTATTAGTATTGATATTGCTTAACGATTAAGATATTTAATTGTTCTATAACGTAGATATATAAATATCCTCTATGAGAAATAATACTCTAGACATAATTTTATGAGTCGTTATAGATATACTTTACATTCATAGATGTCCATAGTCCGTTGAATCAAGTCGCCTCAAAAATATCTCCATACTCTCATTTAAATATCTATATCTATCTACATATAACGGAATTCGATGAACTACCGACAAATAACCAAGAGTTGATATTTTACGTTTGGAAATACGTAGTAAGAAGTATTTCTGCTGGCTAAAACACACAGACCAGAGGCCGTACATAAATACACGCAACAGCAATGTAACTTATTCGTTTACAATTCGGTGTCCTGTTTGCTAACCGGTCAAACGTTGTAATCGAAAGCAATATTTTTGAGTTGACACCATAATCTATAGGAAAGCTTTCTCTAGGCGATGTGTACACAAATCACGGGGTGTTTTAGCAAAACCGCTCAATTCTAGAGTAAATTATGGCCGATTCGAAACCAAAGGGCAGCGGAGACAATTGCCCGCGGTACGTTTGTACGGCTTTGCATTGTAAACACGATCCATTTTCATATAGTTACCTTACAGTTACCATGCAGAAACACAATCGGACTAAGGAGTACACGATAGTAACGGAATAGGCGACGTTGAATCAATTTAATCGTTAATAGATGCGATATATCTTAACAATATTAAGCTATTTCAAAAGGAATTCCACATTAACAGTGATATGCAAAAACTTTCTGCTAACTCAATCTAATTATGCGAATAATATAAATCATTTTACGATGCCACTAAATAGATTAACACCTAAATAACATTAACATCTCAACAAAGCTGCTCGAAGTCGTAGATGATTTAACTAACGCTGATATTTGAATTGAACCGTTAATGTATAGGTGCGAGCTGAACACAATACTGTAATACATCTTCTTGTGTGTCAGAATACAGAGTTTTAACGATGTATAGTGAATGTAATATGCCATTTGCATGATATAGCGAATGATTCAACGTCAATTAAATCAAATGGTACTGATGAGCCGTAGGTATGAATGGATGAACGGTGACGAATGCTTTACAATGCTTAATTTTGAATATTCATATTGAGTACATGAGAACACGTTCTGTTTATGTTCATTTCCGTGTTTATCTGGCTTTTGAATGATATCGTTTACCACAATGACGGATAATTTTATGACACGCATTCGACAAAGGATTTATTAAATTACTAGCTTCCGCCCGCGACTCCGTCCGCGCGGATGTCGGTCTTCGCGTGGATGGTTATTTCTCCATTTTGAGTACCTCTGTCAATAACATCTTATTAATATCTATTGGACCCAATTCCCAAATACGGCTAGGCCTATAATAATACGCAACGTGTGTTCGCGGTTCTACGGAACAACGTCTATGGATAAAACTGAAATATTAAGATTAATTTTTTTCTACGTATTTTTCCAGGATAAAAAGTATCCTATTTTACGCCCAGGATAATAAGGTATAATTATACCAAGTTTCATCGAAATCGAACCGCTAGTTTTCACGTGATGCCTTCACATACAGACAGACAGACAGACAGACAGACAGACAGACAAAAAATTTTTTAATCACATATTTGGGTTTGGTATCGATCCAGTAACACCCCCTGCTATTTATTTTTTCAATATTTTCAATGTACAGAATTGACCCTTCTACAGATTTATTATATGTATAGATTAAATGTAATTCACACTCGCGATTAAAATAAATATCAAGAATACACATAACACAATTTCAACATTCTCTAATACAAAACGCTACACGCAAATAATTTTAAAATAAATTCGTATATTTCTTACGTAGAATGTAAGTTATGAGAAGAAAGATCAAGCCGAGATAAGGAGCAAACGTAGCCATGAAATTGACTTTTTAATAAGTTAATTAAAGGTTGTAAAGGAGTCCGTGAGAAAATCGTGTTATACCAAAATCCTTAACCTTGACTTTTACAAACATTTACCTCTTAAGATGTTCGTGATAATACACCACGATATTAACTAAAATTGTTTCATCAATCTAGATTATTCCCAAACGTTGAGAAGTACCTATGTCAATGAAATTTTACAATATGCATTAATTGTATTATGTTTTTATTGTGAAAACAAAACTTTGAAAATAATAGAAGTCTCAGATTTCATTTAAATATAAATAATAGATTCTTTATAGTCCCTTTATTGGGAGGGGCTATAAACAAAGAAGAAGAAGAAGAAGAAGATTCTTTACATTTATCCTTTATAATGATCAAAATTATAAAGTTCACTACACCCACTATTCCCATAAAATTTTAGCAGCCACTACGTTCACTATTCCGTACTAGTCAAAATATATCCTGCCAAAAGTTACCCTCATATGCACCATCTATATTTTTCACTTTCTACCACTTCTGTATTCCAGCTGTACCTTATATATTTGGCCTTACAGTACGTAGACGTTATGTCTAGTGCCTTTGATGTTATCACAAATGGATCCACTAAGCCATGGACCTTGGCCCCTTCGCCCACGCGATCAAACGAATTCACGACGGTGTCGCGGGTTTTGTTTTATATATTTTGGTGTGTTTGAAATGATTGTTACGAGTAATTATTTAATAAGCATTGCCTTAAAATTTATGTAGAAACTAAAACTTCAACAGCCAAGAATATTTGAAGAAATTCAGAAGAAATTAGAAACCTTTCACTACCTTAATAAGGAGGTTTTATCTTTTTGCAATGAGTAAAATAAGTGTCTACATATTTATTAGCAATCAAATTGATAAAGTAAATAACGAAGCTCACTGCTAAAAACATTCATTCATATGTTGCAAAACTCGATAGCAAGTAAAAGGTTGTATACGCAAGTTCTTAAAATGCATTTACAACCCGACAAAACACGTTTCTTTATAAAATCTCATGCAAAATAAACGTTACAAGAATGGCGGTTAACGCCTCAGTCAAGAAAAAAAAAAAAAATCCTGTATAAGGTTTCAGTTTTGGCGGGAAACGCATGAGATTCTGGTCGGGCCTGTTCCCTGTTTTTACGAGGTCATTGCCTCACATGACACTAATTAGTCATAACTCATAACTTTATTATTCTTACGATATTTAGCAATAGTGCCATTGTTATTATCTGTGACCTTTAACGTTATTACTTTGAAAGTAAAAAAAGATAAGTCCACAAAGCACCTTTGTTCGTAGTAACGCACAATGAGCTTTTAACTGTGCAAATGTATAATATATTTAAGCCTGGGTCATTTGCCTCTCTGTATCACAATTGACCTTGGTACAGTGGTTAAGCTAGAATTACAACCGAAAGATATAATTTCTTATTCCCTTTGGAGACCAGAATAAAAGAAAAATTACGTGACGTGACGGTATTGCCATGATGAGAAGAGCCTCTTCAAATTTTACTCCCAACGCACCCAAAGAAGTTTCACTTCATAAAAGGATTTCGTATTTAAGACTTCATCACATAACATTTGTCCATTTCTATCCAACAAAACAAATGTTAACATAAACAAACACGTCAATGAAAGTCGTAAAAAGATTACAACATCGTAAAATTTCGATTCAATATGATAAACACGTATAAACGAGAACACTAACACATTCAAATGCAAATCATTAGAACGCATAGCGCATAATAATTAAACCGAATCGTATCATTCACACGAGTTCACTAATTATTCATTTTAACAATATAACATAGTGAATTCACTTCCTTATCGGAACCATGTTTATTTATAAGTTTTTAATGACCAATAGGCGACGCACGCGACTTTGTTTGAGGTAAATTACATTTTGCAGGTTTTTTTTTTTTTAAAGTAGATCTTCTTGACACCATGTTGATAATCATTGTTGACTGTTGTTTTGTTATTGTTAAGTTCAAATCGATTATAAGCATTTCATTACAAGATATTTTACAGATACCTAGCAGACAACTAAAGGTAATTGATATCTGTATGAAATAAATATACAGTCACTGTAAATGTGAATTAAAATTTGGTACCTATTTTATTTTTGAATAATCGACGAACTTTAAAAGAATGGTACGAAACTTTGAGAGCCTCCTTCGTATTTAAGGACTTCAATTTAAATTATCTAGAACTTTCTCGAACCTTAACCACCTTAAAGTTAAGAAAGATTTGTGTCATACTTTCAGTTTTATAATCGTTGCCTCCGAGTGAAAACATGTCACTTAATACGATATTGCTAAATACTCATTATATTATTAACTAGTCAGAGATAATTTTGAGTACATTTAAATTATGCACGCCACTGACAGCTCAGTTATTTTTGATATTGAAGCCATTTAAAATACAGTTACAATTTAATTTTAGGGTTACTCAAGCATAAGGCGAACAAAGGTTTATAAAAACTAAAAAAGTTAATTCTAATTATAACCCTGTTTGTTTTTAACTTTGCATAATACTTCAAGGGGAAAGATAAAGGACACATTTTAATTAATGTCTTAATATTTTTTTTTATAAATAAGGAATCTTTTGTTACTGTAGATAGTTAATTAAAACAAAATCAAATCATATATTTTATCAATATAAAAAAATTTAAAGACAAATTTTATATGAAGATCAACATAAGTAGGCTACATATCTGTTTTGACATTGCTAATGCTAATTTTATAAACACTTAAAATATAAAGAACATTTTATTGAATGAAGTCTTATGAATCAGACTCGCACTTGGTCGATTTTGATTATGAAGTCATAAAGTACAGTTAAATTTTAATTAAATTTATCGTGTTTAATAAGCCCCTGCTTGCTCCAGTTTTGATTTTGATTTCAACCCACTTATTCTCGAATAAAACAAAAATTACGCAACCCAAGTGAGATAAATTTAATAACAAGTTAACACCTTATCATTTTCGACTTGACACTTGGTAACTTATCGATTTCCAAATGTATATTTACTTAAGCCATAAATAAACCGGATAATCTTCGGTTTCTCAGAAAATTATCATGATAACAGTAGAATAACACTAACTGAAAGACAGCAAGAAGAATCATATAATCGTGAAATATTAGGAGCTTATATAGCATTCGCATTTGTAATATTTTAGTTAGGATAGATATACCATAAGCTGTTAAAGCCTTTGATTCAATCTATACTAATATTATAAAGCTGAAGAGTTTGTTTGTTTGTTTGATCGCGCTAATCTCAAGAACCGATTTGAAAAATTCTTTCGGTGTTGGATAGCCCATTTATCGAGGAAGGCTATATATAGTCATATATACCTATCATCACGCTAAGACCAACAGGAGCGGAGCCACGCGGGCGAAACCGCGGAGCGCCGCTAATAAAATATAAACCGCATTGTGTCTTTAGCCTTGTAAATACGAAAAAAAAATGAACAAGCATTAACGTAAATGTGCACATTATGTAAATGTCACGGTCCTGTTACCTTTCCATTATATTGTAAATGATATCGTTTATCGAAAACCAAGCACCTTATTAACTGCTAAAGACAATCGGCTTATAATAATGGCTGATTTAAAGAGCTGATATTAAATACGCAATTAAATAAACTTCTGCACAGCATTAAAATTCTTTGCCTTCTGGTTAATCGCGTAACAGTTGAAATGTAAGAATATGTAACGTTATATTTGCATACACAGCATACGTAAGCACACATTAGAATTTTGTAAGGAATATGAAATTAAGTGCATTAATTATTATCAACTATCAGTCAATTCCTCTTAAAACAAAGCTTCTAGTGAAACACCTATACCTACGAGAATTGCATTATCTTATCCAATGAAGGTCTACATAAAAATCTCGAACTTAGCCCTACGAATTACGAGTTACGACTCAGTTACCCAATAGTGTCACGCAGTTCCACTTTTATCCCTAAAGCGCTTCAAGCCCACAAACAACTATCTATTTCTGAATCCGTAGTACTACCTCGTGTGTCAATCATCGAATGAAAACATCGAACAACAAGCGACTGCGATAGCTCACTTGATTTGTTGTCACGCCGCGCCGTGACGCCAATTGGCAATCCCGCCAATTTTGCCAACTTTTGAAGTTCCTCGTTCTAGTACTAATAGAGAATATTTTTAAACATTCCGTGTCATATAAACGCGCCCTAATAGTTTCATAAAATAAAATTATTATAGAATAAAAACTATAATCAAAGAAAGAATTATTCGGCAGCATTAGATAAATATAGCAATTACATATTGGGTAAAGTAATAACTGCCAATGGTTACCTAATATTTAATATGCTTCCGAAGGAAAACGAAAAAAAATATGTACATAATATTTGAAAAACATCAAATACACATTACTTTTCCAACCATAGACTTGATTTAATCTCTACATAACATATAAATCAAAACCACCCAACCATACATACACATTCTCTAACAAAGCTAAAGCAAAATTACTGGTATTAGCGAAATATTAATTTACTGATAAAAATCAAACAGTCAGCTATTATTCATATGCTAATTGCTGATCACAATGGATCTATTCACTGTAAGTCGGCCTTGCGGGTTCAATCACGATCTCGTACACCTGTACCTACCGTTAAGGTGGACTTCCGACCACCGCGGCTCCGGCGTCACTAACGCAGCGACAGTGACGCGGCGACAGAGCGATAGTATTATACAGTACGGAAATGTATGATGGAACGTTCGAGCGCAGCGTCACTGTCGCAGCGACAGTAACGCTGCGTCAGTGTCGCGCGGCCGTAGCGGCCGTGCTATGCTCGCGCAAGCACTGTCGCGTGGCAGGCTGCAAAAGCACGTTGTTTTTAGGTTATTATCGAGTTATTTTCGAAAGAATATCTAAAAAAACCGGCCAAGTGCGAGTCGGGCTCGCGCACAAAGGGTTCCGTAGCAGCAAATATAATAAATTACAGTTAAATCAACCTATCTCAAAAACTATAAGAGATACTTTGATCAAACCAAAAATCGTTGAAAGAGTTAATTAGCATGCATCACCTCTATTTTTTTTAGAATTTTATACCCCGTAGTTATAAAAATAGAGGGGGGGGGGACATACTTTTTACGACTTTGAGAGCTGATATCTCAAAAACCGTTCACTTTAAGAAAAATGTTTTTTAGAAAACTTTATATCATTTTAAAAGACCTTTCCATTGATACCCCACACGGGTATGTACATCGAAAAAAAAAATTTCATCCCTCAGTTACATGTATGGGGGGCCCCACCCCCAATTCTTTTTTTTACTATTTAGTGTCATATTTTTGTAGCGGTTCATACAACACATATTCCCATCAAATTTCATCACTGTAGTACTTATAGTTTCCGAGTAAATCGGCTGTGACAGACGGACAGACGGACAGACGGACAGACGGACATGACGAAACTATAAGGGTTCCGTTTTTGCCATTTTGGCTACGGAACCCTAAAAATGGACGTTAGTAACATATTTACGCACATTACGCACATTACATGCAATTTTGTACGATTTAAGTGAAACGGGCTACAAAAACCAGCCTAAAAAGGATTCTATATTATTTATTTCTATATATATCTATATTATTTATTCTATCTATATGATTTTATAGCAGTGGTGGCTCAGTGGTGAGACCTCGGACTTCGAATCGATAAGTCCGTAGTTCGAGACCAGGCGAGCGCGCAGGAAATAAATTGATTTTTCAATTTATCTGCGCATGTTGTAACATCACCACTGCTCGAACGGTGAAGGAAAACATCGTGAGGAAACCGACATGTCGAAGAATTAAAAAGTTCGACGACATGTGTCATCCGCCAACCCGCACTTGGCCAGCGTGGTGGATTATGGCCTGTACCCTCATAGGAGGCCCGTGTCCCAGCAGTGGGAACGTATATGGGCTGATGATGATGATGATATGATTCTAATAATATTTTTTTAATTTTTCGGTTCATTCCTACTGTACCGCACAACCGTCAGGTATGGACTAATAACTGTGACTGACGCCGGAGTCGCGCTGCTCGGAAGCCAATCTGCGTCTAAGCCGCTGCGACAGTGACGCAGCGGCTTAGACGCTGCGGCCGTTGCGATAGAGCCGCGCTGGTCGGAAGTCCACCTTTATACGGTAACAAAATTAAGACTTTAATACAAAACTCAATTTAACCTCGATTTCCGCTATAAAATAACAAGGTGCGCCCTGATTCAACAGCTCGTGAGAATTATCCTACGTCTGGTACCGTTTTTTTATTTATTAGCAGGTGAAATCAAATCTGAAGTGTAAATTGGTGCAATTTTAAGTTTGTGTATATCATAATATAAAGTCAATATAAAAGAATTCTTACGCATAAACACTATGCCCTCTTTGATATAAGTTTCTATCATACTATTAACATCTAGGTGCCAAAAGATATAAAGAAAAAAAACAGAACTATCACAAATTACAATAAAATTATACAAGCGTATGAAATGTGAGAAAAACTGGCTAATAAAGTAGCCATGATTAGAATCAAAGACGCGTTACCTTGTACCGTTTACATTTTAACCAATCTTGCATGTTTTATATCCATGCATTGGCTTTGCATCGAGATGTTTGATTAAATAAAATAAACAACTATTTTGATGGCTTCGTGTTTATATTTGATACAAAGAAAAGTAAATTACATTGTATTGAAATTAGATCAGTACCTAGAATTAGCTTTCGAGTTGGTTTTCCATTAAATCGTTAAATTGTTTCTGCGTATAACATTATGTTATGAACGTATCTTCGAACAGGAAACTTTTTACTTAATGCGCAAGATGAAGGGTTATGTTTTGTATGCAGGTATGTATATTTATTTATTTATCACGTTATATATAAACGGCTTGTATTTAGAGCTGTTGGTATTGAGTTACCTTGTATCATTAAAACTATGTAGGAACAATTTTAACAATATCGTAGTTTGATAAGAATTAGTAACAGGAAGAAGTTCAAGGTTTATACGCATGTTGGATATCATGAGTATGAACTATGAATAATTGTTACCTACAAATTTACAAAACTAACTCAGTAAGTTGGTATATAAAATAGTAAACGAGAACATGACATTGAACTCAGATAAAATCTAGCACGGGCTGTCAATAGCGAAATCTTTATCAATGTTAAATGCCAGTATAATTTCGAAACGCAACAAACAGAAAACGATAAAAACGAAGACAGCCGATAATTTTAATAACTATTTTAATAGACATGTAATAAATTGATGACCCAAACATTAGACGGCGATGAAACATCAACAAAAAACCTCATACATGAAATAGCCAGTTAAACAATTCATCGTTACTCCGCCCATGGCGAAATTGGCTTATAATAATTATAGTTGGAGTACTCAGCCGAAAATATTATATACTCGCTTTGCCCGCGGCTTCACTCGTGTGTATGTTACTTACGTCATTTCGCTATTCTACTAGTAAGTTCACCAAATTTTTTTGCAATCTCTAAACACTCTTGTTTATTTTGGTGACAAAAGTGACCACATGTCCCTTCCAAGGTCTAGTCTCTGTACGAAATATCAACCAAATCGGTAAATTGGCTTAGACGTGAAAGCGTCACAGACAAACAGAGTTATTAATAGAAATGTATATTATAGGTACGTGAATGTTACGAATGTTAGTTGAAAAATTCAGACAGTACAGATTTATGATTCTAGTTCTCGGGACTGACGGACAAAAAAGTTGCCACACGGCTTAAAATATTATTGCTCAGGTGTTTCATTTACCTCCAGTTAGGTGAGCCGTCTTTGCTCTTTCTAGTTTTATCTTTGTACTCATAATGATCTACTTTGACGGTATAGCATTTTGTTATTCTAACTGGATATAAATGAACACTTTCCGGTGAATATGAATAGATATTTGTAAATATTTCATTATAGCAACACATTTAAAGATTTTTCTAGCATAAACAAAGGTTGAGGTGAACTAGGCAGTTAAAATTTGTACGGAAATTACAGTCACGCGATAATGTGAAGTGCATGCAAGCGAAGCCGCCGGCGCAAAGCTAGTAACACAAAGTCCAAATGTTATTCACATAAGTAGGAAATGTTTGATTTATAAAAAAGCGTGTTTATTGTTCATTACAAATCTATGAAGGTGCCTTTAGTCAGCTTCCGTGGGTGGTATTCGTGAGGTCAAACAACGCATTATTCTTTCAACGCACCTTTGATCAAAACACATGCAAATAAATCAGTGCTCTAACAATCTTACCTGAATAGATCTTGTACAGAGAATCCAACAATCCTTGCATCATTTTCGCTTTTTGCACACACCACTAAACTACACACACAAACTTGTTGAACAGCATTACTTCATTATAACTATCATAATGCGACGTGTTCATCTGATCATGGACAAACATAGGTGATAACGTTAATAATCCATTAGTTCCACGTTCAAAGGTGTTACCAAAACGAACCAATACAACATGAACATAAACAAAAATAAATCGAACGCGATGTAAAAAAAGCTAGAAATGTCTTCTTTAAAAACTGTATCAAGGTGAACGAACCTCATCGAACGAAACGAAAAGACGGTGGCCAAATTGAGGTAACGGTATGGACTTCGATCGTTATCATCAATCAGTTTTGCGTAACTATCTGTTAGCAATTACTTTATACACTCACAAATCGCTGAGTTTGAGGAATGCTTGTACAGTTAGGAGAATGTAAGATTCAATCATAGATATTGGCGACGATGTTGCGCTACTCCTTGCTCATTCATGCGGAGGTCGCTGGAAAAGTTTACAAATTAGCTACAGATTTACGACCATAAAGCTAAAGGGCTACATTATGAAATATATTCATAAGATTGTGTAACCATTGTCCAAAATCTACGCCTACGCAAACAACTATAAAACTATGAAGTCATCTTGATTAAGGTGGGAAAGCTTTAATAATCTAACCAAACTTAGCTAAAATGGATTCATTATTATTTTTTTTTTAATAATATCGCATCTGATAATAATTTTAATAAATTTCAAAACTAAATAACTAAACACAGCGATAATAAAAAAACCTAATTTAGCTTTTCAATTGTCTTAATTCTGTTCATAATGAAGACAAAAGATCACTACTCAAATAATAACTCAATGTCAACTCGTTGAAGTTGAGTTTATTGCAAATAATAATGATTGATATGAGCGTTCTCGTAAACGGGGACATCGTGAAATAATAATTCAATTTGTACGTCATTTTATATTAGCTTATTACATATTATAAGTATATTGATTTATTCATATATGAAAGTTTAAATAATTGAGCGAAACAGATTATTAACAGATGCAAATTTAAAAAGCATATAATAATAATAATTTAAGGAAAGAAAAAACAAATGCATCATGATATTAACCAAACCTTTACCAACGTATTGCCCAATATAATTTTTCATCGATCGTAAGTGGAATATCTCTGATAACAGATGCTATCGAACTCTAAACAATCTCGGATCAGAGATAACAATTCGATCTTACGGAAGACATTCCAATAAGTGTATGGACATATTGCATTAGTGACATACTTGACCGTCTCGATGTATTTATGGAGAGGCGTTCAAGAGTCCTTACCGAGGAACTAAGTGAGATAAAATTAGATATCCTAATGCATTCATCCGTCGATCCAACGGAATCACTCCCTGAAATCGAATACGACTTCCACTAACGTCGACCAAAAAGAACCATCATTCATTAAAAGTTGAATGAGATCCGTGACTTCACTTCATAAATCACACGAGGAAAATTTCAAAAGTGTCAGACAACTATTCACTCTTCAGCAAATTGGAAACGACAGGTTTGCTTAATCAGATGAACACGAGAAATCTTTAACACATGTGCAAATACTGAACGTCAATGTATAAGTCAATTATTTGATGAATAAATAAAACGCTAAGTGAACCGCGGAGGGTATGAGCGGAAGCGGTTTTCCTTATATCACTAAAAAGGTCACAAATCACCGGTTTCACTCGCGGGTTCGGGTCGCTTGCCGTCAGCGCTACATCGCGGCAGGTCCAGGTTTCCGAGGGGGAAACATTTCGGTGCGCGCCCGCGCCGTCCGCGGTCTGCCGCACCGTCGCGACCACTGGCCATTCGGGATTATTTATAAATTGAAACAGACAGGGGTCGTAGAAATTTGCACGACGCGTGGTATGCCAAAGCTAATGCATCAGGTCGCAGCGGAAGCGAAGTCACGGTGTCTGCGTCTGAATCACCCGACTACACGTTTCCTTGAACTTTGCTTCTTAGCCATCGATTGACCGAGAAAGCTTTTCTTCGATTCTATTGCGTAATGATAACGTCGCATTGAAAATTAGCAGAAGCTTTAAAACTCATACATGTAATGTGGAATAATGTTTGGCTGTCTTTAAGTTACTACCATAAATTGGCAAAGAATAGATAAAGTACATTTTAATAAAATTATAAATTTCCAAGTATAAATAATGTCGGCCATGACAATGCCGCCCACCTGAACAGGTGTAGTTCATTCCAATGACATCGGACGAGCGTTTGACACATTGGCAAACGTGGGCGAAGAAACATTAACATTTTTAAATGGCATGTTAAGATGTGGATTTTAATGAGATTACGATTATTCCAACGGTGTAGAATTGTATTGAATCCTATCGCTTACAATTCTATTTATGCTTCTGAGACGGGCGTAATGTTAAAAAGCAATATCAAGTGTCCATTACTCTCTTTCAATGCAAAGGTGATAAAAGTCATCATCAATACACATCTCTTCTCTCAAAATCAGTTTTCTCAATAGTATATTATAATATAATAGTATAGCTGAATCACTCAATCTAGACTCATCACTTGGCATGAACGCTAACATCTCAATTTCTCGACAAGTGACATCTAAAATTAAAGTAATGACTCGTAACATAGCGGAAACGTGAACATAACAATACGCCCGTAATATTAGTGTATTTTAAAATCCCTAGTAACAGATGGCATTGTCTCAGCATGTTCAAAGTAACACGGAGTTCATAAATTACAGTCGTGTATATAACAAAGACATTGTGGCTTTACTGTTTTATAATGAACTAGTTATTCCCCGTGGCGTTGCTGTTGCTCAGGGAATTCGCTCAATTTATGAAAAGACATTTGATTTTATTCTTGAACTTATTACAGGTGAACGACACCAGTTATTACAAATGAATGTTCCTTAAAAATACGAAATTATTTCTAAATTATCGTATATTTATGAAATGGCTAAATCTATCATGATTAGATTATGAGAGGCATACAGAGAGAATTGTAATTTAATTTCAATGATCGAAGTAAAAACGAGCATTGTGAAACTAACCATAGTTCTATTGCAAGAATCATAACTTTCATTATCATTGCAGACATTAAACCCGGTAATATCAAGCTACAGATATACTATCATTACGTTGCTATTTAGAACCCGGAATCATTAATTATAGTCCAGTTTATATCCAATATTATTTCAACAGCTGTGGCCCCAACGATTCGTAGTAAGCTTTATGGCCCATAAAGCATCTTCCCTTCGTCCATTGTATTGTATTTTAAGAAAGAATGTGAGGCGTAAAAAATTATGAATTATTGTAAATCGTCGGGCGTTTAAAATTTTCCGATGGACATTCGGAATGTATTTTAGAGTCAGCCTTCGACGTCACGTGATGTACATAGATTGTTTGTACAAGCTGTATACGGCACAGGTGCGGTAAATTCATCGGGAGTATTTTTGGATTTTAGCTTTGTGGTGAATTAACATGAATAAACATTTTATGGACTCCGATCTGGTTGTTTGTTTGTTTGCCTAGCGGTATGTATACACGTACATCCGTTCAGGAGTGTATGGGCTACTTAGTGCCACACACGTGAAAAATTCTTATTTTCAAACAGATTTCTTTTGGGTTGGCTGAAGGCCAAGCAGCTTACTTCAAACGAGGGTAATAACGTATCGCACGTTACGCGAAATCCAGATATATTAAAAAGAATGTTACATGTAAAAATTATGTTTTTCTACAACGGTTTACAACAAGACGGTATAAATTACAGTGACATTGATTTAAAAATATTGCACTGGGTTTCTCCCATTATCTAGAACATCAGAAAGGATCCTCGCTACGTTCACCACGTGATTGATAAACATAATATGAATGTCTCTAACTGTTACACTGCACAATATTAACCTTTATGAAATAAAAAATCCACCTACTTTTTTAACTTCAGATTCGTATTTTGTATACGTACATGTACAAAAGGTAGTTTTTTTAATATTTTCATGAATAATATGACCGACAAAAACATGTAGCCCATATACGTTTTAAAACAAAGCTCTACAAACAATACCAAAAGCAAAACTGAAAACCGCACAATAGAAGTGACATTAAAAACGTACAGAGCATAATATTCTATTCTTATCAAGAAATATTTGTCACGAATGACTGAAATAATTAGCAATAAATAACATGCAGGCGAGCTTATCTTAATACCACCATAAAAGAAAATAGTTCGCTGCTATCAGAGATTGTTACATTGGAAGGTTGAAAGAATGTACTTGCAACCAACGGTATGCAAATATACTCGTAATTGATTCATGAATTGAATTAAAAGAGCTTACAAATGCAGAATTATGATCTCTTTATTTCAATAAGTCGTATCTTTGGGCCGAGGCAAAATTTGCACTTTTTTTGTAAAAATCCAAAGCACATGAGTGGATAAATAGGACTATTTAAAATGGTACAGTTTATCTACTCATACCTAAAGCATACGTTACTTTTAGGAATGATGAATAAATAGGTAAATTTATCACTAAAATGCTGGTAACAATTGAGAACAAACGTGTATAATGCACGTTTCCTGCATGATGTCACAGTTACAACGACCCATTTCGGGAGCACATTAAGGTCGAAGCAATTTTACACTTTGCGAATGTTATGCACATTTTACGCCGCTCCCACAACATCCGATATGGTCTAGTGGCTAGGATACCTGGCTCTCACCCAGGAGGCTCGGGTTCGATTCCCGGTATCGGAAAACCTTTTTTTGTTTTATAATAATTATCATAATTAAAGATAAGTCTTTTTAACATCAAAATTTTAAATAGATAAATATTATTTTTATTATAACATTATTTTCATCTTCTATTAAATTTTTTGCCATAATTAACCCGGTGTCTATTTTAACGTGGCAATTTTACCAAAACAATTTTAAAGGACTTCGCTACCACAACGCATTCGCTTCGCTCGCTCGCACTCTAACCTTTCTAACATTCTACGAAACAATCATATGACGTGCAATAGTTTAACAATAACCCTGCGACAAGTACAAAAGCCTGTAACATGTCTATATCAGCTATAACGGTGATCCGTAAACAGTCCAAACGGACCATATTCGGCAGCCTCCCGGAATGGCGCTACAACTTCATTATTCACCATTCACTTTCCATCTTCACAACTTGGGATTTACTGGAGAAAGTAGGAAACTGTACTTCGCAATTAAACAATTAATTCGTCTGGCCTTTCAATTTGCGATTGCTTTAATAGTTTTAGCACAATAAAGCTTGAACGATTACATGTGTTGAAATAAATCGTAATATTTACCCATAGCTAGAATTAACGCACACAGTTTCTAACGTTTCTAACAAAGGAATTAGGATAGAAAATGAGCAAATTGACTTCACATGTAAGTAAGTATACGTATCTTCTATCTACCCTCCAAAACACGAAAAAGTAGTACTAATGTGAAACATCGATAAATTCTATGAAACAACGCTATCTCGTTCGCAGATCGCCGTTACAATCATTGCGTTCTTATAAATCAGTCTGTTTTAAAACTCCAACACTTAACTCTTAACTAGATAATGCACAGTGCATTAAGCAAATGCGACTGAGTTATTTGTGGCTTTTATCTCACTGGGTCACTGATAACAGTGGCTTTGCTTCTAGTTGACGATTTCCTCGAGTTTCGAGATGTCAAATCTCGTAGTTATGCAAATTGCGCTAAGCCGCTAAGCCCCAAGACTGCGTACAATATTTTTGGTATCACTTTTTTTTTGTAATAGGCTACCATTATACCTATCTAATTTAGCAGGGTTATAGAAGGCCTTTTTAAGTATTAGTGTAGGTATAGATACTGTGAAATCTAGTCACGTACTTTAAATCCTAAAGCAAACTTTATATCTCAAATTTTTCATAATTATCATAAGAATAACTTCTATCTCCACAATTCCCTGTTTCTTTACAATCCCTAGGTTACATAAATATTGAAGTCATCTACCGACTTGGATATAACTATAACTAATATACAATTGCAAAAAACCATACAGGCCTTGAAAATAAATTCTCTTATCACCAACTGCATATAAAAGTACACAGCGTGTTTGTTTCGTGTTCGATTACAATTTAATAGAACACGTCTATTATTGTTATGACTCTGATAAGGTGGTGCACTCTGTAATGCAAGGTCGCAATAATTATTGTATTTCTAATTAATCCATACAGTGATAAGGATAATTAGTTAAATAGGCGTTGCTTGTAAATTCAAGACGAAGTTATATTTTATGGTCCAATATTATGTATAATGTACATTGTACAATAGTAACTTAATATTAAGAATCCGAATGTTTGGTTATTAGAGTTTATTACTAGAATAAGAAATAATTTGGCAGAAATTTTATATTTAGGTGGATTGCGTTTTTAAATATGTATTAAATCTAAATAACACAAACCACGTGAATATATCAGTCTACTGAAAAGGTAGTCATCAAAACATAATAAAGCCACAGAATACATATTTCTTGTTTAACTTATTGATCATATCATGTAACCTTGAAACCTCACGTTTCTATAAAGTAAAAGTTAACTAGACTGTGTCACGGATGGCGAAGAATAAATTATGTAAATATGTAAATTCAAAAAGGAGTTGAATATAATTTAAGTTGTACCTACATTTAGTTATATGGTATTTAGGTACTATCTATATATTATGTAAATTTTTATCAAATTTTAATAGTTATAGTACCTACCACGCACTATGATAAAAAAGTCCATAATGCTGTATTTTCTAAAACAAATTATGTCTCTTTGTGCAATGGAAAAACTTTTTAATACGCAAAGTTACAGAAACTCATTAAAAGCTATACGCATAGCTAGTGCAGGATACGACAACCTCGCTAACGGGATATGAGGCAAACTTTTGACAGTACTGGATTTTGTTAACAAATACATACTTGTGTATTTCACAATTTATACAACGAGAGAGAAGAATTTATTACGTATTTCTTGTGAATATCAACTCAGGTTAACTCCAAAAACACTAGACTTGAACACCAAAACCGGTTAAAAAACCTACAAAAAACACCTTTATAGTTTGGACAATCTCGTCACAAGACCGCTTAAAGGAAAGCTTGAGAAGTACCCATTTACATACAAATCACCGATCATTAACGACACGTGGACAACACAAAAACGTAAAAATCCCACAATACAAAACACATCGAACGCGATAATCGATTTCACTTTCACCATTGTAAATAAACACAATGAGTTTAAGGCAATTTAGCGGCAGCACCGTCACTCCATATGGAGAGGTCACACGTCGTTGGTCACTGCCATTTCTCCCCATTTAGGGAGTACTACCACACCTTTTGTATGAATGCTACGAATGTTTGTTAAAGATCACCTGTGCGTAGACGCTAATGAATATACAATCTTTAAGATGTACCTTTACCTCTTTGAATTCAACAGAATCCTATTTCTAGAATTTTCCAACCATTTAAGAATTTAAGCTGTACTTTGATATCAGGGATTATCACCACTGAAATACAATGTCACTAAAAAGATTTAGTAATGGTCAAAAAAAGTATATTTTCGTCCTAATTCCATATTTATCTTTAGAATAAACTTTCTATTACAAATTTTATTTTATATTATATATTTTATATTATTTTATATTTTATATTATTTTATATTATAAACTTTCTATTACTTTGGAATAAACTGTCCAATAGCTCAGTTCCATCAAATATTGTTGATTTGTTGAGATACTGGTACGAGAACCAAACCAATTGTGTGCGATGGGGCGACTCGTTGTCTAATGAATATAGATTAAACTGCGGAGTGCGCCAAGGTGGGCTTACCTCACCAGATTTGTTCAACTTGTATATGAATGACCTGATTGAGGAACTGAGTAAAACGAAGGTAGGTTGTCATATTGGCAGTACTTGTGTTAACAACCTCAGCTACGCCGACGACATGGTTCTTCTCAGTCCCTCAATCAATGGTCTGAGGCGCATGCTCTCAATCTGTGAACGCTATGCGCTTGAGCATGGTCTGAAGTATAATGTTGGGAAATCACAAGTGATGGTTTTTAAGGCAGGTCGCGGGCCGGATATGGTTCCTAACGTTTGCTTGAATAGCACACCCGTTGAACGGGTGGGACGGTTCAAGTACTTGGGACACTTTCTCACAGAAAATCTGAATGATGACGAGGATATTGAACGTGAGCGTCGATCGCTTGCCGTCAGATGCAACATGCTAGCACGCAGATTTTCTAAATGTAATGAAGAGGTAAAATCTATTCTATTCAAAACATATTGTCAAAATTTGTATACCTGTCAATTATGGTCAAATTTCTCTAGAAAAGCTTTAAGCACCATTAGGGTGCAGTATAATGATGCATACCGCATCCTAATGAAATTGCCTAGGTACTGCAGTGCGTCTAGCATGTTTGCAGATGGCGGCATCAATGACTTCTTCGCAATTATTAGATTGCGAATAGCATCTTTTTGGTCGCGTATACGCTCCTCTAATAACAAAATTATATATACGCTGTCCGAGTACTTGAACAGTCCCATTCTTAAGTATTGGTTATGTGTCCATCTGAATAAGAACCGTAAGTAGTTGTATTTTAATGTTAATGTTATTTTCTTTTTGTTTTTAAAATGTAACAGTTTTTATAAGTGTTCCTAAAATACTCAAAATCTTAAATGTAATTTTAATTATATAAATATGGATACCAGATATCTGAAATAAAGATCTATTATTATTATTATTATTATTATATCACAGAAGACCTACACTACTTCTGGGCACTTATCGTTTATCCACTATCAACACCGATATGCCGGCGGTATCATTGAAAGGCAGGATAAGTGAAATAACACCAATTGAGAGCAGTTGAATGTATTTCCTTTGGCACAGTTACAATGGAAATAAGTGCAAAGCGTGAACCGCTCATTGACATGACAACGTCGCAGAATAGCCAGCCCATTATAGTTAATAACAACAGCATTTGTGTAATTGTGCCTTGAACAAGGTCGCTAACCGTATTGTTGCTCTGGCAATGGCAAAGCAAACATTTCGCAATATTAAAGTAGTTATTGGTAGTGCATTTAATAAATGTTTGGCATCACGAAATTATAAGCTTGAAATCGAAGTTTAACCATGAAACATTTATCGATTTCGAAATTCCCTTGCTAAATGAGGTTTGGTTTTGACTAGTTGGAATACGAATTTAGCACTTTTACTAGCTCCTAACTGTGTCATCCTCAATACCTACTTGTCCCCTACACATTTATAGAACACAAATCTACAATCTAGCCCAGTAGTAATAGCTGACCGTAACTGAATTGAACAGAGACAGCATAAAAACGCCTCCCGCACTTTACAGCCGCATGAACCATAAACATCAAAGTTAAAACTACACAGTAATGACTTCGATAGAATCTTTATAGCCTGCAGCGGCTAAATTGGAGTACCCTCAGTTCAATTCCTTACGCAATCACATACAATAGATAAACAATCGCCGCTCTTAACGTTTTATCATTGATGACATTGATAGCGTGGCAAATGGCAATTTAAATCTCGCCCATTACATTCCTCCGTTCAATGTACCGCTACCAAATCTTCAAATTTAACAAATGATCTGGAGTCATAAGCGCTGGTGTCGGAGTTCTAATTATTATCTGACCTACGATGATAGAACTTGACTTCTTTTAATAAACATACTCTGTCCTATGGGCAATGGTCCGATTTCATTCGGTCTTTGTATGATTAGGAAAACAGTATTATAATGTTAAATTAATGAAATATTTGCACAAATTCATACTGTAAATTGAAGTGTTAAATCTTTAAAATTAAAATCAACACATTAAACACAACAATCAAAATCCCATGAAACATTTTTAATAAGACATTTATTGAGTCAATGTTAAGCGACAAGTTTCCGAAGATCTGATAATGTAACATGATACTGTACCCATTCCGCCAAAGGTAGGCCAATCGAAAGATTCGGTTACTGACCTCCTTTCCAAGTTTTCAAAACCGAGTAGTTACCTACAAATTTCAACGAAAACCGTACGGCCGTGTCAAAGGAGTTGTTGCGATGTAAATAATTCTCAAAATGGTCACCGATAAAAACGATCGAAGCAGAAATAATGAGGCGCCTGTATATGTGCCATGGGCGGTAGCAGGCTATATCGAAATACAATGTACAGTTGTAATTAATTGGATACAGTTAAGTTAAATACGTAATGGATACTGTCATATAAAGGAGTGCACAATTTAAGCCTGTCAAAATAATTGTTTTTAATGCGAAACAAAATGTAAATTGAAATTCGTGTTTTTCGACATTGAAGACAGCAAGACACTAATTTTATTTATCCCAAAGTTAACAATGTCACAAGTTGCTCGTTTATACAATAATCTGCCTTTTAATATTCAAGGAAATTAGAATATGTATCTAAAAACTTATCATAAAGCTACATGGATCCAGACTTCACTCAAATCGACAAAAACATCTATTCAATTGTCAATTATCTTACCATGCAGCTTTTTCAAATGCCCAACGGCAGTGTAATATGAATCAGGCATTACAAAGAAGTCCTTACGAGTTACGATGGTGTAATAGTTCCATGAAAATACCAATTTAGCACCGATTTCAAGTAAAGCGTTCTTGCTAATTTCTTAGAACAAAGCCTATATTGTTGCCTCAATGTTGCAGAATATTGAAAGCAGACTTATGCTCCGACTCGTTGTAGTGAAAATAAATAAGGTTCATTATGTAAATGGCACCATTCTATTTTGATTTAATAGGTGCTTTATCTTCAGGTCGCATTTGAAAATTACTATTAATATATACCATAATATTTCGTAATATACCACATTGGGGTGACCATCTGGTGGAATAAATTTTTGATCAGTTCAACGCCTCTTCATTGTTCCCGCCTCTTTTCTTCACACACCTTACCCAATTGGCATGAATAAAATTTACAAATTTTCAATTTACGTAAACATAATAAATGCAATCAAATCAACTGAAACAATTAAACAATGCTATTTAGGACGATAAAATGTTAATAAAAGTAACTCTACTTTTAAATTAACCATCGACATAATATCACAAAGTCTGAAAACAGTCAGTCAGAAAACGCATGTCAAATCCTCATAATAAAATCATTATTAATTCATAACCTCTGAAGAAACATATCCAAGCTGGTAGTGAGTAGGTCCCAAAATCGATACCCAAAACCACGCAACCACGAAACCTTGATATCGATCCAACCACAGCAGCTTCGTACAAAACCTTTACCACGTATTATTTTCGTCATCGTAATCCTACCCCGCGGCCTAAAGTAGTTAATAATAACTCAATCTAATCGGTACAAACAATACCTAATTGTTCATTTTATAAGACAACTTGCTTATGGATTTGCTTGTGTTCTCAAAGTAAATTAAAAATAAGCCTATAACATTCTCTCTATAGCCTCCTTACTCCTAACTACCACAAAATCGCTCCGTTGCGACAAATAAGAAAGGTAAAAACATAAGCAAACGCATTAATAACATTTAGTAAAAGTATACGTTATATAAAATTTGAAACAAGAACCTAGGCATTAAATAGAAGCTATTCGAATATAGGGAAAATACCTCAGCTTATCTCTGCAGGCATGCCGGATATCCGTTCCATCGGACTATGCGAGTGCAGAAATAAAAAGTGCTTTTAATATATTTTTATGCGAATATGAGCATTTTTCTGCATTGCATTCAATAGATACTATATTCTAGCAGTTCGTGCACTTTGCTAATGGGTAATTAAGAAAATGTTTAAATAAAAAAATATCAAATAATACGTACCTACCTAGATACAACATAGGACACATGGATCGTGGTCGCCAATCTACATACATTTATATTTTATTCCATAATGTGATAACTTACATTTTTGGTAAGTAAGTAACTAAATCATAATCATACTGAAACAAGTTCAACTCATGATTGGTTTCATTTAACAACTTTCTACGGGACAGGAACATTCCTATTGGAAGTCACTTTGATACATTGTGGTAACTCAGCTATCAGCTTATCTGTTGTGATGTTGTGGTCATGGCGTGGGCTGCACTATGGGCTTGAAAACGAAAGTCAGTATAACCATGAATGCTGTGAATCGTAAATCATTCGACGGTTAAACACTTTCACTTTATGAAATATTGTTTTTTCGAATGCAATTCTCTTTCTGCGAGCGCAGTATGGCACCACGTTTGGGATAATAAGCCAATTAGCCTGGATTTTTACGCACAGGCAATCGAATTAAGTGACAGATGTAAGAAGAAATAATTGATTTACGCTACGATTGCTATCAGCAGAAATTTATATTTTTAATGTAATATTAACGTTAATAACTTTGATAATTTCGAAATATTTAGTACCGCAATTGATTTTTGTGGGCTGATTTGTTTTATTTACAACTAAGTCCAAAAATAAGGTTAAAATAAGGCAAGATAACATTTTAATGTAAACATCGTAATCCTGACGTTCTCCCGTACTTAGTTTGAATACGACCAACTGATAACACATTGCAAAAATACGTTGAATATTTTCATTCCAGTTCAACTAAAGAGATTGATGTTTAAAAATTGAAAGAGCTATTTGCAAATCCTTGAGAACTAAGAGAAAAGAAAAAAAGATGTGTAATAATATAAATTACAAATGAATGCAATAAATTGCTAAATAACATTTCACAGCTTTGAATCTGAATACAGTCTTCATAATGCACTTACTCAATAACTTCGCAACTCTAATGATATTTGAAACCAATTAAAAATTAACGAGGCTGAAAGTACCAGGGTATTAGCACATTTCATTATAATATACAATCATGACACTTAATTAAAATTTGACTGACCGAACTTCACTGAAGCCGTTAGCCAAATTAAAAATTATTTTGTTTCTATAACAATGTTTTTGAGTTCGACTGGCCCGTCGAAAGGTTAATTATGAAATTGCGGTTAAACTCTTATACCCATTTGTATTATGTAGGTACCTACTACGTCCAAACTAGGTTTCCAAGCTAACCGTCAGAACTTCCTCTATGTCAATAATTCGAAACTTTTTACGATTCAATTTTATTTATTTTAGATAAGAGAACTTTTTCGAGATAAGCGTGAACTAAAAGCAAATATATTATGGACGATAATTCAGAAGAATGTGTAAAAGCAACGCGGGTATTTTATTTGAAACTTCCAGGTTCGTTGGATAATTTTATTGCTTATTTCAGATTATTTAGCATAATATATTTATTTAATATGCGAGACATACACATGCACATAACATACCTGTTTCACGAACGAGATAACAAATTATTATTCAAAAAAATACGCATGTTTTACAAATAATTCATATCAATTTAAAATTAAGCTTAAATTTTAAGAAATATTGAATTGAATTTATATTTTTGGTTTTATGGCATTCAAATGCTTTATACCGCTTAAAACCAAAAATATAAATTCAACAAAAAAGGTCGTGTTCCACCGTTACAATATTGTATGCACTGAAAAGTGCTTCATATTGGTTGAAATGGTTGTTAATCATCTCAATAGATGGCGCACGGTGTGTCCCTTCAGACACATAAAACTGAAAGAATAGAATAAATTCGATTGCTCGGGCGGGTCACGAGTGGCTGAGTTGGTGAGGCATCCGCCTCGGAATGGCGCGAAGGATGCGGGTTCGAGTCCCGCCTCGTGATCGATTTTTTTCTATTCTTTATAAATTTATAAATATTGAATTGATAAAAATACTATTTAACTAGCTTCCGCCCGCGACTCCGTCCGCGCGGATGTCGGTCTTTGCGTGGATGGTTTATTTCTCCATTTTGAGTAACTCGGACAATGACATCTTATAAATATCTATTGGACCCAAATACGGCTAGGTCTATAATAATACGCAACGTGTGTTCGCGGTACCTACTACAGAACAACGTCTATGGATAACTGAAAAATTGAGATTAATTTTTTTTCTACGTATTTTTCCAGGATAAAAAGTATCCTATTTTACGCCCAGGATAATAAGGTATAATTATACCAAGTTTCATCGAAATCGAACCGGTAGTTTTCACGTGATGTCTTCACATACAGACAGACAGACAGACAGACAAAAAATTTTTTAATCACATATTTGGGTTTGGTATCGATCCAGTAACACCCCCTGCTAGTTATTTTTTCAATATTTTCAATGTACAGAATTGACCCTTCTACAGATTTATTATATGTATAGAAGATACAATATTAGGTACTTTACACTTTAAACCTTAAATAGAACTTCATAGAAATAGCTTTAGTGAAACAGAAAGTAAACAGGACACAATGAATAAACAACTACATTACACTTTGTAACACAAACCAGATTTTGTTCTGTTCAAAGTTATCTAAAAAGTCAGTCGAAACCCACACTTTTTATCTGATAGGTAACGTGTAACGAAGGAAGATATTATTACAATCAAGTGTTTTTAATCGCACATTTAATAAAAAGGAGCTACCAACTTAGCTTTTAATGGTAAACCAATACTTTTTATCATTCATATTTAATTTTGTGTACCTACACAAGGTATCATCCATGAGAAAGCTAGGAAATCCTTACTCTTCAGCTATCGTTTTGTTAATTAAACAATAAAATATTGGTACTATCTGAAGCAGTAGAATAAATTAGGCATCTTAATCAGTGCCCACACAATAAACCATGTGAAGATGATGTTATAAAAACACACGCATTTCTTATCCTCAAAGACGCAAGGCAGATGAGGATACCATATTCCACAACATTCGATGCACGTTCTTGATAAAAGTTATAATAATCATCATATTATTATGTCCAAAGGTGAGACTCATCCACGCGGTGACGCACCGCGCATGCCCTATCTAACCACAGTCGTAGGTAACCAGAGTAGATAACAGTCACGTCAGCTGACGATCAAGCCATTTGAGACAAATCGCTATTGACTGAATCAAATCAACATTAATGTAACATGAGAATCGTTACAGCTCGATGATTTTTATATGACCCAGTTTTATGCCTGCTCTCATTTAGTTTGGAGTGTGTAAGCTGACATTTATATTATGTGTGTATTTTAAACAAATCGTATGCGCCAGAATATTTTTTTTTAATTCAAGATGTTTGTTACCTATGTGCACCTTCCCAACTGAATGAAATTCACTGAAAATTGTGAACGAAAATTTTACCCTTTTTCAATCTAACCATTTAATATCCATTATTACCATCTAGAGATCACAACACCAATTTCCAGCAAACTGATCATTCTCCTCTAATAAAATGATATAAATGTGGTAAACAAAAACCGCAATACGAAATTCGTGTGCTATCTCCCAAACCATAACCATATTGTTATTACGAAACCGCGATATCTCACGGGCGGAACTAGGTATCGACTTTGCGCTAACAACACAACATTCGTGGAACTAAGTATTGTCAGAATATTAGCCTTGCACGTGTTCCAGTAAAACTTTATCGCAAACTGAAAATAACAATGCAACTATATATACTGGCAGAAAAGTTATAAACAGATTACAAAGGCGAAAGACACGGAAGTATGTAACAATAGTAATTGTAGTGTCAGAACTATATTTACCAGATATACATTTCCCAATATTTTAAGCCTAGTCTTAATTCTTATAATCGTTGCTATTTAGCGTAACACGAAATAATTCATTGAAGCTGAATTCATCTACAAAACGTAACCTTATTTATTATTCGAGTTTCTAAGAAGTATCGATGAGAGGTCACATTGCATTTGCTTTATCATATCAAGGACGCAATGACCAATCACCGGCGACCTATAACTATAATGCATCAGACAAACAGATACGCGTCACCCTCAAACGACTCATCAATCATGTTAATTGAATGCTAATTGATTTTCACTCATTCTTTACAGTGCGAGATAAATACCCTGCTTGCTATTATTTACAATAGAATGGCAAAATATATAAGTACGAAGGTACAGTCTAAAATATAAGGTCTAGTTAGTCAATCTATGTCGTAATTGCTTGCTAGTAAATTTTCAAGGATCCTGAGTGTCCATAATTATTTATATATATAACATAATAATTAGTGCACGTCCAATGACGTCTCCAAATGCATCAACCGTTCTTTATCGTAAATCTCGACCAATTCTTGACCCTAACTGGGCGCCAACAGAAAGATACACATCTGACTTTTCTGACCCCAGACTCCTTATGAATATTAATCGATTATCAATATAGAGCTGGCCTTAATTATTTCTATTTACAATATCCATGATCACGCGCGTGCTTGTTGGATGCTGTGTTGGATCAAATCAGGATTGCTTTGACCGAGATCCAACGATGACGAGCCTTTAGTTCAATGGAAATAGGTATTCAATTAATTTCTTAGTGCGTATTCGTAATTTCAATGGCCATAAAATTATACTGATCTATAATAAAACTTTACATATTATATTACCTAATCTGACTCAAAACTCAAAATTTGTTTTTAATTTATTTTAATTGAGAGATCTTTAAATGTCATTAATTAAAAAATCATTTCATAATTTCAGAAATAACGGCAAAGGTTAGGTAAACCAATATGTATTGTAATTCGTTTTAAATAAGCACTAAAGTGTTAAATTCAGCAGTACCTAGTTCAGTTCAGTTCAGTTCAAATTAGAGTATGTTTCCTATTCACCCGGTTTTATTTACCTTGAGTGTCAGATTAATTGAAGTCTTGTTAGAAATCATTCAATTAACGCCAAACATGTAGAAGTAACAAATAGCTACACGTCACCTTAAGTCAAATAGCTTCCACACTTCGAACGCGTCCCGTAATTGCTCATAAATCCTGGAGCGTCGTGAGTAATTACTGGTAAATATTATAAATTGTCTCGTTGACACTAGTCCATTCGGAGGCTCGTGTGGAAGGCCGAACAGCGGGAAAACGCTGACTAAAACCTTTTATAGGAACTTGTCGCGCTGACAATCCTTATCGAACATCTTGTCCAACATCTCGCGTAGATGGATATTGCAAAACACAGAGATCGACTTCCACAATATACGACGGAGCCGAGCTTTAGTACAAACAGTAGCTAACACCTTTAAAGTAGCTCTCGAAACCGGTCTATAGTAGTGGAGGAATAACAATTTACGGCTCCTACAAAACATCAAATCGGGAGTAAAAAATAAATTGAACGTTAGCAAAAAATGAAATTACACAACCGTGTGGGCTTTTCATGGAATACGCCGTGATTCATCGGTGTAAATCGATTTGATCGACGCTATCAATTTACTGGATTAATGTTACAAAAACACACCACAAGGTTTCAGCTGCAATTGGGGGCATGCAAAACTGGACACACGATAGGCGTTGGCCGGCTTCTTTTCGGTGCCTATCCGGTATACATTACACATACATTATGCACAGACATAATGTTCAAATTATCAAATAATCTGATTTGAAATATTTAATTTTCATGCTATGGAACAAACGTATTAATACAAATTAACATTTAATACACATATTACATATTTAAGGATAATAAACTATAAGCATTTTAAGCTTCAGGGTATTATTGCTACTATCATTGTGTTCCATGTAACTATTTAATTATATCTTGAAACATACAAACATGGTATCAAATTTTGTCCAGACTGCTTTAAGTGATCTTTACTAAGGAAGTTGGCGCCGGCAGCAGGGTCTAATAAAGGCTTGTTATGCTAAATTTTACTGGTGCATTGCACTGCAGCGGTTCACAGTAAGGTAATTAAGGGTCGGTGACCGAGGCAATTCCCACATAAGCACTTAAGCATGTTTTGATTGCGTTATATTAAACCGAAAATTCTATAATCTAAACGTCGAGCACAACCTTCGTTTACTTCGTGATTTAAAGGTTGGTAAAAGTAACGTGTAAGAACGTGCTCATTAAAGCAATTTAACTCAGTATCTCAGGTAGCTATTGAACGCGAATAAGTTCCAGTCTCCTACATTCCACATATTTCTCCAGCGAAGCGGCACGAGATGGTAAACGCATCGGCATTCAAGTGCCACGGCTGGGTATTGTCCAAAACGAGTCCGCCCGTTCCCGCTTTTTGTTCAGATACATGAGACTTTACGGCGCGTCTTAACGAGCATCAAACCAGTTCCACATTTCTTCGCGTCACGCCAAATCTGGTAGTAAATACTTCAACACTCCCGTTTGTTCTCACGATTTTTTCCTACGAGGTTTATTGCGTTATCTATATAGTTTGAGACGATGATCCCCATCATTACAGTCGAATAATTACGTGCTTTCACTTAATTGACAATACCAAAGTAATTGGTTTGGAGCAAGAAACGGATCGCGGAGTGCCGTAAGCGAAAATTATCTACATTACATATATAACCAAAGGTAGTTCAGAGAAAAAGAGGATCACGCGAAACTTTCCTTTCACCTTCTTGGAATGTAACTCGCTAATTACGGCGTTCATCGTTCTCGTATTACAGCCGGCCAGGTTTTGGCGGATCCGTATGACCTAAGCGTTACTAACACGCGCATAATATATTCGTATCATGGGTTTATTCATGTCAATAATATTTCGCTTCAATCCACTGATTCTATTGTATTACCGAAATTCTTGCTAACATTTTTACGTCAGTCATTGTGTTGGAAATATGTGCGCACATGACAGTATGTTTGTAATAGGAGTACCTATAATCTTTCTCTTTGTTACAATATACACCAAGTATATGATTTCCTCCAAGAATTCGACATCAGCCTGTTTTTGTGCAAGACAATTAAGTCGTATTCATTATACATGTAATCTATGTAGTTTACATTCATAGCAAGGTTTTAATTGACTCTTGGCTCGACAAAACGATGTTTATTTAGCCATAATTAAATCGGAACTTTGACAAGATTTATTTGCAGCGAATTAGCTAGCCTAGTCTGACTGGTTAAGGCGGAAATCTAGGCGGTTGCTTAATGAACCGCATCCTTACTTGTCGCGACACTCGACAGCATCAACTTATTTAGGCAACGTAACCTCATTCGCTAGCAGTAAAACATTTTAATGATGACTACATTTCACATAAATATGGTGGAATTTAAGTGCTTTTAGAGTTTTAATGCCATTTTAGCTGACTGAATGCTGATCTAAATTGTAATATGGTTTTTGTTTAAACATTTTTACGGATTCAACAATCTGATATATTTTGTCACTTATGTGTTAAAATTTATTTATATAAGTCCGTTTTAATTTCGTTGTTTTATATGATAGAACGTTATCCAAACAGGTTTTGACTGAAGTTAAATTATCCGAATCCATCTACACATCAAATCTCGTGACTTTATACATTCATTGTATTGAATATACATATACAATAGTGAATAGGCATAGGAGACGATATTAAAATATCTTTTGCAGCTTACATTGTATTGTGTACGTAAGGAAGTAGCTTTTAAAGTGGTCCACTTTTTTCCAGTAGGTCACCCCATACTCTTTGTATTAGTCAATCACGACGGACACGACATCGTGATTAATCCCAGTCGGTCTAGATAGTTCAATCATTATCTAGATCTTGCCCATTAAAGAGAAAACTTGCGCTTGCGATCTGTCGTGACATGTATGATTGAGACATTTATACCAATTATTTATTATATACGAATTAATAATTTATTTCTAAACGCAATACCATAGATAGAAGAATAAACATATCATTCGAGTGTCAGACGCCGTTAGTCTACTATTTAAGAATCAGTTATTAATTATTATCAGACTTACGTTATGTGAATATCGGTCTACACCATCCCAGGAATCAAATCATTAGGACTTCAATCTATCTGTATCGTTAATACGTATCACAAGAAAATTAAAACCTAGTTCACTTCTAACTTCATTACAATTTTAAAAAGGAATACCTACCGCACTAGTTTGTCTAAATTAGGTAAAAACTAACAAGGTGCGAAACGAGAAAACACCAGTAAAGCAAGTCAACTAAGGCTAAATTGAGATTGGCTGCATCCATTATTCGAGTCAACATTAATGCATCCAGCTGGCAATCTTGAGTGGCTTTTAAATTGATAAAGCTAGTGAAAACCACGGCTTTCAGAACAAAATCTGATAGGTTCGCCATTATAGCTTTCTAGCGAACCGGCTTATTGCCAATTCTGTGGGATTTTTAACGAGACTGCAATGCTGTTGTTCTGTTTGTTTTGTCGCAGATTGATCTCGGGTAGTTATATCGTAAATTGGAATTTTAAAGGGCAATTGAATTTTGGTAAGTAACGAAACTCCATTGCAGGGCAATATTGTATACGTGACGATCATAATATAATAAAGCTGTTTCTAGAGGTCAATTATTAAAAAAAATGTTGTCTAGAATCTATTATCATAAAAAGCAGTTTGTAATTTGTGTTTTTAACGTAGCTATAGATATTAAAAATTCGAATGTGATACGATTAATATGAACTAATTTTAAAGATAAAAGGTTATAGATATATAATGAAATTCTTATTTGATTCAATAAATTAATTAATTATACATTCGTCTAGATCTAGAAGAAACTATTCGCTAAACGTAAATAATAATTTATTTTTATTGATCAATTTTAACCTGCTTGCAAAACGCTTTCATTTACATAATCGTTGTAATATCACTGACCGCTCTGCAAAAGTCAAAAATAAACAATTCCACTATCAGTACAAATAATACACATAATACCTATATATAATTAATTAGGGAACAGTTTTAAACTTAATTTTCGGGTCGTAAACTTACCATGGGCGATGTTTTCTTTCTTGAATAATGTGTAAATCATATTAGGTACATTGAGAAGACTGAGGTTTCTCAGTTTAAAAACTGCTTATACCTACACATAGGTATATTATAACAAATATTCTTCTACGGACAGAACTTCCACAGCTTTATGAAACTCACTAAAGAAAATCTTTCAATATTAACATTTAATTATTGCAAATCTCGGTACCTACTATATTCTAGGAGGTAGCAACGTTGACAAGTGAGCATTTTAGTATAGTTGGTTCTTTGATATGCTGTTCCTCTTGCTATTTCGGTTAGAGTCCGGGCTGTCTGGCTGGCCGCAGTGGTTGCGTTTATTAGTGCGCATCTTATCTGCACAGGAAAATATCCTTAATTTAAAGTCATTTTTTAATGCGTAATTTTTAATCGTTTGCCTTTAGATAGATCCATTAGACATACATTTTTTATTGCAAGACGTTTTGTTCGTTGTTAAATAGGTGCCAGACGCAATTTTTATTTCAAAATAATTAAAATATCATCGAAATAAGTGAAATTCCATCAACATGAGTCCCAGTGAAGGATAAGTAATCACTGTGTTACTTATACTATATATAATATTCATTTTACTATTTACCGTTTTTTTGCAACAATCTACCATATCGCCTCCTTTTTCCCAACGAACCTCAAATAGGACGTTAATGTAAACTTGATAAAAACAAATATCATCAAGAAATTAAAGACTTTTTAACGGATTTTAAACGCGATTTATTCATTGTATTATTTTCTCAAGTCATTAATTTCAAAATGTATAATACTCGCGTAAAATCAAACACTAGAAAATACAAATATCATCAAATTCATATTTATACCCAAAAGTGTAATAAATATGAAACCATCTATTAAAAATATTAGTTTACTAATTATTCAATATAAGTATTAAAAAAGGATAATATAATATAAATAATAAAGTTATTACTTACCTTTTAAGCGGAATCATGTTGATGTAATTTCACTTATTTCGATGACATTTTAGTTATTTTGAAATAAAAATTGCGTATGGCACCTATTTTACAACGAAAAAAACGTCTTGCAATAAAAAAATTATATCTGATGGATCTATCTAAAGGCAAACGATTAAAAATTACGCGTTAAAAAATGACTTTAAATTAAGGATATTTTCCTGTGCAGATAAGATGCGCACTAATAAACGCAACCACTGCGGCCAGCCAGACAGCCCGGACTCTAACCGAAATAGCAAGAGAAACAGTATATCAAAAACCCAACTCTACTAAAATGACTTTTTTTTAAACGTTGCTAGCTCCCGTACTACTAGAACTGGTATATATTTAAAACTAGGTAGGTAATTCTTATATTTTATCCTTAATACCATTTTAGTTCGAACTTCGAATGTAAAGGTTGCCACTTTTAACGATAGGTAACACTTTTAATTTTAAAATAATTCCACTGAAAAAAAAATTAATATTTTGTATTTTTTGAAAAATTGTAGATAATATACATAACTAACGCAACAAAACAAAATTATTCCAATTAAAAGTTAAACAAGAAGGTTACATGCAAGTTGATAGTAGGTATTTATTTTCATACCTAACTAATTTCATTTCATTCTGGCCATTTACAAAAAGAAAAAAACGTACCTAAATCGTTCTTTTTTCAAATTTTTAAAGAACCGTTTATTGTTTAATAACTTGTGAGTGGTGATCATTAGATTGTGAAATCATTAAAATCAAATCCATTTGTGAATATTTGCGACTTTCAAGCATTAATATTAATAACCAGGTAGGTGTCAAATATCGTAGGTATGTATGCTAGCCCTTGTTTATTTATAGAAGATGCAGCTTTAGCGTTTAACAGGATGTATGACGTAATCAGTAATATATTGTGCATGCCGCAATTTCGTACAATAATACCTACGTACATACTAGGTATCTCATGTTATACCATATTATATAATATGCATGTAGGTATTTTCCTTCTATTGTAAATTTGGTAGGTAGGTAGGTACCTACAACGTAGTAAAGAGTTGTTACCCAGTGCAATAGTACAACTACCTAGATATTTCACCGTGCAAATTACCGAAATTCCAAGTACCATTAAATACCTACTTAGTAGGTATTTATACAATATACATATAAATTCAAGAAAATATTTGGCGGGAAATTTATCTATTTGTTATTGTTTCACTCAACTTTACGGTAGGTAATTTAGTATTTTTATTTTTTGTTGAAATATTTTAAACAAAGTGAAGTTTTTTAATACCTACCTACCTTCTCTTTTTGTGTGCATGTTTTCAAACGATGTAAGTTAAAATTCCGTGTCTTCATTTTACTTCAAATACTCGGCATGCCGGTAGCAACTAGTACCTACCTACGAGATTTAAAAACAAAAAATCTGTTTGGATAAGACGTAAGGTCGTGCCGTCGTTTACATTGTTTTTGGTTTAGCTCCTTTTTACCAATCATGAAGGTTGCATTCCCGATCCCGCCGTATGGCCCGGCATGACTGCGCGCGCCTTGCACAATAACTTGTTGAATTTTAACGTATTTCGACTCACACAAAATTAAATGTGTACTTTCTTTACGTTTCTATATAACTTTTAATACATTTATTTTGTTTATTACAACAAACAAAAATTTATGCGCTCGTTTATCACGACATCGCTATAGCAAATTACCGGTCACGCAAATGTATTTCGATTGAAATGACCGTTGAGACAAACAACACGAATGTGGGCCACGAGATAATACGTATTATTATCATCAGAAAACAGATAAAATAACTAACCTGATGGCTCGGCGCTGTCGTTTATAATCCAAGCTGCATCTTAACCTCAAAAAGCACCTTAAACACAGTCACGAAACGAAGGTCACGGTTATGGTAACTTGCATAACACCACACAACCTTTTCACCAGTTATAACGCATGGGATAAAAAACAATATACGACCGAGGATTACTGTTAATGCTGTTATCATAAACACACAAATGCACAGTTCGTTGCACGTTTATTTTTCAACAAGCGACACGAGTGTCCATTCGGGACTCCATCAGATCGCATATTTTGTTGTCCCGTATTAATAACTAGCACCATTTAATACTTGTTGTCATAACTTTTATGCAGTTTACGATAAAACATGTCACAGCCGTGCACTGCACTCCGTCTGACACGACGAATATGGCCGATGAATTTGAACTACGCTTGCGTCGGCCGTCGAGCTAAGGCAAGCCGTTTATCCAGGTAAGGAAAAAAAACGTTACGAACCCAATGCCATCTAGCGCGCGACGCTTGAACTAAGTAAAGAGTAGTGGCCGCGTTAACTTATCCGACCCAAGCCAAACTTTGATTATAGTACTTGAGTTACTTAAATGTTATAACGATAGATGGCGCAACCACCGTTTCTTAACATTATTATAAAATTTTATTTATTTAAAAAAATTATGCTTTTGCCTGTTAGATGTAATCTAAAAAACTGTACATGTTCTAAAAAGAAACAAAATAAATTATAGTAGGTATTTTGATATTATTTTATCTTACTTATTTAGTTTTATCATTTGTGTGTGCCGTTCATTCATGTAACTAACTTGATGATAACATTCATGAATAAACTATCAGATGTAATATATTTGACAGATACACAAGACGAAAAGTCCGCCAGTTTCAGCGACCGCCAAAATCTACGCGCCTTAATTGAAAAGGAAAATCCATACATAACCAAGTTAAAGCATTGAAATTTGCGTGTTCGGAAGTCATGAATTTCAAATTAATGTGTAAGTACCTACATAGTTAGTTGAAAATTTCTTTTGATTACCTAGATAATATTACCTATATTATGAATTCAATCACAGGCACATTCTCCTTATTAGCTGTAAGTTATATGAAAAAGTAAATCATTTTTGTATAAATCCAAGAAATTTCTAAGTAACGGTCAAAACAAGATAAGGTAAGATATTTTATGAAATCGTGTTTTTTCGAAAATGGATAAGTCCATTGAAGTCAATCAGTGCACAGCTGTTGTGGTACGTATTTGGGCTATTAGGTAGGTACTTATTAAATTTAAAATAGCCTTCAATTGACATCATTTTGTTTTGTATATTAATACAGTGCGATCATGAGTTCTCGTTTATTGCTCCTGGATCGTTTATTGCTTTTGAATTTGATGCACGTATGCTTTTTTTTTTTTTTTTTTTTTTTTTTTTATAGCATTGGAAGGCAAACGAGCAGACGCAATGGCCGATGTTGATGGCAAAGTGCGTCGCCCATAGACGTCCATAACATACGTTATGGGTGTTGCCTACCATAGAGGGAAAGGGGATGGGATAAAAACGGTCTTAAGGAGAAAGGTGGAGCTAACCGTGAATTAGGTAGCGGTGTGCTTTTGGCCTTTAAGAAACACATATGCTTTTTTCTTAAAATAACTCAAGTCGTAGTTCCTCGGAAAGACAGTCGATGGCAGATTATTCCAGATTTTACTAGTCCGTGGAAGAAAGCTACGGTTGAAACGCACCGTTGTGCTGCGCCAACCATCCAGGTGGTGAGGATGGTATAGGCTTTTGTGGCGAGCTGTGCGATGGTGGAATTGAGCGGCCGGAATAAGCTCAAACAGCTCTTCAGAACACTCCCCGTGATACAATCGGTAAAATATGGAAAGACACCCTAAGTCCCTTCTTAACGATAGAGGGTCAAGCTTTACGGTCAATCTGTGGTCGTTGATGATTCGAGCCGCTCGACGTTGGATGCGGTCAAGTGGAAGAAGTTGGCAGTTCGGGGCTCCAGCCCATAGATGAGAGCAATACTCCAAGTGGGGTCGCACCTGTGCTTTATATAGCAGCAGAAGGTGATTTGGCTCGAAGTACTGCCTCGATCTATTGAGCACACCCAACTTTTTAGAAGCCAGTTTTGCTTTTTCTTCCAAATGACCGCGAAATTGGACGTCTCTCGAAATATCAACGCCAAGGATTCCGATGTAGGGTGAAATACTTAGGGTAGTGCCCTGAAAGCGGGGTGCATTGCCAAAAGAAGACTTTTTTGCCGAGAACGCGCAGACCTGTGTCTTCTTGGGGTTGAATTCCACGAGGTTTAGTCTACCCCATTCTGAGACTTGTTCCAAGGAGGTCTCAATAGAAGAGACAAGGCTCGTTCGACACTCATCTATAGTCTCCTTGGAGGATTTTGCATGGCCGGAATAACTGGCATCTCCAGTGCTGTCATCCGCATAGCAATGTATGTTGCTGGTTTGCAACATATCATTGATATGCAGGAGGAACAGCGTTGGAGATAGCACGCAGCCTTGGGGCACACCAGCATTTATCGGCAGAAGTGCGGAGCATGAACCGTCTACAGCGACCTTGATGCTCCTGCCACTGAGAAAGCTAGCGACCCAATCGCACAATCCCCCAGGTAGTCCGTAAGATGGAAGTTTGGAGATAAGTGCCTTGTGCCAAACCCGATCGAAGGCCTTGGCGATGTCCAAACTTATAGCCAACGCTTCCCCCTTACTCTCAACTGCTTCCGCCCATTTGTGGGTTAAATAGATGAGAAGGTCTCCAGCAGAACGACCGTGTCGAAAGCCATACTGGCGATCGTTTAGTAGCTGGTTTTCTTCTAAGTAACCCAGGAGCTGGCAGTTAATAATGCTTTCCATTATTTTGGAGAGTATGGAGGTTATGGCGATAGGTCTATAGTTTACCGGATCAGTGCTATCGCCTTTTTTTGGGATCGGGTGCACCAAGGCAGTCTTCCACGAATTCGGAAAGATACGCATTGAGTATGAGAGCCGAAACAGGCGCGTCAGAATCGGTGTAAGTTCGGGAGCGCACGTTTTCAGTACAGATGGGGAAATGCCATCAAGCCCACTCGATTTAGAAGTGTCCAAAGAAAGGAGCGCTTTTCGTACAGCTCTTTGCGTGAACCGGATTTCTGGCATCGAGAAATTGCACTTAGGGATGGAAGGCGGTGAGGCGTCTTTGTCGTCCAAGTTAGAATTCGCTGCAAAGATAGAGCCCAAGAGGTCAGCCTTGTCTTTAGCAGAGTGGGCCAAAGTGTCATCTTCTCTGCGCAAAGGTGGATATGAGGATCGACTAAAGTTGTTTTGAATAGCTTTAGCAAGCGACCAAAAAGCCCGGGTTCCCGATGGAAGTTTGGCAAGTTTCTGCCCAAGTCTGTTTATATAACTAGCCTTCGCCATGGCAATTTCTTTTTTGTAAGCCCTGGAGGCGGAGTTGTACTTTTTTTTAAGTGTTCTAGTGTTGGGATCAGATAACGACTGCGCATTAGCCCAAGCTTGGAATTGTTCCTGTTTGCGGTGAGATGCCTTGGTGCAGGAGCGATTAAACCAGGGCTTAGTTTTGCCACCGACGGGGACTACAGAGGATGGAATAAAAAGTTCCATACCCTGCAGGACCACATCGGCAACAGAGTTGGCGCAGTCGTTCGGATCATTTGTCGAAAAGCAAACTCGGCCCCATGGGTAAGATGCGAAGTATGTACGCATCCCATCCCAGTCGGCTGATTTATAATGCCAAACTCGGCGGCAGGCAGCCTGTTCTTGCCGTTGGACGTGACTGACGGGGACTATACTGCGGATCAGACAATGGTCTGACGATCCCAACGGTGCCTCAACGGATACCTTATAATCACCAGGGTGTGTGGTCAGGAGCAAGTCCAGTAAAGAGGGGCTATGTTCGTCAATGTCAGGTATACGTGTAGGTGCGGTGACCAGTTGTGTGAGACCATATGACAATGCGAAGTTATATGTTGTCCTCCCTGCGTGGTCGGTTACCCGAGACCCAAGCCAGTCGGAGTGGTGAGCGTTAAAATCGCCCAACACAATTAGCTCACTAGATGGGAATTGCTGCATCAGTCTGTCGGACGTTGTCTGAACATGTTCGAATAGTTGTTCCGTGGCAGTGTTTCCGCTATGGGACCTGTAGAGGCAAGCATATATACGGGAGCGATCCCTAAATTCAATATGTAACCAGATAATGGACAGACCCTTAGCTTCATATGTGCAGAGACGTCGACAGCAAATGTCATTCCTAACATACACGCAGACACCAGCGCGTGGGACGAAAGCATGTTCAAGTTTGTAGCTTGGATACGTGAGATAAGCCATGTCTGGAGGAGAGGAAATCTGAGTTTCTGTCAGAAAAAGCAATGCCGGCTTAGCTGTTTCAAGGTGGTGATGAACAGCATTTAAGTTGCTGTGGAGACCTCGGATATTGCAAAAGTCTACGGAGAGCATAGAGCATGAAGATGTTTTGCGTCTATTGTTTTTACCCCTAGATGTAAGAGAATGCGGATTTATGCCCGCCCCAGAGTACGACGGGCTGCCACAGCGCGGACGCTGTGGGAGGGATTCTCCCGCACAGCTTGTGCCGGTACCCTCCTGGGGTAAACAACCTGATAAAGCCGCTTGCATGTTGTGTTATAAGAAATATTGGAAGGATAAAGGGATTTGGAAAGGAGTTAGGGAGAAGGGGCGAGGATGGGAGGAAATGAGGATAGGGAAGGAGAGGATGGGTAGGGGATGGGAAGGGATGTGGGCCTCCGGACCCCTCACTCACCGTACGGAACGCGACAGTAAACTGTCACTATGGCGCCGATATTCTGTGAGGGTGTGGTACCTTCCCCGGTGCGAGCGTGGCCCAATTCGTGCCGAAGCATGCTCGACTCCCACTCAAAGACCTACCTAGATAAAATCTGCAGATGTTATCTGCCGATATATTAAATTATGTCAAAATACTCTAAGGTGCCTACGGATACTTGACGATAAAATATAAGTCATCTGCGTAGTGTGCGTTGCTCCTTCGGTTTAGGCCGGTTGGCGCGCCGCCCCGGTTGCAGAGCTTCACCGACCATCAGTGCGTACGTCAGTTGCGCTTGTCATATGTATGGCAATTCATAAAACCGTTCATAAGCTAGACCGACCTTACGCACGCGAATTTCCATACATATAACAAGCGCGACTGATGTACGCACTGATGGTCGGCAACCGGCCTTAGTACCTATAGAGAGCGATATTGACAGATATGCGCTCAGATACAGATATGTTACCGCATCTGCCTAGTGTGTGACCCGCTTTAGTTTAGTAAACTTTAGTTATAAGTATTATATTATGCAACTTATGAATGAATGCTCAATGCATGGATGTATGATTTTTGCTCTACTACGTAAAATTCGCAGATCGGATAACGGAATTAGATAAAAGATTTTCCAGTTTTCAATATCGAAAATTAAGTGTTCGTATCGGAATAAGGGGGGGGGGGGGTTTGGTTAGGTTCGTAGTATTTTTTTTTAACTACACACTCTCCGTCGGCGTCGTCTCGCAACCATCTTGTCAACGGTCAATGAGCACGCTAGTCATTAATTATTAGGACGAGCGTTATTATCTACTTTTTTTATTGGAATTTTGATGGAAAGCTAGGATGTGGTCTAAGATGTGGTCCCTAGTAGGTACCGGTTCACTCTTCGCTTTGTTCAATCTGCTAATTAGTTGGACGTTGAGTGAAGCTTGTAATATTAACGTTCGGCCTAGTCATTCAATTGAATGTCCTCATTCAATAAACGCGCTAGTCGTTCAATCAAATAGCAAATTCAACCTGATGACGGCAACATCTGTACCACATTGAAAATATTATGTCCTTACAAAATACCAATTTAGTCAAATATTGTGTTTCTACTCGTATGAACAAGTCTCCAACTTTTTTGTGTGTGTAAGAGATAATATTATGAATGGATGAATGAATGAATGAATAAATGAAAAATTCTTTATTGTACACCATATAGGACAATTTAAAACACATAATAATGAATAACTTAATTAACAAAAATAACAGACGTAGGTAACGCCTTTGACGTCATGAGAGGTAGATCCAACTCTCTTTCTTCCTACACAACAGATAATAGGCAATAACAATTAGCTATCGGCAACCGGAAAACACAAAAACATAAAATTATTGATAACCGAATAATTAGAAACCACCTATCTCCTCCAAGCCGACTGGTCATCGTGGGGGAAAATGACCGCGACCCTCTAAAGATAAAAAAATATCAGTAAAAATAAATATAACGATATATACATAGCAACTTTAAACTGCCGATCACTAGGGACCACCGAGAAATTGAAAGAATTAGAACTAGCATTGGATGAAATAAAATGGGACATTATTGGTATTAGTGAAGTAAGAAGATTTGGAGAAAAAATAGAAGACCATGGAAATTACATACTACACCACATTGGGGAGACGCCCGGATTATATGGAGTCGGATTTATAGTTAAAAAGAATTTTGCCAAAAACATTAAAGAACTAAGGGGTATTTCAGAACGAATAGCAATTCTCAACATTCTATTACCCGTAGATGGTGAGGAAGAACAAGTATGGACTATAATCCAGGCGTATTCGCCTATTGAATCAAATAAGAAAGAAGATATAGTAAAAATAGAAAAATTTTACGAAGACCTACAATTAACTACTTCATATGCATCAAAAAACATGATAATTATGGGGGACTTTAATGGACAGATTGGTAAACAAAAATGTGGAGAAGAATATAACATAGGATGTCATGCATTTGGCAATAGAAGTAAAAACGGCTCACGACTAGTTTCATTTGCCATTGAAAATAAGCTAAGCATCCTAAATAGTTTTTACAAAAAGAAACCATCGAAGAAATGGACATGGATCTCTCCCAATGGCCGATATAAAAAAGTGATCGACTATATTATGTCTAATAATATAAAAGTTTTTAAAGATTTGTCTATTTTAAACAACTTCAATTTTAATTCAGATCATAGAATTGTTAGAGCAAAACTATCAGGAAAACGTGCTAAAAGAGCACGAAAATATCACTACAGCGTGAAAGGCATTGAATGCACCGGTAGCAAAGATTTACTTCTGAAAAACCTTGAAATATCCCTGCAAAATGGTGGTAAAGAAAGAATGTCGACTCAAGAAAAATACATCAGATTGATCAAACAACTAAAAACAGAAACTATGAAAGTAAACATAACTAGTAAGAAAGTGATATCATTTAAAACTAAGGAATTATTACAAGAACGGAAAGAACTGATACAACAAGGAAGAACTTACAAAAACAATGGCCATAAGATAGCAGAATTAAGTAAAAAGATTAGTGAACAACTTAGAAAAGAACGGAAAATGAAAAGGTCAACAACATTGAGAACATACATAGAAAAAACAGGAGGAATAAAGAAGGCGCTGAAAGAAATGAATCACAAAAAGGACTGGATTCCAAATATGAAAAATAAAAACAATGCAAAGACCACTAAAAGACTAGAAATACTAGGTATCGCTACGGAATATTATCAAAATTTATACAAAAGCAATATAAAGGAACAAAGAATAAAGGTATATAACTCAGAAAACCAAGAAGAGATTAAACCAATTTTGAAGGAAGAAACAATAAAATCTATCGAAACACAAAAAGTAGATAAAGCACCTGGATCAGACTTAATCACAAATGAAATACTAAAAACTACATTACCAGTGTTAGCACCGATACTTACAGATTTATTCAATGAAATCCTCGAAACGGAAATCATTCCGGAGGACTGGACCAAATCGACAATTATACTGTTACATAAGAAGGGAGACAAAGGTGATATAAAAAACTATAGACCGATCAGCTTAATGTCAAATATTTATAAAATATTTTCTAAAATAATATTAAACAGAATTACCAATACACTAGATGAAAACCAACCTAAGGAACAAGCTGGTTTCCGAAGAAAATTATCAACCTTAGATCACATACATACTCTACGACAAGTTTTACAGAAATATAGAGAATATAACAAAACATATTACATTGGATTCGTTGATTTTAACAAAGCGTTCGATACCTTGGAACATGAATTTATATGGGACGCTCTAAAGAAACAAGGGATACATGCAAAATATATAAGAATAATTAAAAACGTATACACAGCGAGCACAGCACAAATTAAACTTGAATCTACTGGCAACGAATTTCCTATTCAAAGAGGTGTACGCCAAGGAGATCCTATATCACCGAAGTTATTTTCAGCAGTGCTGGAGATGATTTTCAGAAATCTTGACTGGACCGAAAATGGCCTCAATATAAATGGAGAAAATCTCAACCACCTGCGCTTCGCGGACGATTTAGTTTTATTATCAGAAGATGCAGGAACTCTGGGTGTAATGATGCAGCAACTATCGGATGAAAGTGCTAAGGCAGGACTGACAATGAACTTAACTAAGACCAAAATTATGACGAATTCTCAACGAACAGTAACAAACGAACGAATAACAGTAAACAATGAACAAATAGAATTTGTAAATGAATATATATATTTGGGCCAACTTATATCGACAGTGGATTGCATGAATAAAGAAATAGAACGAAGAATTAATAATACTTGGAAACGGTTTTGGTCTCTACGGGAAATAATGAAGAATAAAGATATGCCTATGAAAAGAAAAAAGAAAGTGTACGAAATATGCATTATGCCATGCTTACTTTACGGGTGCCAGACATGGGCGTTAACAGATTTACAGGAACATAAATTAAAAGTCTGCCAAAATTCAATGGAACGTAGTATTCTGGGTATAAAACTAAAAGATAGAGTGAAATTAGAAGAAATTAAAAATAAAACTAAATTTAAACATGCACTCACAACCTACAGACAGCTGAAATGGCGTTGGACAGGACATATGTTTAGAGAAAGTAGAGAGAAATGGACTAAGTTAGTTACGGAATGGTATCCAAGAGATAGCAAAAGGAATAGAGGTAGACAAAGCAAAAGATGGGAAGATGAATTTAAGAAAATAGCTGGTCCTGTATGGACCCGCTTAGCAAAAGACAGAAATATATGGAAATCTTTAGAGGAGGCCTTTGTCGACAGACAAGCTGTTCCTTATAAACACCCTGTTACCGATATTATAAATAAAAATTAGAATAAGTAGAATTAACTTAGTTTTTAAGAAATTGGCATGTAATAATTTAAGAAAATAACAGCAATAAAGGCTATTTTATTTTTTATTTTATTTTATTTTTAATTAACAAAAATAACGAATATTATGTTTGATGCATCAAGATATTCAGTGCGGAAAATGTAATTAAAAAACTTCTATTTGTAACAATAACTTTATATTTTTCTGTAATTCATTAGACAGTTTAGATACATACTAAGAAAAAAATGTATAAACAAATTCTATTACATCATTTCATTTTTAAAATGGTCTTTCTTATTTTTTATTGCAAAGAGAAGGTAGATAGGTAATTTATTAAAGGGATAAGACAAAACTTGATTAAAAAATAAATAAAAACAATCCATTTGGCACTGTATTTATTAAGCAAGGCAAAACTAATATTGTACAATATAGATTAACAATCAATAACTTACAACTATTTGTAATATTCTCTGTATTTAGGTACAATCGTAACAGCAAATACAATACAATGGCAAGAATACAAGGCAAAATGGGTAAATAACCTTATTTTAATTACTTAAGGTAAATATTTAACAAAAATATATAAACATAAACAATAAAAAATATATTACCATCGAGTAAAATAAAAATCATCAAATTATTGTGATAAAAAAAATATATTTTCAGTTATTCTGAAAACTAAATATTATAAGATAAAAAAAAAAACATTCATGCTTTATAAGTAGGGAAATAATATAATTTTTGGAATATTTACAAAATATAATATCATGGACAAACTACTAATAAAGGTAATTATATTTAGTAGTGAAAACTAACACACATAACTACGTCCTACGATCATCTTTTTCTTTTGTATAGACATGTATAATTTGAATGATACAATTTGTTTATGCAATTAAATATGTATTAAGGAAACACGTGTAGAATTTATCAATTCACTATTCAGTAACCTAACGAATCCCTATAGGTAAAGTTAATTATACAAAATTATAATATCAGGACGTAAAACATTGCATTGAACACAAAAATTACATACCTACATATGTTTGTAATTTAAAAATTCTAGATGTACATACAGACCATGAACAGAATTATTTAATGAAAAAAAAATCATAATACTTAATTTACAATCATCTCAAAACTATCAATAAACTAAACAAAAAATAATACATTTTAAATTCGAGTTGCATGCATAATCAGTTTCTATTTAATCAGATTTGAATGTAATCAAATGAGTATAGAAACCATTCGCTATTAATTTCAATGAATATTATTATCTAGAGTGTGGTATTTATTTTCTCCTAGTGCGGTATCTTAGAGCTACAAGGGCTAGTAGGTGAAAGGCTACGTATAATATAACAAGGGCGACAATGTCTGGCCAAAATTCGTTGCTAGTAAAGTCGTACATGCTCAGAACTTCGTCGCCTGTGCTCAAACATGGAGCCCCGTTGTCTTCTGGCGCGCAAGCTAGAAAAAGATAAAAATTTAGTTATTAAAAAGCTTAGATTATAACCTACTAGCTTACCGCCCGCGGCTACGCCCGCTTTGTCTAAAACCTAATAAATTATTATATACTAAAAACTTTCCTCTTGAATCACTCTATCTATTAAAAAACCGCATCAAAATCCATTGCGTACTTTTAAAGATTTAAGTATACAAGAGGACAAAGGGACAGAGAAAGCGACTTTGTTTTATACTATGTAGTGATTACTAAGTATGTAGCACAAATATTTTTTGAAGTGAAACTTTAACTTCTTTGACAGTAAAATTTCAAGGTCGCTTCATGATCGTCATCAACCTTCACGTCATGGAGTAAGGCGACGAATTTCGTATATTTGAATCTTGCCAAAGAAGTTTCACTTCTGATACGTACGTGCTCGGCACACGCGCTCTTTTTTATTCTACTGCACATTGTTGTACTTACCTAAATAATGTGTTATAATATTCACGTTATTGTTATCTATTAACAATACCGAGTAATAATAGTAATAAAATTCAAAAGCCGAAACTGTTTGCTTCCCTTCATGAATACCAAGTAAAAATATCCAAACCCGTTGCCTAATTTACACCTGTTATTTTCTACCTGACTGTTTTTATTGGGGTTTCCCTTGGCGCTTGTTTTTTTAACCTTCCTAGAATCTCGTATGTCCCTTTTTAAACCAGTCACAAAGTTCTATGCCAATGAATTATTGTCGTGATAACAAAAAGCTTTTTAATAATGAATGGCGCCATTCCATTTGATGAGATAACAATCACTCATTATTACTTTATTGCTGATTGAAGATAAAAGTGTGTATAATATGTATGTAAATGAAATACTTAATTGTTTGTTTAGGCTCCTCATTGTAATATATCCGTTTTCGATGTAAAAACTCATATTTAAAGATTCGGCTTTATAATTTAGACAAGAATTTGATAAATCCAGATAGTTTTAATTTTTCTACTTAACACTCAGAGTTTTGACTTTTGGTTCACTTGAACGTGCCATTTTTTTTGTTCAAATTAAAAATAAAGTATTTTAAAGCAAAAATAACAATTACTAAGTAATAAGAAACTCACTTATATTCTGAACTCCGTCCCACTGGAGGATGGTCATAGCTTCATTGGAATACATCAACCAGGAGAGGTGGCGAATCCACGATATGTACTTTGGTATTGAGCTGAAAATATATTAATTATTACAAACTTCTGTATAACTAGAAATTGTAAAATTTCGTTTTAGGGAATTGCATTATATGCACTGATTTTAATTTCAAATATTAAAAGAATTAACAATCTATAAATAAAACATTAAAATAAGAAAATAGGTGAAATTATACACAGACCGTATTCTGCACAAATGATTTAAAATTTACCTTAATTTGATGAAGAGTCCCGACGTCATCATTAGAGAGTAGTCAAAAGGCACAAGGTATGCGATCGCGACGGGCATCGAACCGAATGCACATGAGAATAAGGAACCTGGAACATACAAATTGTAACGTCGAAATAACTAAAGAATAGATGCAAAGAAGTAAATATGAATTCGACACTGCAGCTTCTATAAATCAACACAATATTACACACTTCACTTAAATAATAATAAATAGGTAATTAACTTACCACAAGCAATAGCGACATTGAGAACCAAGATGGACAGGAACACGGTGAAGCCGAACGCGTAGAAGGTGCTGCGGAGACCAGCGATCCAGTACACCACGAGCGTGAACAGAGTTGGTTCTACTACTAAGCCTGGGAACTGAAAAGAAAAGAAAATAATATTATAACATGTAGGTAATAAAAGGGAACAATTAATATCATTTACCTACTGTTTGATTGCAAAAAAATCTGTATCATAATCGTGATTTGAGCCTTTGGGGCTAGAAAACAATGACGTCGGATTTTGCCACTAACTGAAGATTGAAAATTTTGCATAAAAAAATAATGGCTAGAATTACTAATTTTAATGGTTAATTAAATAAAATAGGTACTACATTTAACTGCATATAAATAAAGTGTTATAAACTATTATTATCGTTCTATTGTGACGTAATGTAAATCAACATATTTTTAAGTAAGTTCCTTATAAGCCATTAAGCTCTTTAACAAACATAAGGTTATGGACCTTACAGCGCGTATAAGAGACACAAAATTGTAACCCAATTTGCATAACCAGTTTCAATTAAACGTGCACTATTTTTTTATTTTTTTTTATAAAAACCGACGTAACTTTACATCATCATTTATTCGCAAAGGAGTCTTTTTAACCGATGTTCTAAATGTTGCAAGTACTCAATTCGAAGTTTGAGGTTTCTCAACGGATTTTTATTCGGGTTTAGAATTTTTATCGTCTCATTTAGATAACGCCTTCGCTCTCAAGGTATATTGCCTAACCACTTAAATGTTTCTTGTTCTAACCAATATACATATGTACGTATTTGAAACAACGCTTTTTCTTACACAATTATAACTGGCTTTCTTACCACTAAGAAAAAAAATTCAATGAAAAGTAGTAAATCTTGTTTGATCGATACAGAGCAATTATTATATAATTATTGTACTACATAATTATACTGTTATTATACTACGTCTATAATTCATATATTGACCATAAACAAGTATAAAACAACCTACCAACGCAATCATCCTTGCTACATAATACACGGGTGTATTATACAGTCCCGCTCGCAACTCCCTATACAACAAAGGGAATTCCTCTGGGAATATATGCAGCATGGAGTACATGGGGCTGAAGGTGTTCTCTGCTATGATGATGAAAAGAGCTCCCTGCACGTCCTGAATGCCGGCCTGCGTGAGGCGTGCGGTGCCGATGAAACACAGGCCCGCTGTTAGAGCTATAGCCTGGAGACAAAATATTGAAGTATATGGTAATGAAAAGCATGTTTCAGAGGCTCTATAACGTACTTTGTGGTAAGTACCTAATTTAATGTACCTAAAGTTATATTTTGTAAATTATAAGACCGCGACAAAGAGCCATCCTTTTCAAAAATGTTGTGTAATGTTCGTTTAAATAAATATTAAATTTTAATAAATATTTAAATCGGTATAAATAAATTAGAAAATACTCTAGACTAGACTTCAAAATATAGAATCAGATAGTCAGTTTTTCAGTGTAAGAATTTCGGCGCCGCGACTGACTTGTCTACTGACCCTATGTAAATCAGCACTAGATAATTTGTTTCACTAGTAGAAATTTCGTTACCATTCAAGATAATGTTTTTCCGCAGCAACATTTTAGTAGTTCATCTTTATGCAAATACGTATTTTAGAACGGAATGTAACACATATTTACCTAGTTCTAGTGGCATGAAGCTTAACTAATCAGTATTTATTTATTCTATGATAAAATTGTTTTTTATAACCGGTATAAAATAGTTAAATAGAAAAAAGGGCTCTTGAATCTTGATGTGAAAACCAGTTTGGAATAGGACTTGACACATTTTTGTGAGTTTGCTCCGAAATGTCTGAATGATTCCGAAATGTTAATTACTTAAGTAATTTTGGGTACCTAATACCTATCTATGTGTTTAATATATTTTGTTGTACATACCTATATAAAAAAACTATACGTATTTTATTTAAACACGGGTTCAATCACAACTTCTCTAATCCAATTAATAAGGTGAATACTGTAGGGCGTAGGCGATTAGAATACTCTTATCTGAATTCAAAATAATTCTAGGTTTTAATGAACACTTTTATAGAAGAAGTGAAAGGGTCAAGTAGCCAGATACAAATTCTAGGCGATTCTATATACTGTATGTACACGATACTCACCAATTTCTGCACTATTCGTAACAACTGCACATTCGGATCCCTCAAAACCATCAACAAATATCGATAAACCAGCCATACAATCTTTGTGTGGAAAAACGGTGCTTTAAAACTGCTCACTTTGGTCCGCTTTGATTCCTGGAATTAAAAATATCGCTAATTGATCACGAATACCTTTTCCAGAACAACAATATTGTCATTGCATATAAAGACAAGTTCAAGGATTTGTTGTTTATCTAAATAAGGTTTACTGAACTCGATTAGGGATCTGGAAGTAACCAATTTATACAGGAAAGTTTTGTAATACTTATAAATGTAAGGACGAAGATTTTTTGCTTGTTAACCGATCGCAGTACCGACTTAATAGCGTCATATATCTTCTTGGGAATTTTAACAACTTCATTTCAGATAACAATGTGATTTATTTATAATAATCCAAAATTTTGCACATCGAGTTTGAAATGCAATTACTGTTAAGTGATATAATCATATAATGTTTAATTTCACAAAAATATTATTTAATCTAAAGACTAAAGTCAAAAAGTAAATTTAAATTCTCGTGTATCGTGTAGGTATGGTTCACATTACAAATTCAATGTATCCGTGAAAGTAACATTTTTCAAAAACATAATGATAACATTGATAACGTAAAATAGACACATTAGAAAGAGGTCTACTTCCAAGTACATAACAAGTCTCTAGGTACGTATTAAAGCAATTACCTGATCCTGATTATCAATCAGATGGAATTCCAGATGAATCTCCATATCCAATTCCTTAGCAGCGTCGCTGACAGCGAATCTATCGCAGACGCTCTTGATAGCATGTCGTGACGCTCCCTCCGACCCGGGGGTGAGAGCCAGCACTTTGATGAAGTAGTCCGTGGGATTGTATGTGATGGGGCACTGGTAGCCGAGGCTAGAAAATGAAAATAGATTATAGTAGGCATCGTCAAATAGCACAAACGATAGTAGAATACAAGCTTCAATGTATGGGATTTAACATAGGTTTTATGTCACTAATATATATGCAAAATGAAAGGAATTTGAAGTAACGTATATAATTAGCGATATTTTTCGTAGAGGTAGTATTCAAAATTCGAAGTGCTTTTAAAATTTTATAGGACTTTCTGAAGATGCCGATAATCTGAATTATGTGATTACCACATCTTAGAAAATTCTGTCAGTAAATTGCATAAACATAAGCATTCATTAAACTGTCTGTAACTTCACAAGCCGTACAGAGCCCTTGAAAGAAACTATTGGTCTATTCAGGTCGGAAAGACTTATTAGGGTCAATGGTTAGCCTAGATCGTTAGGACGAATTACTTAGACCTATTGAACTAAAACCACAATGATGGTGGAATAAATACGTGATTTAATTATAAAATGCTAAAGTGGAGAAAAACGCAATTTTGTTCGATATTTTATTGTCATTTTAGGTACTTAATAAACATTTGGTGTCAATTTTAAATGGTATAACAAAATTTTATGAATACATAAATTAAAAATACCTACGTTTACAGCCATGTTTCTGTGTAGGAATTAAACCAAATTAATACTGAGACGGGCTTCGACCTGAAGCCTTACATCGCGTTTTATTTTACATAGTGGCCTGTTGTGGAAATACTCTAAGCTGTGTCGTGGTTGGTAGATTTCTTTCTGTATTTCTTATTATTCAACTTCACTTGTTATATTTTAATAATAAGAATTACGATTAGTTTTATAGAGAATTAATGATTTCTAGCCAAATATTTTTGGTACAGCACCCTTTGTTTTTTTTGAAACACGTTTTTATACTAAAAAGCAATGTTTTTTTTTATATTTTTTGTTAAATAAAACAATTCATTCAAACCTCTAAAGAGTATTCACTCACCTTTCAAAAAACCCTAACGCGCCGGACGCATTGCCAGCGTATGCCACCCTTCCTTCAGCCAATAACACCAATTTATCGAACAGAGCCATTAACTCAGAAGACGGCTGGTGTATCGTGCATATAACCGTCTTGCCTTGCATTGCACTCGCACGCAATAAGGTCATTAACTTCTGGGCTGATGAAGAATCCAGGCCAGTCGTCGGCTCGTCGCAGAAAAGAAGTCCAGGATCGGTTAGAAGCTGTTAAAAAGTATAAAAATTAATGTTCAAGGAGTTGTAACATCCATCATATTATTGTAGCTCATATGGTTAACTAAATACCAGCTAAATTATCATTTCGTAATGTCTCCGGTTCTAAAAGGTTTAAATAAAAATGTTTTAAGAGCTCATTAAATCAGATACTCATAATCAGATGCGTCCGATATTGTCACAATTTTATATAAGGCTGTGGAAGCCTTATCATGAATTGAACTACAAATCGTAAAACTGGTTACTGATTTCTAAAAATACATCCCAAATGAATATTACTCAAGTCATTTAAGCTTAAAAATTTTCATGACTTATAATATTATAAAAACTTATAAAATTAGATAAGCGATCGTGATGGTGTTTTATCATATTTAGTGTTTCAAATATCAGATTCAAGGGCTCATATATTTGCATAAAGATATGAAGTGTCTTGATTTTTGAATTGAATTCTGAAGTAAATGTATTTTAACGTAGATAAATAACAAGATAAATTTAATTTGGGCATCAAAAGATTATTATCAGCATATTTGCCTCAGAATGTTTCGTGTTAGCCCGTGCAAAAGACATTAAATATAGATAACGAATCTATCGGCAATCATTTATATTCATAAGGAGTATTTTATGAATGAAACATGATTAAAAAGATAAAAATAGTATTTAAGTAATTACAGCAAAGAAAATATCGCAATATTACCCAAAAGATTGACGACCTCGAAATTCGAATTAGTAATTGACAATTCTTAATTTTCTAAAAATTAATATCAAAAATATATCCTGGTTCTGGTTGGTCAGAACAAGCAAAGGTAAACAGATGCTTTATTGCTCTGCTGTTTTAAGGAGAAATAGAAACAGGGAAATCTTATCCACACGATAGTGTGAAATTCTGCTGTGCCTTTTTCGAACAAGGCTTTTATGTATTAACTATACAATATATGTTTCTGAAACTCAAATCTCACCTCTGTAGCAAAAGCGAGTCTCTTTCTCTCACCACCAGAGAGGGTTTTTCTCCCATCCAGCCCTCCTATACGAGTATGTCGTGTTCCATACAGTGAGAGCTGGCGAAGCAATTGATTCACTCTTCTCTTCCTGGCCAATGATGATGTTCGCCTATCCATGCGTAAGCGCGCCTGTTGAGGATACGTGAAATCGATAATGAGGTGGGTTTCATGGATATGAGAACCATCTCATTATACTTATTTTTATAAAAATAATAATTATGCGTTATATGAGAAAAGATAAAAGTTAAAAAACGATGGGTTTCTTAGCAGTCAGATATTATGCTATTTCTTATATATACCAATTTATTGGAAAACTATGTAGGCATCTAAACTGCCAATTGCCAATGTGCAGACAATACAACGAATGAACATAGCTGTGTGAGATAAATTGCACCTGCAGTACCTAGGTGTAGAAGGTGTAGAAATTAAGTATAGTAAAGTACATACTACTACCTACCTACTTATACTTAATTCCTAAAACAAACACGGTGATCCATTTTCTTGAATGAAACGTTATCTAACAATATATTATTTGGTAATTATTTGTCTCTATGCGAACATTATCACATACCTATACGTCACCTGGATTTAGTTTCCTAATAAGGTAACAAGCTTATCGGCGATTAGGCACAACGCCCACTTTAATTTGGGTCATTGACTGTTTTTGCCAAATTATTTCTAATTAATTTACATGTAACATTTGATGGTTGACCGAATTCCCCCAAATGGTTATTAAATTTTCTCTTCCTGTCTTATCTCAGATTTACAACTGATCCATTTTTTATTAAGTTTTACTATAGTACTATAGTATAAGACTTGATGTTTAAACTAGTTTGTTAACGTTGTATGAACAATCAAATTAAATTCATTCGACAATCACTGTTGCTGCTGTTTTATGCACAATGCTGTTTTATTTTAGTTGAGATAGTCATCACTGACTCTCTCAACTAAAATAAAACAGCATTCACTGTCCAGTTATTTATCTATTAAACAATAAGGCCTTTATTTCTGTAAACTTTATCTAATATGACATTTTAATCATAAATCTGAAAGATATCTTACCATAATAGTAAGATGTTCCATAACAGTAAGGTTCTCAACGAAGAGCTCATCTTGGTGCATGTAACCGCTTTCCTGATGCATAAAGTCTCCTACCGGCCGACCGTTCATTGCTATGGCTCCATCCACCACCGTGCCAACTTAATGACAAAGTACAATAAGTAACTAGGAAGGTTTAAAAATCTTTTTTGATGTCATTGTTTATCAAAATTTGCTTTAAATAATTGCAATGATGATGACATAATTATTTTCAAATAAGATTACACATAAGTATTTTTGAGTATGTATAAAGGAATGAAACTCATTGAAGAAATGTAATTGCAAACTGTATCATGAAGCTTATTATTTAACTAAATTTCCGTTTGTCTAGTAATAAGTAACGATCATTGCTTTGGAATAGAGATAATTGTTTGCATTTCCATTTATTATTTATGTTTTTCGATAACATTAACAAAAAAGTAACTTACTTGGACTCCTATGTGCTAAGGCTGTCATTAATGTAGTTTTACCGGCGCCACTGTAAAAACACTTATTTTATTATTACGTATCTCCAGTAGTTATTTCGACAATCTGTACCAAATTCTTAGCATTATTTTTCAAAAACAAACTGTAGAGAATTTTGAGGTATAACTTTAGTAGAATTTCTGGACACGATTTAATGAATACAATAAAAATCTAAAGTATATTATCATATCAATGGTGCTAAATAATATCATATTTATTATAGCTCATAATAAAATGTTTGATATTTTTGTTCCATAAATTAACAAAGATTTGATTTCAATCTCATTACTGAAACCTACCAAAAATTTGAATGCTAAATATTATATTCAGATTTTTCTAATATCACATTTCCAGCATTAGGAATGGATTCGTGTTCAAAAATAAATATTTTTTAAGCTTACCTTGGTCCCATTAGTGCCACCAATGATCCAGGTTTTGCAATTCCATTTACTATTAACAAAAAAAATATCATTTATTATTTCAAATGTATAAAGCTGCATTGTTCCTGACATAGGATAAGCCCTACTTAATGCTATAATTTGAACGTTTATAAATTCTTTGTTGATGCGATTAAAGTAAATAAAAAAACGAGATATTTAATACAAATTATGATTATTTAGTATATTTACTGTTGATTTTGTATCAACATACGCTTAGCATTTATGAATAACAAAATTAGCATATTATGAAAAGAATAAATTATTTATCACGCTTCGGTTATTTACAATAATATATAATTAATCAAAAGTGCTTTTCCAAGTCTTGACATAATGTATAGGATGTGTGTATTTTTATAGTAGGTATACCTATAAGATTTTGATTAATTCTTGTTAAGTTATGTATGCTCTACATAATTCAGATATTTGCTATATTTTCATAGTCGGAAAACTAGTTTAAGATAAATCGATCGAAATATTAGGGTGTTCCAGTGTATAAAATCAATATGTTCGATAACAGATGACACAGATTCTATTTCACAGAAATATTGAGTCGTATCGTATTTCCGTACATTTACCTATAATATTATAAACAATACAATTTTTTAATTTTAAATATCGTGATATGGTATCTCTAGTTGTCGTAGTGCAGAAAACACAGCTACTGTACACGTAACGAATTAGGTATGATTTATTTTATTTCTGTACGTAGCTGTAATTGCACTAAATTTAATATTGTAATTTATTGAATATCACTTCATATTTAACCTTGTAATATATTATCTATATATTGTAAACTATGGGTATTTAATTTAAATAATAAATATAAGGTGAATCTTTGCAATGATGTTAATAATTAATGCATAAATTTGCATACCTTTGCAATAATACATACAAACATATAAACAATAAATATAATGTATGCAGATACTACTTAAATTAATTATGAGTGGCAGTAAAAACAAACACGTTTAAATTAACTGCCATTAATTTTCTATATTAAACATTATTTAGCACTACAGGTATATGTATCTAATTTTCTTTTCTTCTAATGAAAATTACTTTTACAAACTAACTGACAATCATTTTAAGTTAGTCAAGGTTTTTGTTAAAAACTTCTCTACATATTATTACGTAGTAGATCATGTACATAGGTACATTACATTAATAATATATAAAGACCAACTTCAACATAGCTATAATAAAATTAAAAATTATATACATAAAATTTACAATTATTGTAATGATACAATAAAATTATTTTGAACATATAATGTGGGGTGAACACTTTCATAAAATTCTATAAGAAAAATGTATAGTAATAATGCTAAATATAACACAACATACCACTATTGACTAATCTCTTCAGTTTTCCCTCTTTTAATTTGATATGTACAGTTAGATCCCTCCAGACCAGCGTGCAAGGCCTCGGCGCGGGAGATGTCCCCAAGAGTTCCTCAACCTCCGCGAATTCTAAAGGTTCATTATACTTTGGCTGCATGATTCCACTATCTACGTATATTATATCGGCGGGTTGCATTTCCTGTTAAAGGAAAATGCACTTTATAATCAATAAGGTTTTAAAGATAAATTCAAAAACGTCTTTTTATCCGCTTTGATCGAATTGTTTGTCGTTTTGATCTGACGTTTTCTGATTTACTTCTTAATTAATGTTATTTTTTTTAAGATGTTTGTGGAAGAATCATTTAACAGACTGTTAAATTTTACTGTGTTTGTTGTTATCCCAGATATATTTTATAATCTTATAAGACTATTGAAAATTATTATCTAATATAAAAAGTCTTCCAGCCATGCATATAATATAAACATTAATTTAAAGAGCCCTCCGCTCTCCCTGATATATTAAGGCAGTTACCAATAACATAATAGCCGGTTCATTGACACTTTTTAAAATCGATAATGAAATGCAAGTCTCAAAGTAAAAGATCCAGTTAAAACTACTTTGATTGCATTCTTCGCCGCATTCATTTTCATAATAATTTGCATCATGCTGCGATTATTACTTTTACCTAAATTACCTTTATGACACTAACTTCCGAAGATCATTATTTAAGTCGCAAACAATTTTAGGGACACAATAAATATTTCATATTATGTTTTTAATAACCCAGCATCCTGAATTCATAAACACATTCCATATAAGTATGAAATATGATTACTTATGAAAATACCACGCAAAATGCTGAATTCATAAATGTATCCCATGTAAATATACCTATGTCATATTACCATGGAAATACATATGTTTAAATGTTTTTGCTTCTTTATTAAATGGGAATAAATTATTCTGTACAAAAAATGTGCAGCAATGCAGTTCGATTTATAATATGTTTGATGTGAAGATTTATATAGAATATAGATTTATATTATGTTCTTGGATAAAATACTTCAAACTAAAAAATATTATTTAAATCAGTAAATTAGTGAATGTGGAATGCATCTACAATATCACTCTTCAATTCGTAGGTATGCAATTTCTGAAAATGTTTTTTAACTGCATTTGAGGTAGAAAAAAGTTCAAGAGAAGGGAATGAAGCCGACGGTTTTAATTGACAACAAAGTGATAGCTAATTTATTCATAAAAGTTTAACTTAAAAATGCGTAAAATTTTGGCAAGTAACCGTGAACGTGCCTAGTTTTGACACGACAGTGCCTAGTTTTAGACCGCAGCCTTACGTTACCCAGGCATATAGATAGCTTGCGACAATACTCAATGTCTGCGGTCAGTAACCCGATACTGTAACATGAATAAGTAGCATAAGGATCCTTGAGGCTCACTTCGTAAATATTTCATTAGTTCTAGTTTTAAGAAATTCATCGTTTTCTCAATAATGGTGAATCAATTCACGATTATTGAGGAAGCGAAGACTCTACAAACAGGTTAAACTATTCTGTGCAACTAAACTGTCCTACTAATTTCGTATTTGCATTTATTCGAGGAAAATAAGCTGAAAATGAAGTGTTGTTCACATGAAACTTCTATCATCCGTAGATTCATATTTTTTTTAGTTATAAAGTTAAATTATTCCCGAGTAGTCAAGAGGCTTTGATTTTCTTTATTTTCTTTCTCCTCATACGCAACGTCAATTTGGACGGAGACGGGGTGAGTGTAATAATACATTATGTATTTCGCAGGCAAATTGTATAATCTCGCCGTTTACAAAAGCTCGGAATTTTGTAAAATGATGGATGTGATTTTTCCAAAATTCTACAAAAAGACGATTGCGAGCCGTCGGAGCCCCACTTCGCGGGGCTCCTAAAAACACGAACCTAACCTAACCCACCCCCTTATCCAAACGAAAAATTACTGATTACGAATTCTCGACATATTACAATATCGCTTGCATCATCATTAACAATATCGCTTGTACTTAGTATCGAATGCTATTATTATTTATTAATTAAGATAAAAGTTCATAATAGCATGTAAAATTAGTACAATACTGTTTTATAAAGACACAAAACGATTGAAGATAATAATTATAAGATACCTTATGTGTTTGAACGAGGTATTGTTGTAATTTCATACTTCTTGAGACAAAAAAGCATTCTTATTTTTTTATCTTACATGTCAGGAACGATGAATTATGAGGTAAATTACTAATCTACATGCATTTTCGTTTTTCCCTCCATCGAGTAATAAAAAGTCATATTTGTAAATTCACACTTTATTTAATTTATACGCATTTGCAGCCCTTGGTTTATTTTATCCCTAGTGGCCGAATTGTTGTTTGAAAAATGAATTTATCTATTTTCAGACTACTTTCCTATTGCTTGCATGCGCCACTTTTATTATTATGTTATACTTCACATGGAATAAAGCAAACTATACGATACTTTGTTAGCATGCAATTAGCAGGTAATTTATTTAATGATATCAAAATTATATTGGAATTCTGTAAAATGTGAAGCCAACCAGAAATAATAACCGAGCGTGACTGCACGTCGCGTCGGATAATTATTTTTTTAACACTTGATTGAATTGCTGTTTTTTTTTTTCATTAGGTATAGCATGATACTGGCAACTCCTTGGTACAGTGGTTAACTCGTGAGAGTAAAACCGAGGATTCCTGGGATCGATTCCCGGTGGAGACGAAGAAAAAATCAACGTCTCGATCTGGCACAAAAGTTGTCATCTACTTGTCCCAATAGAAAACCGATCAATGAAATATGAATGCATAATGCATCTTACTCATCACGCGTCGGGGTAGACGCGTGATGAGTAACTTGGGGACACGGGACTTCACTTTTATGACAATACATATTATTTTCTATTTACATACCTGTTAGGTATATCTATTTTTATAACGCTATTTTCGACACAATACCTGTATTTCTTCATTCCGGAAGGCGTGCCAAAATATTATAATGAATTTAAAACTATATTAGTTAGTGACCATTTCCAATATGTACCTCTATAATGTTTTAATTAGCTCAAATTCCGATATGTTCCGAACGTCTTGACTGTTAAAAATATTGCAGCAATGTAATTATTTGTGTAATTTATTGAATGACATCTCACTTTAAAATTGTATAAATGAAATTATTTTAAGCATTTTAATGATTTCCATATTCAAATACACAATTTTATTGACACTGGCTTATAAGAGTTTCTTAATGATACTAGATAATAATACCTATATTGTTTTATTTATAGATTCATTTATTGAGCCATGTTTAATTGAATATAAACGAGTATTTTTTTGTTTGTTTGTAGTACCTATATAGTTAAGTTATTAGTACAACGTGAAATCTATAAGTTGTAAAATATTAATTTATTTTATGTTTACATGTTTAGGTACCAGTTACCTATGTTTAACACGATTTTATATTTGAAGTATTCTTATCTGTATTTCTTGATTAATCTAATTAACATTTTTTACTAAGCTAGTCGTTGATAAATTATATTCTACGAATACGATTTGTTGAGTGACAATATAATTAACTAACACCCAGTGCCGCAATTATGTCGTAGAATGATTTTTTAATGACTGAATAAATAAAAATTATAAAGAAAAAGTTCTTCTGGCATGTGCGTTGCGTGTTTATTTCAAATAGGTATTGCAATAAACATTCAAATGCAAAAAAATATGATCTTTCTAGGTGTAAAATATGATCTATGTAACTAGCATTAGCAAAGTAGGTACAGAATGAAACTACTTACCTATAAAATGATTTAATATGCGTACATAACTATTTTTTGTTACAATACATTATCGGCATCGTTAGGTTAATTGATAACTAAAACATAAAAACCGGCTTTTAGAGTGCTACAGTTAAAAGAATTTCTATGAGATATTAATTATTAATTATTAATTACCCTACACATTTTTTACTGCGACATTTTTTTAAGTAATAAAAAATAAAATAAAAAATTGCGCAACATTAAGAAATCTATCGGTAACCACCACCGTAACAATCGAAGCCTACACGCGACTCGCGTGCATAAATTAGTTTGAATTATTAATGAAATACCCATCTCGTAAGATGTGAAATCTCTGTAAATCGTCTCTTATACATAGAACTCACGTGGCTATCCCCGGGGTCGGCGTTGGAGTTATCCGAAAATCCCGAAGAGTGTACCGAATGTTCATCGCTCATACTCATGTTGGACACACAGAACTAATTCATGCACACTTTAACTAATCGGCACATTTTCCGGCGTCAAGTGACGAGGCTCGCTGGACCGTCGGCGGTTTAAACTTTAATGACTATAGGATACGCGTGGTGCCGTGCGTGCGTAGCGGCAGACAAGGACAGGCACTGTAGACAAAGACGGAGGAGCGATAACATCGAGATCACAATGCTGAGGTGGACGGTGGATGCCGTGGATGCTGCTAGGAGAACCAATTTCTTGGGTGCGTGGGCTTTGCGCGCTTTCAAGATAGCGAGCTTTTGGCGCCGTAATTCGTGCCGAAATATCTCTACTTAGTTACTTCTGTTTACACTAAAAATATTGGAAAAAAATATTTTTGAATTGATTCTATTTATATTAGGGCTGGTTTAAATATAGTATATATCTAACTAATTAAGTAATAAATATTGTAGCTTGCTACACATCTCTTCACAAATTAAATAAATATTCAATATTATTAGGTAAGTAGTCCGTTATACTTTTCTAATACTTAGTCACAATCTTTGAATGGTCCCCGAATCTAAATTACGAATGAACAATAACATGGGCGTAGCCACGGTGGGGCAGGGTGGGGCGCTTGCCCCACCTAGGCTTTGACCTGGAAGGTACCTAACCAAATCTAAAAATTGAATTATCCAGGTACTAACTACTAAGCTTAATATCCGTAAGAAATTTCACACTCGATTCTCGAAAGTCGACAGTCGACACAGAAAATGAGACCAAAACATTAGTATTATTTACCTCTACAATGACTGATTAACAAATAATTGTCATACGCCCAGCGACCAAACGGCTGAAGATAGGGACACATTTTGGATCTATTTCGTGATGTGGTAGGTGAACAATAAGGTGTTTTGAATAAGAATTACACACGAAAAAAGAAAATAGCTGAGGCTTCTATGTTACATAAACTGTAAGAAAAATGAGTGTAGTACAGTTAGTTACAAAACTCAAAAAAATATGGGCCTTAGAAAAAAAAACTTTCAGAAAATATTACACAGAATAAAGTGAGTGTTATAAAAAAGTTTTCAAGGTAAAGAAGATGCCATCGCAAATGCCATCGCAAATGCGTTCGCAAGCGCGTTCGCAAGCGCGTTCGCAGGCGCGTTCGCAGGCGCGTTCGCAGGCGCGTTCGCAGGCGCGTTCGTAGGCGCGTTAGCAGGCGCGTTCGCAGGCGCGTTCGCAAGCGCGTTCGCAGGCGCGTCCGTCCGCAGGCGCGTTCGCAGGCGCGTTCGCAGGCGCGTTCGCAGGCGCGTTCGCAGGCGCGTTCGCAGACGCGTTCGCAGGCGCGTTCGCAGGCGCGTTCGCAGGCGCGTTAGCAGGCGCGTTCGCAAGCGCGTTCGCAGGCGCGTTCGCAGGGGCGTTCGCAAGCGCGTTCGCAAGCGCGTTCGCAAGCGCGTTCGCAGGCGCGTTCGCAGGCGCGTTCGCAGGCGCGTTCGCAGGCGCGTTCGCAGGCGCGTTCGCAGGCGCGTTCGCAGGCGCGTTAGCAGGCGCGTTCACAGGCGCGTTCGCAGGCGCGTTCGCAGGCGCGTTCGCAGGCGCGTTCGCAGGCGCGTTCGCAGGCGCGTTCGCAGGCGCGTTCGCACGCGCGTTCGCACGCGCGTTCGCACGCGCGTTCGCACGCGCGTTCGCAAGCGCGTTCGCAAGCGCGTTCGCAGGCGCGTTCGCAGGGGCGTTCGCAAGCGCGTTCGCAAGCGCGTTCGCAAGCGCGTTCGCAGGCGCGTTAGCAGGCGCGTTCGCAGGCGCGTTCGCAGGCGCGTTCGCAGGCGCGTTCGCAGGCGCGTTCGCAGGCGCGTTCGCAGGCGCGTTCGCAGGCGCGTTCGCAGGCGCGTTCGCAGGCGCGTTCACAGGCGCGTTAGCAGGCGCGTTCGCAGGCGCGTTCGCAGGCGCGTTCGCAGGCGCGTTCGCAGGCGCGTTCGCAGGCGCGTTCGCAGGCGCGTTCGCAGGCGCGTTAGCAGGCGCGTTCGCAGGCGCGTTCGCAGGCGCGTTCGCAAGCGCGTTCGCAAGCGCGTTCGCAGGCGCGTTCGCAGGGGCGTTCGCAAGCGCGTTCGCAAGCGCGTTCGCAAGCGCGTTCGCAGGCGCGTTCGCAGGCGCGTTCGCAGGCGCGTTCGCAGGCGCGTTCGCAGGCGCGTTCACAGGCGCGTTCGCAGGCGCGTTCGCAGGCGCGTTAGCAGGCGCGTTCGCAGGCGCGTTCGCAGGCGCGTTCGCAGGCGCGTTCGCAGGCGCGTTCGCAGGCGCGTTCGCAAGCGCGTTCGCAAGCGCGTTCGCAAGCGCGTTCGCAAGCGCGTTCGCAAGCGCGTATGCAAGCGCGTTCGCAAATGCCATCGCAAATGCCATCGCAAATGCCTTCGCAAATGCCTTCGCAAATGTCCTCGCAAATGCCCTCGCAAATGCCCTCGCAAATGCCTTCGCAAATGCCTTCGCAAATGCCTTCGCAAATGCCATCGCAAATGCCATCGCAAATGCCTTCGCAAATGCCTTCGCAAATGCCTTCGCAAATGTCCTCGCAAATGCCCTCGCAAATGCCCTCGCAAATGCCTTCGCAAATGCCTTCGCAAATGCCTTCGCAAATGCCTTCGCAAATGCCTTCGCAAATGCCTATCTGCATACATAGATTGTAAAAAAGGTTTAAATTCCCTTAAAAAAACATCAAGCTACGATAATATTACGAATAGGTACCTAATACCTATACATTATAATATTTTAATTTTAACAAATTCAATATGAAATAAATTTTAATAAAAAACTCAGATAAGAAATAATTTAAATTTACAATAAGAACCTGAAATTGTATTAATGCCTTATCTATAGCGATATAATATTCAATCATGTTTTAAAATAAAATAATATATAATTATTTTATTTGGATTATATTTCTTGTATTCAAATGGACATAAGAGGAAAAATTTTATGTCACTGAACCCAACGTAATATGCCTACCGTGTATACCAAAATTTCCTTTGTAAACAATAAAAATGTTAAATTCATGAGACTAGGTACAACAATTACTAATTTATTAATTAAATACTTTATTGCCCAAAAATAAGAAATACAGACAGAACATAAGAAAAAGAACACGTACAAATGGCGGTATTATCTTATAAAAAGCGATCTCTTCCAGACTACCATAAATTAACGAATTTAAAACCGCATAAATTCATTTTGAACCATACATATTAGGAAAGATAAATATATAGAGAGTGACTTGAATGAAATACGTAATATTCCTCATCAACGATATTACTATAAGGTATAATATGTATTACATTATCACAAATTTACGCATAGATAATAATCTAAATTTCTACAGTTCTAAATCTCTATACTTATTCTTCTTTTTGTATCCTAACATACCCCTTAGCAACTAGCTGGCATTGTTAACAATTTGTTCGGAATAAAGCCAAGTGACAATAGCTATATTGGGCTTCATGCATTCAATATATCATTTTATCATCTACACTTCTAATTTATATCTTATTTCGTATAATATAGAGTTCATATGTGCTTATATCAAATGGATCGACGAGTTATTTGATACGTTTCTATAGTGGGTCAGCGGCTTCTAAGCTATGATAACGATTAGTTACAAGTCCCCCAAAATAAGGGACACCGCAATTGGCTGGTTCTGAACATGATATTGGTAAAGACAGACCCTTCCTCGTTCGATGAAGCTTTGGAATGATTTAGCATCTGCGGTGTTCCCAAATATAACATTGTGGTCCTCAAGAAAATAACCTATGTGTCCAGAAATGGCCAGTGATACTTGTATTCACGGTTGGTTATCTCTTAACATTAAGCTCTTAACATCACCTTTTCCACTGCAGCTGCGTGTCAAGTCAAAAAAATATAATGTACAAAATTTCTAACAGTTATTCTAAGGATTATTATCCGGCATGTGAATAGGGTCAGTTGTCTCTTGTATCATTCTGCGACCACAACTTTAATTTTAAACTGTTTTAAACTAGATTTCTAAATGCAAAGGTTTTTGATACGCAATCTTACTCAACAGCATTAGGTAGGTAAATATTAAAAATTAACAAAAGGCTTTTTTAATATCATGTTATATAGATTGTATTTTGTAATATTATGTACAATATTAATCCTATAAATGTGAAACATTCCTTCTAATTTCCATATTTTTATCTTCCAAGGGAGCATAAAATAATAAAACAACATAATAAGATACCATATCATATTTATTTGCAGCTATATTGTATGAAAAAAAATAATCAAATAGCAAATATTGTGTAGTAAAATGTGTCGTAAACTAGAACCCACGTCACGCATGATTCTAGTAAGATTATAATCTAATCACAGTTCACATATTGCCTAGTAACTAGTTCATTAAGGAAATAATGCTTCTGTCACATAGATTTACATATTGAGATAAAAAGCAGATGCAGACATTCATTACTAAACTACTAAGTTCTGGGAAACTAAAAATGGTCGTAATTTTTAAATCATTTCATCATCATCCGCCCATTTAATTCACAATGTACGCACAAAAACATCGATTGGGAGTTTATACATTTAAGATAAAATAGTTTTAAAATCGTAATCATGGACATGGTCATAATCTACTGAGACTGGCTTGCTACGCCGCGCCGTTCTATTGCTGGCTTGTAAATTTCAGAGGTAAACATGATTCTTGAACTTCAGTTTCCTCACGATGGTTTCTTTCACCTATACTTAACGGCAGTGATTGATTGTTACTTTTAATTACGTATTTTCATTGAAAACCTGCTGCTCTATTGAAAAATCTAAGAACTATACATGTAAACTAAGGGGGTGGTTTGATCACATGATGATAACATCACTGATAGCGTATTGACACTTTCTATTGATTATTTTCTACTAGCTGCGCTTCGCGGTTTCACTCGCATGGCTTCGCTCCTGTTGGTATCTTAGCGTAATGATATTTAGCCTTCCTCGATAAATGGGCTATCCAATACCGAAGAAGATTTTGCAAATCGGACCAGTAGTTCCGGAGATTAGCGCGTTCAAACAAAAAACAAACAAACAAACTCTTCAGCTTTATAATATAAGTACCTATAGATAGATTGATGGTGGACAGCGACGATTTCTCATAATATCCCATGTCCTGTATTATTTTGTCTCTGCGTGTTACTACTGCAAAATTCCTTGCTGCGTCTGATTAGTCACGCATCGTCATTTCACGTGACAGCACTTATTGTAAACTGAATTACGCTTACAGACTACAGTATCGAGTGAAAGTAATGATTGTTCTAGATTGCTCCTGCGTGCGGCGTCTTCTTGATTTGAAACAATTATTAGAAAAATTGTGTTTCTGTTACTTCTGAAATTTAGGGCAACTAAAGATATATGTTTTCGTACCTACCAGTTAATCACGAAAGCAATTTTACTATATAATACCAACCTTGAATTATCTAATAAATTCCAATTAAAGTCTGTTCTAGCATCTGAAGTTTCAGCAAAATTCAATCATGTAGTTATGTGTAAAGTAAAAAACTTTCCTACTAAGAATTCCTAATTCTTAATAATTTAGGTATTACATGCAGATGAAGTGGTTCTAAAGTAGTAATGTCTCTCTGTACTAATAAATATTGTCAATGATCGAATGCGGAAAGTGGTTTTAGTTTAACCCTTGTCCTAGTTACACAAATACCAAGCAATTGTAGGTTAGTCTACTTACAAGAACTAGATAACTATTAATCTATGAAATGAAGATGAAAATTATTGTGCTATTTAATATAAGTTGAAATTAAGTTTTTTTATTTTAATTATTAGCAAGAAAATTACATTTTCTTGTAACTTATTTAAGTATTTGACGTAAAAATTGGTTCCATTTTTTGTTTTGACTTAAATAGTTCGTGAATTTTATTTATTAAATCTATACTAATATTATAAAGCTGAAGAGTTTGTTTGTTTGTTTGTTTATTTGAACGCGCTAATATCGGGAACGACTGGTCCGATTTGAAAAATTCTTTCGGTGTTAGATAGCCTATTTATCGAGGAAGGTTATAGGCTATATATTATCACGCTACGACCAACAGGGGTGGAGCCACGGGGGTGAAACCGCGCGGAGCAGCTAGTATGTTATATTCGGATGCCTTTACTAAGTACCTATAATGTTCCTTTCTTTTAAGTGTTGTGAGTAGGTATGAAATATACTTATGATAGATAGGTAGATGTTTAATCAACCCTTCAGAATTTTTACCATTTATGAAATAAAATTTATCTACCTTCATAAATATGTAATATATACTTATGTACACATATTATATATTATGTATATCGTACTCTAACTTTAATTGGTGAAAATAATACACGCTGCATTCGAGTTTGATGGTTCGGAACGGCTATGACAGGTAATTTCAGTTGATTTACATTGCGTGTGAATAGGCCTACTCCAGGCATGTTTCTAGACAATTTCGATAGACATTTCCTAAAGCGCGTCACACACGGTGAAGATACTATAATATTTTATGTTAAGATACTCTAATATAAAACGTTATAGTATCTTAAGGTATCCGGTATCAGCGTTCTGAACATCATTTTTCTTTTTGTCATTGCGTACTAAGACCCCTGTAGAACCGCCATCCTGTTACAAATGACCCGAAATTTTGGGCGCTTTAAGGTCATTTAAGGTGGTGTAAATCTATACTTAATATAATAATCTATACTTATATTATAAAGCTGACGAGTTTGTTTGTTTGAACGCAGTACCTACCTAATCTCAGGAACTACTGATCCGATTTGAAAAATTATTTCGGTGTTAGATAGCCCATTCATCGAGGAAGGTTGCTATGTCAAAAATTAATTGTATTTAATCTGACTTTAGCCTTAAATGACAAATTATATTTTTGAACTAATGTCGTCAGCTGCTCCGCGCGGTTTCACCCCCGTGGCTCCACTCCTGTTGGTTGTAGCGTGATGGTCTATAGCCTATAGCTTTCCTTGATAAACGAGCTATCTAACACCGAAAGAACTTTTCAAATTCAACCAGTAGTTTCCGAGATTATCACGTTCAAACAAACAGCTTCAGCTTTATAATATAAGTATAGATTAGATTAAAACCTTTTTTTTTTAGAATATCAAGTATATTAATAATGATCAATATACCACACATAATGTTTTAATCCTACGAGTGCCTAGTTATTACTTTAACAATAAAACGCAAATCATATTAAAATATTTTATTAAAATAATAACAAACTAAAACAGTATAAAATGGCATTGCAGGAATGTATTTTATTTATAGTAAGGAATAAACAGTAATTATTTAAAGACGCTCGAATTACTCATTCGTTGCAAGCAATATACACTTACCTATCTATAAAAACTTAATAAACACTAGGTTTATACAGAAATCAATATTAGGTGTTTGTACAGAGAATAGAAAACATTAATTATAACAAAAATACAGTACAAAAAGTAATGCGCTTGAAACATTGATTCACAAATCAATTTAAAATTTCGTGTTAATAATTTATTATTAATTCTTATTTTCAGAATTAAACCAATTATTTTAATAATAATTGTTATTATAGAAATCGTTCCTTATAAAAATTCAAAACATTATTAAGATTATTATAAAAATTCATTCGAGTGCATGCAAAGAAACATATTTTTACAAATTTTTCTTTCACAAAAAAATATTGAAAGAAACATGTCATCATACACACAGACGTACGATACAGAACTTATCATTACATTGGTCCACATTCTGTATAAAAAAAATAAATTCGTAATTTCCAGAAGGAATTGACATTTATTTTTTTCGACTTATTCAATTTAACTATTAATCCGATATTAATTTAAAAATTCGCAATCATGATTTATAAATTTAATTCAGATAAATCGGATCAAATTGATAATCGTTTGAAATTATTTCCCTCTGCGCGTGCGCCACAAAAGTGCGAGGTACGCGAGGAATCTGAATCCTATGAACAGCAGCACCATGTTTATCACGTCCATGTTGAAATCATCCTGAGGAACAAACAAATATTATGAAGATAACTTTTTAAGATTAAAAAAAATGTAACGAGCGAAGGACAAAACACAAAATTATCTTTATTTTTTTTTGTAACGTTGGAGATGATAAAATTATGTAAATTTTTACCCAGTTTGATGGAAAATTATTGAAATGCCGTCCGGTTAAAAAGGAAATTTTAATTAAATGTGTATATGTTTTTGTTGGTCTCAATGATATTTGGAATTTCATTAAAGATTTTTTAAAGAAACAAATGTTTGTTTAATTCTCACCAACTCCCCATTTACATCACCTTGGTTTAATTCTCGGCACGTAATATTACACATCACAATACTTTTTATTTTTTCATAAGCTAACCTTATAAGCTCGTTCGAAAGCTTACGAAAAATTTCCTGTGAAAAGTGAAATTAGAAGAATGAAACATGTCACCATAACATAAACAACAATTTACCTCCGAGAAGCTCAGTGTGTCCAGAACCACCTTCCCTGAAGCAGGGCAGGTGAAGTTTTCCCTTGTGCAGGCGATGCTCTCGATACCGGTCCATTGGTTCACCAGCAAGGCTTCATTGCCGTAGCGGAACCAGGAAAGGTACGATATCCAGCCTAGGTATGGAGGCACCGAACTGTGGACAAAATGTTTGGTTATTAAAAACTTTACTAATAATAAGGTTACGATAGCTACTAGTTAAATTTTAAATACAAATGTAGTTAGGTAGGAAAAGGAATCTTTAAAAATGCTTGCGATATAAAAAAAAATCTCTCATAAGACTGAATTTTTGTCATAAAAAGAGTTACAAAAAAATTTAGTGGTAACCCTATTTTCCTCAACAACGTTAGTGTTAATTCCTAGTTAATATCAGGAATGCAACTCCTTCTACTAGACGGTAAACAGCCAAAAAATAACCTTTTTAAAAATATTTCAAAGACTACATAATATTTTAACCATCACGAACTAATTAACAGTAAATAAAAAATGCCTCATTATCTTAATCCTTAAAAATCATCACAGGAGACGGGATCCTAAAGAATTTAATTCATTTCAAAGCTGTTAAAGTTCCAAGAATGCCGAAGTACAGATAAATGAGCTTGTCATGGATAAACCTGAAACCGGTCGCGAATTTACAGGTAACGGCATATATATCCTTACGCAATAATCGATAAGGCCATTGTACGGGATGGTTAAAAATAACCTTCTAAATATAGCATTGTTAATATTTACGGTGCAACGAACTTGCATCTGCAAATGATGTTATCTTATCTAAACGACTAAATCATGAGGGTCGTCAGGTATTAACGGTGGCTGGAGCTTACAGATATTATATCAATTTAGGTCAGGATCATTTACAGTTTATTGTTTATGTCTAACGGTGTTCATTCTGTGGGTTAGAGGGTCACAATTGTGCATGAAAACATTTCATGGACTTTTATGTGTATTATATGATGAATCCGGAAGCCTATATAGATATAGATAGTTTCTACACGTTTGTGCATAATATGGTATCTTAAGAGTTGTGCCTAATATTTAACGGTTTATTTATTATTTATTGAACATCTAAGACAAGATCGCAAATACAGTTAAAATATTTTAAGGATAATTATTGTCTAAAATATTATAGGTAAAGCTAATTGGACCATAATATTATCTATGGCCAAGTGTTTATCAAGCACTTACCCAGAATTTAGGAAGAAACCACCGAACAACATGAAGGGGATGATGATGGGCGGGCCGACGGACGCCGCCATGCTCACACTGCTGCTGGCACACGATATTAGGTAACCTGTTCAAATAAATATGAATTAAAATAAAGTGTAAAATAGTTATTGTTTTCAACTTAATAATCTATACTGAGACTGACATGTTTTGGATACAAAAAATAATTATCCGCTGCTGAAAATTCTCAGTGATTTTAAGTAGTTCGTTTCAAAAATTATAGACATTTTTGTTTACATCTGTCAAGCCAAAATAAAGCAAAAGAACAAAAATATATTATAATGATGTCAAAAAATAGTCAAAGAGAAGTGTAGGTTACTGGTTGGGGGTAGTGTAGGTAGTTGCAAAATCCGACCAGCATGCCCAATCCTAACTAGATGTAAAAGAGTATAGCTATGCGTACAATGCGTACTGGATCATACTAAGACGGTACCGAATTTAAATTATTTAAATTTTACTATATTCAATAATTACAGTACCTATAACATTTTATGAATGCTCAACACAAAGAAAACCTATGTTTTATTTAATTTTGTATTGCATTCCAGAATCGCATGTAATAACTTCCTATAACGTAAGCATTCATTTATTTCACAATTTACAGTAATTAATAATAAATATTATAATTGATCAATCCATCACTCCACAAATTGAATTTTAAGTGATTCTGACTAAATATTTAATATGATAATTAATAAACTATTATCGAAATGGCATTCTTTACATTTTTATCATTGAAATTATATTTAAGCGAAAACCAATAAAAAGCTGAGAATACTAATCCATATAGTTAATCTAAACTAATTTTCTCTTCTACATAATATTACAAAGTCATAAATATTCATTATCAGACTAATTACATAGGTAATTGAGTGATTAAGTTTTTCATCACAATTACTACTGGAACAACTTTTTACAACATAAAATCGTAAACTAGCAATGATTGCTCAACATGGTGTTAATTGAATTATTGCATCAGTTTATCTCAATAAAGTTTATTTCCCTGGCATCACGACTGTTTCTTTCGCAAGAAATAGCCCTTTACTAGAAAACCGGATTCCATGTTATAATGTACATAATAGCCTCTACATAATGTCTAGGACATGGTCGGAATAAATTTAAAGGTTGATTTTTCATACATATCTACATTTATAGTTATGTCTGTGATAACTATGAACAATTTATTGTGGTATTTGAGATGACTAATGTCTACGAAGAGGGTAAGGAAGGAATGAAGAAATCTACAATATTTATTTTGTATAAATATTCTCGGTTTTAAGCATTTAAAGACTACAGTAATTACCAGAAAAAGAACAAGTTTCTAAACGAAATAGATAGATGATCAGCGCAGATAATTGAGACTCGATAAATATCCTCTTTAATGCTAAATAATACGAGTGCAGTGTGAAATAATGTCCCAATTTTAAGCACAGTCGGTACGTAGTAGTAACGTAATAGCAACACTATTGATTACTTAGTGCCATCAAGCCAAACAAGATTCAGGACTGTATAGCTGTAATTACCACAAAGAAGCAACATTTGTTATCAGCGCAGCCAATCCAAAACTGATGTAGAACCACACCAGTACTGAATAGGGTTTGTGTAACACAACAGACTGGTGATATCACTGTCCAGTTTCATCTCATGAACCTTTGCACACAATCAGAACTCACCAAACGAAGTAGCCACATTAGTAATCAGCGCAGCCAATCCCGACGCGATAAAGAATCTCTCCGGTGCTGGGTTGAGCCCGATCATGTAGTACGCCACAGTGGTGAAGACGAGCGGTATGGTCGCGAACACGGGCGCCTCGGCGAGCGTCTTCGAGAGGAAGTACACGTCCGCGCGGTACATCCCCGAGTGGTGCTCGCGGATGAATATTGGTAGCTCGGAGCAAAATACCTGCGGAATAGAATATATGAATTCCGACTTCCTGGTGGATCTGTGGAAAGTTTTTTACATTCTGGTTGTTTGTCTCTTAAGATGATGAGGAACTTTGTAGAGTTAATAATGACAATTGTTATTTTTGTTTTTTAATATGCTAGCTGAAATAACTGTGAAAAATTAATCTAATTTACTCAAGGGTAGAAGACTAATATATTTTAAATTTCTTATTATATTGCACGCCTCATATGCGAAGCGTTGAGGTGGGTACTACTGTCACTTCGCGCAAAACATCTGACTTTTCAAACTTAAAATGTCTTTATGTATCATACATTGCACTTGTAAGATAATACATACACACACATATTAAGAAAAAACACTATTTTTAACATTCATGATATTTTTGATGTCATTTTTGTTATTTTTTAACTAGTTTAAAAAAGTTCTGTCTTGGACGTCCGTGTGTCTGTATGTGCGGAGGATTTTCTTGTTAACACGATAGCGACCGAAATACTTTACTAATTGAGTCTTTTTTTTTCTCTTACGCTTGAGTATGCTCAGGAATAGAACCCTTTCATTTTTCAGGGTCTGATTCGATGTGGTTTAATTGTTATTAAATAAACAAAAAAGATATCGTTTTTTTTTATTTTTTTTTTTTTTTTATTTATAGTGTACTCAAAATTCACCATTATAAACTCGATTCTTTATACTATAAGCCAAGGTTTAAAAAAATAAGTTGGTAGTCAGTCCCTTAAACCTGCGCAGTTTCACATCTAGGTGGGGCCACAAGAAAAATAGCTCAATTATTACGGTACCGCTTTCTTTACTTTTCCAACTGTTTTGAGACAGCACAAGAGCATTGGCACATGAGAACAAGTGTATCTACATACTTATATTATATACACCTTTATAAATAATCAATTTTATTGTAAAGGATGAGATTATGAGGCGTGCACTTTTGGATTTTCCAAACTTTTTGTATTTACTTACATTGATGACGGCAAAAATGTTCTGGAAAGTCATGTTTGTGAGGAAGAGGAAGATAGCACCGTTGATGTTCATGACGCCATCTTGGTCCAGATTTTGCCCGAAATATATCAAACCAATTAGAATTGAAACCATCTGAAACAAAGCTCACTATTAAAATCTATTTCACCTTGACAGACAGAAATAATAAATGAAAAAATTCACATTGTAAACACAACAAATGCTTGGAGAAACAGTTGTAGAACAATTTTTCCATACTTTTAAGTTTAAGTTAATCCATTTGTATATTGATTTTTCGGAATAGATGTTAACTATCTGAATTGACCCATAAAATGCGAATCGCGTGAAAACTTCATATAATGTTTATAATAAATAGGTAAATACTTACAACAGTCTGCAAGAATCGCACTTTGATCAGCATGGGCTCCTTGGTAACCGAGAGCCAGGAGCGCCACAGCACGGCGCGGAACTGCGCGCACCACGACGCCTTGTACGGCGAGCGACGTTGGCGGAACGCGGCTGCGTTCGACCACGCTGAGTCCGCCCAGCCTTTTGATATCTTGCGCTGGAAGGAGTGATTATTTAATATGTGTATTGTATACCTATTTAAGTGATCTTGTGTTTTATGGTTCATCATCATCATCAGCCCATATACGTTCCCACTGCTGGGACACGGGCCTCCTATGAGGGTACAGGCCATAATCCACCACGCTGGCCAAGTGCGGGTTGGCGGATGACACATGTCGTCGAACTTTTTTTTTTTTAATTCTTCGACATGTCGGTTTCCTCACGATGTTTTCCTTCACCGTTCGAGCAGTGGTGATGTTACAACATGCGCAGATAAATTGAAAAATCAATTTATTTCCTGCGCGCTCGCCTGGTCTCGAACCACGGACTTATCGATTCGAAGTCCGAGGTCTCACCACTGAGCCACCACTGCTTTTCATATTAAGTAAATTAAAAGAGGTCTTATTGCTTTTTTTCTGCTTGTTTTATGGTTACAGAGGTAATATCAGGATGAAATTACTTAATGATCTAAATTCTAAGGGATGAAACAATATTGGGGTATACTTTAAGGATAACCGAGCCAGTTATGATCGTTTTGATCGTAGAGTCCGCCTAGTTTTTCTATACCTTGCGTTGGGGGTTGTTTGATTTTTCTGTTTTTGTTGGAATGATCAGACTCTTTCATAGAAGATGGTCGACTAACTTGTACTTATATGAAGAAAGAGTTTTCTTGAGATAGGTATGTGTTAAGGACGACTGAATTTATGATCGTGATTGCTGAATGCACGAAGCGCTTTCCACAACGCTTCCTACACTTCTGATGCATTTTTAATGTTTCCTAAAATTTCCTAGGTTTACATTATAGGTAGAAGGACTGCATAAAATACTCATCCAGAACCACGTACCTCATTGAAGAGCGCGTTCTCCGCCTCAGCCGCGATCTTGCAGCCGATCTCGGACTTGGCGAAGGCGGTGCACACGGTGTCGATGGTGTGCCGCGTGCTCTCCTCGCGGCCCGGCACGCCCGCCAGCAGCTGGATGTAGTGGTCCGCCGGGTTGTAGTTCGCGGGACATGCGGCTCCTAACCTGTCATTTTTTGGTCCATTAGAAATTTCTAGTCAAATATATAATATTATAGTCTAACTTGCGAAATTGCAAAAATTGTACCTTTTGGTTTTCACAATTTTAAGCAAATTTTTATTCACGAAACTATGAAATCTTCCTACATACTTAAAATGACGATAAGACCTCTTTTAATTTACCTTAAGGCTCTTAAAATTGACAATGAATAAGATTCATTGTCAATTTGAAGAGCCACAAAGCATAATAAAATAAATATTTTTAAGATCAAAAAGGCTTTTACTTTCTACTTACTCTCTAAAGAAGTCCGTAGCTTGATCAGGTGAGCCAAGGAAAGCAACTCTTCCGTCCGCCATGATGAGGAGCTTGTCGAACATTGCGTATAATTCTGATGAAGGCTGGTGTATCGTGCATATTACCGTCTTGCCTTTCTTTGCGAGACCGCTTAACACCTACGTATAGAAGAATGATTATAGCAATATTTTTGGCAATTTAATACGGAATTTAAAGAAGAGTTGAAAAACTGTCTGTCTGTCTATTACTCAATCACGCCTAAACTACTGAACCAATTTTCATGAAATTTGGTATGGAGATATTTTGATACCCTACTTTTTATCCCGGGAAAATGTCGCAATCTCGAAAATCCCAAGGAAACGGGAACTATGCGGGTTTTTCTTTGACTGCGCGGGCGAAGCCGCGGGCGGAAACCTAGTGTATAATAATTGTACAAGTTATGCAGAAGTTTTCAATTTAGAACGATTGTTTTATAGCATCCAAATTCAAATTTTACCTTACATAAGATGCATAAACTTTCGGAAAATTAATAATTCTTCTAATTTTTACTGATTATAATATAATGGGTAGGTAGTATTAAACAATAATTAATCTTCATTATGACATCAAAAAAAATAAGCTACTTTTTACATTGATAAAACGAAATATCTTACCTGTATAACATTCTGTGCCATAAACGAGTCGAGTCCAGAGGTGGGTTCGTCGCAGAACATGAGCGGAGGATCTGTCAGCACCTCACTGGCGAACGAGAGCCTCTTCATCTCACCACCTGATATGCCCTTGAGCCGCCCTGTGATACCTATCACTGTGTTCTGGCATTTTGATAGCGCCAACTGGAAGAATGAGGCATAAGTTAGTTTCATGGTTGGTTCACACTTCACTGATAAATAAATGAATTTTAGGCTGTTTTATATCTGTCTGTTTCTGCTTATTTCTTCTTCCTCTTTGAAGAACTAAGAAGAAGTAAGATGAAGTAATTCTCTATTATGTGTCTCAGAGAGATTCATTATAATCAGTCCATTTAAAACGTCTACAGCCTACCTACATAATATTTACTGTTGAAAATGATTTATCTAAATAACGTTTACTTAGTCGATAATTTCATCCAATGCAGATAGATTTAAACGCACTATTAAATTAATAAATGATTTGAAAAGCGCCGGCGGCAACCAGTGGAACGGATTTATATCACTTTAGCGTATTTATTAAATGCCCACGAAACTTGACACTAAACTGGTCATAAATTATTTAAACTGTGAATAGCTGCGGATTATTATATTTATACAGGGTTATTTGTAAAACACCGGCAACCTCGCAGGACAAGATAGCTAACATTATAAGTAACAACATTTGATCTACGACTTTTGGCATAACGCAATAAATTATTTTTAAATGATTTTTTTAAGCTTTTATTGTACTCTCCTAACATTTGTAAGTCTATGTTCTATTCATTATCGAAAGGAAGACGCGACGCCCCCTTTCCCCTCTCGTTCGCTTCTTGTTTACGTAAGGTTTGGAATGCGCGTAGAGTTTATAATATTCAAACGGAAAATTAAATGAATATTTATTTTTGTATGAAAATAAAGTCTAACAAATTATCAAAAGTCGTAGAACAAATGTTGTTACGTATGATGTTAGCTATCTTGTCCTACGAGGTTGCTGGTGTTTTACAAGTAACCCTGTATATTTAATCTATGATTTATGTGATATAAAGAAGACATAGTTTAATCAAATAAAACTATTAATTGTATTAAAAACTACGAAAAACCACAAAATCTGTATTGGAAGGCATTTATATGATTTCCTTTTCATGCAAAGTGGTTTCTGTAATGCAATAATAGACAATCTCATTCATCGACTAATCTTCTAATTTCAGTTCTGAATAAATATTTATTTTATAAATACACATCAATTCGTTAGCATTTTCTCCTGTCACACAAGTAACAATTGTCGTGTTTTACTATAATAAAATATACCTAACATAAATATGACGTATTTAGAAGTTTAAATAAGCATTAACAATATATTCTGCGTATATAATTATTGTAGACAACATTTCTCTCTACCATTCACCAGTGTACAAATAGTTGTACATAATATAATGACTCATTATATACAAGGATGTCTAGCTGAGATAATTGAACCAACGTTCACTAAGATATATTTTGCCTTGTATTATATTATACAGGTATATACCTCTAAATATTACATTACCACCTATTATATAAATAGGACCGTTAAGTTAAAATTTATGCTAGAGATTATAGTTTATACAGTTTATTTTGTTAAAAAATTAATATTCAATTTTAAAATAAAGTTTTGAAGCTACTGTCAACATTTTTGCACAGAACATTATCTATAATATAAAAATGAATCCCAAAACAGCTGAACCGATTTCTTTAATTCTTTTTTTATTATATTCCTTGAAGTACGAGGATGGTTATTATGTAGAGAAAACGTGAATATGTACCACGGGCGAAGCCGGGGCGGACCGCTAGTATATCATATTATTATACCACGTAATACCTACTTGTACACATTTAGGTATACCAAAGTCTGAATAAAAAAAAAACAAGATAATTAAGTCAAGTTTACACAGATTCTCCATTAGTAACACACGATTGAATCGCTACATTAATGTTTTTTGCTCTTAAACACTGAACAAAGTGATATTAACACATCGCTGAATAAAAAGAAATAACGCTATGAAGTTAATGAATAATTGTTTTGCTTTAAATAGAAAAACATAGTTTATCTATTAGTCTGCGTACCTAGCAATGAATGTCGTATCTTTTATATTTTGAATGAAATCAGAGTTTTTTTAATAACAACTGCGATAAATTAATAATAATTAATTAATAATAGGTATAACAATTTAAAAAATATTTGAGATTTGTCTATTATTAAAGCTAAGCTCTCGCAGTTTTCCAATGAATACGAATATGTAGGTGCCTAATTGGGAGGTGGATTTCAATACTTCGCTTTTGCCTATCGACTCATGAGATCTCTATCCCACCCACGTGATTAAGTTTGTTCAATCCTTTCTATTTAAGTATCTTATTATAATTTTCTTTTAAAGTAAATAGAAATAGGAACAATCGAGTATCGAATAGTTCTAGGCTCTACAGGGATTCTCACTTTCTATTTATCAATTTAATTACATCACTTGCTGGGTATTATTTACTAAGAAACCCGATACTTCATTAGGTGATTGACCTATTGTTACATGACTATTTCAGTAAGTAATGCCATCCAGCAATCACGGCCTTGTAATACTTATTTGGGCCAATGCGGTTTTAGACCACTTAAGGTCTTCTGTGGTCAGTATAAATATATAAGTATCGTATTTAGTATCGATCAAATATTTTGTGGTAGATTAATTGCTGGAACATTTGAAATAGTATCTAACACAAATTGCACAATTAGACCAGTAATAAGTAATTAATGAATTTTAGCGTTGTAAGAAATATCTGAAATTATACAGCTAATTATTTTATACATTATAGTTTTATATTTAGAGTGTAGGTATTTAATTTATTTCAAAAAGCTTCTTGGATCATTAAAAAGCAGAGGACTAAGCCCAATTAAAAGTTAAATTTGTCAGTAAAACTATCTCTACATATTACATTTTCCCCGTACCCAATTATAAATAGGTACCTATATGAAATTAAACAATAAGCACTGCTCTGACTGATTTTTGCAGTATCTTTAATTAGTCTCCTAAACATACAACTATACAATTCTGACAGCAAATTAACGCTAAAATGATTTAAACTGATGATCAATTTCATTTCATTTAAACTGTATCAGCTTGAACACGTAAATTTCGTATGAATATAAAATTGAATACGTAAAGAGAAAGTTGTCGTTTATAGGGCAAACCTACAGAAAAGCCTTCTTATCAAATAAACGTTAATAAACATTGAATTATAATGGAAGAAATTGGACATTGAAATGGACGTTCTTTAGAATTTTACGATATTCTTTATAGCTACATACTTACTAGTAGGTAGCATGAAAATGAAAATGTGAAACTAATGAACATGAAGCATATTTTAGCATAATTTAGGATAGTGTTAGAATAAACGTTTGGTGTTTTTATTGTTGCTACTAGAACGATTTTTTAAATAAAATACCCAGCTTACTTATAACATATGTAACTATATTTTAAATTTTTTTTCCCAAAAAAGCTCTTGCGCAGAAAATATTACATAATTATATTATACTAGCTCATCGCCCGCGGCTTCGCCCGCTTTGTCTCAAACCTAATAAATTATATACTAAAACCTTCCCATTGAATCACTCTATCTACTAAAAAAAACACATGAAAATCCGTTGCGTAGTTTTAAAGATTTAAGCATACAAAGGGACATAGGGACAGAGAAAGCGACTTTGTTTTAAATACTATGTAGTGATGCAGTGAAGATGTTATCCCATTCTATAATTTCATTATTTTCAACATCTCCATTTAAAGATTTAAAACGCACACTCGGTATGCAGAATTTGAATATACTGAATGAGGTTTCACATACATTATATAGGTAAATATAGATTATTATAAATTTATTCAAATGTTAATGATAATAATATACTGGTTGACAACACACATACTTATTTGATTCACTCATTTAAATTTAAAAACGTCGCCTTGTTCTCACGAAAAGATTATAGAGATATACTTAGCAAAGTGTTCGACGTCCATTTAAATATTGTACAATCAGGTTTTAAATATTATCAAATAAATATAAGAAATATATAATATCTAATCATGATATTTTGAACAGCTTCCTAGTTGCAAGTTGCAACGAAATCTATTCTTATCTCCTCAACAAAATAACATTGGTCTTACTTTTTAATTGTAATCTAAATAAAGAATATTTATATGTATATTCTCGATCGATTATAAATTTTCGAAATATATAGGTAGGTATCTAACAAATATCTATGTATTTCTAAATCAATGACCCGTAACTTGTTTGTAATGAATCAAATGCATGATATTATTTGGAATTAAATTAGGTTTATATTAAATACCTAGGTATACAATATTATTAAACTAAACTACTTACCTCTGTTATAACTTCTTGAACACGGCGCATGCGCTGTGCGTAAGGTATGTGCCGATCCATCCGTACCAAAGCCTGTCAATCAAATATGATTTTTAATTAAAAATCCTTAAGTTAGAAATATTACTATTTTATAAAATATAAGCGTGCTAAATAATAAGAACACACTTTTGCAACGAATATGTAATAAATTGATTTCCTATACTGCAATAGTTCCTTCGAACCTTTGTTTTACATATAGAATTTTTTTAACGCATCAAAAGGAACATTAGTTTATCGGGAAACTAGATAGAATTGAAAAAGTCGTCACAATCATTCATTTCCATCCTTGTTAGGAATGAGGCAGGCACACGAACTGCGACTGCACGAACAAACCAAACAATCAAATCAAACAAACCTGGAATATCAAATGTTCCTTCACAGTCAGAGTGCCGATGAACAGATCCTGCTGTTGTACATACGCCGACAGCGCTGTCAGCGCTTCAGGTGTAGCTGGCTGGCCGTTCAGCGCTCTCGTACCACTAGAGACAACACCGCTAGGAGTTCTGAAGGTCAGCGTGTTGAGGAGCGTGGTCTTTCCAGCTCCTGATGAACCCATTATCGCTAGAAGCTCTCCGGGGTACGCTGCGCCATTTACTGAAAGATAATACGAATAATTTTAGATGTTCTGTGGTATTAACTTTTTTTTTTGTTAATAGCACATTTCCGCTTATTGGTGAGCCTGTCCTGTATTAAGTTGTAATAGTCGTTTGTGGATATGAATATATTTGTAAAATGTGTAAAGAAGGGCAATCAGTCGATGAGCATCTTTATGTTTGGTTGTGAAATCGATTTTGTGTGCAGTTAATAAAATAACTACGTAGGTAAATATTTACTTTTATAATTTTTACTATTATTTTTATACTTATAATAAAATAAAAAGTATTTCAACGCAGAATAACATTCGATTAATTAACTATTAAAAAAAAACAGAATCGTAATGACCTTGTTGCCTTTTTCGCTGTTACCCAAATATGGTTCATTGTTTATTTTCACTGAAACTCCAAACAACTTGTTTCTTTTAAATGAGATTCAGGTTTTTTTTTTCACACAACAGGACATACGTAAACATACTTTCACATTATAAGATTTAAACTTATTAAAACTCTTGCATTAAAAACATAAAAAAAAAACATTTATGATCGTCAATTATTTCAAAACTAATTTTCTTAATATCAAGTGTCATTAGCCCCTGATAATAAAATTGTGATTATAATATCGGGAGAATGAAGTGCGGAAATATAAATTACTCGGGTAATTTCAAGTGGCATACCAATTTAACTGAAAAAATTTAAGCTCTTTGGATTATTTCATAAATTGATGTAAAAGATATTTAGTATTGGGACGTTAATGACTACGTTTCAATATCCTGCCAGACGGAGTCTTTGTTTTTTAACGCTTGCGTGTCTTCAAATTTGAAAATATGCACATTTCTCAATATATTTTCTTTATAAAGTTGTTATTAATAAAGAGATACAAATACGTGATATGAGATGGATAGTGAAGTATTTGCTTTCACTGCGTTACGATCAGTTGGCGAGAACGCATCGACATGCAACGCTGAGGCTATTTTCTTAATCTCTAAAACATAAGGCGATTAATATTATATTATGTTGCAGTTTCACATTCCGTATTAATGGGACTTTCTTTACTATGTTTATATAATTACTCTGGTATAAATAGCATGAATACTGAATAGTCTAGAATTTAGTCAACACCTTATAAGTAACTTACATAAATTGCTAGCAATATCACGCACAGGGATATTGTATATTATTTGCAAGTTGTCTGTAGTTAAGTTACGAGCTTTCTTGAAAAGCTAAATAATTGTATGTGTATAAGTTTATTTTATTAAAGATAAAATGGTAAATAAACAGCAGATATAAAGGAATGGTTCTATACCCATGCAATCAAATGTTATGCAATCCATACTAATATTATAAATGCGAAAGTAACTCTGTCTGTCTGTCTGTCTGTTACTCAATCACGCCTTAACTACTGAACCAATTTGCATGAAATTTGGTACAGAGATATTTTGATACCCAAGAAAGGACATAGGATAGGTTTTATCCCGGAAATCCCACGGGAACAGGAACTATGCGAGTATGCGGGTTTTTCTTTGACTGCGCGGGCGATGCCGCGGGTGGAAAGCTAGTAGGTACATAAATCGGATTGTATTTCAAAAATAGATAGGTGATACAAGCGTAACGTCAAATACGAAACAATCTAACATCAAACGAAATGATAACAAAACAAAAAGTTTACAAAAATCGCGCCAACACGTCAAAAATATATATGAAAAGATGATCACGTGTTAAATATCCCTGAACACAATCTAAAAAGCAAATTAAATCTTACCATTTTTCAACAACTGCTTCCTCTGCTGGAACATTCGATCCGACGAGTTCCTCCAGAAGTTCCAGATCCTCTTGTTCCTAGATCTGGTTTCAGTGGCGAACGCGTTAATGTCCGCCCAAGTGTAGGTGACCTTCTCGACGCCTCCGATCGCGCCATAGCTCCTGTTTTGAGGTATAGCGAGGGTCACTTCTCCACCACTGATACGAGGACTGCCACTTGGGGAGTTACCATCCTGGAACAAAATGTTGATTTAATATATTGGTATAGTGTTGGTACAGTATTGGTTATGTTGGTAGACAGTAAAAAGGAAAAACTAATGTTGGTACACCGTTGCGCAATTTGAAATAGGCAATTCACTTTTTTGGTTTGTCAGGCAAAAAGTAATCATCATGAACAGTAAAATTGACAAGCATAAATACAGATATTTCACCTCTGGAGTGGAGCTTACTTTAATAGAAAATATGCAGCATATCATTGCATGATATTTAAAAGTAGAATAACTATGATTTGAAAAGGCCCTGACAAGTAAAATGAGCTTTGCAATAGCCGTGGTACGCGAAATAATTTGCCGTCTTTGCTATGAATGAGATATGAGATTTTAACTAAGTATATTAAGATAATATTAAAATACACAAAATTTATTTGTGCAAATTTATTTCGTATCCAAAAAGATTAAGTACATATAAATTATTTACGAAATGCCAAGTTCCAAAATTAATAACGTGAAACGTCATAATAACAAAATTACTGTATCACATAAACAACATAATGAACTTTTAATAGTATGTACCTTTATTTACGAATATTCATTAAAAACTCATTTTTGGAAAAAATTGTTAAATGTAGTTTTATTTTACAACACAATAATAAGTAGATATAATTTGGCAAAATAATATTCATTTATGAATAAAATGCATTTCCTGATACATTTTTTTAAACAAATAAAAAATAAGATTGAATGTCATAAAAATAAAGCATAATAAGTTTGGGTAAATTGTAGACGGGTTTCATGACGCAGGTTGATAATGACCTTATTATTATTTACTATAAAGTTAATAAAATATAATAATATCTACTAGCGGTCCGCCCCGGCTTCGCCCGTGGTACATGTTTACGTTTTCTCTCCATAAGAACCATCCTCGTACTTCAAGGAATATTATAAAAAAAGAATTAACGAAATCGGTTCAGCCGTTCTCGAGTTATACGCTTACCAACACATTTTGCGATTCATTTTTATAGTATAAGATTTATACAACAAAAACATACCTACCTATTTCTTTAACTGGTTGTAAAAGTATAAAAAAGATTAACCGTATAGCACGTTCATTCTGAAAACTATTAAATTCAATCAGTGACATACTTGAGACTAAAATTATTTCACAAATATTGTGTACAGTTATAACTGTGTTCATAGATATTTTAAATAATTAGATCTGTATGGCAACAAGCACAGAATAATTAATAAGAAAATCTAATTTGGGTTTTTCATGTTCTTTTTTAAAGTAATGGGGTATTTCAATTTATAGTTTTGGTATTTCAAACTAAAGCCTTTTGCCTTTTGGTAAAAAAAGTTAGATATATTTTACGTTTAATATAATGTAGAGAATATTTTTGTATTTTAATTGATATACCTTTTTTAAGTGTTATTATTCATAAGATAAATATGAAAATATGAAACTTCCAATATATTTAAATCAATAAACAATGATCTAGTTGAGACGATAAAAAACAACAAAAACGTAACGATTTTGGCCTCGGTCATTTCCTTTAATACAAGCTTACATACATATTAATAAAATTTAAATTTCGCTAGAGATTTATACCGTTTTGATGTTTATCTCAGCAGGCGATCGAATTTTGATATTTATCATCTGCGATAATTGCTTTTGAAAATAAAACTAATTCTTCAAACTCGTTTACCCGTGGTCATTTAATAATTACTAGCTGTTGCCCGCGACTTCGTCCGCGATTAGGTCGTTTTTCGTCATTCGTCGTTTAAAAAAAATACGTGACACTTTATTTTAAAATTTTCTTAATTATTGTCTCTTATAAAATTTAACTACATTAAAATTGAACACTCTGATAAGAAAATCTTAAAATCTGAAGAAAACATGAATGTGGTTTAAATTCTACATTACTTAGTATCAAATAATAATCTAAATTAAATGTAGATTAACAGTTTGAGCACACCATTATAGAATATGTACCTAAGTATTAAATTACGTTAGTTTACATAGTAACTTTACTAAAAACACGATGACTATCTTTCGCGCTCGATACCACAAACTAAGCATGTTTGTGGTACGTGGCCCGCGTCACTTGACCCCCCGCGAGTTCCCCTCCGTTGCTATGCGAAAATACATTCGTCGCCCTACTGTAGGAAAAATTGTAATACTGTGGCCTGGGCGTTATAACACGTCCAGGGAGTTCCTGAGTGCCGATATCACCATCTTGAGGAAAAGCTTCTAATGTCGATTTAAAACTGCATACATACGAATTAACCTGTTCTAAAATTGTGAAATGAGTTCAGTTTTAAATTTGAGAAATATTGATTTCTTGTATTCCACTATTCGTTGTACTCGAATACAAAATATATTTAAACAAACTTAGCTTGGCCTTCAGGCAAAAGGGATCCTATCAAATGGTAAACTTGACCTTGTATCTTAAAAGTAAGCATGAACGGATCTTCTGATAATTATTGAGCACCAAAGGATCATTTGAAACGCACTACTATAAGAGCGAATATTGTCTAATAACAGTTTACATTGCACCACAGAATACATAATAGTAGCTAAACGCTAATTGCACAGTATGTTCCTCTAAAAGTAGTGATTTTTTGAAAGGTTCCGGTGTATCTTCAAACGAAAGCCGACTCGCCTTACTACACTTTAAAGCATTACAAAAAGAAAATACTACGTTAATATCGCCTATACAGAAAATGATCTGTAATCAATTGTGAGGTTATAAGCAAACCCACTTTTATATTTGTCAGACCACACCACCGAATTCGTAGATTGTTTACCTCAAGACATTAAGACTATGACGAAATCTGTCTGCAGTAAGAGCATATATAGTAGTATAGAGTAATAGCGAGAGGCCCATTCGTACGTTTCCAGAGACCGAATAGTTTCAATTCTTAATCTTTCATTAAGCAAACTTATTAATCGTTCTTGTCTCATATAATTGTAATATTCGCGTCCCTACTCTAGTCATTGCTTATGCTCATGTTCATCTTATTATGATGCACCCTATCATTTGTCAAACGGTCTTCATATTGAGTAAAGTTTCAGATTCTCGAGATAAAATATGACTGTCGTGATCAGTAGTGAGACGAAATTCCCTCTCAGTGAGGGTTTCGGTCTCACGGGATAGTACAATATGCCGTTTGCGATCAGCTGTGTGACGTCATACCCTCTCAGTGAAGGTTCGGTCTCACGGGATAGTAGGGGAGACCGGGTTTGGTTGTCTCACGGGTTGGATGTCACAGCGGTCTTAATACAAAACTGAGCTAACGAATAAGTCTGTTGACCAGCGTGGCTAGAGCGATACAGTGACAACGCTGTCCCCACTTCGCGTCAGACCGCCCCGATCTGCCGTGAGGGCCTCACACGTGTTTATTGTTTTCGCACAGATTTTTTATGATATGAGGACCGAATATGCTCCTCATAACATCACTTTTTGTGAACGAAACGACAGCGCGGTTTAATTCAATGCCAACACCATCAGAAAAAGGATTATTTTTAATTGTGAAAAAATGTATTATGATTTACACTACATATTAACACTCTTTTAACATTTAAAATAAAATATAAGTCTGTGAGTGTGTAAAAATAAATCCAGCTAATTACATATTAAACTTATGTTTATAATTTGGTATACGACATGAAAATATATTAATTGTCAAGCAATAATAATACAGATTAATACTGAACATAAGTATAATAGATATTAAGTAGTATTAGTTAAAATATACTTTGACTACTTTGACTGTTAGTTAAAGTTTATTTTTACTAACAACATGTAAATGAAGAAGAAATAATAATTACCAACGAACTAACCTTTTCTATAATACATAACACGGCACATTTTTCAAATTATCTTGCTCAACTCTACTAAAAAATTTGAGGGTTTTGTTGGAACTTTAATATGTAAAAACTATGATATATCTAAACTACGATACAACTTGCATGCGGAAATGCTCATTACAATTGTGAATCTAAAGAATAACTAACAACATACTGTTCAATTTTATTGAGCTGATGAATATCTTTTGCCTGGAAGAAATCACCGTCGCCTAACAAATATAATGTGTTTTCTTATAAAACCGTTACATAATTTATTTTATCTACTTAAATAATGAAAATGATATATTTATAAAATATAAAACATATTATGTAAAATGATTAAAAATAAATAAATGAAGCAACTACGATTCAAAGAAAACATCTTTTTCAGTGTGAAAATGCTCTAAGCAATCCTGGATGATGAACTGTATATCATGTACCTACTCTGATCCCAGTACGGTCGGTACGTCGATAGCCATAACGATAAATATTATAATCAGATAACCGCAAAGTCAAAATAAAAACATTACTTGTAAAGTTGTGAGTGCAAAATTTACGTTTCATTTGGCAATAAAATTTTTTCCGTACTAAAACGTAGTAGTTTGATATGTGGTTGGCTGCCCCTCCTCTCCTTCCTGAAAAATATCCTCCAAAATTTCCCGATTACTAATTCCAATGATTGAACCATTGGACGTTGGACATTAACTTCAGTCAAAAATTGACGAAGCGGATGTTTACTAATTTCCACTTAATCCTCGCTGCTACTGTCTTTATCATCAAATCATCAATTTTCAAGTGGTGTAGTAAAAATATCAGCAGAAATCGTCTTCCAAAGGCGATATAATTTTATATTAGCATTGAATCTGTAAATAAAAAAATCAAAAGTTAACTGTAAATCTATAAAAAAAGCTACTTACAAATAAAATTTTATCAAAAACTTCTGTTCCCAATGCACCTCAAAATAATAAAAGAATCATTCATTTCATTTCATTTCATTTCAATAAATACCTGTAAGTAACAACTTACCTTTTGTGGGAACGCATGATGGTGAAAATTCACAAAACACGAAGATTGCATTTGATATTTTTGGTTTTATGGCATTCAATTGCTTTATAAATATCACTACATAGTATGAAAAAAGTCGCTTTCTGTGTCCCTATGTCCCTATGTCCCTTTGTATGCTTAAATCTTTAAAACTTCGCAACAGATTTTGATGCGGTTTTTTTAATAGATAGACTGATTCAAGAGGAAGGTTTTAGTACATAATTTATTAGGTTTTAGACAAAGCGGACGAAGCCGCGGGCGGTAAGCTAGTAAATTTATAAAACACGAAGATTTTTAAAATTGTAACTAATGAACACAACAATATATTAGTATACTCTTTGGAACACAATCATTAGATTAACTGTAGATAATGGTGTCTATTTTTACTTAAAATAATAAACATCTACCCTCACTTTAAAAAAAAGTAGTTTATTATTTACACGAAATATATCTTATAGGGAACGGAAGATATGGGTTAAAGAGTTAAATAAATAAATAACATAATTATATTTAAATTATTAATTTTTAACATTGTGTTCAGTAGTGTTAACATGTAAATTGATATGATTTTTACGAAATCTCATAGATGGCGCTGTTACAAAATTAACATTATACAACTTACATTCTTTAAGCTATGTTTCTCTTCCCAAGTTACTTAAATGGCATAATTTTTATAGTGTCAATATAGATATTGTCAAACAACATTTATATATGCGTCATTTGATTATTAATTTCCAATAGTTAACGTGTAAATTGATTTGATTTTTATAACATTTAATAGATGGCGCTGTTTCTAATTTGTCTTTATACTACTAAATTCATTAAACTGTTTCTCTGCCCAAATTACGTAAATGACATAGTTTTTATTTTGTAAAGCTAGATAATAGCATGGCTTACTCGAAACCAACATTTAAACATGAGTCTTTAGATTGTACGCTGTCGTAATACACGGAATACGTAAGAAAAATAAAGGTTCACAGCTCCTCCCCCGTGGGTGATAGCTTGATAATATGTAGCCTATAGCCTCACCCGACCTGTTAGTAATATTCATGCAAAATTTGAAGTCAATCTATGCAGTACTTTTCGAGATTAGCTCGGACAAACATACAGACAAACAGACAAACAGACAAACAGACAAACAGACAAACAGACAAAAATTCTAAAAACTATGTTTTTGGCTTCTATATCGATTATAGATCACGGCCCAGGTATTCTTTTAAAAAAATATTCAATGTACAGTTTTGACTTTCCTACGATTTTATTATATGTATAGATAAAGACGTGACTGACAATTTATGTATGTCCCGTTTCCATGTGAAAACCTCATTCAAAACTAGGGAATAATATTTTAATAATTAATTGGACTAAAAAAAATTACTCTACAACTTTACCGAGTGTACAATGTACATCTACCTTGCATCAACCCTAGAAGCTAGTTATTTAAAAAAATTAAAGAATTTTATTATCCTAATGTTTTCGTTCAAAACAAAATTTCATTTTGGAATACCCTTCCCTTTCGACATGATAACGAACAATAGACAATATCTGTCTGTAAATGAATGCGTAGTTTTTTGTTTACAAAAAGGTCAATGCCGTTGCATCTTTTTTATTTTTTATTTGGGCCTCGATCGGGATGACATTTAGTATGGGAAGCCTAAGAAACAGGTACATGAACACATTTATTGATTCAGATGTATATTATATATAAAGAATTTAAAGTTTACATAAATCTATGCTCGTACATACATACTCGCTACATAGTATAAAACAAAGTCGCTTTCTCTGTCCCTAATCCCTATGTCCCTTTGTATGCTTAAATCTTTAAAACTACGCAACGGATTTTGATGCGGATTTTTTTTTTAAAGATAGAATGATTTAAGAGGACGTTTTAGTATATAGTTTTTTAATCAAGGTTTTAGACAAAGCGGGCGAAACCGCGGGCGGTAAGCTAGTGATATTATAAAGCTAAAGAGTATGTTTTAACGAACTAATCTCATGAACTACAGCTTAGACATCACCAAATAAATTACGAGGCACATTAGCCAGTAGGTATCTTCGAGATTTAGCTCTCATCCCCAGTCTCGAAATCAAAGCCTACAAAAAGTTTATATGTATGTACGTTATTTTCCGGCTCTACAATTATCTCTTTGCAGAAAATCATCTTTTAACGATTACTTAATATTATAACTTCAGTAACTCTATCTGAATGTTATATTATATTTCTTCGGATATAGGCATTAGGTATGTGATAGCCAACATTCTGACAAGCCGGTAAGCCGTATCGATCGGATACGGAAGCCCTTCGCCACGTGACATCAGTTAACTAACCTTAGGATGCGAGGTATTTAACACTTGACTTGCGACATATTAATAAATTAGGGTGATTAGCCCGTCTGAAGTTTAGGGGCTTTGTTTTCGGCTATGACAGGTAGGTCGCGGACGAATTCTACCAATACCCGTGGCCCCCCGTCATTGACGGGGACACGGAACACAGTGGAAAAGGAGACATGGTTACGATTCAATTACCTAGTATAAAGCTGTAAAGACTAATGCTAGCGTTAGCTACTATTAAGTATTATGTGCTAATGCTTTGCCAAATATAGGGGCTGTTCAGTGACAATTTGTGTTCATTAGATTCTCATTTATAAGCGATATCATATCACTTACTATACAGATTGTCACCTTTAAGAGCTAGCGCGCGCAAGAGCAACCTTTGTCTCCACAACTATTTTGTCTCTCCCATCAACTCTAGTAAGAAAGTGCGCGCACGTAGCGACGCAACTCCCCATAGAGTTGATGGGAGAGACACAATAGTTGCGGAGACAAAGGTTGCTCTTGCGCGCTAGCTCTAATTATTATTGTCACAGTTGAAATATTTTATTTCCCACATTACTCATTTTAGCCCTTTAGGCGTTAATGTTTAATATCAATTTATTGAAGTGAAACTTCTCAAGCCCTGAGAAGTAACTCAAGTGTAAAAATGAAATTTAAACTTTTTAAAACATATTGACAGACTGGTTTGTTTAACCTTCGAAAAAGAATGAGATTTTACTTTTATATTAATCTTCTTATCAACATTATATGATTAAATTAATAATGTTATGCATTTTTAAGGTTTTATTGTACTCAACCTTGTTTACATATTACACGCACCAAAATTCATTTTGCACTACAAAAACAGCATGTACATAAATATCAAGGTCCACACTTTGGCCATACCATGTATACCACCATAAGTTCAAATTACTTAATCTCAAACTTAATTAATCATGCATAAAGTTAATCAATGTAACTTAATCAATTTCTTCACAGATGGATTTCTTAAAGAATATCATATCCTCTACGACTACTAGAGTCTAGACCGAACTTTATTGCACCTTATCGTATGGTCTATTTTGTATTGTAACTATACTATTAAATCAACAATACATCTACGTATTATAATAAAATATCAACATACCTATAGGTAATTCATTTATTTTTTGTTGATTGTGAAACCTACGTAGAATTCTTATAAATAAAAGTAAAACTTCATTCACGACCTCCACGCAAGCTAGCATACTGAGATATAGTAGGTACTACAAAGAAATAACACAAATGCAATACATACTACATAATTATTCAGACATTAAAATAAGCAGGTAATAACTGTTGGCATGTACAATTATTATAGACAGTGCTGGTATTGAAAAACATTTCAATAATTAGTACCTCGAGGCAGTTGTAGATGTGAATGACAATATTTTACACGTGTTTTCATGCAAATAACTTGCTATTCTAAGAATATTTACTTACACAATATTTATATTTGCAGTGTATTGCACCTTATCGTATGGATTTAGCGTCTTCTCTCGTAACCTGGTGGTATTTATATTATTACGGATTATAATGCAGATTTGGTGAATATTTACTAAGTATGATATTCTTCACAAGAATATGTACCTTCTCATATTGTTTTTATTTGATAAGTGCAGTGAGTCGTTTGAATGAGTTGGTGTTTCGGCAATATATTCCTATCATCCCTATTAGTCGATTCGTAAAAGCCCTAATAAGAATGAAATTTGTTTTATGTTGATAAAAAAAAAAGTTTTTTTACATCACTAACTTTCATACCTAATAATGAAGAGTATTAGGTAGAAAATCTTCCAATATGTTGAATGTTCTGTCTTCTAAACTGTGTATGTAAACATGTATCTCTGTAATTGTAACATTAATTCCAATTTTCATAGTGTGACCTTATCGCTTGGAATGATCTCTATACCTTTATAAAGGACAATATTGAATAACCAAGCAGGTGCAATTTGACTAGGTAGCTAATTTTAGTAAAATTGTGGATGAATGAACAGTTGTTTCCCGTAGAAAAAAAATATCATACTGATTTATATACCATTTAGCACCTGTGTTAATGATTGTATTATTTGTTTATTATACATAAATGACAAGTACATAGAAGAATATAGGTAAATATAATATTTAAGTATGACAATGTTCACCCAAAATTATTGGCTTATTAAAGTATCATTATTGTAGAATTTTTAATTATTATTGCAACTTGCGTAATATATTTAATTTAACGATAAATGGTTCAATGTTTTCTCCGAATCAATTAAGTAATTTTGTCATTTTATTCAAATTATAACGCATTGCACATTCTGTGATTTATTTCACAATTTTTTTAAGTACCTATATTCTATAATTCTATAAAAGCCAGTCCAGCCAAAGACAGCTTTTTCCGCAAAAAGCTTTATTTCTGCAAATTTCTGAACCTAAAATAAACAGTTTGTTCATAAAATAAATGTTTATAAACAAACCTGTTTAGGAAAAGTTATATTTGCATTATAATTTATATATATATTGTATTAGATACCTACATTAACTGCTTTGATAATGCTGCTACTTACTACTACTGTACTTATGTCACTTATGTCAAATCAAAATATTATAGGACACCAAATCGAGACAAGTGTCTTCTAATGCGCAATTCTTTCCCAACACAGATATTTAAACAGGTGTCTATTTTTTTCCTGTAGATAGGAAGGTACTCTATGTTATGTTACCTGATATATTCCTCGCATGAATACGCGGTCGACGCCCTATGATTGGTCGGTTGGAACGTATTTTACAATTTAGTATGAGAAAGAGCTTATTTGAAACTTGTTCTTATCGTGTCTCTTGATTCTGTTTCAGAAATATCGTTGGATATTGTAAATTTTTCAGATTGAATTGTAGATAAGGCGTACAAGGTACCGTACCGTACCTATACATATAGATACCTAATTAGTAATCCATACTAATATTATAAATGCGAAAGTAACTCTGTCTGTCTGTCTGCCTGTTACTCAATCACGCCTAAACTACTGAACCAATTTGCATGAAATTTGGTATGGAGATATTTTGATACCCGAGAAAGGACATAGGCTACTTTTTATTGCGAAATATGTACCACGGGTGAAGCCGGGGCGGATCGGTAGTTACCTATATTTGTTATTGTTTACTTACTATAATAATTGTACATACCCATTCTCTTTCTAAATGTTTTATGTGTCTTTATTGCCTTGACAGTTAAGTTTATTGGTATAATTAATTTAAAAAGTGCCTATCTCAATTCACATCGATAATTAATAATACAATTAAGATTCAATCTGCAATTACTAAATGGACTTTGATACACTTTAATTGTTTATACTTACTTTCACTTTACCTATTTATGAAAATCATGTTGTATCAAGATCAACAAAAATACACTTTCGATGAAATCATGAAAATAGACAGAATTAAAAATTAAAATCAAATTTACTTAACCAAACGGACATCCAAAATTTTAAACAACGATCAACAATCAACGATAAACTTATTTACTAGCGTTCTGGTGTTTTCCAACATTTTATGAAATTGTATTCAAATAGGATTAGAATAAGCGTTCGATACTATGTTGTATGGATTCACTCTATTGTACACTATGTCTTTATACTACGAGCTACCAACCCGTCAGTATTCCGAGAATCATTTATAACGATTACAGCGATGGACCGACCGACGAAATGTTGGCCAAAGAATGATATTGAATGAAGATTTTGCAAGTGAATTATAAAACGAGGGTGTGTTTTGTTTGATTTTGATGTTCGTGAAAATATTAATGGAGGAATAGAAATGTAGGACAAGATTATTAGACTATGAGTCTTATACGATTATTTTTTGAAGTAGGTACCTAACTATCTATTGTAATATTTCAGCCTTTCTGCGATAACACTCGGTGGATATAATTTGAAGCTAACTTTTAATTCATAAATAGGTAAACATCGTAATTTTTGTTCTCAATACAAATATTGTTTTAAATAAGTATTGTTTTCGCAAAAAGGTAATTTCACCAATTTTGGTTAGGTAAAGCAATTCTCCTCGCGCCCGAAATAACTCAAGGTTAACTTAACATTTTATAAAACTAGGTATTAACATTGTTCCAACAATAAATTGTATATGATAATATCTAAGTTCTGTAAGTCTAGGAATTCTTTAAAGATAAAAAAAAACATATTATATATAGGTATTATTAAATCCCACGACTCGACAACCTTAGAGCACATTCACTTTGAAGAACAGGAAATGAGCATTTGTACTGAATTAGACACAATTCATTGAATCGCTCTCCAAATCAATCGACTTTGTAATAATAAATATTGATTGTTATAAGTATTTGACAATCTGTTCTGTAAAAAATTCGTTAGATAAAAAAGAGCGTGTGTGCCGAGCACACGTGTCAGAAGTGGAACTTATATGTCAAGATTCAAAGATACCACAATCGTCGCCTTACTCCATGACGTGACGGTAATACCATGACGCGACCTTGAAATTTTGCTCACAACGCGCCTAAAGAAGTTTCACTTGAAAAGCTCTGTCGAAAAGAACGGTAGTTTTCATTTCTAGTCTTATTAAACATTATATTTATTGGTGCATTTTAAATATTTATGTACCTACATGTTGTACATAAAAACATGGACTACCTATACGAATTAACATTTAAAATTATAATGTGCATATTTCTAACGTGAGTTTTTCACAGGTTCGACTCGCATTCTGGGTTTATGAGGCTTGAGGCTCTCCCATCGTTTATTAACCTGTTTCTTATCTTTATCTTATAAAATAGGTAGACTCTGGCTTGAACAAGTCAAGCCTCATATTATTATAGTAACTAACAGAGTTCAGAATAAATGTATAAAAAATCATAGTTAATTGAAGATAGATTTAGAAATAATGTAGGTATACATATATACCACTCGTAGCAAAACAATTAGTATATAAATCAATACATTTATTAAATATCAAAGCAATGATACAATTATTTAATACGATCGCACATTAGAGAGGCATTCAAAAACTCGTGGGACGAGCGCATTATCAAAACTAGTTATTAAGTTTTTATAGACCGACCGGCCAGTGACTGATGAAATTGGAATATTTGGCCTTGTATCTACTACTATTATTATATACTTAACATTTTATGATATCTTTGAATATAATTTCGGCATTTTTTTTAAATAGTCACATTATTGTCGAAAAAAATTGCAACAAGTTGAATTAACTTTTCTGTGAAAAAAGAGAAAATAAATTTCAGTGGTTTCGATTTTTTATAGTTACATAGTCCAATAATTTTAGTTGTTAATAAAAGTTTGTATATAACTTGAACTCAAGAACTTTTGAAAAGTGTACCAAAGTATGTAAGCTTTAAACCTATTCACAACGTAGGCTTTTTTAATTAATATATTCCTATGTTCCGCCTCTGAGTTATTCATCAGACTGATCTCATGCTAATAAGGTATTTTTGTACTTAATTTTAAGGTTTAATTTCATAACGCAAATATTTTATTGTGTAATATTTCCAATGAAGAAATTTATACTCATCACGTTAGTTTAATGCGCCACCCAATTTGTAGCAAAAAACAGAGAAAATTAGCTTGTTGTCTGCAGTTTGCTTGATTGCTGCAAATTAAAAACTAATAACTTTGGATGACAGTGCTAAAAGTTTTTAATGCAGTTGAGAATACTTTAGATTTGGAGAGGAATTTTACTACTTTAGATTAGTGGATGAGACTAGTTCTACTACTATCTTCGGCTTTTCCACGTTGATGAGAAATTTCGAATTCTGATATAGATAATAATTTATTCATCGAGATTTCCATAGGAAACCATTTTTAATTTAAGAAATTATTTTTAACAGAACGACAGATAGGCATCATAGAATATTTCGTAGATAAGTAAGATAAGGATGTAGATTTTAAATGAAGACTGATCAAGCTGACAAATGACCAGTTTTTTTTCAGATCGATCGATCGATTTCAGATTACCTATAGATAGTGTGAAAACTGATTACACTTTTCTAGCCACAAAATTAAAAATTTTAAAACGTACTTACTTTCAATCATAATTTAAAGATATAAGAACCACTGAATGTTATTCGACACAAACTTAGTTATTTATGGCGAACGGTCGATGGGTTCTTAGTATAGATGGTTAAGTATATTTTTCCTCGATTTCTTAGCTATTTACCATATTGTATTAACTAAAGTTTACATCCAGACTCCAGTTATCATCAGATCAGAGTGCAGTTAAATAACCGGTTATAACGTGCATGCCTCGGCCAGCGTGATTCGGTATAATTCCACGCTAGTGCGCGAACTGATTGTCAGGTGATTTCATTTCCTGACTTTTTGCATCTTTTGCTTGACAATTTTATAACCGTAATGAATAGGCTTATTTTAAAAACAAGAAGGAAACCTGTTTTTGGGTATGAAATAAAAAAAGAAATTCCTTAAATACCTATTCAAAGTATAATTATGGATGATCTGTTATTTGATGTAAGAATATGCAATGCAAACGTTAGCTAGTTATTTAGTCAATCAATGGAAAGCCTAGCCTCTTCATTAAAAGCACAGTCGCCACTTATCTAGCGGACAGTGGACTAGTGCAATTCGGCTACACTACTGCAGTGTAAGATGTAACCTATTCAAAATTTTAAACTTCCGTTCGAGCCTTCACAATAATATTCCTGTATGAAATTCTTGTGGTTAACTCAGACATGTGTATAAAATATATACATTATACAACGGTCACCTTACATTATGACAAGTGGTTTCATACATATAAAATTTTACTATCAATTCTTCATTTTATATCTAACTGTATTTGAATTTAATTATGTTTCAAATAATGATTTTAAATCAAAACACTAAGAAACTTGCGATAAAACCATAAAAACAGTTCTCATAGGAATATATTATACCTATAAACTTAACAAGAGCTTTCGGATAAGTTCGAAATAGTCAAACCGGAACGTATCCGGTAGTTGCGACTTGAGAAATAGGGCTTTCAAAATTAATAATAAGGTCGTTAATAGTTCTCGTGAAAAGCATTATACTTATTTAAGTATTCATTAATAATTACTTGCTTATATTACTCTGGTTTTTAAGACAAGATTACTTCTTGAAGTTGCATAATTTACATATAATTACTCACGTGGTGATACGTAATGAAGGGAGACGTAAGGCCACATTGTACCTATATGTAGTAGAATTTATAGTTTTATTGCATATCAATACGAATTAATTATAAACACTATTAAATACGCTATGTCATATAACAATTATTTTATTGATAGATTCAATTAAAACGATCTTACAAACTGTTATGAAATCTACGATAATAACTGATCGTAGTTAGACATTTTTTACCTTTTCATCGTTAATTGGCAACTAAAAGCCTTTTTTTATGTATTCTGTGAAAAAAAAATATACCTGCGGAGAATTATTATAGGTGACCCGCTGTTGATCCACAGAGGAGGTAATTAGAGGCTCGTGTTCTTCCGATCCGGCAGTCATCTTGATTTTTAACTTTTATCCAATTAAAAAAAAAATTAAAACACAAACATCACACACAATCCAGTAAACAGGTTGCACTATTGTTTATGGTTGTTGCTATGGGGTATCTACTTGGCGGGAAGTAGGGACGGTGACAACGCGCGCTCGTCCACAGAGCGATGCGTTCTGATAGACGTTCCACGCGGTACTGTGTGACTCCGCGGAAAACAACGCTTCCACCTCCAAGGATTGTGAACACAATTTTACTATTTTGTTGGTCAATATTGAAACATTGATAACAATTACTAAATGAGACGAGGCTCTCATTTTAATTACAACACATCGCTACTGAGTAGATATGCGACGATGGAATCTCGACGTCGAAAGAATTAGTATTGTTCTAAGCCCTTCGAAGGTTTCTTCGTAAGAATTCCGAGCGTCATTTGACTGGTCTCGTTAGTTACGCAAGATCTCGATAAAAGGTTACAAATCAAAGAGGTCACTATGTATAATATGTTTATTCAAAAAAAATCATATTTGAGATAGCAAATAAAATTACTCGGTAAATTATTTATACAATAAACAAATATCCTTTACATATCTTCTGTAACTCGTATATGATAAATGACACAACAAAGGAACTATTATTGTATACAGACTTGAGATGTATCGTGAAACTTAAATAACCTTAAAACATAGCTAATATAGTCGTTTTAAAAATAAACCTTAGAAACTATATCTCTCGTACCGTACGTTCAAAATATTTGGTGAATTCTATACAAAGATTCAACGGTTTCCGACCAAACAAACAAAATATTAAGGTGCTACTTCATAACGTTCATTTGACTTAATAAATGGTGGGATTTGTAAGGAAATAAACAGACTTATTCTATGTAAACAGATAGGCTATAGTGTATAATTATATTGTATGAGACTTAAAAGTAATATGGGAATCTATTTCAATGTACAGTACAATTCAACAACAAATTACTATGTAAGGGATTTGTCATAGTTTTTGTTTAGATATATAATGTATAGGTATATAATGCTATGAACACTGAAATCGGACTTAGACTAGCTAAATATTGTTATATTTATCGAACACAAAAAGAGAGTGTGTTATAACTACAGGTGCTATAAAAATAATCGAAAGCTTAAACGGATGAAAATTCGATAGTTTATGAATTTATTATTAATTAAAAATGCTTGTTTCCCGATCTATTTTCATATTAACCTATAAAAAACATTAACGTTTTAGGTAGCACCTTAAAAATATTCAACTAAAAACAGGCTCCCATAATTTTATAAAATATAAATAAAGACAGTATTTACATTGCACAAACGTATCTCGTGTACTTAAACTTAAACCTTTTTAAGACAATAAACATTATATTTAGCACTATACGGAAGCGATCTTGGTTATACACGCCGAAAATCTTTTAGCTACCTATAACGATTCGATATTATAATGTATCGGGATATAATTATCAATAATATACAGGGTTGATTTTTAATTTAACACGAATTAGCGTTATTATATTCACGACAAACAAATGCAAAACATTAAATTTGTTTTTTTTTGCTCGACACTCATATAACGTAGTTAACAAAACTATAAAAAGAAGTAAATTTAATACGTCATCTATAAAATTGGTAAAGATGGTAATGATAATATAACAACGATTGTATTCAGCAAGACGTAAAAAGATAAGTGAGAAAAGAAAGCTTTATTCTTGAAACTGGAATAGTGAATGAACCATCTATTATTATTTTATGATGTCAATGACATATACAAACATTTTTTTAAATAAACGTAAATATCGCTCATATAAAGTTTTCATATACCTGTACTATATTGAAATCCACTAATTCGTATAAAAATAAAACTATTAACAAACCTATTGCAAAATACTTAAACACAATACCCTAAAGTTCAGTACACGACACCATGAGGTAGCCAGACGTTATAAAAAATTAAAAACAAAAAAACTCCAACCCTACATTATAATACTGCTACACCTATGATAACTATACCAACTACCTTACATCATGGTTCGTATTAAAAAAGCTAATCAACGCGTTCGCTACTTACACATAAAACTTGCCAATGAGAGCGTTTCACTAAATTTAAATTAACGTCGGGTTCGAGCGGTGGCAGCCCTTACAATAACCTTTTCGATATCTAAAACATAAAAAAAATCTATAAATAACTCGAGTATACGGCACCTAAATCTAACGAGCCGATGGCTCAAACAAAATCTACCCTTAAAGTACGAAAATACGATTGAAATTTCACTGTATCCCTTTCGTCTCGTTTAGTTATTAAGGACGCGTTTACGAATCTGACAAAAATAAGCAGTTTTTCGATGCATTTTGCGGCAAAATAATACAAAACCAAATTTGACTAATAATTACCATAGATAGATTACTCCTTAATCTTTAAATGGTAGGAATTATTTAATCGAAAATTTTGGTTTATAATATTGTAAAAAATAATTTCCGTTGCCTCTTCACACAAAATTGACAATATCGTGATGAATATAGAAGCATTTTTCTATTATTTAATAAAATAAATTTACTTATTTAAAAATATTTTAAGTAAGCAGACATGTCCAACTCAAAAAGGTAGGAACTAAAACTATCAAAATGTTACAAATAAGCTGAGAAAAAAATTAAAATCAAATCTTATTTTTTCACATATTTAACTGTAACGCGTGATACTTATTGCATGGAAATAAGGGTTATTTTATTTGACACTATCTTGATTTATTGTACAAAAATTTGTAATGAAATATTTTAGTAATTTAGTCGGCGCTCGGACGCCTTTGTGAGTAGACGCTGTGACGCTTGTAGGCAGCTCCTCGTTTACGAAAAGATCGCTGTACGTATACAAAATATTTGACCTAATAAACTTGATCATTGACGCATTCTGCACCGACAACCAAGGCACACCAAGGAAAGATTTTATTTATAGTTTTTCATACTTATGGGATTATAAATTTCATATTTAGTTTCTGACTTGATGGAGTTACCTGCATGTGTACTTCGAAGACTGCTACTGGAACTAATAGACGAGTAGAGCTAGGTGTGCCGAGTTTGGGCTCGTTTTGTTAGTTATGTTGAGACCTTACCTCCGGACTTGATGGAGTGACCTGCAGGTGTACTTCGAAGACTGCTACTGGAACTAAAAGACGAGTAGAGCTAGGTGTGCCGAGTTTGGGCTCGTTTTATTAGTTATGTTGAGACCTTACCTCCGGAATTGATGGAATGACCTGCAGGTGTACTTCGAAGACTGCTACTGGAACTAAAAGATGGTTAGAGCTAGGTGTGCCGAGTTTGGGCTCATTTTGTTAGTTATGTTGAGACCTTACCTCCGGACTTGATGGAGTGACCTGCAGGTGCATTTACAAAATATGTTTTATTAATTAATGTAATAATATAGTGTCGACTTATAAAAATACTACAGGTTTGCCGGCAGCTTCGCCTGCATCATTTTTAAATTTAACCCAAATTCGGCGCCATTTTGAAATTCTTTGTTAATTGACCGATTTCGTTCAAAATCGATATCTGAGGATCCTTAGGATCACAAAACAGGAAACTGTTACCAAAATTGAAAAAAAGTCAACGCCATTTTGAAATTTTCTGTTATTGTACCGATTTCGTTCAAAATCGATATCTGAGGCTCCCTGGGATCGCAAAACAGGAAACTGGTACCAAAATTTTAAAAAGTCAGCGCCATTTTGAAATTCTTTGTTATTGTACCGATTTCGTTCAAAATCGATATCTGAGGCTCCCTGGGATCGCAAAACAGAAAACTGGTACCAAAATTTTTAAAAGTCAGCGCCATTTTGATATTCTTTGTTATTGTACCGATTTCGTTCAAAATCGATATCTGAGGCTCCCTGGGATCGCAAAACAGGAAACTGGTACCAAAATTGAAAAAAAGTCAACGCCATTTTGAAATTTTCTGTTATTGTACCGATTTCGTTCAAAATCGATATCTGAGGCTCCCTGGGATCGCAAAACAGGAAACTGGTACCAAAATTTTAAAAAGTCAGCGCCATTTTGAAATTCTTTGTTATTGTACCGATTTCGTTCAAAATCGATATCTGAGGCTCCCTGGGATCGCAAAACAGGAAACTGGTACCAAAACTTTTAAAAGTCAGCGCCATTTTGAAATTCTTTGTTATTGTACCGGTTTCGTTCAAAATCGATATCTGAGGCTCCCTGGGATCGCAAAACAGGAAACGGGTACCAAAATTTTAAAAAGTCAGCGCCATTTTGAAATTCTTTGTTATTGTACCGATTTCGTTCAAAATCGATATCTGAGGCTCCCTGGGATCACAAAACAGGAAAATGGTACCGAAATTTAAAAAAGTCAACGCCATTTTGAAATTTTCTGTTATTGTACCGATTTCGTTCAAAATCGATATCTGAGGCTCCCTGGGATCGCAAAACAGGAAACTGGTACCAAAATTTTAAAAAGTCAGCGCCATTTTGAAATTATTTGTTATTGTACCGATTTCGTTCAAAATCGATATCTGAGGCTCCCTGGGATCGCAAAACAGGAAACTGGTACCAAAACTTTTAAAAGTCAGCGCCATTTTGAAATTCTTTGTTATTGTACCGGTTTCGTTCAAAATCGATATCTGAGGCTCCCTGGGATCGCAAAACAGGAAACTGGTACCAAAATTTTAAAAAGTCAGCGCCATTTTGAAATTCTTTGTTATTGTACCGATTTCGTTCAAAATCGATATCTGAGGCTCCCTGGGATCACAAAACAGGAAAATGGTACCGAAATTTAAAAAAGTCAACGCCATTTTGATTTTTTTGTTATTGTACCGATTTCGTTCAAAATCGATATCTGAGGATCCTTAGGATCACAAAACAGGAAACTGTTACTAAAATAAAAAAAGTCAACGCCATTTTGAAATTTTTGTTATTGTACTGATTTCGTTCAAAATCGATATCTAAAGATCTCTAGGATCACAAAACCGGAAACTGGTACCAAAATTTTAAAAAATCAGCGCCATTTTGAAATTCTTTGTTGTACCGATTTCCTTCAAAATCGATATCTGAGGATCTACGATCGCAAAATAGGAAACTGGTACCAAAATTTAATAAATTCAGCTGGTAAAGAAGCAAAATATACAATTCTTGCAGTTTCTATGTCAGTTAACTGTCGAATCTTTCTGCCAGCGTAACCAGCAGAGCTGAGTTTGATCCTAAGGATCCTCAGGTATCGATTTTGAACGAAATATGTCAATTAACAAAGAATTTCATAATGGCGCCGAATTTTTTAAATTTCGGTACCATTTTCCTATTTTGTGATCCCAGGGAGTCTCAGATATCGATTTTGAACGAAATCGGTACAATAACAGAAAATTTCAAAATGACGTTGTCTTTTTTTCAATTTTGGTAACAGTTTCCTGTTTTGTGATCCTAAGGATCCTCAGATATCGATTTTGAACGAAATCGGTACAATAACAAAGAATTTCAAAATGGCACTGACTTTTTAAAATTTTGGTACCAGTTTCCTGTTTTGCGATCCCAGGGAGCCTCAGATATCGATTTTGAACGAAATCGGTACAATAACAAAGAATTTCAAAATGGCGCTGACTTTTTAAAATTTTGGTACCAGTTTCCTGTTTTGCGATCCCAGGGAGCCTCAGATATCGATTTTGAACGAAATCGGTACAATAACAAAGAATTTCAAAATGGCGCTGACTTTTTAAAATTTTGGTACCAGTTTCTTGTTTTGCGATCCCAGGGAGCCTCAGATATCGATTTTGAACGAAATCGGTACAATAACAGAAAATTTCAAAATGGCGTTGACTTTTTTTCAATTTTGGTAACAGTTTCCTGTTTTGTGATCCTAAGGATCCTCAGATATCGATTTTGAACGAAATCGGTACAATAACAAAGAATTTCAAAATGGCGCTGACTTTTTAAAATTTTGGTACCAGTTTCCTGTTTTGCGATCCCAGGGAGCCTCAGATATCGATTTTGAACGAAATCGGTACAATAACAGAAAATTTCAAAATGGCGTTGACTTTTTCAAATTTTTGTAACAGTTTCCTGTTTTGTGATCCTAAGGATCCTCAGATATCGATTTTGAACGAAATCGGTCAATTAACAAAGAATTTCAAAATGGCGCCGAATTTGGGTTAAATTTAAAAATGATGCAGGCGAAGCTGCCGGCAAACCTGTAGTATTTTTATAAGTCGACACTATATTATTACATTAATTAATAAAACATATTTTGTAAATGCACCTGCAGGTCACTCCATCAAGTCCGGAGGTAAGGTCTCAACATAACTAACAAAATGAGCCCAAACTCGGCACACCTAGCTCTAACCATCTTTTAGTTCCAGTAGCAGTCTTCGAAGTACACCTGCAGGTCACTCCATCAAGTCCGGAGGTAAGGTCTCAACATAACTAACAAAACGAGCCCAAACTCGGCACACCTAACTCCACTCGTCTATGAGTTCCAGTACCAGTCTTCGAAGTACACTTCGGCAAGTACTTGTTTACCAAACAATCACTGTCCAATGAAATTAGATAAATGGTATCTACTTTTGTGACCATTCAACGTTACAAACTTTACAAATCAAAGTAAAGTTAAAAAAAACATAGCAATAAAAATAAGCTCAATTATCAAGTCGTGTCAGTTTACTCATAATTTCGCCGCTTCGCGCATTTCGATGTGTGTGTGAGCCGTGCACGTGTAGTAGTAAGACTCAATACCTAAAATTGATGCGCGTCAATTTGTAAATACGTCCTTAAACGTTATACAATCAGTCTTCCAACTTCATTCCCAAACCATCATTCAATTTAGAAATTACAATATCAAAGTTCCATTACCGCAAAAACATCAAAGAAAATTTATCAGCGAGCACTGTTAAACCATCACTTTAACATTGCATTCGCATCAAATGTTCCAAATGAAAATAATTATTTACCTATATATTTCCATCTTTACCTAGCTCATTCCGCAAGTTTTCACTCGTCATGAAAACGTTCGAGTCGCGCGGACGCAAACCGCACTAATATATCACAGCCAAAATGGCCGCCACACGCTCGTGTACCCTCCGCATTAGGGCTAGTTCTCACAGCGAGTCAACAACCAAGAGAATTTTCTGATTTCGATACTGAAATCCAATTGGTTATTTCAACATTCGCCGTTATTATATGTATAACAGCCCTTGCATCGCATGCACGCATCCACTTTCATTCGTGCGTCGCCATGCGTGCGTGACGTAATCCGACGCTATCTTAGAAATAAGCTAATAAGGCTATTCATATGTGCCTATATCCGATCTAATTTGACCTCTAATACGATGATTATAAAGTGGATAATAGCATTGTGAGAGCTTAGCTAACGATAATTCGACACATCGATTTTGGCTAAAAGCCGGTGTTCTGTGAATATCCTTGATTCTAAATGTCATTATTGGTATCCGCTTTCGATCGCATTCTTAAACACAATATAATGACATAAGTATTAACCAATTACATAATAACTATCTAAATGAATTTTGGCTGTAAATTATTCGTATTCATTAAAGACAAATACCCATTTATTATTATTGTGTACCATAAAATTTATAGAACATATTTATAGCATATTTATATGTATACTTATACGAATATCATGTTTTTTTATAAAACCGTTTAATGACGTCATAATTAAAGCGACATGCTACATCAGTCATACGAACACGTGCATGACATTTGAAAGTATTTTCTCCTACATAAATGCACGGTTACTTTATACATGAATATTATAGTATCGTATTTATTTCATTTCCTTGACTTTTAAGATCATATATATTATATGCTATCTTAGATAAAAATGATTCCAATCTAAAAATATGCACAGAATACCGGCTTGCGCTGTATTATATTTAATTAATTATTATATTATATGTACATAAAAAAAGCATACAAGTTGGGATATTGATGTATATAGATACTCATATATAATAATATATGCTAGCGTTTATACATTAATATACTAGATATGTACCTAACGGATAATACGAATCATTTCCTGAAGATTTAAGACACTGTCACTTAAAACCTCGCCTTTTAACCGCACTATATCAAATTACGAAACGCAAAGACAATCTTTTAATTTAATTAGTATATTATAGTATTATATTTATATGTTTTAAATTCATTGTATATTTATATGTATATTATAAAAATGTGTTTGTCTGTCTGTTTGATATATAGTACGATGAAACGGCTTCGAATCTTAGGCACAATTATTATAATAACGTTGTATATTTAGCTTCAATTTATTTATATTTATATTTACGGCCTTACTAATAAAATGTTACCAATTCGCTTTGCAATGGTAGTTATTGCAATAACCTGTCTTGTTTTAATGGTTGACGTTTCATGTGAGCAAGAGCAGGACACAGCTATGGTAGAAAATGGTAGAAATTTATCCATTGTTTAACTTTTTATTAGTAAGCCCATTATTGTAACTGACAGATATTTCATTTTATAATTTTGGTTTCCCTTCAAAACGTATAACGTATCAAAATTATCGTTTTGACAGTCACACTGTAGACTGCAAATGTGTGTGTTAACGCTTTATGGTTGGCACATTTGTGACTAGCGTTAAAAAAAATTCGCGTTTTTCTGATGAAATTACATCCGTAAACAGCACAATATCTAACCATTTTCTACGAAAGACGATAATCACAAATCCAAAATAATAAAATTACTTTAAGTCAATTTGATTAATGTTGTCAATCTTCGTTGCGTATCGTCCTTGCAGAAAAATACGGACCATTTTTAGGCTGATCGTGCGGGGTGAGGTAAGTGTTTAATTTTGGCGGAGAGTGTCCGTTCTGTAGCTACTATTATGTATTCTGTGCTTATGTGTGATTTAAGTATATAATAACCCATGCTTTTCAAATTTCATTAAAAAAAATTAAGAATCTCATGCGGTCTTTTTTCTACCCAAATATATTGTATGTATTTATATTGTATTTTTTATTTACCCTCCCAGTATATAATAAAGTATTAATGTAATATGTTTATTTTATACGTTTTAAACATAAGCATTCTGCAACCAGAGTATTGTTTAATTATACACAGTTCATATAACAGTGTAAACATTTATTTATGTTTTTAAATGTCCTACATATTTTCCAAAATAAATTAAATTATTTATTGTATCAAAAGAAACTTCTAAATGTTTTGTGGCTGAAAATAAATAAAACTATATTGTTAAGTGCGTTGAGACAATAGTCGGAAATAAGTAGTATGGTGAAGTCCCATGTCCCTTAGTGGGGTAAGGGGCAGATGCATTATACATCTGTTTCACTGATCGATTTTCTTTAGGGACAAGTAGGACCTTCTGTGTCCTGCCAGACTGAGACATTTTTTTTCTCGTTTTTTTTCTCGGAATCGAATAGGACCCCTCGGTTCTACGCTCACGAGTTAACCACTGTACTCGGAAGCGGTCAATTCGGAAATGAGGGTAGGTAGAAAAAAATTATGAAGTTCTCTTAGGATTCAAGAATCATGGAAATGCATAATATACTACTACGTCAAACTGATTACGACAGCTGAATAATTAAATTTTATACTATTACGTCTTGCATTGGGACAAAAAACATTTCTATAATGCATGATTATATAAATGTTTTTTGTCCCAATGCAAGACGTAATAGTATAAAATTTAATTATTCAGCTGTTGCATAGCTTCTATCGCGGGCCTTGAGCGCGGGGACAGAATCGAGAAATTCCGTAACGAAAAAACCTCACGCTCCCCACTCCGACGGGCGGAGGTGTGGCTTGAAGGCAAGCTATGCAATAGCTTTACCGCGGCAGTCCCCGAGTGAAAAAAGACGTGTGTCAACACGTCTTTTTTTAATATAACTAAACAGTATTCCGTTGCAGAATCGAGTAATAATTATAAATTTAACAACCAGAGTACACTATAATATATTACTTCTAACGAATTTTCGACTTCAGATATTCGCAATAATTTAACATCGAGATTAAAAATAGAAGAATATTTCTAGAGATAATAATTTTAGTTATACCAAAGATTGAAATATAAGAGTATCTTTAATATTAATAATTTTGTAACTTTACACAAAATCATCGAAGCATGCATGTTATGATGTCGAATATACTTTACTATATAGCTTCTTTTTCAACTTTTTTAAATTTTTAAGCTTATAATAATCGTTTATTACAGTTAAACCAAAGCTCTTAACAACACTACGGACCCGTTTCACAATCATCAAGTAAGTTAAATAGTATTGCTATCTCTTTCATTTCTTTTTAGTTACATGAGATAGCATTATATTTGTTTAGAAATACTTGAACATTGAAAAACGGGCAAATCATATTCGAATCAAATTCGCTTTGAAATAGAACGTTCGAACGTTATATAATAATTCAAAATCGAGTTCGATTTTCAAAATTTCGAATTTGTAAGCGCACAAAGCGAACCGGTCAAACAGCGTGCATCACGATCACTGACACTCGTTACACTAAACTGAGCTTTATTCTATACACATTAGAGTTCAGTTTACAATGTATGGTGGCATATTATATTGGCTATATTTCAGCCGTTGCACGGATCACTCTGCTATTTCAAAAAATTGAACCTTATTCTATACGCATTAGAGTTTAGTTTACATTCTCTGTGGCATGTTTTTCGACCATTGTTTTTTCTACGTCACCACAGTCAGTTGATACACTAAACTGAGCTTAATTCTAAACGCATTAGAGTTCAGTTTACAATATCAGTGGGCTGTAGTTCGACGGCTATATTCAGCCGACGCACAGACTATCAGCTGTGAACATAACTGACCTAATTCTATACGCATTAGAGTTCACTTTACAATGTATGCGGAGTATATTTCGACGGTCGCGCTCAATCGATACACAAAACGGACCTTATTCTATACACATTAGAGTTCATTTCACAATGTTTGTGGATGTGTTTCGACTATCACTCTCAATCGATACACAGAACCGACCTTATTCCATACGCACTAAAGTTCATTTTACAATATCTGCGGCATACATTTCAACAATTGTTTTTATCATCACACTGCCAGTTGATACACAAAACTGACCTTATTCTATACGCACTAGAGTCCACTTTACAATGTCTGTGGGGTATATTTCGACGGCTGTTTTTTCAGCCGTCGCACGGATCACTGTCAGTTGTTCTTGTCGAAGTTGTGGAACGCCCAGTTGAAGGAGGTCGTCCATGAGTTCTTTTGCGCTTCAACAAACTTCATTCGGAAATGCTCGATAGCTTTTTCTTCGGAGAGATCCATTACCTGTGTGATTTGTTGAATATTAAGAAAATATGAAGAATGTGTTTGTGTTTATACTTTGATTTGATTAGAATACCATCTTCTGTACTAATATTATAAAGTGGTAATGATTGTGAGGCTGTGCAGGACAATCAATAGATTTACAGCTTGATTTATAAAATTGTTTACCATTAGAAACATACATCTTTATCGAGTAACATGCGTTCATGCAAAGTCAATACGGACAAGTCCTGTGCACAAGTGATTTGTAATTTATAAGAATTACTAGATTTTCGCCCGCGGCTTCGCCCGCTTTTTCAAAGGAAAACCCGCATAGTTCTCGTGGGATTTACGGATTAAAAACTATCTAATATAGGTGTTAATCCAAGTTACCCTCTATGTGTGTGCTAAATTTCAATGTAATCGGTTCAGTAGAATTTGCATGAAAGAGTAACACACACACAACCTCACAAACTTTCGCATTTATACTATTAGTAGGATAGGATAAGATCTTTTATAAAATATTCTATATTCTTACACTGAATAACACTAATCAAGTATCATTTCAAAATAATAGCCATATTTTCAGATTTTTTATCTATTTAAAAAATAATAATATAAAAAAGATAACTCACCAAAGTCTCTCGTAAGTATTGCAAGTCCTTCTCTGAACTTAACTCCGGCAGTCCAGTTGAGATCATCATAGAAAACAACGACAGTATCAGGTGACCGTGCTTTCTGAGTATTTTGAAGGCCTGCAACAATGGAAAAATATTAATTTCATAGTAATTTCAATTTCGGCTCTTTTTTGTTTGACAGTTGAATAAATACACAGTGCTTTATTTTATAAGACATTTTTCTAAAAATAGTTTCTATGTTTTAGTGGAAATTCGTCACACAAAAAAGAACATAATAAAAAAACGGTCCCAAAAAATAATATATCAAAAATATTTACAACATCTGCATGAAATTTAACCAAAATTTTTGCTATTTTGACAAAAACTGTGTCCCATAAAAGAGCACATTATAGCCATTACATAGATAGCATCTACCATACTCACAGTCTCACAGAGCTCTTTGAATATCTTGAAATCCAATTGTTCCCCCACCCCTCCCCTTTGTCCCTTATTGATCACGTGTATGAAGTCGTGCGTTAGTACAAACGGCACACGTTCCCGCTTAAAGCCGTACTTCTGCTTGAAGTGGCCGAGGAAATGGCCGAAGTCTATGTGGAACAGCTGTAAGAAGGGGTGATTAGTATTTTGATAGATTATAATGAAATTATACAATTTCTCAAAAAATATATTTTAGGATCTATGACAAGATTTAAAAAAGAATTCATTTATTGGGCTAAATTAGTATTTTATGTAGATTATGATAATATACTATTAGCTGAGTAATTTCAAATTTCTAAAAAAATATATTTTAGGATCTGTGACAACATTTAAAAATAATTTCATTTATTTTTTCTTTAAATTCTTTACTGATCAGGATTGGCCTTAAAAATTCAAATTAAATATTTGTTGCGTTCACTAGTCTTTGTATTTGTCAATAAGTAAACAAACATTACAACAAAATATGTCTATGTGATATATCAGTAATCAGTATGCGAATTAAGTCAAGTTAAAGAAAGTGTACAATTAAGTAGTGAAACAATAACACAAAGTGAATTAAAAACATTCCAATATGGTACATATTCCAAATTATTATTAAAATAAATAAATATTACTATCAATCTTACTATTTATATACAGAAAATAACCATATTTTACATCAATTAAATGCACAAACACTCACCTGACCAGTCTTCTTAACCATAATGTTATCTGGATGTCGATCCGCAATACCGAGCACGTAAGTCGCCACGCAGTATCCCGCACAGCTCATCGTGAACTCTTCTACCGCTTTGTTTAGAGCGCTTTCACTTTGGTTCTGCTTGCGAAGCCATTCTGTTGAAGATTTGTAGGTGTGATTAAAATTAATTTGCAGTATTTTTAGATTTGTGTTTAAAAGAACCAATTTTTACATAAACAGCCTATGGATAGAAAAGTGAAATGATTTAAATACTTTTTGAAGTGAAACTTTTTTAATCACATTGAGAGTAAAAGTCGCATCATGGCGACGGTTTTTGTATCTTTGAATCTCGCCAAAGAAGTTTCACTTCTGACAAATGGGCTCGGCACACACATTCTTTTTTTTTATATGTTTTGTTAAACGATGAATAATAAATATGTAATGAAAGGAGTACTACTGAAGCTAACACTTTTAATTAGTAAACTAAAATTGCTAAACACTACATAATATTTTTTTTAATTCCTCATGATTTTTTGGCCGTTAACTCAAACTTCTCTAAAGATAATAAAAAAAAATCCAGTCTGTTGAGATACGATAGAGGAACTTCTACATCCACAACCTCCTTTTAAACTGTTTCCCCATTTTTCTACCCTCCATAAAATACCACCGTATCTCAATACATCATTACATCTAAACTAATACACAAAAAACAAGGAGCCACTACAAACTCACGGAACAGATTCGCCTTAGAAATCGTGGATGCGGCATTGAACAGCGCGCTTTGTTTCTGTATATTCGCTACTGTCTCAGCCTCGTCGACCACTTCGATCATGCCCACCGCGTACTCCATTGATATGCAGTTGTACGGGTTCAATCTGTGGAAATAAGATAATTATTGAGATAATCATTTTATATCTGAAGAAAAAAATATCAAATTATTGAGCTGATAAGGAATATAAAGAGTGTGTTGGTTGTAAAATTATGTTAATGGTAGCTGTTGACTTTCAATAAAAAGACACAATCACGCTCAAAAAATTGCCCGAAGCAAAACTCTGCCCAGGCGTGTATTGGACAAAGTTTTCTAATTGAGTGGTATCATAGACTTTGAACTTTATTGCCACAAAATAAGGTGCTTATTACAATGTATGTTTTATAAATCAGACATTATAATAGACCTTTTAATAAGAGATTGTGAGTAAACGCGTATAGTTTGTCGATGATGGAAAGTTTACCTGTACAATTGGAACATATCTAAAACAAGACATTACACAGTGATGTTCCGTGACTACTTTTGCTATTTGTTTTGTTTTATAGTATACATATAATAAATACAACATTTATATTTTTAAATTTAAATAAAATAATCACCTAAAATCATAACCCGCGTTCTTCCATATCCTATCCATGATCCTGAGCATCTGTAACGTGAACATGTCCTGTCGGAGATCATCACCGATCTTCAATATGATCCTTATGTCTGTACCGGTAGGGTCCAAATTCTCAAACTCGAGTAAAAGTGGCCGCATTTTACTGTCTTTTACCGTGCATCGATCTGGTCTGTAATAAAATTAGGTTATAAATTATCAAACTACATAATATGCAGTACCTTTTTAATTGAAAAAAAAAATATTATGTAATTCCATTTCATTTTATAAAAAAGCTAGCTTATTTTCTTTTACTGTTTAAATTTTAACATGCGTCATGCTAGATAGGCAACCATCTGATATCATCTTACAACTCAAAAATTAGGACAGTTCATTATTTTTATTTCGTTTTTAAATAAAGGTGTTAAATCCACATACCATAATATAAAATAGGAAAAAAAAAATACTCACTTAATCCGCTTACAAACAAGACTAGGAGTTAACGGAGACACAAAATCACAGAGCGTCTCCATACAATGCGGTTCTTGTAAATGCTGGTTGAGCGCAGCTCGAGCTTTCGATATCTCCTTCTTTTTGCGGATGCATTGACTCGCCCCTGTATGAGAATATGAAATTATTTTAATATTGAGAATCCATTAAATGTGTGTTTTGTTGTGTATAAAAAAAAAAAAAATAAATTGTAAGTAAACCATTCACTCATTATAAATAAGTACAACTGTATGCAAGAAGATAAAAACACACATTCTGTTATTCTTTTATTACGTTTGTATTTCATGTTAATATTTTCACAATGCGATAAATAATTTTGAAATATGTGACCCTTTGAATAACTTTTTATTTATTTATTTTTAAACCACGAACACACTATTTTACGTTTCCTAAACATTCCACAAATGGACAACCTCCTTTCAACCCAATAAAAAAAAAATTAAAAAAAATACCAACACTTGAGTTTATCCAAGCACGTGATCTGCCGCATGAGCGTGTTGATGTGGTCCTGGCAGCCGCGGCAGTACGCCTCCAGTACTAGACCGAACCGCACGCACACGGACGGCACGTGCATCTCTGAACTGTGGAAAAAAATTAAAAACATTATAGTAGGAGGACATGGTATTTACACCATAAAAAAATAAAATAAAGGATTTTATGGTACACAGAAAAATAAAAACAAGAAATTTTTGCATATAGAGTAGCATCAAACATAACTAATATTCTTGGAAGGTCAAATATAAAAATCAGCGATAAATTCAATTGGGAAAATAATAAATACTGTAAAATTAGAAGTTAAATTATAATTTTAATTGCAAACTTGTCTTCCCAATAGACGACACTTTTCAAGCCATTCACGCTTTAGTAACGATATTTTTGTAGCTTTTTCGTAATTAAACCTATTTCGCGTAAAGGAAACAGTAACACTGGAAACAACTTTATTAAATAACAATAACAAATAAAATAAAATATAACAGATAAATAAAATTACTCACCGTAAATGCCAAAAAAGGTAGTGTCCAATGGTCATGTTTTTAAAAGCCCGCTCGAGGAGAAACCGCGCGAGATCACACGTCAGGTACGATTCGTGTTTTAACGCTTGCACTAATTGTAATAAATATAATAATAAGTCTTCGTCACTGTAACAAACATGTTTTGTTTAGTATTAGTTCTCAGCAATTTAATTAATCCTACTTACTAGATCTGAATATATACTTTGGAGGTTATAAAAGTTTACCAAATATGTATGCAAATACAGTCAGACAATAAATTATGAAAATAATGACGAAAAGCCTCTTCATGAAAACTTTAGTATTGCAATTTTTGACCAATTTTTAAGCTATTGTATAGCTTCTATCGCGGGCCTTGAGCGCGGGGACCGAATCCAGAAATTGTGTAACGAAAAACCTCACGCTCCCCACTCCGACAGGCACGGAGGTGTGGCTTGAAGGCATGCTATGCAATAGCTTTACCGCGACAGCCCCCGAGTGCCACACGTATTTTTATTTTTTTAAATAATTTTGTATCCGTTTAGACAGAATGTACACTGTACACTGTCAATAACAAAAAAATTGAAAAGTTAGTTTTCTGCAATAAATGCAATCGACAATTAAGAGAGTTTATATATAACATACTATGAATGATAATATTATTATATTTTTCTAGTCCTACTGACTACATAGTACCACTTATTTACCAAATAAATGGCCACTTTACCTAATCTTAGCCAAACACTCGACCGCGAAGCTCCTCACCGCCGCGTCCGCGTACGCATAGTCGAGCAGCTCTAACGCAGACTCCACCCTTAACATTGGCCAATTGGACAACATCTTGGCCACTCGGGCCACTTCTGCTCTTTCCGTCCATTCGACACATGAGAGGAGCTTGGGTAATAATTCTGGTGCTTGTGTTTGAAAGTATTCTCTGTAAGTAGGAAAATAAAGTTAAGGTAAGGGAAATGAAAGAAAATTATTAATGCTAAAATGAATAAAGTTATTACTAAAGTGCGAAAAAGGTTGCTTTTTGGTATACAAAAATATTCCCAATTTTTTTAATAAAAAAAAATACTTTAGAAACTCAATTTAATTTTTTTTAAATATGTGTTATATGAATATACTACATACCTGGCAGCCCATATATCTTTCTTGTCTTGTTCATGCATTTCATACATAGGATCCTTTTCCGCTGTCGTTCTCAGTTTCTCAAAATCATCTGTTAGTCGCGCCATTTCTAACGAACCATTTTCTAATTGATCAGCGTACGATCTTATTGCCTCTTGTTTCGGAAATAGGATTGGATGTTGACAGTCGTAACTAGAAATAAATAGGATATTGAGAACATATCACAATAGTTTTGATTATTGAGGTACATCTTTACTTCACATTTGTTAAATCACACAGTATCAGAATTTCAGCAAGAGTGCATGAAAGCTCCCTACGGGCTTATTAAGATTAAGATATTTAATGGGTATTAAGCTGCTCTGAATGTCATATATATTAAAGCACTTATGCATAGTCTAGTCTATGTACTCTGTAGTCTATACCCAGTAATGCACAGACTTACTGCGATATGCTCTACTCTGTACATATTACATCTACTCTATGCGCAGCTAGTCTATACTTTGTATCGCGGAAGAATTCAGAAAGTCAGTCAGAAGTGAAACTTCTATGGCAAGATTCAAAAATAACAAAAACGTCGCCTTACTCCATGACGTGACGGTATTGTCATGACGCGACCTTGAAAATTTAAAGTTTCACTTCAAAAGTCTACGCTTTGTACGTAGCTGGTCTACCAAGTCAATGCAAGATTTCCACCCTATTTTAAAGTCTACCTACGCTTTGTGACTATTTGGTCTACTCACTTGGAGAACCTGACTTGCAGCGCGGCACACGAGTCCGTGTTGGGGTTGGACAGCACGGTGCCCAGCGGGTGCAGCAGCACGTCGTCGCCCTGCGTCTCGTCCGCCACGTGCGTCCACATGAACAGGGTCACCGCATCCGTGCGGAGTTGCTCCTTGTAGTCGAACACCATTGTGTTCACCCACGCTAGGCGGTTTATCGCATCCTGGAACGAGAATATATGATTAGAATTATACATTAGTTAACTCTGCCAAGCTTTGCTGTGGCATGAATGAGTAATAAGGAATAATCACTACATAGTATAAAATAAAGTCGCTTTCTCTGTCCCTTTGTTTGCTTAAATCTTTAAAACTACGCAACAGATTTTGATACGGTTTTTTTTTAAGATAGAGTGATTAAATAAGAAGGTTTTAGTATATAATTTATTAGGTTTTAGACAAAGCCGACGAACCCGCAGGCGGTATGCTAGTAAATAAATAAAACTGAATTAGGATTAGTTTATGCGCTGGTCAATAATTGATATTCATTACTGCAGTCCTTTCATAATATTATGTTAAGCTCACACAAAACAACGAAAATATTTCATTTAATCTACATCGCAACAAAATGAAATATAATAAAAAAATTGATTAATTCAACAATATTTTAATACCGTCAAAATAATTTCATCGCTAATAAACACTATTAACATTTTAAAAACACTTACCTTATTGTCCTTTCCTCTCCGTTTATTCTTAGCCTTGGATATTTCATAGATAACAAAACAGAGCCTAGCCATGCGGGGCACATTGCACACTTTGATCGGAAACTGTAACTCTTCATCCCATTGAGCCTCCCCCTCTTTTGATACCACGGCTACTTTTGTTTTTTGCGGCTCGCATAGAGATTTACCACCGTGATATATACCAGCTTGGCAGACAACCTAGAAGTATCAAATACAATTTTTTTTTTTTTTTTTTTCGGTATTTCAATCATAAATATATTATATATATATATATATTATATTTCAGTTATATTTTAATTCAAGAAGATTACTTTAATTTAATTAAATACGCGATTCTATTCTCATTTCAGTTTGAGCAAAATGAATCATGTTTACATTAAATAATTTACTTATTACATAAGCGCTTAAAAGCAGAAAAGAAAATTAAGAACAAATGCTATTTGTACCTCAACAAGTCGTCCTGGATCAACGTTAAGCCCGCCAACAGTCTGTACCATACAAGAATAATTCCTATCAATTTTCCATGACGATTCGTGGTTTTTCTTCTTACGTATTGTATTTGACTGTTCAGATGTTAATCGTCTTCGCTCAGGTAAAGCATAGTATTGCATATCACAGCCTAAAAAATAAATGTCTTACTTAAGAAAATATTACGAAGTGTAAATATAAAAATATGCTATATTATAACAATTGCCAAATCAGACTTTAAATACTGAAAGTTGTGGCACTTTTTGATTCTTGTTTATTATTTAATTCTCACATACACTAAATATTTTACGTATTTCCTAGCCATTTTATTAAGAAGAATTACTATAATAACGAAACGAAAAGTACAAATTCATTTAGCATCCACCATTTTGGCAACATCGTCTAAAAACAAACATTAAATATATTACATAACAACGATACATACACGTTATTTTATCCATACTGACGGTCATGACCTGCGGCACTCCATCCTTAGCTAGCATCTCTTGTATATACAGGAACTGTATGAGCGGATAGTCCCCAAGCAAGTACTCCTCGCGCCCGCACACTTTGAGCACGTAATTGCGCGGTTGTTCCCCCCGCATGTTGAGCGAATTCGCTTTTTTACGGAATATAGTGTCTACGTGCTGTTGGGGCGTTAGGTTCACTGACACATTTGAGGTGAATGAGATCTGGAAAGAATTAAGTGGAGTTAGTTAAGTTCATTATTAAAAACGAAAGTTGTAGGGGTATGTTCAAAGCAGGTTGAATAAAAAATCTTTAGGTCCGTTTGGATAAAATTTTGATTTGTTAGATTTATTTATAGCGACAGTTAAATCTCTTTTTATTAACAATATTTCATACATATAATGAGATAATATTTTGTTAATAAAACTGTTTATATGAAAGACAAATCATTCGTACGAAAAAAATATTTGCAGAGTATTTATCTCTTCACTATAATTAATATCAGGTTACAATAAATAACACCTATTTGCAACACAATCAACAAAAATAGAACCTTGTCAAGTTTGAACAAACTCAAAGTCAGTCTCGACATTGTCACTACAACAGTAACGATGTTAAAATCTCATTTCAATTTACAAAGAGATGACAATGAAGAAGAAATTGAAATAGTTCCAGAGGAACAAACATATCATGAACACGTTGGTGAGGAAGCTGTTCCTGATGAAGAGCCAATAATACGAGCGCCGGAGCGTGTGCTCAGTCGATCTGAGATAAGCATTCGATTGAGTGTGCTAGGAAAGACTGCGGCTGGCGATGGGTAAGTGTATTTTAAACTCCGTGTTTTTTTTTAATAATTACAAGGTGTAACTCCTTAACACATAATGTTAAATAGAACCCTATTAAAGCTAGTTTAATCGAACGATATGCGATAAATAAAGAACTAGCATTTCTGATAGATGAGAAGATACGTTACGTAGGTATTGAGAAACTCCGAAAATATAATACGAATGCACTGCATGACGAGCATTCGGTTAATAATACATAACTAAAAATCATTTTAATTTATTCAATTCAAAAATGGCTTTTCATTTCAGGTACACATATTTAAAGGCAACTTGCACAAACATGAATTTAACAGAGATTTCAGCTTTAAAATCATTCCATCATCTACAATACATTGATGTATCCAACAACAACTTGACTACAGAAAGCTTACAAGTTTTATCCGAACTACCCTTCTTATTATTAATTCACGCTGATAAAAACAATTTGAATTCTGCATATTTAAAAAGGATGAAGTATTTACAAGTTATAATATTTAATAACAACAGAATAACATCTGTGCGTGATGTATACCATCCAGAAATGAGTACTGTTGAAGTGGGGTATAATAAAATAATTAATATATATTTCGAAAACCGAATGCCTAATCTAAAATGCCTCGACTTCCGATATAATTCCATACATGATATCTCTGATATAGACTTTCCTAACTTGGACAGTCTCTATTTAGCTGGTAATAGAATCACCAGTTTAATTGGTATAGAAAATCTTCCAAACTTAAGGATTCTACATGTAAGAAATAATCCTATTAAGTTGCTAAATGGCTTTGACCCAGTTCATAAAAAACTGCAATATCTTAACTTGAGGAATACCAAAGTCACAACATTGAAACAAATCAAAAAGTTAAGGGTATGTTTCTCAAACAAGCTGATTTGCTTATAATAATTAAGAATTAGTTTCAAAATTTATCGAATAATAAAATAGATGTAGCATTCAGTATTTTCAATAATGTAGTCTTTTTATTAATTTTACTAACTGTGCACCGCGGTTTTACCTGCATTGTTGTTTGTTACTCGCTCCTATTGGTCTTAGCATTATTATATATAGCCTATAGCCTTCCTCGATAATTAATGCATTATTTAACACCGAAAGAATTTTTCAAATCGGACCAGTTGTTCTTGAGTATAGCGCATTCAAACAATCAAACTCTTCAGCTTTATAATGTTCTATGTTATTATTTGACATAAAATTTTTTCATAAAATATCATTGTTTTTTTTATCATTAGGTTCTGCCTGCACTAGAAACATTAATTATAAAGGGGTGTCCATACATGGGAGGCACGGGTGAAGAAGATGCCGAAGTGGCTGACGAAGAAGAGAGCCCTGAACAGAGAGTGGAAGTGCTGGCTTCTTTGCCGAGACTTAAACGACTGAATAAAGGAGTCATAACTCCTGAAGAAAGGTTAACAATGTTTATAGATTAATAATTAGTGATGCAACGAATACGAATACGAATATTCGTATTCGCCAAATAGTAGACATTTACCGAATATTCGTATTCGGCGAATATAAGAATATTTAAAAACGAATATTTTTGTACGCAACTCCACTACAGATTTAAAAATCGCGCGTAAAAATATGACGTGTGTAGAGGGCAGAGGCCCTTAACCGCAACGACCGACTGCTGATCCTTTTTTCTTTTTTCAAATTCAAATTCAAATTATATTTATTTGCAAGAATGTAAAAAACCACCGCCTAAAACCAGAAAATCTACGAATTTTGTTTTTTTAATAAAAATTTGACTATTGTAAATTTTAATTATTAGAAGAGTAAACATTCATTATAAGTCTTTTATTACCAAGGCGAAATATTCGTATTCGTATTCGTATTCGCCGAATAGTAGGTTTGATATTCGTATTCGTATTCGTATTCGTAAAAGTAGTATTCGTTGCATCACTATTAATAATCACTATATAGTATAAGACAAAGTCGCTTTCTCTGTCCATACGTCCCTATGTATGCTTAAAACTAACTATGCAATGGATTAATGCAGTTTTTTGTTAATAAATAGAGAGATTCAAGAGGAAGGTTTTAGTATATAATTTATTAGGTTTTAGACAAAGCGGGCAAAAAGCTAGTAAAACATAATTTTCACTACTTATTATTGGTTTTTATGTAGCATACAATTGTAGTGTGTGTTATTATTCTCAGTAATCAAATATCGTAAATTCAGCGGTTTGTGGCGCGGCGAATGGCGACACTCCTGCGAGAGCCAGTCGCCTGCCACTCGCCTATCTAAGTTAACGTGTAATAAAGTATAAGTTTATAAATGTAATAAAGTAGTTCAGCGAATACAGTATTTTATTGGAAGACCCCAGCCTTTGTACACTAAACTGGTGACCCCGACGAAGAACTCTCGAAGAAAGTTTGTAGTGAAGGGAATCGGCGTAATTAGTGACATTGGCTGTGGGGTAAGTTTTGTTCGAGATCAAATTCCACGCGGCACGGCGACAGGAAGTTAGCGTGACGCAATCGAAGAGCGCGCGTGGCACGTGGCGACTACAGCGGCAGGCGGCTCACAAGCTCATCGGCTAGTAACTCATCGGCTTAATAATGAATAAAGCAGCAGCTTCAGACACGCAGATCAAGGAAGAGGCGTCAGGCGCGGCGTTGGCATCGATAAGCGTGTCCACCAAGCTACCAGAATTTTGGACAGACTTGCCAAGGTTATGGTTCGCACAGTTCGAGTCTGTGATGGCCCCACAGAAGCAGGGGGAAGAGACCAAATTCAACCTGGTCATATCGAAACTCGGAAAAGAGGCCATTCAGCAGGTCAGCGACCTCGTGATGTCACCACCCGCCCAGGACAGGTATACGGCGCTTAAGGAGAGGCTGCTGCAGGTTTTTGAAGAGAGTGCCGAAAGACAAATGCAGAAGTTGGTGTCGGAGCTGGAATTGGGTTCGCAAAGACCCTCCCAGTTTTTAAGGCGCATGAAGGATCTGGGTCGCAGCGCACAAATTGCGGACAACACACTCAAGAGCCTGTGGTTGTCGAAAATGCCGTCATCAGTTCGAGCAGTCATGGCGGTTTGTGAAGATCAGTCTCTGGACAAGCTGGCGGCCATGGCAGACAAGATTACCGAATACACCAACGTCGGGGATGTGGCAGCCGTGTCATGCAAGAAGGAAACAGATGAGCAGCCGGACGAGAAGATGAGCAGATTGGAGCTGGAGGTTGCAGCGCTCCGCGCCGAACTGAGGGGTCGCGGGCGCTCTAGGAGCAACGACAGACGGACCAACTTCAGGAGAAGATCGACATCGCGGCCGAGAAGAGCACCTGGAGACCCGGACTGGCTGTGCCGTTTTCACTTTCGGTACAGATCGAGAGCTAACCGCTGCGAGCAACCCTGTGCGTGGCGAGCCAAGCAGTCGGGAAACTAGACGGAGTACATGCGGGCGCGGTGGACGGATGTACTCAAGGTCAGGTAACCAAAAGCCATCGTTTATTAATTAGAGATAATTTAACGAAATATAGTTTTTTGATCGATACAGGCGCTAACATTTCCGTCATTCCAAAGTGGTGTGTTAGAAAGCCTATCGAAAAAGTCGATCTAAAGTTGTATGCTGCAAATGACAGCGAAATTAAATGTTATGGAATATGTAATTTAGAGTTATCGTTGGGCCTAAGACGGTCATTTAAATGGCCTTTTGTCGTATGTGATGTAAAACAGCCGATAATAGGTGCTGATTTTTTGAAGAATTTTAAATTAAATGTAGATTTGTATAATAATAAGTTAATCGATTCAGTTACCAGTTTAAATGTCGGTGGAATTAAAAGTACACATTTTTTCGGCACTATTAAAAGTATAAATAGCAACCATCCTTACGCGGATTTACTGGAACAATTTCAGGACATCACGCGCCCGCCAGCCTTCAAGGATGTCCCAGAGCATTCCGTGTATCATCACATCGAGACTACTGGACCACCTGTGCACGCGCGTGCCAGGAGGTTACCGGCCGACAGGTACGATAGGGTTAAAAAGGAATTCCAATTGATGCAAGAGCTAGGCATATGTAGACCTTCAAATAGTGAGTGGGCCAGTCCTTTACATATTGTACCTAAAAAGGATGGTGGTATCCGACCCTGCGGGGACTACAGGATGTTAAACGCAATTACAAAGCCAGATCGGTATCCGATACCTAGGGTACAAGATTTTACGTATGGTTTACATAATAAGAATTTTTTTTCAAAGTTAGATATTTGTAGAGCGTATCATTTTATAGGTATTAATCCAGACGACATTAAAAAAACAGCCATTATTACGCCGTTTGGGCTTTTCGAATTTCCAAGAATGACGTTTGGCCTGCGTAACGCGGCACAAACATTTCAAAGATTTATCAATAATACAGTTTTATCAGGCATAGAACAATTGAATTATGGCAGCGACTGTACAGGGGGCAAAGGTCAGTCAGTCGTGTTCGGTTACATAGATGACGTCATCATAGGATCGGATAACCCCGATATACATAGAGAACATTTACGATTAATATTTGAGAGGTTGAGTAAATATAAAATGTCTATTAATTTAAGTAAATGCGTTTTTGGACAGTCCTCTATAGAATTTTTAGGCTATTTAGTTTCAAAAAAGGGCATAAGGCCGATGCCGGAAAAAGTTAAAGCTATCGAGTCATATCCGAAACCGGAGACAGTAGAACAATTACGTAGATTTTTGGGCATGTTAAATTTCTACAGAAATCATATTCCTAACGCTGCTCGAGTTCAGGGAGTTTTAGATAGGTATTTACACGGGACTAAAAAACGAGATAAGACGCGTATAGATTGGACAGACGAGGCGAATAGTGCATTTGAAGTGTGTAAAGAAAATTTAAAAAATGCCGTTACTATTGCGCATCCAATATCTAGTGCCAAATTAGGGTTAATGACCGACGCGTCAGATTTTAGTATAGGGGCAGTGTTAAATCAGTGGGAAGGAAATTCTTGGAAACCTTTAGGATATTTTTCAAAAAGATTATCGGAACCGCAAAAGAAGTACTCCACATATGACAAGGAGCTTTTAGCGATTTATTCAGGAATAGTTTACTTTAGGGATTTAATCGAAGGCAGAAATTTAACAGTTTACACGGACCATAAACCTCTCACTTTTGCTTTAAGTAAATTAAGTTCTAATAAAGAGTTACCTAGGCGAGCGCGTCAATTGTTGTATATTAGCGAATTTACAAGCGACATACAACACATCCAAGGCACTGAAAATCAAGTGGCCGACGCTTTATCGAGAATCGAGAGTATCGTATGTCCTAGTTCGAGTGAATACGTGGAGGTTGCGAGAGCACAGGCGACAGACGCTGAGCTCGCAGATTTGATGAAAACAAATGATAAATTGCAATGGAAACAGTTAGCGCTCGATAAGAATGACGATATTAAAATATATTGTGAAACGTCAGCTCAGAATATTAGGCCGTATATACCAGCACAGTTCAGGAAAAGTATGTTTAATAAATTTCATGACGTTTCCCATCCCGGAGTTAGAGCATCGCGTGCGTTAGTTAGTAAAAAAGTTTTTTGGCCAGGCATGAATAAGGACGTGGGGACTTGGACCAGGACGTGCGTTAGGTGTCAGAGAAGTAAAGTTATTAGGCACACTGTTTCAAAACTTAGCGATTTTAACAATAGCGAGCGTTTTGAACATTTGCACGTGGATCTGATAGGACCTTTACCGGAAACCGAGCACGGTTTCCGTTATTGTGTCACTATGATCGATAGGTTAACGCGGTGGCCTGAGATTTGCCCTGTGAAGGACATGACTGCGGAGTCGGTAGCTAGAGCAGTTTATGAAGGATGGATTTGTCGTTTCGGTTGTCCTAAAGTTATTACCACCGATCAAGGTAGACAGTTTGAAAGCGAATTGTTTACAGATTTAATGAAATTATTAGGTATTCAAAAAACGAGAACTACCCCGTACCACCCGCAGTGTAATGGTAAGATAGAAAGGTGGCATAGGTCCTTGAAGTCGGCTCTGGTGGCTAGATTGAACAATAATCTAGCATGGTTAGTAGAACTACCTACGGTCATGTTAGGATTGAGAGCAGCTTGTCAAGCAGACACTGATAATATCAGCGCGGCGGAATTTGCTCTGGGTCATTGTTTAAGGTTGCCGGGAGAATTTTGTTCGGATAAAAGTACGAAAATTGATAATCCACATTCGTTTATAAGTAAGTTAAGAGACACTTTGAATAAAATTAGGCCCATAAAAAGGGTATGTAAAAATAGTAATAGTACGTTTGTGCATGCTGATCTAAATTCCTGTTCACATGTTTTTCTAAGAGTGGACGCGGTACGGAGACCGCTGACGCCTCCGTACAGCGGACCATATAAAGTTTTAGAAAGAAATAGTAAAGTTTTTAAAATATTAATTGATAATAGAGAATGTAATGTGTCGATTGATAGACTTAAGCCTGCGTATATTTTAGAAGAAAATGAAGTTAGACATGACAGTAGATTAGATCAGCATAGTGAGGCTAGTGTGTGCACGCCTTTAAAGAAATCACGTAGTGGCAGAATAATTAAAAGACCTGTAAGATTTTAGGACTGTAATTAGGTTATTGTTGCATTGGCATTTTTGTTAGAAGTAGGCACGCGAAGGTTGCGTAATGTCACCTCAGCACATATTAATGTTATAAGTAATTGTTAGGAATATTTGTATTCATTTTATTTCAAATCTCGGCTCAACCAGTTAATTATATATAATAATAATATATAAATTTGAGTGTCGGTTCATTTCACATAGTTTAAACTTTAAAGTTATCAGCATCAAACAATATTTAACAAAATGGGAAAAACATATTCGGTTGAAAAGAGAGATGAAGAAATTGTTATCGCTCAAAACGGAGCGAATCACGCCACAGCATCTAATACTGATTTTAAATTGGAAGTGTTGAGCATCACGGTGACGGTTATGGCAGTCATCCTTTTTGTGTTGTGCGCTATATTAATATACAAAGTTTGTGTTATACGTGCAAGGAAAATGTTAAGGAAGGAATTAAATTGTAGTCAAGGTACAGATTTAAGTGTTTTGTCACAGCATAGACTCCCCAATGTTAATGTTTGCTAATTTTTTTTTTTTTTTTGATATTTGTCAGTTATGTAAATCATTTTTTTTTTTTAGAAGGGGGTGTATGTAGTGTGTGTTATTATTCTCAGTAATCAAATATCGTAAATTCAGCGGTTTGTGGCGCGGCGAATGGCGACACTCCTGCGAGAGCCAGTCGCCTGCCACTCGCCTATCTAAGTTAACGTGTAATAAAGTATAAGTTTATAAATGTAATAAAGTAGTTCAGCGAATACAGTATTTTATTGGAAGACCCCAGCCTTTGTACACTAAACAATATTAAGTGCTTATTATTTAAATCAAAATTATGATCCTAGTGCATTCATTTATTCATAGTTATTAGATACAAAATAACAGTATATTCATTATTTTTATATTTTCTCTCAAAATGTAAATTTTTACTTTATTTCAGAACTGAAGCTAATGACCTGATCAAACAGTGGATAGAAGAAGGCGAGAATGATGAAGAAGAAATAGAAGATGAGCACAATGAACTGGAGTCAAATGATGAAAACTAACAAGCATTCTGTTTGTTAATTTAATTCAATATAAGCTTTTCTATTTATATTACTGTTTTATTTTGTCAGATTTGAGTATCAAAAACAATAATCAATAAATGAATTTATTTTTTATTTTCCATTAAAAATATTTTATCAGATTAACCTTGAGCAGTAAACAAATTGTAGGATGTAAATATACTTTTACCAGATTTGAAAACATGACGTTACCTAAAATTATATTTCTTTCTAGCAACATAGTTAATTAATATTAACATTGTTGATAATATAAAAGAGGTATAATCCTTTTTAAACAAACCATATGACAGGTAAAAATAATGTGATTGAATACAATTAACGCACTTTTGTGTGTACTATAATAAATTTAAAAAACACAACCGTAACTCACCTCTGTATTGGCAACCTTAGTAACAAGTATAAAACAATTATTATTTAAATGGCTATTAAGTGTAGCAGGTACGGAAGAACTGTCGGCCAGTCTCGGTGGGCAGTGGTATCTTAGTCTCTCTAATCTTGTACTTTGAGCTCTTTTGAGTAGACTCTCTTCAGCCAAACATCGCATTCTCATCCGAAAGTCATTTACTTCCGAACTTCTTAAACTATCAAATTCATTTAAACCTGAAATGAGATAGCAAATATTATTGCAGATATCACCATAATTCAATCACTGATTATAAGAATTTTAAAGTAGGTAAAATGCAAAATATAACACCAAGAATTACAATTAAAGTCCAATTCCTATTGAAGTAATGCTTATCTTAAAACATTGTTGTATTTATTATAAAAATATAAGCAATCGGAATCAAATTCAAATTATATTTATTTGCATGTATGTAGTTACAAATTATAGATGTTTTAATTACAATATTATGTTGCTATTACATTCTACCCATCGATTGGGTGTGTAAATATTAAAATAGAAAGCTAATCATGAATAAATTAAAAAATAACATCAGCCGAACATAAATGTAACCAAAATAAACATAATCCTCAGAACCAATAACTACAATATATACATAAATGTATATTCATACCTTTTCCAATTAAATGACTTATTTGTGTGTTCAACAAATGTTCTCCAGGCCTCTCAATAGACCGTTCTATTATCATAAGCACACCAAACACAGGCCTGATATCTCGCACTCTCTTGTTCTCATCGTTAACCTCTTCGGGAACTGACAGCGAGTTGATGAATTGGAACACATAGCCATTCATCTCATGCAGCATCCCAAAGAGGGGCATCTTCCCCGCCATGTCCCATAGCTCCTAAAATTAGTGTTCCGTTATTAAGTTCTTGTAGGGAAATTTAGGGTAGAATTTGAATAAGTTGAAAAAGTTTAATAGAAATAAACATTGTAGACTTTCTTAAACATGTATCTTTATTTTTATCTTTATTATGTTAAACATCCCTTTACATTTTGTAATACATTTTTAATAACTTATATCACTATATTTGATAGAATATAAATACTAATACAATAAATCTTTCAGCGCAAAACATAATTAATTTTTACAGTAGAAGTGCAAATCTTGAGATGTAAACAAAGCTCTTAAATCACGATCTAGCATGGGGATACAATGATGTAAACAATGTGATCCACTTTCTAAAAAATAAAAGTCACATATCTTTGTACACATTACACAATAGATTGACCCAGTTGTCTGGAACGAATGTATCAATATGTACCGAGTCGTGACTCATGGTCTCATCGGGTAACCACTAACCTCCTTGACATCTTGGAGAGTTGCATCCCAACTGACTGTTACAGGCAAGTAAATAGAATTCGGCATCAAGCATGTCAACTCTACGTAGTCGGACGGCGTGGACGTCCAATAATCCCACGTATATGGGCAACTCGGCGCAGGAACCATTGTTTGGTTTATTCTTTGCCTGATTACACAAATATCGACGGTGCTCGACACATTTTAACAACTTTCACTGAAAAACGTTCTCGGCGCCAGTCGCGCCTTACGGTTCCAACTGAAAATGTATACGGAATACATTAGTCACTGTTATTGAATTCGCGATGTTGAATCATAACATTTCCTGGTATTTTGATTAGTAGGGGACAAATCGCCATTCGAAAAGAAACTGTCAATGATATTACACAAACAATATTATTTTCGGAAAAAAAGTTAAAATAATTGTAGCACCATGTTTACCTTAACGTGAAACATGAACATCGTTTAATCAATTATTCAAATTTAATTAATAAAATCACCAATAATCACTTCGATGTTAAAGTAAATAAAGAAATAGAGATTTCGTGAGAGCGTTTTCACATTGTCCGGTCCGATATCGGATATCGGGCGCCGATAGCCGATATCCGATATCGGAGGCTAAGTAAAATGTATGATATAGGTACCTGTCTTTCACATTGTCCGGTCCGATATCGGATATCGGAGCCAACACCGATATTCCCGTGAACTATCGGACGATAATGTTCAGTGTTACCAACTCAATTTTCGAAAAGGTAGTATACCAACAGCAAAAAAGGACTAGTTTGTGTATTTTCAGTCATTTCTAGGCGCTAAATGTAAAAAAAAAATCCTTTCATTTACTTTAAACCTTTTTATTAAGAAAACATTCATTTAAGTATTTAAAGGCATTAAAAATACTATTTTTACGGGAGCTACTTTAATACCGTCCTATAATATACGGCAATTGGCTGAACTGAAGTAAACAAAAATATATTGCGTTCTTAAATTCAACCGTATCTTCGAAATATTAGTGTCTTTTATCTTTATTTACTCATTCTGCCTCGCTCCTCCTCCTACTTGGACTACTGTTGTGCTGTAAGCTGTTTATTGTATTGTTGTCATTGAGTCACAGATTTAGTGCTTTGTTTTAGCGCCGATATCAAACCTGTATAATAAATAGCACATCTAAATAATATTAAGTAATTAATAATATCAAATCTTTTTATATTTTACTTTTCCAGCTGTTTTTGAAGTCGGTTTCTTTTTTGTAGTTATTTTTACTGTATGTACAACTACGATCTATCAGTTGAATTTTTTTAAATCAAACCCTTTTTATTGAAAAGAAAATTTACAATACGGCAATTTTGTTTAGTTTTCTCTAAAATTTCAGAATTAGAATGCGGCGACCTTACATTTTGTCAAGAACGCGCAGCGACTTTTGAGCTTGTTTGGCTTGTTTACTATTTTGGTTGTCATGGCTCGTATGGCTATATTATTATTAGTCTGTGGTACTAGGTAGATAATTTACTGTTCTGTGGTAGATAACAGCACCTACATTTGTAAATGTAATTTGAATTTATATTTGCCAGTTTCGTCGCTTTAATACTGAGTTGAATTTTATTTTATTTTATTTGTATAAGAACATAACAGTCGTACATGATTTAATATAAAAAAGTTCTAAAATTCACTACGACCACACAACATGTTCTATTATTAAAAAAAGAAAAACAGCATATAAAAAAAACAAGCCTCACAATGAAATTGAATATTGAAACTAGATTCTGACTCTGCAGAGGGTACAAATCCAAACTCCGCAGTCAGCAGATTAAACCGGTTTGAAAAACATAGTTTATTTATTACTATTTATTTTATTTAAAATAAAGTTTATTTTATTTAAAATAAAGTTTATTTTTTGTAACATAAATGCATCCACTGTTTTTTTTTAATTCTCCATATATCTACTTTTCCAGTTTCTGGCAACACTCATGATATCGGGACGATATTATCGGATAATGTGAAAGGGCAAATTGTGTCCGATATCGGATATCGGCTATCGGCTTCCGATATCCGATATCGGACCGGACAATGTGAAAACGCTCTGACGTGCAAGTAGGAGTATAGTTATAGACTATAGTTTAATAATAGAGAATAAACTACCATAGTACAGAATATTAATCACCATAGATGAACTACAGATTAATAATTGTTATATTTTGTCCATAATCAACTTATTTTATATGTGATTTTATCACTTATATTAGTAGTGTTGGGTGTTGGTCAGCATGTGGTCAGCATGATATTATAATTTATAGCCTATAGCCTTCCTCGATGAATAGGCTATCTTGGGGCTATCTAACACTGAAATAATTTTTCAAATCGGACCATTATTCCTGAGATTAGCGCATTGAAACAAACAAACTCTTCAGCTTTATAATATTAGTCCAAATATTTAAAAAAATAAATTTGTTTAAAAAATCGTTTCTGCATCTTTAGTATTATACCTACTCTACTTTGGTTTCTATTCTCTCGATCATTTAAATCAAGAAATCACTTTTTTATCACTTCTATCAAATATCATACCTAGTTGAATCAAATAATGTTTATAATTATAAAAAACTTTACAGTATTTTGTATTCTTTCAATTAAGTAGCCTAAGTAAGTAGCATTTAAAAATGCTCCCTAAATGAGAATTTACACAGAATTTATTATAGGGAAAAAAAACCATCGTGTGGTGGGATTTCGGATTCGAACCCAATTTCTGAACGACCATTTGATTTCAATTTTCATTTTTCAAATCGGTGAGTGTGTCGGTGAGGTTATTTTTTTGACATTGAAGTTTGTCTCGTGATTATCATTGAGAAAGCGCGATGCACCTTTTTTTAAACTAAAAAATGTTTGAACACTCCGTTCGAGTACCAAGAAATTTTAAAATATCTGCAAATATTGTAAAGAAAGTAGCTACTGAAGGCGGCGGTGTAAAAAATTTATTGTACGATAACAAGCTGCGACATTTCGTAAGTAAACTTTTTTATTTAAAATATCTTAAATATACAAGTTTATTAACTTAGAACACGTAATTACAGAGAACTAATGTTATATATGCGCTTATAACGGAAACTATTAAACATGCTGCTCATATAAACAAGCTCTTCGAAGCTACTGGCATTTTAGAAAAAGAACAGCGCTTAGATCCATGGCTAGCCCGAGTTTTAACTACAGAACTGTTGTTTGGCAAAAAGGAGTTGCCCGGGCTCAGCAAACCCGAGCAAACTATTCTGAGTTACAAAGAACAATTCGAGAAAATACCACTACAACTTGATGAAGTAAAATCTGAAGGTAATATTTCTTTTTTTCAGATCTAATTCTACTTATCAACAATGGCAGAGAGCACTGAAACGGGGCCCTTAATTCCGAAACAGACAAAGCAAGCAGTGTTTGTTTTGGCGAATTTATTTTTATATAGTGTTGCTATGTTTACCTTACCATTTATCGCTTTCTTTGGAATGCGGCACATACTTACGGATTATTATCCAGTTGATCCATTTATAAGGACCGTCTGGTCAGTAGTGTCTGCTGTTGTTGTGGTAAATTTAATTATTTGCTTATATGCATATAAAGCATATCATGAAAAAGAATATGACGAGCATGGCAATGAAATTGATCAGCATTCCTATCAGACGCCAATAACAAAAGAGTCTGAGAAAAGTTCATTAAACTTAAAACAAGATTAACATGCAACATTCCAAAGAGTTTTTGGTCCAGTATTACGCTAAGTTTGTAAATTGCTAGTGTATTTGTTACTCTTTAGCAATAATAAATATTTAAAAATAATCTTTGTTTTATTCTTTTATATTCCTTGTAGATAGAATACTGTTAATTTAATAAATAAAACTTCTAGAACTTTCAACACAACAATAACTTAATTGAACAATAAAATTCTTTTAATCTTCACTGAAAAATATACACTATGAACTATTCAAAGCATTATCAACAATTCCTTTTAAATACCATGTCATCTAACCTATATACTACACCTACCTTAAACATACTAATGTCACTTCTACAAATCTTTCAGTTCGCAGACCTCGCTACGTAAGGATAAACACTAATCTCTTGACCACGTCAGATGCCATCAGAGCTTTCCAAGATGAGGGCTACAAGTTCATCAGATGTACATCGGGATCATACAATGATTACTTGCAACAGATACAGGGTTTATCGGAATATGACTTCACACAAGACTATCATGTGAAAACAATGTTTGTTTTCCATCCTGGCTCCAAGTTTCATGATCACGATTTGTACTTGGAAAATAAGATTATTCTGCAGGATAAGGTAATTACTTTCTTTTCTTTATTGTAAAGGATGCAGTGAAAAATATTATTTTTATACTAATTTATAAAGCTGAAGATTTTGTTTGTTTGTTTGAATGCGCTAATCTCGGGAACTACTGGTCCGATTTGAAAAATTATTTCGGCGTGAAACGTCCACGCGGGTGAAACCGCGAAGCGCAGCTAGTTTGAAATAAAATGCAGTAAGCTCAGAAATACTGTTCATTCTCTTTGAATCTAAAATAATAAGAAACAGCAAAATCGTATATCATATCATCCTTTTAATCATTTTAATGTTCCATTAATAAGCAAAATTAGTAAGATTGACATAATATAATGTCTTCTTCAAAAAATTAAGTTTACCAAGTACTTATCTAAGTTTCATATTATAATAAACAGCTATTATTTTTTAGGCTACAGCTTTACCAGTGCAATTGCTTGCGCCTCCACCAGGCAGTGTAGTTTTGGATATGTGTGCAGCACCGGGCATGAAAACAACACAAGTCGCCGCTTTTATGAGGAATCAGGTATATTGTTTTAAAAAAGATTTCGGAACAAAATAATTAAAAAACTAAGGGAAAATGACTTTATCGTCATAGTGTATTACGTGTATTAATTTATTAATTGTGAACCAAAACATAGATATACATAATTATTTTCTTGTTAAAGTATTGAAACAATCATCATTATTTTCTATGTTATAAAAAAATAATTTTTCAGGGAAAAGTATATGCCGTTGAAAGAAATGAAAACAGATATCAAACGCTCTGTGATTTTGTTGAGAAGACCAAATCTAAATGCGTGACTACAATGCACAGAGATGCTTTGGAAATTAAAAAGGGGGAGTGTGAAGATGTGGAATATATTATTTTGGACCCAAGTTGTTCTGGATCAGGTAATAATTAAATTCAATTTCTATCTTCTATTTACTTTAACAGAAAGTCCTAAAATTCACTTCTTAAAGCTTCACTTTTAATTGGGATATTAGGAATAGCTGTCACTAAAAATATTTTCTTACAAATAAGAATACAAGAATAAAATTAAATAAGGAAGGAAAACATATTGGTAAGTATATTAAATCCTATAAAGTTAATTATTCAATTCATTAGTCTTCATTAATAGTTCTAATAGCTAATTAGATGCTCTTAATTGGTAGTAAGTCGTATATATTATATAAGATTATACATAAGCAATAATTTAATTATTACTTTTAGAACTATACATTTATTCAAGTCATTTTAAAAACAGGTATGCAACTCTCAGTACACAACTACGTGGAAGACGTTAGACTCGCTCGTCTCACATCTCTACAAGAGAAATTCCTAAAACACGCTATGAATTCCTTCCCAAAAGCCAAAAAAATTGTTTACAGTACATGTTCCATATTCCCAGAAGAAAATGAAAGAGTTATATCCAATGTTGTTAAATCTTCTCGCGCTAAATGGAAAGTACTAAATGTTAAAGATCTGTTGAAGGAACAATGGAATAACTATGGTTCAGGAATGTATGGTGAAATGGGAACGCGCTGTTTGTATGCACGACCAGAATCGGATATAACTACGGGATTCTTTTTAGCAGTGCTAGAAAGAGATCCTAAACAAGTGGATAATTCGGAAAACATTGAAGTAGCAGACGAAGAACTTACACAGAAAAAAGCGAAAAATAATAAAAAACAAACCAGTGAAGAAACACAAGAGGCGGAAACTATTGAACAAGATGGTGATGAAAATTCTGGAAATCAAAAGAAAAAGAAGAAAAAATCAAAGCATAAAAAAGATGCAGAAGATAAGATAGTGGAAGAAGCAGAAACCACTATTGTTGACGAAACGAGTGAGGATATAAAATGTAAGAACAAAGTAGTTGAAGCAAGTTCTGAAAATGGTGTAGATTGTATTGAAGTAAATACTGAAACAGACAAGGTAAAGCAAAAGAAGAAGAAAAAGAAAAAACAAAAAGATTTGAGCGAAGTTTCTGAAAATCATGACATTAATTCGAATAATGATGAAGTGATAAGCACAGAGGTTAATTCGGATGAAACGGAATTGCCCAAAAAGAAGAAGAAAAAAAGTAAACACAAAGAATTGATAGAAAATGACGTACTAGAACAAACCCAAGAAGGTATTCATAAAGACGTTGAAACAGAAACATCAACAAAAAAGAGAAAGAAGTCAAAACATTCTCTCGAAGAGGTTCCGGAGAATGATGAGGTTGAACCAGTTAAGAAAAAAAAGAAAAAGCGTAGCAAAGAGTAGCATTTAGCTACCGTATTTTGTATGTTTTTAAATAAAAAAAATGTATAGACAATACTTTGTTTTCATTTTCCTTCATTGTTGTTGATCTGGCATAATATAACGCATAATAGTATGCTAAAATATTAACAAAAAAAAAAATGTAAGTACTTATGATGCGTTTCATACGTGAATGCATTAGTTAGAATGTTTAGATGGAGAGATGTGTGAACTTTTGATAATAGAAGACATAGAAACAAGCCATCTACTAGATAAGCACATAGGCTACTTTTGACTCATGTCCTACGCGGAGAAAAGCCGTGTTAGCCGTTGTTAGTTGGAGAATAAATTAATTTCGATTAGATTCCATCTTTTGATCTTATCGTTAAAAATTCTGGTAGGTATATTTACTTTCAAAATAACGGAATTACTAAATTACCAATTATTAAACATACTCGAAAAAGTTTTCGTGCATCGGACTCTATCGGCAGAATAAGCCTTTGTGAATACGCAGCGTCGTGGACAAAAAAAAAACAATATTAACTAATTTGTGAAATTAATATTTGTCTAGCAAACCACTTGTAGTACATACAAGAAATATTTATAATTATACCTACCTACATATTATTTTACTAAGTAACGCATTTATATAAAATACGTTTACGATTGATAAATTGGCTATAACCGTTGCATTGCACGCCAGACCGTCACGAACTGTGTCGTGCGTCCTTATTTTCAACACCCACTGTAACAAAAAATTATACCTTTTCCTACAAAAGACTTTCAAAGAAATGCATATATAATAAGTGGGTACCATGTAGATAGGTACTCCAATTTTTCATTGTGCCTGAAAGTCTAGTCTAGATGACGTATTATTATGTAGTATATAATTATCATGAATGAGTGAATGGGGTCAAAATACAAACCACCGTTTTGACGATTGTAGCACATGTGTGTTTTCTGAATTTTTTTAGGGAAAAAGCAAGAAATCCCTGATACCCTGACATACCTAGTAGCTATTAATACAACGTGGATGACAAAATATTTTTCTCGTCCGTTATATTTAATTTAGCTTACACATTATAACCCTTATCGCATTACAACTGTCTACAACACCACATGAAACGTAGTTACCTAGAACAAAAAATGAATTTATGTATTGAGTACTAAGGTTAAAGGTACTATAGCAGTAACGACTACATGGATTTCATTATTCCATTTACACACCAATCGTGACGTGTTGCTATTTGGGTTAATGTGTCCTTCAAATGTTACAATTTTACTGATATCTTGTAGCCTTGGGCTAAATAGTGCGTAAGATTGAGATAATATTTATAGGTTTATTTTTATAGATGGCCTATCATACGCTTACTCCCCTCTCTCGTGTACCATACATTTCCTTCGACATTAGAAGTTACGTTGTAGGATTACCTTCTGAAAGTCAAAACTTTTTGAAAACTTTAGCTTCTTAATTACAACAGAACAACATCACAAAATTCTCCTTGCTTCTAGAAATAAAACATACAGTTTTAAAATTAAATATTAGTTATATGAATATTTCAATTTTATCGCCCTTACCAATTCGATACCTAAATTCGTTATTTCACTGTATAGTTATTTAGACGATAAAAATGTCGTTTACGTAGCCGTAGAACAATAAAATTGATTTATTCTCTTTATCGAAATCTTTTACTAACACGATCGAAAAAACCTTATTATTAATAATATTGATATTTAATGCAAAAAAACTCCAAAAATTTTTTTTTTTCAATTAATTATAAGCAATTAAAAATCGTTGAAATTTAAATCACGTGACTATAAACGCGCCATCACTGGTTACCATAGATGTGACGTCAAAATGTTTTTCTATCAACTGCAATGTGTGAAAACTAACATTATGACGTCACACGCGTCCGGGTGACGCTTCGGGAGTTGTCGGTGTGTTTTCGGTACTGGATTCAAAGACTAATTTTTATTTTGAAATAACTTTTGAATTATTGAAAAAAAAAAAAAAAAAAAAAAAAAATAGTTTTGTTATAAAACTAATAGTTATATAATCTTTCCATTTAGCACAAAAAAATTTTTTATTCAAATACTCAATTAATAAATCGACATAAAGTAAATAAATAAAATAAAATAAATAAAATAAAAGGAGAATGCCCATTTTTGGTACTGGTTTTTCTCATGCATCAAGACAACAATACTATTAAAAAAATCTTGGCAATTTAGAGGTCTTCTTACCATCGGAAAATATATTTTGAACAGGGAATGTTTTGAAAAATCTAATAAGACATGTAATTGTTTAGATCCGTTATTATAGATTTAGTGTCCATTACCGTTTACATTTTTGGTACAGGTTTTTTCTCATGCATCAAGATAAAAATACTATTAAAAAAAATCTCAGCAATTTAGAGGCCTTCTCACTATCGGAAAATATATTTTGATCAGGGAATGTTTTGTAAAATCTAATAAGACATGTAATTGTTTAGATCCGTTACCATAGATTTGGTATCCATTACCGGTTACCACGGTAACCAAGCGGTAACTATTATGACATTTACTATGGAAAATAGCTAAATGTATTAATATCGATAATTGTTTTCATTGAATTACAAAAAAATCAATTAACATAAAATCACTCTGTAAGGTATTTATTGTTTATACACTGTAGGTTGTTTTAACATAGATAGTGAAGTAAAATAATATAAATATATATAAAAAAAAAAATATTATTATGACATAGCTTGGTAGGTAACCAGTTATTTCTTATTTGTTTCTTTCTTCGAATATGTAGTGAAAAAATGATTCAAACAACAACAATAATATGTAAACCGAATAAAATCTCTATTGGCATTTTTAAATATATATTTAGGTTTCTTGAAATCCGTCCCGGAAGATTTCTGGTGCCTACCTACACTAGCCGATGAACTATCTGTTCATCGACTTTGTCTGAAAGCTCTACGCATAGATTAAATATGTTAAACGAAAAATAACCTTCGGACGATAAAATACTACCTAAATCACACATAAACATAACTAAATCGGGTTTATTTAAGTTTTGAGGTTAATTCACATTTTTCTCAATATCTTGAAAACCCCTGTTTTTATCACAATAAAATCAATTGGTAAAAATCTTTTGAATATCGAAGAACCCTCCAAAACCACTCTAGCATTGACGCAACACTATACTGTGGTCCATACTTTCATGGGCATTCTCCTTTATTAGCAACTTCAAATATAATCATTACAATATTGCTCTGCCTTCTGAACTAGGTAATTACCTGTAGGTATCTCAGAAGGCAGTGCCAGCAGCCAGTGAAAGGATCAAAGAATTTAAGAAGGTAGGTAGGTCTCAATAAATTTTGAATACAGAATTATTTAAAGATTATTATGAATAAAGTGTTTTACATACATACATATATACAGGGTGTATACAGGGATGAATCATTGGATGAATCCGTTGCCTAGCAACGCTGTTTTTCTCAGCCTAGGGCGTACCATCATTTGGGCGGCGCCTACATTTGATCTAGTTTCAGCCAATCACAAGCGGAAACACTCTATTATGACAGTCCTGTCACTCAAATAATCATATAGTACGATACTTTTAAAGGCAAAATATATCATGTGCCCTTGAAATAGAGTCTAGTTTCGCTTGATAGCTCTTGCTTAATGAGCTTCCGTTATTGAACTGACGGGTGAGTAACGACACTCCCAATGAATGGTGTAGGTATTTATTTCTATAGGTTCTATTTTTCAACAATATACAGATTTAAAATAATAGTTTATAAATATTTCAATGTAGGAAATATGAATAAAATAGCATAAAATAAGAAATATAATGTTTATACGAGTGCTACGATATTTCGTAGCACTGTGCTACGACGCAGTTTCTTACGTCCTTAAGGACGCTATAACGTATTTTTACAAAAACACGCTGTTTTTCGGTACCATTTTAACTTAAAGCAATTACACGTGAGAACATAGTAATATCTTAATTTAAAGATAATATATTCAGCTCTACGTTCATCTTATAAAAATTGTACGACGTCATACAAAATTGTCGCTGAAATACGTTTTTTCCATCACAATAAACGCATAAAATGCAAAAAAATGGGGTCTAAACCGGTACCATTTTAGGAAAATTAAGAGCCTAATCTATCTTCTTAACTATATCTTATTGAGGGATATATAGTCCTTTATATATGGTGTAATTTTTATGAATCTAAATCAAAATTTTATTTCAATAATGAGCTAAATTAAAAATACTTGTCGATTTCTTCATACATTTTGTTCTCGCGGTTCGTCAGACCGCGCTCAGAAGCGCTCTTGGAAGGACGGGTGTATCGCTCCTCGTGCCAAAAATAAAAACGAAATAAAAAAGATTATTGTGCGTGCACTGTCTTTTTCGTGATTTGAAATATTTGATACTTTTTATGAGTAAACTGTATAAGTTTCATATTCCAATTATTTGTAATTTAAAATTATGTTTTTAAAATTACCTTGCCTGAGATCCTCTTTTTTATGGGTTGTTGAATAGATTGGTGGGGTAAAACAATTCAAGATGGCGTCGATGAAAATTTGGCTTTTTTTCGTGATGGGTGTCATTTTCATAGTTTTTGGGGTAGCTATTACCGAATATGAGGTCAAAACTGAAATCCAAGATGGCGCCGACGAAAATTTTACATCTTTTCGTCATGGGTGTCATTTTCATGGTTTTTGGGGTAGCTATTAACGAATATGAGGTCAAAACTATAATCCAAGATGGCGCCGACAAAAATTTTACAACTTTTCGTCATGGGTGTCATTTTCATGGTTTTTGGGGTAGCTATTAACCAATATGAGGTCAAAACTGAAATCCAAGATGGCGCCGACGAAAATTTTACATCTTTTCGTCATGGGTGTCATTTTCATGGTTTTTGGGGTAGCTATTAACGAATATGAGGTCAAAACTATAATCCAAGATGGCGCCGACAAAAATTTTACATCTTTTCGTCATGGGTGTCATTTTCATGGTTTTTGGGGTAGCTATTAACCAATATGAGGTCAAAACTGAAATCCAAGATGGCGCCGACGAAAATTTTACATCTTTTCGTCATGGGTGTCATTTTCATGGTTTTTGGGGTAGCTATTATCGAATATGAGGTCAAAACTATAATCCAAGATGGCGCCGACGAAAAATTTGACATCTTTTCATCATGGGTGTCATTTTCATGGTTTTTGGGATAGCTATTAACGAATATGAGGTCAAAACTATAATCCAAGATGGCGCTGACGAAAATTTGACATTTTTCGTGATGGGTGTCATTTTCATGGTTTTTGGGGTAGCTATTAACGAATATGAGGTCAAAACTAAAATCCAAGATGGTCGTCGAATTTCAAGATCTCGTCATGGTAATACTGTCGCGTTATGGAGCAAGGCGGCGATTTTGGTATCTATATGAATCTCGCCAAAGAAGTTTCACTCCTGACACGTTTTCTCGGCACACACGTTCTTTTTTATTTTATTCTCTTCGTTTAAATGTTTTAGATAAACTTTATTTTAAATAAAGTTTAGCGAATATATTTAAAGAATATATTTAAAGTTACTAATATCTGTCAGAATATTAACATGATTGCCACAGAGTTGCGTTTTATATTAAATTTCTAAATATGCATTTCAATGTTCTTTAAAATTGTTTTTTTTTAGACTTTCTACAAAACTGTGGTTGTTAACGTTTTTGTTATTTTATTTAAGTTTACTTTAAAGGAGTAAGAAAAATATACCTAATTATCGACGGTTACATTGGGGATTTGGTAATAGCTGTCTCAAAAACCTTGAAAATGACACCCATGCCGAAAAGATGTAAAGTTTCGTCGACACCATCTTGGATTTTAGTTTTGACCTCATATTGGTTAATAGATACCCCAAAAACCATTAAAATGACACCCATGACGAAAATATGTAAAATTTTCGTCGGCGCCATCTTGGATTTTAGTTTTGACCTCATATTCGTTAATAGCTACCCCAATAACCATGAAAATGACACCCGTGACGAAATGATGTAAAATTTTCGTCGGCGCCATCTTCGATTTTAGTTTTGACCTCATATTGGTTAATAGCTACCCCAAAAACCATGAAAATGACACCCATGTCGAAAAGATGTAAAATTTTCGTCGGCGCCATCTTGGATTTTATTTTTGACCTCATATTCGTTAATAGCTACCCCAATAACCATGAAAATGACACCCATGTCGAAAAGATGTAAAATTTTCGTCGGCGCCATCTTGGATTTTAGTTTTGACCTCATATTCGTTAATAGCTACCCCAATAACCATGAAAATGACACCCGTGACGAAATGATGTCAAATTGTCGTCGGCGCCATTTTGGATTTTAGATTTGACCTCATATTGATTAATACTTATTTAATAGCTACTCCAACTCCTTGAAAATGACACCCATGACGAAAAGATTTCAAATTTTCGTCGGTGCCATCTTGGATTTTAGTTTTGACCTCATATTGGTTAATAGCTACCCCAAAAACCACCCACATTTGCAAATGTGTTTGCTACTTAGGAAAAGTATATTTAAAGATATAGGTAATGTGAATGTGTGGTAACGAATTTAATTTATTTCATTCCGACTGTTTCTCGGAATAACATACATTTACTAAGAATTGCTTACAATGCCGGGTTTAATATATTGCCGGTAACATATAATATTATGTATGATAATAATTCTTAAAAAAGTATTTTATACATTTCTTAAAAAGCTTCGATATTGTATACAATAATACAATTCATATTCAAATTGTTGTAAAATAGTCACACTTTTTTAAGTTGGTTGAATACACTAAAATACTTATAAGGATCGTACCTACTAATAATAGTAACAAAATGAATTTTTAAAGTTCCCAGTAATCTTCTGGAATCAATTTCAATAAAAATATAAAAAAAAAAATATCAAGTATGAAGATGGTCTATAAAATGGAATGCGCTATGTTTACGTGAGCGCGATGTTCCCGCGAACCACGTGGCGACGTTAGATACCTAAATTTGAGTAACGCAGATTTGTGACAGCGTCCTTAAAGATGATTAAGTTTAATTGACATTTAAATTTTTAATTAAATCGAATAAATAGGTTAAAGATTTAGTTCTCTTGCATAAATTACCGTCAACGTCTATGAAAAACAGTAATAATTGAAAACAGGGTATAATTTATAATAATGACTGTTGAATGTGGGTAGAAAATCTAGAAATATAATTTATGCTATACTCATGCTCTACTTTATTTAATTACAGTCGCTAACTGTAACCTGAAATTATATGGACTATAATTATTCATTTCCTAAGGAAAGACATTTTTTTTCACAAACTACCATCACTACATAAGTACATAGTACTTAACATAGTATAAAACAAAGTCGCTTTTTCTGTCCCTATATCCATATGTATGCCTAGATTTTTAAAACTACGCAACGGATTTTGATGCGGTTTTTTTTAAACAGTGATTCTAGAAGACGATTTGAGTATATCATTTATTAGATTTAGACAAATAGGGGGAGGCCACGGCCAGGCGGAAAGCCTTATAAATTATAATAATTCTGAAAGCTCGAGTAAGGCTCAAGTTGTCATTGCTACAATGTTAGCCACATTTTACTCTGAACATTTTTAAAACAACAAGTAACTTTGTATTGTTTTAAAAAATAGCGTTAACAATATTTCATAATTTATGTAAATTCATGACGCAATTTACATAAGCGATTGTGAAAATGCTTACACGTCGAGTATGAAAAATTTATCAAGGAATTTCACATCATTACCTGAAAATAACGTATAATTGAAGTTTAGTGTGCTTACAGTACTTAACTCGAGTATATTCGTGAAATTCTAAATCCCTGTTTATCGCGAATCGTTTTTAGGTTGGGACACACGTGGCATTGTTAATATGGATTTACATTATACATTTCTAGAGAAAGAAATCAAAACAGAATTTTATTTTAATTTACCTTGAGTGCTCTACATAGTTTTCAAAAGAAGTACCTAATTCTGTAGGTATGCTTATAAAGTTGCTGAAAGTATTATTTTAGAGCAAAACTTATCGAATAATATAATATGGTACTGAAAACGAATTATGTAATTCAATAATTATTTAGAATGCGAAGCTGTTTTTAAACCCACTTATTTAATTAAAATTCTATTTATATACAGGGTTATTTGTAAAACACCGGCAACCTCGCAGGACAAGATAGCTAACATCATAAGTAACAACATTTGTTCTACGACTTTTGGCATAACGCAATAAATTATTTTTAAATGATTTTTTAAGCTTTTATTGTACTCTCCTAACATTTGTAAGTCTATGTTCTATTCATTATCGAAAGGACGTCGCGACGCCCCCTTTCCCCTCCCGTTCGCTTCTTGTTTACGTAATTTTTGGAATGCGCGTAGAGTTTATAATATTCAAACGGAAAATTAAATGAATATTTATTTTTGTATGAAAATAAAATCTAACAAATTATCAAAAGTCGTAGAACAAATGTTGTTACTTATGATGTTAGCTATCTAGTCCTGCGAGGTTGCTGGTGTTTTACAAGTAACCCTGTATATTATTTTTTGTATTTTTATGAATATTGGTGGATGTTTACAAAAATATTTTAGTGGTGTGTGTCCCTTACCTTTATCAGATACGTTAATTTCCTCATTTTATTTTATTACCTGTTATGTTACTTTAAAAGTGTTACTAAATCAAATATGAACAATCCTGTTGTAGGTAATATCAATCCTCCTTCCTTATTTTTAACATCTCTCTATTTTAAAGTAAGTGTCTTGATCGTTATTGTTGAAGGTTGAAATCGAAAAAATGTTATAAATTAACTTTATAACCGTAATAAAACAAATATCCATTTGCCTGTAGGCACAGAAACTTCTAGAAACAATATGTATTCGATTATTTTGCCAAGTCATTCGCGTGTTTCATATCGATATTGAGCTCGCATTCGTCTCAATTAAGCAGCTTATTATATTGAAATAATGTTCATTCGAATACCTACTATTTTCTCTAAGTTCAATTTTGATTCATCACTACATAGTATAAAACAAAGTCACTTTCTCTGTCCCTATGTCCCTATGTTCCTTTGTATGCTTAAATCTTTAAAACTACGCAATGGATTTTGATGCGGTTTTTTTAATAGATAGAGTGATTCAAGAGGAAGGTTTTAGTATATAATTCATTAGGTTTTAGACAAAGCGGGCCAGGCCGCGGTCGGGAAGCTAGTATTTCATATATCTGAAAATGGCCAATTATGTAATGTGAAGTATTGTTTATTTACAACAAGATAACAATTTAAATTAACGTCTAAAATTTCATTATATTATCACAGGCACATACTAAAATTGCAAGCTCAACACGGCAGCCTGTTTAGGTTATTGATTATTATGTCCTGTTTATTGTAGCCTACGTCAGGTGAAATGTTCCTGAAAGCTAGCTCACGTAAGCTAAAATACAGTTGGAAGGGCTATTTTGACCTATATTTTATATTAATAATTAAGCACAAATTCAAATTCAAATTATAGATATACATAAATTGTATGTAAATAGTAAATACTAACTATTACATAATATCTTGAATTTAATTTTATATTTTAAATAAAAACACTTCACGAACAATAAGCGTTTTAAAAGAAAGCTCCATAAAACGTGGTAAAAAATAAATAAAGCTAACTTTGTTCGGTATAGAATAAAAAAAAAATTAATGACGAATATTTATTTATAAAAATTAATTTACTAAAACTTGAATTGATAAGTTCTTTATACGCATGGTTATTTACCCACAAAAATAACACTGAAAATTTATCTTGACTTTCACCGTTTTACAAAACATCCGCTTTCGGCCATAATTCAGTACGGAAATGGCTATTAACCAATTATAGTCTTTATAAACATATCGCAAGGAACGAAAAACTTTAAGTTTTTGTTGAGGCCTGTGGCGCTAGGTGTAAAGTGTACGTTAGGTTAGCGAGACTACATCCTGGCCAAATTGAAGTTAAATACAAAGAAAACTCATAAATGTACAATATTTTTATTAAATTCAGTATATTCACTTTATTCTAATGAAGAATATTTCCGTCGGAATCAGTTCAAAATAAGTTTCATGCCGCGATTTAAACAAAGTACTGTATTCATTGTATTTGTTATGTGGCTTGCTGTGTGAGGCAACTCCATCGTACGATCTTTTACTTATTCTTTACTTTATAATTACAAATATTTATAGCACATGCAAGGCTATAACAAAAAAGAACATTAATTGCATTTTAATACGCTAACAATTTCAAAGCATAACCATTTCGTGTTACCACAACGCACACGGGTGCGCTGGCCTGACCACCCCGCCATACCGCGTACAATGGCGAACGGTCACTCGAACGGTCTCTCAAAACATAACCGGTCGACTACCGTTCCATTATAATTACCCATTTGCATATACTTTAACTCAGGAATAAACAACTTATAAACATTTTCAATTATCAGACAGTGAATACTTTTATGTGTCATTTATTTTCCCGCGCTTTTCTGTCAGCGTACAGATTAAAATTTTTTTATCTCGTGTAGAATGAATCGTGCGTAAGTTTAGAGCAATGTATTAATTGTGTTTTATAATTTTTAAATATCGACATGGCATCAGAAGAGCCTGCAGCTGCAACTGTGGTAAGTGCCTTTATTATTAAACTAAGAAAAAAATAATAAATAGATATTAAAAAATATATATATAGGTCAGACCTTTTAGTTTAATTTCTTGTGCTTGTATTCTTCTTCTTAAAATAATAAAAAGATTTTTAGAAAAATATATAGGTTAGATTAATTTCTTGTGCTTGTATTCTTCTCCTTCTTTAAGTAAAAAATAATAACCAGTTTTAAAATATTAGTGTTTAATCAACAATGCTAATTTTTGCTTTGCTTTCATTCAGAAATCCAAGAATGCAGTTTATAACAAAGCCAATACAAATATTTTCTCCTTAATCATTACTCCTTTACTCATTAATCTCAATAATTTTTAAAGTACAGGTAACAGTTATTACATTAAATACCTAGATATAAATTGGAGTGTTAATTATTCCCGTTTATTTGCAAAATTCAAGAAAATTTAAATTGCTTACTATTTAGTTAGAACAATAAAATGTATTTCATGAATGAATCATATTATTATTGCAGTATTTCTTATAACTCGAAGTCCGCTAGAACCCTCGTGGTCATGCTTAAAGTTACTTAGTCACGCAGTAAGCCTACAACTAGTTAAAGTTATCAAAAAGATCTATTGATTACTTGACGTTAGGTTAACTTGAAAAATTGCAGTGCTGACCTAATATTAACATAATTGGACATAATTTTACATTCATAAATGTCTAAGTTTCTTACTCACGAATGTTGTATAATTAAAAACAATTTGTGAAGCCGTACTGTATACGTCTTTGAGTTCGACACGTGTTACTATAGTATAAAAACTTTGCAAACTGAAGGTCATGTTAGAATTAAATAGCATGAATGAGCCTATCTATTTCATGCGTAGTCGATGGAGTAACCGCAACGTCACTGACCACTCATTGCCCAGTCGACCGCTGAATTTTCGCGCGTAATGTCGCGTCGTCTGCAAAACAAACCGCGTCCAAAACCACGCACTCGTTCGCAGGTCGCCGAGCCGCCTCCAGTGGACCCCGTACCACAGGAACAAGACCAGCAGGCAGCATCTGACGATGAAAAGGAATCAGAATGGCGCGCATCACGTCCAGCGTCTCCACCGCAAAGAACAGATGATATATCCGAGGGTTCCGAAGCCACTGTACGACCAGTTAGACCAGAACCGGTCAGTCGATATGCAAACCTCAATTACTGGAAGGCCAGACGGGTGACGTTCTATCGGAATGGGGATCCGTTTCATCCCGGCGTAGAATTCCGATTCAAGCCGGGTAGAGACTTGGTGTCCATGGACGCGTTGCTAGATAGATTGTCTGAGAGATTGGAGCTTCCACGTGGTGCAAGATTCATCTTTGGGATGGATGGCGATCGGAAATATAGACTGGAGGAGCTAGAAGACGGGGCGTCCTACGTCGTGTCGTCGTACAAGACGTTCAAAGTAAGTATTTCATATCTGACCTCGTTTTATTTTCTTGGTAATAGGTTATAAATTAAAGGTAAGTTGAAATAATTAGTCATGAGCACATGAGCCGTGCGTGACCCGTGCCAAAAGAAGTATATAAGTTAACGTGGCGCGATACAATCACACCATTTGCTTTACTTCTAATATTTTAATAACACGTAGTAAATAATGCCACGTCCTGTCTCATTTGTTTCTACTTAATTTTTGTATTTTATAGCCAAATTATAAGCCTCGAGTTTTTTCATACATGTACAAAATATTATGACGTTAGTTAGTAGTTAGTACTAACAATATAAATAAAACTATAAATTGTCTTCCTAAATAATAACGATAAACGCCTTCCTATAAATAATATGATAATGTCAATTAATTTTGTGAATTACAAAATATACAAAGCTGACAAACGCAGTCACTAGATATTGCAAACAATATCCCATAGCTAACTCTCACCAATCCTCATCATTTGGCCCTCATCAAGCACCCAATAATCGTAACTATAATATTTAGGGTATTTAGTTTAAATCACTCCGTTCGAGGCTACGTCCTTGCCCAGATTTAGGTCACAGGATAAGGCACGCACCGTTCGAGTCCTCACTATTTGCATTTTGATTACATAACCATTTTTCTTCGATACAAGAAACAAATTGCAAACAAATTCAAACTAAACGATGTTATATCGTTTAAGGAAACCGAATAATTACGCAGAACCTAATGTTTGTTGTATTCGTTTCTGAAAACTCTTGATTGCTCTGATTATGTATTATTATATTTTTATTTAGTTGCATGGAAAATTGGTGCAGGTATACAGTTCTGCAGTTTCTTTAATTACATAACAGGGCACGTTTTCGTGAATAGCTTTTACAGAATATAATTATGATATATTACCAGACAGTAAACACGACATCGTACTAGATATATAGACAGTTTTCATTATTTTCTTTTATCTTTTATCGAGGACGAGACGTATCTAACTAAATAAACAAAAACATTGGTAGAAATTTTATCTTAAATAACAAAAACTCGATATCCTGTGTCAATAAGCTATATCCAATTCCACCTTTTCCAAGACAACACTAACGTTAAAAGCGTTAATTATTTAAAACTTAAGTGAATAAATGAATTCAAACTAAGCTGTATATAGAATATGAACACAAGCAAGCGGCCGGCTGGCATCGTTTCAGAGGGCAATGCTCCACCTTGCACTTACAATGCATCACGGTAGAACCTTAACATCTAATCTTTAAACGCATGAGCTACTGCCGCAATGAAATTAATGCTTTGTGTTCACTATACTCCTGCGGAATGAAATGTTTCTTTGTTTAAAACACGTTGTGTGACACAGTTTTACTGGCTTCGGTTTGATAACAATATGCTTGATTAGTTAAAGCTTTTTTAAATTGTAAAATGTTTATGTTTAAATTTGAAACAAGCTGTGTGATGTCTATGATACTTAATCTATAAATTATCTCAATTAATAAATCTTACTTATTTTTGTTTAAGTATTTATTTCTGTTCACAATTCAAACTTGATCTTATACTTACAATTTATATATTGCTTGTTTGGCGACCCTTTTAATTAAAACTACTATAATTAAGCTATCACGTATGAAATTTTCATAATATCAATTACTACGCAAATGTAGAATCATGAATAAAACATTACCGTGTGAATAATGTATATAAATCTCGTTTATTCAAGTTGCGTAGCATATTCGTAGTATCGTAGATGACCGTAGCGTTGTAGCGGCGTAGAGGCGTAGCACGTAATATCCGCGTAACTTGTAGTAAAGGTTTAATAAATCAACGATTATTATAAAATGTGATTATCTATACATATAATAAATCTGTAGAAGGGTCAATTCTGTACATTGAAAATATTGAAAAAATAAATAGCTGTTACTGGATCGATACCAAACCCAAATATGTGATTAAAAAAATTTTTGTCTGTCTGTCTGTCTGTCTGTCTGTATGTGAAGACATCACGTGAAAACTACCGGTTCGATTTCGATGAAACTTGGTATAATTATACCTTATTATCCTGGGCGTAAAATAGGATACTTTTTATCCTGGAAAAATACGTAGAAAAAAAATTAATCTCAATTTTTCAGTTATCCATAGACGTTGTTCTGTAGTAGGTACCGCGAACACACGTTGCGTATTATTATAGACCTAGCCGTATTTGGGTCCAATAGATATTTATAAGATGTCATTGTCCGAGTTACTCAAAATGGAGAAATAAACCATCCACGCAAAGACCGACATCCGCGCGGACGGAGTCGCGGGCGGAAGCTAGTTATAAATAAAGTGATGCGATTGCTATCTTGCCTAAGCTAACTATGTTTATCGATACATGGAATTGGAGGAAGATGATACATATTATTTGTTATGATTTTGAATAATTGTGAAAATTAAATTAAGTTTATTTGTTACATTTAATCGATTCTTACTCTTTACATAAATATACCTTGTTTAAAATACATTGTGTATAGAAATATATCGCGTTCGGTATTACCAAGATAACATGGCATAACCAGTTAACAATAAATAACCTCTAGCTTATTATATTAGGTACTTAAGTAAATGCCTTTCACACCTTAGTTATGTTAAAGTAAAAATGCGGCATCTTAACGACCAAGGCGTGCCTGTGAAGTCATGTTGCAGATACAATTTCGACCAAAGCTATTATTTAAGACTCTGAAATTTAAGCATTTAGTAGCCAATAGAATAGATTAAAAAATTTAAAGACATAGCATAGACGATTAAAAAATGCATCTAATGTGAAAACTCAACAATTATTAGTTACATTTACATTTAATGATCAACTATATTCAAATTGAACTATAAAACAGTTACATAATATATTGGATGTTTGCAGTTATGTAACCGAAACATTGAGTGTCATTTTCGCTCCCTACAAATTAACTATACCATCACTGTGGCAAGGTACATAAAATAAACCGACTGTTAAACATATACACAGGTATATAATATCTATTTACTTTACATTCATAAAAGCTTCCAATAAACAGATTCTCAGTAATATATAATTTCAATTACTTAACTAATAATAACTTTAACTGTAGGTCAAATATAAGGCGGCTAAAGAAAGCACAAATATTTGTTAATTGAAGCAGAGTCATGCGTCACAATATTGCTATAAAACCTTAACGTTTATTCCGCAATACAATTAACATTTTTGTGTCTTGATATGGTAATAACAAATCTTACTAATATTATAAACGCGAAATGTGAGGATGGTTGTTTGTTACTCTTTCACGCAAATACTACTGAAACGATTACAATGAAACTTGGTATGTAAGGAGCCGAAGACCCAGAATAAGGCATAGGCTACTTTTTATCCCGTAAATCCCACAGAAACGGGAACTATGCGTATTTCTTTGAAAATGCGGGCGAATCCGTGTGCGGAAATCTAGTTATAATATATAATTATCTTAGGTTACTGATTTTCTTATGTAATACTGCTCCAAACGTATAATTGAAAAGGTAATTTTGTATATTTATTTAGGGTAAAATAACATTAGTCATTGGTGTCTAATGAAGGTGTTCTAATTGAAATGTGGGGTACGAGAGAACTCGGTTATACTGTAGCTTTCGGTTACGTAATTACGATGTCATATTATACTGAAAGAATAAACAATCATGTCTCTACCTCTAGATAGCTTATAAATGCTTCAATAATAAGTAACCATTAAGTAAAGTCCCGTGTCCTCTAGTGGGGTAAGGGGCAGATGCATTATTCATACATCTGTTCCACTGTTCGATTTTCTTTTAGGGATATGTAGGTGATCAGCCTTCTGTGTCCTGCCACACTGAGACATTTTTTTTCTTCGTCTCTGGGTTCTACGCCCACGCTTCAACAAATGTACCAAGCAGGCGGTAAATAACTATTAGTATATATATCAATTACAGAATTCGATTACGACAATCTATGTACATACTGTAACAAACTGGGCATCTTCCAGCAAAAACCTTACACATTCAATGTTATAAAATAACTAAAATTAATCTTTTTATTGAGATGAGCATGAATATATTATAACTATCGGACATCCTCTATGTAAAACGAGGCTCTCCAAACCTAACCTACAGGAAAACGTTTAGAAATTCCTTGAAACTTAATACGTTATCGATACAGATTGCATGGCAATGCATAAACTGCATTTTCCGGGCTCGGAGCGATCGCATTGTATCGGGCAGGGCCTGTCGAAATTAGGGATTTAGGTCAGACGTCCGAACGGTCAGTAAATCGCGATGTAAGGCTGCGAACATATGTATTGATGAATTTTTGTATTATTACAATAGTTAATATTTTTTTGATGTACATTTAAACTAATAAAATGTATGAAGTTTAGGCTGGTTGGAAATATGAGTAATCCGTGTATACTTTTCTTGTAGTCAAAGCTTTAGAAAATTTCCAGATTTTATTATCTCGTCGTAACTATCGCTAATTCTCACCTAATTATTATCATGCGTCAAATATGCAAAATAACTAACAAATTTGCTTAAACTCTACCTATAATTTAATTCTAACAACTTTACATTGTAGAGAAATAACAATTTTAACCAAATTTATGTATCTCAAATCCTTGGTTTGGTAAAATTGCCCTATTAACCTATATCAACCCGAAATTAATTTAGGTTAATAGAGCGTTGTAACTGAAACGTATTTGTTTTATTTCCCCACGTCATTAACAATAACTGCTTATTTATTATTAGAGCAAATATTATCACGAAAACCAACAATATTTCATTATGTCACAAGTACCAAATTAAAAAAATGGATCAAGGTCTCTCCAACCTTCGCCTAATATTCTTAATTTCGTTATGCGTAATCTTAAGCTTATCGCGCGGTCCCTTCGTGACATTGTGGCTCTTAGTTACACGTGAGACCTCCATAAAGGGGTTCTAATTGTATATCGTCGATGTGTATCAGGCTTTACTTACGGTGGGCAGTATAACTTGCGTGGACTGTAGAGAGCGACCTTGGACAGAACCAGCCCCTCCCAACAATGTATTCAAATCCAAATAGTTGATCGTTACCCGCCGTCTCATTCGCATACCTCGTAATGGGAAATAGGAACTCTATTTCATTAGCATACAGTTTATTTCCGCGTACGTGATGTTGGCGCTGAGTGCCTTCTGTGATAAGTCGCGGTGGCTTTGTTTTGTTAGTGCGGTTCTATCAGCTGTTGTGGGGCCTAGTACCCCATATGGAGTCTAGGAACTACGACGTTTCTTTTATATGGTCTTAATTGTTCGATAGAGCTCGGTGCATTCAGTGTCTTTGTGATAGTGATAAAAGTCTTTACATCTAATTAAAGTCTTTAACCCTCGTATACCAGTATATAACGGTTCTTAATCAGAAATTGGGAAAATTAAATTAAACACGTAACGAAATTCTTCATACTTCATAAATATTTAAGCTTCCATTGCTTGATATTCATACATTATAGCATTCGTTCGTTCGTGAATTCATTTTGTTTACGAGCTCATATATTTGATACAAACAATATTAAATTTAAAAGCGAATGCATGGTATCATTGAATCATATATCTTTTGATGTGAAGTTGCACTGTATGCAAATTGTTTCATTTGCATTGAACCCACGTCATATCCGTTTTATGTTAAATACTAAAAAGTTATCATTATACTAAACCCATGATCACATAAACATGAAAACAATAACGACTGTTCGATCCATGTTTCGCATATAATGTATCTCCCTATTAATAAAGATTGTTAAGTATTACATCAGGTGACCGGGATATCTAATCTAAATTATAAAATCACAGAAAAACTGTTAATAAGACCTGAAAATAGTAAAAAAATTGCAATCAGCTCAGAATCAATCGCCAATAAACTATTTAAAACAATCGTTAAAGTTAGAGAGCTTTTCTTCGAGCAACAGACATACATCCATCTTCAAAAACCCTACGCTTATATGTAGAAGGAATCTTTCAGTACAAACCTGGTTCATTATGAACAAGGCTTTACTCAGAGCATGATAGCTAGGTACTTGAACTTGAGTGGAGGTACTGAACGCGAGTGACATTTAAACGAGTAATTAAATAATTATTTATTATTCAGCCAAGTCGGTAAATACAATCTCGTTTTGTAAAAAAAATTTGAATTTAGACGATGAAAATTCGGGATATTTGATGTAATAAAATATAACAACGAAAACCACAGAATAGTATATAGTATTTAAAATTGTTTCATATTATACATATATATAAAAAAATCATAAATGCTATAGATACTTACGTGATTTTTAACATCATCCCTTCCGGAGTCAAAACATGTAAAAAATAATTAATATTCATAAACTTTAAAGATATACCTACTGCTCAAGAATTTTGGTAAGATATTTTTAACTGTGTTTTTGGATAGATGTGTTAATTATCTGAACTATCTGAAATCCTTTTTAATTTGGAATTATTCTTTGAGTTCAAATCTCTTCGTGAAAACTTAAACAATAGAGAAGTCGTTCAAAAAGAGTTATCCAAAATATTTATATGAAAGCTCGCGTGTGGATTTATTTATAGATAAACGTGAAGAAATATTATACATTTTTATGATATTGAAGCATTTCAAAAAGTCTTCACGTCTAAAATCGCTATTTACGAATGATTTTTCTAGAAAGCTTTTCTTTGCTCATAAAATTGATATTCTTATTTTAAGTTTTAAATTGCACGTTCGTTAACTATTTATGAAATTGCTAAAACTTTACGATGTGGTAGTTGTTAATATATTCTATTTACCAACCAAAAAACCAATTGTATCGAGCCACATTTGACAGAAGTTCCCAAACTTAATAAACAGAAAAATGCTCATAAAATAAAAACTACTGGGCCTATCCGAATAAAATTTTTATGGGACCAATTCGACACCATTCCGCATCGAACAAAAAAAGAATCACGTAAATCGGTTCAGAAAACTCGGAGAAATCGGTGTACATACGTATAAAAAAAAAACATACCGACCGAATTGATAACCTCCTCCTTTTTTTTGAAGTCGGTTAAAAAGTAATAATATCATACGCCATACATACATAACACGCCCGTACAATCATACATACATTAACAATTTACTCAATACATATTATACATTCATTTCAAACACGCAGTATCTTGGCTGCGCACGCACATGGCACATTTTCATTTACTAACCATATCAATTCATACGTACCTATCGTTGTTGTCCCATTCACAGAACCCCGAAAACATATTTAAAATAAAAAAAGCCAAAAAAAATCCAGCGTAAAAGCGCTTGCATCCGTAATAAGAGATTTGCAGCGTAGAAAGCGCTTAACTGTTTGTCTAAAACCACGGAAAAATCCAGCGTAAAAGCGCATCCGTAATAAGAGATTTGCAGCGTAAAAAGCGCTTACATTAAAGACGTTAGTTATCAAAAGAAATAAACGTGTGGCGCCCAAGCAGATACCGCTGGTTAGCTAATTCGATGGTGGACAGCGACGACGACGCCTTCACCGTCATTTCACTGCCAGTCTACACGCCACCGCCAGTAAGTTGTATTTTATCGCATACATATCACATGTAGAATGATGTATAAAAAATCACTCGTAGATTGGTAATGTGTATATGTGCTTATGGTGACAATAATCACACATGCAAACACTTACACAGACTGTATGGTATTCAAAATTTTAGCGAGCGATAATTACATAAACGCATAAACGCTTAGCTAGTTATAAAAATACATTTTAATGTAGCGTCAATTGAAATTTATTCTAAAATATGGCCCGGCTTTTCCAGAGCGCCTAAGCAATGCATTTTTTCATTTTTTTCCTCTGCTTTAGCAAAGGGAAATTAAGGGAGCGCCTTAAACAAATACAAATTATAATCTATTCTATGTTTTATCTAGTTATATATAAAATCTTTCGAGAGTAAATGAATTACAAAAACACCTATCAAATGAAGCAATTACGTTATACAAAAACGAAGATCTAATATCTTAACGATCTTAATTGTTTCTATAATGTGACACAGAACACAAAGAAGTCAATTAACTGATATACCGAAAGTATTAATCGCGTAAAACACCGCAGTCCGTTTTCTATGCAGCAATTTCTGACGTGACCTCGCTCGCGACATATTCCCTCATCGCTTGTACACGCTCTAGAGTACAAAACAAAAACCACTACAGAAGACCCTTTGAGAGAAACAAAGCATTCTTAAAATCCACCGAAAGTTTTTACGTGACGGGTACCAAGGGGTCATTCGGGTTGGATATTCTAATTGCACGCGTGAAAACGATAAGCTTTGTCCTTGAGGTACGGTCGGCTATCGGCCAAGGATTTATCCAGTCGGATTTGTTTACCCCGGCCAGTGGTCAGTCGCTCGCCGTTCCCTACACTAGTGCAAAATATCACGAATAAGGATCCGTTATTACGCGAAAAGTGCGGAGAATTTGAGAATCACTGACAATCTCACGGTGAGTTTTTACGAGCAGCGGTGTATTATTTTTAAATTATTTAAATTTAAATTTTTAATAATTATTTTGTAATAATTCTTTCTACTCATAATAATTTAAATACTTTGTAATTCTTGATACCTATGCTAGTACCTAGGTATAGAGATTTAACTTAACAGGCCAATTAATTATAATCGGTACCTACCATAAACATTTAACACACCAATCACATAAATAAACTGTTATTAATATTTTATAATTTATATAATTTTATTTTTCATTTAGGTAGGTAACTATATGATAAATATTGTAAGTAGGTGAACTTATAATACCTATACATAAACCTTTAAAATTTGCCAATACAACATATTATCAATTAAAACGATCTCTACGTTAATTATTCAATCAAATATTATTATTTAATATTTTATGTGGGCAAACGATCGACGCAAACACAAAACATAACCAACATCGCAACATTCTTTAAAAAAAAATTTTTCGCAAAATATTTTGTCGTCTTTCTTGCGTGGTAATAAACATTCCTTCGTATAATTTGCTTGGAATTAGGTTATACAATCTGGGTTAAAAGCCGTAACGTTGAGAAATTACAAAAAACATCTGAAATGTAACAGCAATGTTTCCATAAAATTTCTAATGAACTACGATAAATGTGTTACGTTCAAGTCGCACGCGCTCAATGAAGTATCGAAATGATTTACATAAAACTTTAAAGGTTAATCACGAACTGTACTAGAACATGATAAATTACTTTCACTTTGTTAACTATGTATTAAATTATATTAGCGGCTCGGTTTCTGCAATCTTTGTTTTGCAAATGACTTGCAAGTCTGAATTTTAATTAAAAGCTTGATGATCTTTTTAAGTGAGAAGATACTATTCATAGATATAGGTACTAATATATTCACTACAATATTATTAGGCTAAAGTATTATATACTACATGCAACATGATATTAGGTATCTGAATTACACTCATTTTCTACTTAAAATTTGTCTTTCAGGTACAAGTTTCAATGATTGTATCTTAAATTTTTAAAATTTATTTTACGACGATTCTATGAATGGAAAAGCGCCTTTTGTTAACTTTATTTTATTTCCACTAGATTACGCAATAATGCCTACAATCTCAAACAAAGCCATAAAACTATAATCTATGCTATGTCTAATTACTATTGTATTCACCAAAAAACTAACATCAAATTCATGAAATTAAAAAGCCCACTAATTTACACCACATTTGCACAAAAGAATATAGTTATGCCTAAACTATGATTATACCTTTCTTCTTTTTTTAAGCTATTGCATAGCTTCTATCGTGGGCCTTGAGCGCGGGGACCGAATCGAGAAATTCCGTAACGAAAAAACCTCACGCCCCCATTCCGACAGGCACGGAGGTGTGGCTTGAAGGCATGCTATGCAATAGCTTTACCGCGGCAGTCCCCGAGTGCCACACGTCTTTTTTTAATCGCCACATACTTTTAACCTAAAGCTCATATCCTTCTCCAGGCAGCAAGCTACGGCAAAAAGAACGGCATGTGGTACGGTGGTACAAGCACAGCCAGCGGCTGGTCCCGCGCCGGCACTCGTAAGCAATCGGTAGCGGAGTCAGACGCCCCTCCCCCGGGGGGTGGCAAGCCGTCTAGTGGTCGAGTGATACGGATCATTAATAATATGGACCATTCTATACAGGTAATTTTAATATGCTTTTAATTGCTGTATGTTTGAATGTAACCGACTTGTTTGTGGGACCTCTTCACAATGGGCAGCGTTGGGCAATCATAATTGTAGAGGGCCTAAATATCTATGATCGGCCGTCGTGGTAGATGTTTTTCTCATAATCGTAATAGCGGCAAACATGGACGATCATTTTTGGGCCAACGCTGCCCATTGTGAAGAATGCCCATTAGAATATATTTTGAGTCTCTTTAAAGCCGGGAAAGATTTAATACAAACTTTGTTTTATAAAGGCAATAATTACATGAGTTTAAGCGTGTTTTATGGATATTGATTGCTTTATTTGTATTTGAAAATTTATATCTTATGCATATATAACTTATAGTTAAACTGAACTTAATTTTTAAGTAAACTGTTACATTCTAAGGAATAAAACCTGTGAATGATAATGCTCAGAAGATACTAACTACCTATCTATTGTGGACAAAATGTGATATAAACTCATAAATAGAATTTGCCGTCCATAAATTCGAGCTTTCGTTGTTTCGTGAATACCTACTAGAAAACCAACATATTTTTATTAAAGACAATCCGTTCGTGTCTAAACATATTTCACAGCTTACGTGTTCATACTTCTTAATGTACAATTTTTAATTTTATTTTTACGTTAGAAACTTCTAGAAACAAATAGTAAATCCAGTGTGCTGATTAAAAGTGAGACGTCAGAAAATAACCAGTTTCAATGAAACAGCTTGGATATGAAATCCTATTTATAATAAACTAGCACGAAACGATTAAAATTTGATTAAGTAAACGTGTACTTTTCTGAGCCCTTATCGCAACTAAATTGAAGGGTAGTAGTGGCGCTAAACGCGAAGCCAAAGTAAGGTTTTCATACCGTTTATTGGGACGGTTTCAATGCAAAAACCTTGGCGATAAACTACGTGAAACAGTTTCAATTTCCACATTTAGGTCATAAATTATGTGCTGTATGGTTCAGTTTTATGGCCTTGGTAAATGATTTTATTAAAGCCCCACTTTTGATATTGTTTTGATGATTGAAGAATTCAAGTTATGAATTATGATTTAAAAATGTATCGTTCTTGTTGTGAACGTTTTATTATGGTTTCATAACATTTCTAAAGCCTGATTTTGTTTGCAGTGTCGCGTGCTATTAAATCTAAGGACAACACAACCATTCGAAGAGGTATTAGAAGATCTCGGTCAAGTATTGAAAATGAGTGGAGCTAAGAGGATGTACACTATTAACGGACAAGAAGTAAGATGTTCTTCTTTATTATTTTTCTAATTACGACAAGAAATAACTTAAATTGATTGTGTATTTAAATCAAAACGATAAAGATAAACGATAAAGGGCAGATGTATTTCAAAATGGTTTCACTGATCAATTGTCCTCATGGGCAGATGAGCTTCTGTGTTAATTTGAGTATATTTAGGTATCACCTTTCGACACTTACATGTTTTCTTTATAATTTTTTACACATTTTTAATGATAATATATTTGTTTATTAATAAATAAACGTTCTACAATAGGTACGAAGTTTCTCCCAACTTCGAAACGAGTTCGCTGACGTAGAAACATTCTACTTGGGGAATGTGATGGTTCCACCTGCTTTGAGTCCTGGAGTAGCAGCTTTGCCTATAGAATCACCGATACGACGGTAGTATATTATATTATTTATTTTTCTTTGTATTGTTTTGATGACTAAATAGTTAATGTAAAATGTTTTAGGAGTTTTAGATTCGATTGAGGAAGTTCGTAGCATACGTATGTTCACAGTAAATATTCGTTTTCTTTTTGGTCATCAATTCATGTTTTCTGAGAAGTTGCGGTTTTAAAATAGATTATGTTAATGCTCATTACTTTAATATATTAAATTGCATAAATACCTTTCTTCTGTCGGTTATTACAACATGACAAATTTTTATCCCGAACTTTGTGTACCTACCAGTGGTCTGTCTTACACAGAAAGATCACTTGCTCTACCCAGCTTACTACTAATAGGTACTTGTTATGTACGATAGCGTTAAGCCCTTCAATTATGATACTAAACTTTCTAAAAGTTAATTATTAACTGATTTTTTCTTATAAATTATTTATACGTTAGATCCCGTTCAAGAGCGAACGTAGCAGCGATCCCGATATCAGACGACACACGCGGGAGACGCGCTCGAAGCAAAAGCAGACCACGCGTACTGTATGCGCCTGAGGGAGAAATTATTCGGAATTCTGGTCTGACTATTTATTTTTTGCTTGTTTTTGGATTTTATTATTCTGACTTAATTATTATTTTTTATTTTGTGAATAATTGTTGTGCCTTTAGATATTCTAGATGTACCTCGTGCTCATCTACATTGTTTATTAGTGCGTGTTATTCTATAATATTGTTTAGTTGAGAGGACTTATTATTCGAAATAATAATAGTTAGAGATTCTAAGAATGTGATTCACAACTTTCATTTTATCAGTATTCACACTACCTTAAGTTCAAAATACTTTGCTTTTTATCTTATTCTTACTACTCGTTTAGTCTTTCGATTAATGCTTAACAGTTTCACACGATATCAATTTTATGGGAGGTTCTTATTAGAATCGTCACCGCCCATTTGCGTGACAGACGCGCGGTGTCTGACATGTCATACTTTACCAGTATTGGCTATCGACATAAATAGCGGTTTTTATATACTTACTTTAAAGTGTGTTTTTTTGTTAATTTATCTTTCTTTCACGTCGCAACACAGCGATTTTATAGTACGATTATTCTGAAAAGTCTGATAGTCTACTTTTTACTGCGGTTAAACATCGCGCTCTGACGGGAATTTCCCTGAAATGACATGGTCGAAGCTGCGGGTGGAAAGGTAGTGCTAATAAGGTTCAAATAGATAACCTAAACAGAGTCATGTATATCTTACCAGTGATCTGTAATACTTATGCCTCTGTTACAATCATTATGTAAACTATAAATTTTTATTTTAGACTACACCCTCTTGGAAGTATTGAAAGAAGAACCAATGCGAGTGACGATCCGTGGTTTACGACGAACTTTTTATCCGCCGATACACCATCCTCCTATAGATAACTCTCCACCGGATAAGAAAATGCAGTTAGACTGGGTGTAAGTAGTATTTAAATATGTATAAGTAACTAGCTGTGCCCCGCGGTTTTACCCGCAGTGCTCCGCTGCTGTGGGTCTTAGCGTGATGATTTATAGCCTTTACTATAGCCCATTTATCAAGGAGGGCCCTATAGCCTTCCTTGATAAATGGGCTATCTAACACAATATATACAACATAATTTATATAACGAATTTTTCAAATTGGACCAGTAGTCCCTGAGATTAGCGCGTTCAAACAAACAAACTCTTCAGATTTATAATATTAAGTATAGATTAATTTACACCACACTCAGAAATGTTAATTAATTAAGTCCTTTAGTACATAATTATTTATTTTCACCAAAGTGAGAAATGCTTCTTGATAAAGTGCTCATTTGACATTAATCCTTTTCTCATATTAAAATTTGTCTATTTTTAGTATAATATTATCTGTGCCTTACGTATTTCTCAAATTTTTCGTAGTTTTCGTACTTCAGCAGTTATTGTTTCAACAGAATTTAATATAGGTACATTTAGCATGTTCGGATTTAGCACAAAAAAGCTTACTTGGAAACTAAAAACTTGGCAGCAGTTGCACTTTGGAATGTGTGACGTAAAAGCAAATTCATGCGAAATAATTTTCGACTGAAAGTAAATTGTATTCCTTTCAAATATGTTTCCTTTATGTTCCGAATCTAATTAGGAAGCCTAAATTAGTTTAAATGTTTTTTTTTTCCATTTATTGACGTAATAATTCACGGACAAACTTATCTGATTAATAGATAATATAATAAATTTAAGCCAAAAGCCTTGAACATTGTAACTACCCTATAACTTGTAGATGAAATGGCATATGACAAGAAGTTCCTATTTCCACGCGTGAAAAAGTGGACTGATTTCGCAAATTAGGTACCTACCTTTTTTGCAGAAGAATTTTTAAAATTTCACGTGAAGTTAGGATACCATTTTTTGGGTCAACTACTTCATTTATTCGCCTATTTAAAAAAAAAAAGACGTGTGTCACTCGGGGACTGCCGCGGTAAAGCATGTATTGCATGCTATGCCTTCAAGCCACACCTCCGCCCGTCGGAGTGGGGAGCGTGAGGTTTTTTCGTTACGGAATTTCTCGATTTGGTCCCCGCGCTCAAGGCCCGCGAAAGAAGCTAAAAAAAAGTACATAACAAAGCATTTGAATGCCATAAAACTAGAATATTATTTATTTTAAACAGATATGGCTACCGAGGGTCAGATTCCCGTAAGAACCTCTGGGTCCTTCCCACCGGTGAACTGCTATACTACGTAGCTGCAGTGGCCGTTATGTATGATCGGGATGAGGACTCACAGAGGCACTACATTGGTCACACTGAAGATATTATGTGGTGAGATTTTGATTATAATTTTTGATTTGTTTTTATGTCTAAAAGTGGATTTTCGTAATTTTAACGATGTGATTTATTTTGCGACTAAACTTATTAAAAAAATTGTTCTCCTTTCAGGAATCGAATCTATTTTTCGAAAAATAAAATGCATTATTTCTATTTACATATCGATTGTCTAGATTTTTGCTTTGTCTATCCCACCCTGCATAAGAACGGTAATAGTTTTCTCCTACACTATATACAGGACTATAAATTTATAAAGAATAGAAAAAAATCGATCACGAGGCGGGACTCGAACCCGCATCCTTTCACGCCAATCCGGGGCGGACGCTTGACCAACTCGGACCCGCCAGAGCAATCGAATTTATTCTATTCTTTTCAGTTTTATGTGTCTAATCGACACACCGTGTGCCATCTATTGAGATAATTAACAACTAGGTATCTCAACCAATACGAAACATTTTTCAATGATAACAATATTGAATCGATGGAACACGACTTTTTTGTTGAATTTTATAAAATTTATTATAAAATTATACATATTTATAAAGCATTCGAATGCCATAAAACCAAAAATATAAAATTATACTGGACTTTCAAACTTTGTACATTATCATATTGTGTCGATGCTAATACAAATTCTCTTTGACACTTAGTATGGAACTCCACCCCTCTCGCGAGCTAGTAGCGAGCGGTCAGCGAGCAGGCCGCGGGCGACGCGCACAAGCGCACGTGCGCATCTGGAGCACGGACACGCTACAGACGCTCCACGTGTTCGGCATGGCCGAGTTCGAGGCGGGCGTCGCTGCTGTCGCCTTCTCGCAGCTCGTGAGTGTTATAGCTCCCAGTGTGACCGACCCTTGCAGTGCTATAGCCACAAGTATAGCGCATCTGGAGCACGGACACGCTACAGACGCTCCACGTGTTCGGCATGGCCGAGTTCGAGGCGGGCGTCGCTGCTGTCGCCTTCTCGCAGCTCGTGAGTGTTATAGCTCCCAGTGTGACCGACCCTTGCAGTGCTATAGCCACAAGTATAGCGCATCTGGAGCACGGACACGCTACAGACGCTCCACGTGTTCGGCATGGCCGAGTTCGAGGCGGGCGTCGCTGCTGTCGCCTTCTCGCAGCTCGTGAGTGTTATAGCTCCCAGTGTGACCGACCCTTGCAGTGCTATAGCCACAAGTATAGCGCATCTGGAGCACGGACACGCTACAGACGCTCCACGTGTTCGGCATGGCCGAGTTCGAGGCGGGCGTCGCTGCTGTCGCCTTCTCGCAGCTCGTGAGTGTTATAGCTCCCAGTGTGACCGACCCTTGCAGTGCTATAGCCACAAGTATAGCGCATCTGGAGCACGGACACGCTACAGACGCTCCACGTGTTCGGCATGGCCGAGTTCGAGGCGGGCGTCGCTGCTGTCGCCTTCTCGCAGCTCGTGAGTGTTATAGCTCCCAGTGTGACCGACCCTTGCAGTGCTATAGCCACAAGTATAGCGCATCTGGAGCACGGACACGCTACAGACGCTCCACGTGTTCGGCATGGCCGAGTTCGAGGCGGGCGTCGCTGCTGTCGCCTTCTCGCAGCTCGTGAGTGTTATAGCTCCCAGTGTGACCGACCCTTGCAGTGCTATAGCCACAAGTATAGCGCATCTGGAGCACGGACACGCTACAGACGCTCCACGTGTTCGGCATGGCCGAGTTCGAGGCGGGCGTCGCTGCTGTCGCCTTCTCGCAGCTCGTGAGTGTTATAGCTCCCAGTGTGACCGACCCTTGCAGTGCTATAGCCACAAGTATAGCGCATCTGGAGCACGGACACGCTACAGACGCTCCACGTGTTCGGCATGGCCGAGTTCGAGGCGGGCGTCGCTGCTGTCGCCTTCTCGCAGCTCGTGAGTGTTATAGCTCCCAGTGTGACCGACCCTTGCAGTGCTATAGCCACAAGTATAGCGCATCTGGAGCACGGACACGCTACAGACGCTCCACGTGTTCGGCATGGCCGAGTTCGAGGCGGGCGTCGCTGCTGTCGCCTTCTCGCAGCTCGTGAGTGTTATAGCTCCCAGTGTGACCGACCCTTAGCTACATTATAGCAATTGATGTATTTAGCTAACGTGCAAGCTCAAATCCAACAAACCAAAAATCATTTAAATCCCTTCTGTCGTTCTTGAGTTATAACTCATGTAATTAACAGAACTTTCTTGACTTTGTTTCAAATATACATGCAGACATCCCATATTTCTATGTATTTCTCTCTTATATTATCCAGAATTTTGATTTATTATGTCTACTCGTGAAACATACACGATTCCTTTTCTTTCAGAATGGAGGCAGTTACGTTATGGCGGTAGACAGTGGGCGGGAGAGTATACTGTCTGTATGGCAGTGGCAGTGGGGACACTTGCTCGGAAAAGTTGCTGTAAGTATTTTATATAATATTTAATCCCATAGTTAGTTTTAGTTTAAGCTTACAGACATATTTAATACAAGTACATATTTTGTCCCCAATACGTTATATAAACAAGAATTTTCGTAAACAATCCATGGCATCTAAGAGAAATCGGGGAACATAGGAAAAAAACTAAAAAGAACCAGTTTAATTAATCCAGAATATAGAGTATGCTGGAAATTTTCTATAATATTCTCGATTATTGTTCCAATCTATTTTTAAAGCAATACACTTTCACAGACATGTAACCAGATGATAAGCGACACACGCCCATTTCAATGATATGCAATATTATTTTACATTACGATATAATAATCCATACTAATATTATAAATGCGAAAGTAACTCTGTCTGTCTGTCTGTTACTCAATCACGCCTAAACTACTGAACCAATTTGCATGAAATTTGGTATGGATATTTTGATACCCGAGAAAGGACATAGGCTACCTTTTATTGCGAAATATGTACCTACCACGGGCGAAGCTGGGGCGGACCACTAGTAGCTTGTATTTAGCGGTATCTTTAAATTACACAATGCATTCCGTTATAAGGGTTCCATACCCAAAGGGTAAAACGGGACCCTATTACTGAGACTTCGTTGTCTGTCTGTCTGTCTGTCTCCAAGCTGTATCTCATAAACCGTGATAGCTAGAAAGCTGAAATTTTCACAAATGATGTATTTCCGTTGCCGCTATAACAGCAAATAAAAATTAAGTAAAGTATTAATGGGGATCCCCATAGTATGGCCGGTTTTTTTTAATGAATGCGCTATCGCTTCAATAGCAAACTAAAACTAATATAACTGTGTGAAATTCCTAACATTCTACCATTTATTTCCAAATAAATAACAAACAATGACGTGATCAGAAACCTTGTAAGTCTCAAGGTTCACCGTAAACTTAGATTGAGCTTGCGATTGTCGCCATTGTGCACTTTCGTTTTATCACGTGATGTGTCAACGTATAGACGAGATATATTTTTATGTGTCTCGTTTTTTAAGATGATTCGTTGGATATTGGTTTGGAAAACTCCATTTAGATGAATAAATATCTTAACTATCCTAAATTCATCTCGAAAACCACGCAATCCATTGGAAAAAACAAAATGAAAATATATATGTGTAGTAGTTTTTGAGTTTATGCGAACAAACAGACGCGGAGGAAGACTTTGTTTTATAATAGAGCGATATGTGAAAATTCAATTTAGGTCAACATCCGTTTTGATTTTAGTAATATGAAATTGATATACTCTAAGGAATTTAGATGCTATCGTAGTGTCAGCTTAACATACTTTTGAAATTATGATAGTGGTTACATTTTATGCAACACAATTGTACTTACCATACAAATCGGACATTGATAAAAAAAAGTATGATACGATATACAAAAAACATAAAATACAAGCGTACTGCACGTCGTGTACCTTAACGCATTTCAAACAATAAAAATGACGATTTGATAATGAAACAACGAATACTAAGAATTAGTTTATTTCTGATGTGTCACGCGACGCCACGACCAGCGACCTCCGTCTCTATTGAATTTATTTGAAACATACGAAATAAAAGTTGAAATAAAAGTTGGACAGTCATGAACTAAAAAAGCTTTAAAAGAAATATCGAATAGAGATAAGAAATATTGAATTTATTTGAAACATACGAAATAAAAGTTGAAATAAAAGTTGGACAGTCATGAACTAAAAAAGCTTTAAAAGAAATATCAAAATATAATCATGGTACTTTATAGTTTATTTCCATAAATATACGAAACTATTTAAAATTTGAGTAGGTATGTATTTTAACCTAAATGTTTGTCCCCGTAATAAATATTTCACGTTTAATTTTTTTGACATTACCATCTCAAATTTCACTCCCCTAATATACTTAATACATAGGTATTCTCTTACATACCCACATTTAATTTTTCATTAAATTAATAATTAATAAGATTTCTACACATTGTTCGTAACGATTTTCACATTAAGTCACTAGTATGATCTTAAAAAGCTAAATTCCTTACAGACACTTCAAGAAGAGCTAACAGGAGCGGCTTTCCATCCTCTCGACGATAACTTACTCATCACGCATGGTAAAGGACACCTCGCGTTTTGGAATCGGCGCAAAGACGGGTTCTTTGAACGAACTGATATTATCAAACCTGTGAGTATAAATTAAAAAGTGTACCTATAAGCTAAAAAAGAGGCCATATTTGCAGTAGGTAGTTAACTAGGTATCTATGGAAATGGTGGTCTCTTCTTTAACTAAAAGAAGAACTTCAACCAGTCTAGAGGTATCATAAAGAATGTCAACTCCCATCTTCAAGAAGAACTTCAACTAGTATAAAGACATCAACTAAATGCCAGAAAAATCTTCTTAAGCTAGAACACAGAATATAACAAATCCTATGGAAATTTTCATCTATTTGTCTTTACTATTTTCTTTATGTTTAAATATTAATCTTTTTAATAGCCGTCTCTTATATGTAATGTTAGAGGAAATCAAGAACGTACATCACTAGTCGCGGAAACGTCCCCTCCCTAATGCTGGCAGATGTCAGTCGATTGCGCGGGAAGAGTGTAGTGTGACGCGACATTCTTTTTGGCTTGATTAAAAACTATTAATTCAGTTAAAGTTCTTTCAATATCCTATTAGTAAATAGAAGCTTTCGAATAAAATCAGATTTAACGAGAAGATGATAGTAGAATTTTAATCAATTTCAATATTTAACCTAACTTAAATTTCAGCCATCTCGAACCCACGTGACCGCACTACAATTCGAACAAGATGGCGACGTGGTCACAGCTGATAGCGATGGCTTCATCACTATTTACAGCGTAGATAGCGATGGAGCGTACTTTGTTCGTATGGAATTTGAGGTAAATAAGTATTTTATGAACTTCTCATATTTTGTAAAATTTAATATATTAAATGAACTTATGACGAATGGTCCACATAGTAAATATTTGACTCTTACAGTTCAAGTTAGATCACAAATTAATGTAATATCTTTATTTTGCTTATAAATTGAAATAGTTATAAACTTTTCACTAAAACTCCTTTTTTGCTAATTTTGTGTTTCAGGCTCACATAAAGGGCATTAGTTCACTGGTCATGCTCTCTGAAGGAACTCTTATATCTGGTGGAGAAAGAGACAGAAAGATTGCGGCTTGGGATTCGTTACAAAACTATAAGAGAATAACAGAGACAAAGGTATAGCAATCTAGTTTTTGAAGTAACTATTGATTTACAATAATCTTTTCTATGTTAAAATTACCTCTTATTGTAATTTTCCTTTAAGAAATTTTCTCTGTAATTTATATAAATTCATCTGAATGTTGCTCTTGTTGATTTGGATTTTAGTGTAAATTTTGTAGTTTGTGTATTTCTTTCGAAGTGAAACTTCTTTAGGCGCGCTGAGAATTTCAAGGTCGCGTCATGGCAATATCGTTGCGTCATGGAGTAGTGACGATTATGGTACCTTCGAATCTTGCCAAAGAAGTTTCACTTCTGACACGTATTTTAAATTGAAATCTTTTTAGCTCCCCGACTCAGCGGGAGGTGTTCGTACCATCTACCCTCAAAGACCAGGAAGAAATGACGGCAATCTCTATGTGGGGACAACAAGGAACAATATCATGGAGGGGTCCTTGCAAAGGCGGTTTAACCAAGTAAGTTTTAAAAACACAATAAATTGATTGTAAAAAATAAATACAAATTGTAAAGTTATTTGTTGTAAAAAATGGTACCTATATTTTTGCAACATAAACTATACCCAAACTATAAATGAGTGAGAATTACCTATAATATTTTTAAAGAAAAAAAAAATTTACACGAGGCGGGATTCAAATCCGCGTTTTCCGAGCCATTTTTCTATCTTATAATAAATAAAGCATTTCAATGCTATAAAAACTAAATATGAAAAAGGTGAGCATTGTACTAAATTTTCATGTCTGATAAACTTTACTTAACATTACATGATTTATTATACTTACACCAAACAGTACGCGACTAAATATACTATTAAAAATAATTCTAAAAATAATTTTAGGTAGTGTTCGGATATCTTTACTATTAAAAATAATTCTAAAAATAATTTTAGGTAGTGTTCGGACATTACAAATCACTAATGGGTGTAGCGGTCCACCCTGATGACGAAATGTTCGCAACAGCCGGACATGACAAGAACATCGCCTTGTGGAAAGGACATAAGCTTATGTTTGCTACACAGGTGACTATGTTATTGTAATAACTGCCTTCTCTTAATCTTTTTTGTCTCAGTTTCCCATAATATGTTGGTGGATGGATCACCATAAGTTCGTGGAATGGATTTAGATCTAAGAATTATTTTTTGGACTTTCTCTTGTTTTACTTTTGCCTAATAGGTACCTACAGTACTTCAAAATTAATAATGCGCATGCAGATCTTCGCTAATTATCGTATTTCCAGAAACACCCGAATCACCCTGAATCATTGAATCGTAAGTGTCCTAAACAATGCACTTCCATCTTGCACCTTGTTCGAATGAAACAGGAGTCAATTTAGAATCATACACAATCGAAAACAATTCGGGCGATAGGTGACGGTAGCCTGTCAGTCAAAAAATTCAAAAATCCGTCAGTCGTCTCATAAAATGATTATTTACACAGGTAGCAGATAACAGTGGGGAAAGTGAAAATTAATAAGAGCATAATGAAAGTACTGATCATTCTACGATATCAGAAATAGAGATAATCCCTGATTCTGTAAATCCTTTGGACTGAGATTTTAATGATTAGATTTCTACAATTTAAATGTAAACCAGTGTTAGAAAATCATTTTTTTAAATATAAACATTGTCTTATTTTAACCTTCCATACATCCATCATTACGCCAGCTTCAGTAAGTTACCAGTAGTGTTTAACACTTTAATAGTTCTAAGTATAGAATTTTCCGAGTAAATCAATACAACAAATATATATTCGCAATCGTGTGGCTTATCCTCGCTATTAACTTACATTGAATTATCGAAACAAATTTCGTTAGTTATCTCTTTGATCTCTTTGATAAAACTCATAATTCTAATAAACTATGCATGAAGAAAATACATTAACCACTCTATATACATATCGTCTTCGGAGGTTCGGGGAATATGACAGTTGCCGAACAGTGACGAATTTTTCTATGCGCATTATCAGTTTGGGAGTACTACGTGCTTACTTACGGAAATTTACCTATAAATGTTATTTTCATCGCTTTTCCATCTATCCTAATTGATATATTTAGAGATCATACGTAATTTTATTAATTTATTTAAGTATTTTATTTTGAAGTAAAATACATACAATACATGGACCTAGTTTATAACTTGACATGTCACACAATATGTCTTTAATTTACATATACGTAGTACCTACTACTTACTCCATGGTGACATGTAGAGGCGAGCGCCGCACGACAAACACGTGACGAGCGACTGGCGCGACGTTACCGCGCCGTAGCCATAGTTAATAGTGTATTGTTTCTACACAAGATGTAGGCATTCGGTTGGCATAGTTGCTTCGGAAGAATTGTTTTTTCACTAATAGAAAGATCCAACATTTCTGAGTGTTATAGACTATAATATTTTCTATTTCGGAGCTTTTTAACCTTTTGTCTCCGGCGGAGCGGAATCGAAAATTGGTCTAGACTCAAGAGTCTAGAGGAAATAGTTTTTGTTTGTGACAATTTAACACAAAAACCACTCGATCGATTTCCGAAATTCTTTAACCATTGAAAAGTTACATGTTTATCGAGTCACAGACCATTTTTAACCGACTTCAAAAAAAGGAGGAGGTTATCAATTCGGTCGGTATGTTTTTTTTATGTATGTACACCGATTACTCCGAGGTTTCTGAATCGCTTTACGTGATTCTTTTTTTGATCGATGCGGGATGGTGTCGAATTGGTCCCATAAAAATTTTATTCGGATAGGCCCAGTAGTTTTTATTTTATGAGCATTTTTGTCTGTATTTGTATATGTTGCAAGTGCAAGTTTGAAGTCGGTTAATTTTAACGCAGTTATCACTTGTTGTATTGTACTATGTGTATTTATGTGTAATTATAAGCGATATAACGTCCAGGTTGGGTACGAATGCGTGTCGCTGAGCTGGCACCCGAGCGGCGCGGCTCTAGCGGCGGGCAGCGCAGAGGGGCACCTGGTCGTGCACAACGCGGACGCGGGCGCGCCCGTGTGCACCGTGCGCGTGTGCGGCTCGCCGCTCAACTGCTTGCAGTACAACACCGGTGGGTATAACGCCGATACAGTGCTATGACGTGGAGAACATATAGACAACGTGATACACATTCAATGATATAGTACCTACAGGCGAAGGTAGGTACATGATAACCAAAAAGAACGAGGTGTAAGGTACTAAAACATAACCAACATATTATTAACAAAGTAAACATATCATCATTAAAGTTAGGTACTTTTACTGCTTTCTTTTTAAATTATATTAAATAATAATTCTTTCTATTCTAGCCGGCGATGTGCTAGCCATCGGTTCACAAAACGGCAGTATCTACCTATTCCGAGTGTCCCGCGATGGCTTTTCATACAAAAAGTGGAATAAAATCCGCGGCGCGCAACCACTCGTCCAACTCGATTGGAGTCTGGATGGCAACTACTTGCAGACAGTCACTGCCGACTATGACCTAGCATTTTGTAAGTACCCTCAATTGCATTTAATTTAAAAATAATAAGTTACAATAATGATTCATTTTTGCATTTATGTTATCATATTTTTCCATATTTTTAGGGGATATTAAAGCCTTATCACCAGAAAAAAGTCCAATGGCAATGAAAGATGTCAAGTGGTCTACATACAATTCGACCATTGGCTTCCTGGTATCAGGTAAATTTCAGCTTTGAATATATAATTTTGTTGTTTTGGTAAGTACAAAATACATTCTTATTTCAACTGTTACAGGAATGTGGAACAACCGATTCTATCCAATGACGTCATTAATAACTACTTCAAGCCGTTCTGCTGCACATGATCTTCTTATAAGCGGAGATTCTGATGGATATCTTCGATTATTCAGGTAAATTTTATTTTATTGTATATCAAAAACATCTCTAAATTCCTTACCTTCTCTTATATAATTTTGCCAAAAATACAATTCCTATGTCAAAGTCTTATTAATACATTTCACACCCCTTCAATTCGTATGTTCAAAATTAACACATGTCTTTACAGGTACCCATGCGCCAGTCCGAAAGCGGAGTACAACGAGGTAAAAGTATACACTGGATCCGTATACTCCGCGCGGTTCCTCTTCAACGACCGCTGCATAGTCTCCTCCGGGGGCAGCGACGCGGCCCTCATGCTGTGGGAGCTGGCGGACGACTAGCGGTGGGGCGCGCGGGTGCCCGCTGTTATACTCGACCCCCCCACTCCCACCCCGCACACACCCGCACCGTCCTACCGTGTGATGAATATGGAGGAACTGGATTGAAGACCCTATTGATCTCCATCTTAGACCGTATTGAACTGGATTGAAGACCGATAACGTTGTTTGATAGGGGTAAACTGGATTGAAGATCGTATTAAACTGGATTGTCGGCCGTATTGAATTGGATTGAAGGCGAATCCGTTATTTTAATATCCAGGATGAACTGGATCCTGGATTGAAGACGCCGATGCTCGTTTTATTGAAGCCCGCGGTAATGGTCTTTCCATTATTTATGGGTAAACTGTATTGACGATTGTGAATGTTGTTTTATTGTGGGTTAACTGAATTGAAGACCTCATTGATAAACCTTGTCTAAATGCTAGATATGGATGAACTGGATTGCAGATCGATAAAGTTGTTTTAATAGGGGTAAACTAGGTAAATAGAAGACCGCATTGTACTGGATTGATGTCTTTTTTATGCTAAATATGGATGAACTATATTGAAGGCAGTATTGAGCTAAACTAAGATACCAGCAATCATCACCGAACGTTTGTCAATGCTAGATGAGACATGGTAAATTATATTAAAGATCACTTTGTAAATCGTCGTTTTAACCCTTCATATGGACGAACTAGATTGAAGTCCAGGCGGCTCGGAACATCGTACGATCCGATGCGTAGAAAACAATTTTAGGTATTAGCGGGACGTTATGGGACCTGTGCGAACCGCACTCGCACCTGCACCTAACTTCCGAACCGCCATTAAGTTTGAATCGTTTTATAATTGTCCTGAGAAGACATTATCAACGTCGTCTTAGTTCGTTGTGCATTCCACAAAATTTTTAAATCGAAATAAAATAATTTTAATAATACGTACTGGAGTATATCTTGGATTCATTGATGCAAATACAACATGACAATCAAGAAACGAATAATAATGTCCCAGAAAAATTCCATAACCAAAATTTCTTCTTAGATATCTTTAAGATTAAAGAAATTACTTTTGATTATCAAAATCGTTTACACTGCCATTGTTAATTCGTGTAGGTACCTACATATGACTTTTTCAAATTGTACAAGAAACGGGATCTTATTAAAACATTGTTTCTGTAAATCGTTATTATTAATGGCAACTCAAAAAAAAAAATGTATCTTTCGAAGCGTTAGAGCTAGCGCGCAAGAGCAATTTTTGTCTCCGCAACTATTTTGTCTCTCCCATCAACTCTATGGGCTAGTAAGAAAGTGCGCGCACGTAGCGACGCAACTTCCCATAGAGTTGATGGGAGAGACAAAATAGTTGCGGAGACAAAAATTGCTCTTGCGCGCTAGCTCTACGCTTTTGGTATTTTAATAAACTATTATAAATGGGTGCATACATAGCATCTATTTTTAAATTGTAATAAATTTTTAAACTAGATATAGGGAAAAGCTTAATTGCATTTATAATCTGCACAAAGAAGACGTAGACATGCTTGTTGCAAACTGCAAAATGTGTAAAAACGTTATTTGAAAGTGGCAGGTCCACATTAGATATTATACATTGTTTTGAAAACAGTTTTTCACCTCAAACACTTTATACGATCACTTTAGTGATATAATTACACTTTACAGTTACAGTACATATATAAAATTATATGTGCAATAATATATTATCATTGTGTATTTATTAAATGGATTAATGGACCATTACAGCTATTTCTACTGAGGACTCATTACGGATATTCCCAAAACGAATTGGTCTTCTAAATTTGCAACTTACTTTTCGTCCTAATAATATTTCGAATAAAAGTTTTTCCAATAACTTTTTGCAATTATTTAGGAGGACATTTTAACAAAGAAAACAAAAGAAGACTCACATCAGTCTTTGCTATTCGCGTTATAATATTATGTCTATGTACGTTAATATTCTAGGAGGTAGCAACGTTGACAAGTGAGCATTTTAGTATGGTTGGTTCTTTGATATGCTGTTCCTCTTGCTATTTCGGTTACAGTCCGGGCTGTCTGGCTGGCCGCAGTGGTTGCGTTTAATAGTGCGCATCTTATCTGCACAGGAAAATATCCTTAATTTAAAGTCATTTTTTAACGCGTAATTTTTAATCTTTTGCCTTTAGATAGATCCATTAGACATACATTTTTTATTGCAAGACGTTTTTTTCGTTGTTAAATAGGTGCCAGACGCAATTTTTACTTCAATATAATTAAAATATCATCGAAATAAGTGAAATTCCATCAACATGAGTCCCAGTGAAGGATAAGTAATCACTGTGTTACTTATACTATATATAATATTCATTTTACTATTTACAGTTTTTTTGCAACAATCTACCATATCGCCTCCTTTTTCCCAACGAACCTCAAATAGGACGTTAATGTAAACTTGATAAAAACCAAATTTCATCAAGAAATTAAAGACTTTTTAACGGATTTTAAACGCGATTTATTCATTGTATTATTTTCCCAAGTCTTTAATTTCAAAATGTATAATACTCGCGTAAAATCAAACACTAGAAAATACAAATATCATCAAATTCATATTTATACCCAAAAGTGTAATAAATATGAAACCATCTATTAAAAATATTAGTTTACTAATTATTCAATATAAGTATTAAAAAAGGATAATATAATATAAATAATAAAGTTATTACTTACCTTTTAAGCGGACTCATGTTGATGTAATTTCACTTATTTCGATGACATTTTAGTTATATTGAAATAAAAATTGCGTATGGCACCTATTTTACAACGAAAAAAACGTCTTGCAATAAAAAAATTATGTCTGATGGATCTATCTAAAGGCAAAAGATTAAAAATTACGCGTTAAAAAATGACTTTAAATTAAGGATATTTTCCTGTGCAGATAAGATGCGCACTAATAAACGCAACCACTGCGGCCAGCCAGACAGCCCGGACTCTAACCGAAATAGCAAGAGAAACAGTATATCAAAAACCCAACTATACTAAAATGACTTTTTTTTAAACGTTGCTAGCTCCCGTACTATAAAGTCATTTCATCTAAGTCTAAGCACTGAGCAAATGTTCCAAATCCGAAATTATTATAAATTAATTAATAATTAACATTTTTTTTTTTATTTTTGTATTAATACTAACTAATTAGTCATTAGAGTAAAGAGTTACTATTAGTAACTACAAAAAAATCTTGTCACTGAACTAAATTATCTAAATTATAATAATGGCATAATTTCACAAAAGGTTTTTAATCATAGTAGGTATTAAATTATTATTGAAGCAAGTAAAAAGGCATATTGTTATTTCTAATAACACTATTTCTTTCGCATTGGACAGCATTAGATATTTCTTTCAATAGGCATTATTTTATAATGTGAGAAATCTATCGGTATATATCTATTTTAACAAAACGTTTCTTAAAAATGACGGTTCTCCCTTTGTAGCAAATTAATATGCTATAATATTTTAACCCCATAACTTCGTTAATTATTGTGGAAAAAAGGAAATACTGGTGGTTTAAAACTAATGAAATACAATATTGTAAAAATAAACTATATTTTGTTATTATAGGACTGTTTCAAAGCTGTTACAAAGTCTTTGTAATTCTATGAAGTTGCAGTGCTAAGAAAACTTTGTTATGACAATTTTCTGGGTTTTATTATCTTATATAATAACGGAATTATATTTGTTTCTTATTTCAAGGCAAGGAATGAAATGGGATTTATAAACACATTTCTATTTTATAATAAACTAGCTTCCGCCCACGACTTTGTACGTGCATCCCCGTTTTTCCCCGTTCCCGCAAGAATTTCGGGAAATCCTTTCTTAGGGGACGCCTACGTTATGACATCTACCTGGATGCCAAATTTCAGCCCGATACGTCCAGCGGTTTGGGCTGTGCGTTGATAGATCACTATATCAGTCACCTTTGAGTTTTATATATATAGATAATAATAATTATTATAACCTATAAAGAATCCTGGCCATCCTACAAATTACAACATTTAAAAATACATGTTCATAATTGTGTACTTTACATTAAGCCATGCATAACAATTCAAGAGTATATATAATTGAAAATATATATGTAATGTTAACGGTTATTAAAATGATAAATATTGTTCTTCAAAAGTTTGTTATAAGAATGTTTTTTATTGCAAATAAAGTTCTTATAAAGTAACATTATAGTTTTATTTAATAACTTGTAAAATAGTTAAGTTACCTATACACACGTACTGTTGTAGCCTAAAATTTGTAGGAGAGGGGGGGGGGGGGGGTTAAGTCCGTAATTTAGACATATTTGCTACAATACACAACTATTACACTGATTTATACCAAAAAAAATTATATATTATTATTATATTAACATGCAACATATAGACTATCACTAATCAAGGTACATGGTATTTTGCGATAAGTAAAAGTCCCTCGGTTTTCGAAAATTAAAAAAAAAACACCACTTGCCACTCTTCTTTCTTCTAAATAGTTATGTCTTATGTTAACGAACTTATAGTTTTATATTATCTACTTCTTAGTAAGCTGTGGTAAGAGTCTATTTAGATAGGTAGTTAACTCCAAATGTACCTACCTCAATATGTTTATGTGTCATAAATAAATTGAAAGGACATTAAAAAAAACAAATAGTGCTTTAGTTAGATAATTTATTCAAAATTTATAACTCACGATCATATTATTACACAATTTTTACATAAAATCACATATTTTATTTAATTCTATTGACAAAATAGTAAGATAATTTATAATAATGGATTACGAAATTACGTACCTTTGATTAAATACATAAAATTCAACTTATTCTAAAAACTATACAACTCCTTATTAAACAATACCTATGAAATCCGCCACCCAACCAGTCCCACCGTTATTCATTGTAGTTGTGAATATTACCTTAACGTAATTATCTGGACTTGTGTAGTCTGCAGGAGTTACATCACAAAATGTGGATACTACGTTTCCATTTCTATCAACTATACTCAAATAATTTTGGTCACAAGCAACCCCAAGGTCAAATTCTGCGAAATGCAATAATAGACGTGTGTTAGGAGGCGTTTCTATTTCCCATTCACAAGAAGTTCTCTTCCTATATATCTCTGGATACATTGGACTAGTAAATCTTCCTAATTCATTCACTATCTTTCCACCACAACCTCGACCCTTATTTGTAATAACATAATTTAAATCATAAATAATCTGTTCGTTACTATTTATCACATGATTATGCATCAAGATATATCTACCTGTTGAAAACACGGAACGAGATTCATAATCACCTTGAACTCTAATTAAAAGTGGTGATGTTGTCGTTTTACCATCAAAAATAGCCAAGAATGCTTGAGAATTAAAATAATCTGGAAATATTGTTATGATATAGATTGATATTGTATAATTTTCTGGAGCAGTAATAAGTGTAAAACAATCATTACTATTATGGGGATCGATGTTTTCATTATACACTGTTTGAATTCTACCATATGATTCTGTATAATTTCTGCCACAATAACCTACCTGCGAAACTTGAATATCTACGCCTTTATGTTTTGATATAGATTCAGGAGACGTTATTAAATTTAAAGTAACGCCGCCATTTACGTAAAAATCTAATGATGAATTGACTCCACACAAGACAAATTGCTCTGGAAAACTTAAAGTCGAATCATAAAAGTATGCATGAGTAAAGAAATTGTCTGCGTATTTATTTAAAACATAATTTGAACCTAACGACATATTATGTATTTCAGTAATACTTCTGATTATTAGTCGATCATTGTCACATTTGTTACCGTTTCCTGGTTGTAAGTCAAGATGATTAATTCTTATATGCACGGTTGCATAAGTTTCGGGACCATGTAAGACATATGTACAATGAAGTCCTCTTGGTATTACTCCTGTCTCAAAACCAGGAGAACGTATCGATTGAATATTGTAATTAACATTAAAAGATGATTCACCACAAGTAGAACGCTGAGCGCTTAGAAGTAATTCAAACCCTGAGCTGACAATCTCTCCATCAGTTGATAGTCTAATCCCCATCAAATTGCTAGACGATATTATTTCAGGCGGAAGAGTATGGCCACAGAATGTCCCAATAACCAAACTATCAGGATTAATACCATCTTTTATTTCAACGAAATCACAGTCACATTTACTTATTCCGATGGCGGTTTGATTAACTTCGGCACACGGCGATACGTGGAAAGAAGAAAAACTGACTTTAACTACGTAGTCTTTCGGTGCTCGTACTGACCAGTGACAGTCTAAAAAGTTTTCATACACCACTGCTCTTCCTATTAACGGGGATTTCAATGTATATTGAGAATTAGGAAGTAAATTTACAGATCCTCCACAGCCGACAGCTTCAGAATAACTGAAAATAATCTGGGCCTGGAAGCCTTTATAACTGAGGTAGGCATCCGATATGAATTGAACAACCGCATTCCTATTTTTGCTCTGTATTACAGTACTTGAATTGATATGACCACATAGCAAGGCAAGCTGCTTATCAGTGTCTATTTTAGGACCATCATATACTGAAATATAATCATTAAGGCAATTTTCATGACTCTCTAAATCAATATAAAAGAATTTAACTACTACTACCTTATTAGTAGGAGCCTCAATCAACCAAGTACAATTCATAAGATCATAATAAGTGTCTAATAAGCCAGATTTAATTGTTGAAGGTTTAGTTATTTTCCCCCCACAGGTATAAATTGAGTATATAAGTTTAAACCCTTTCCTTTGTCCTATTCTATCGGTTTGAAATTGTATGGTAACTTCGTCATAATTTTCTAAGAGGGGTGGCATATTCCTTCCACAATAAGTCTCAAATAAATAATTATAATCACTCTGTGCACGTATAGTCACATTATCGAAACGACAATCAGGATATGTCCCTTCAATATCGAAATCTACAAACTTCACCCATAATTTTCTGTTCGAAGAGACTATTTTATAAGTACAATCTAAAGATGGTCTATATTCATCGGTATATCCTGGACTATACAAAACTTGTTCTTTTTCTGTCGCTTCAAACGTTCCACCGCAAATTGGAGACCACTGAGCGGAGAATCCATCAAGATTTACGTTTGCATCTGAACGGAAAATAACTTTCATTCTATTTAAAGATGAATTATATACTGGTGGAATTGTACGCCCACATAATCTTGCAATTTCACTATACGTTTCATTTTTCCAATCGTAAATAATTACAACATCTTTCGTGCAATTAGCTGTATCTTCTACTACAAAACGGTTTATAAACGTTAATGACACTCTATAGCCTATTTCGGCACTAATGTCCCACACACACTCTTCATTTTCCTGATAATTTTTAGGATAATGTGGAGAGGTAAATACACGATCGTACTTAGTCAAATACCCTCCACATTTATCACTTACAGTTTTTGTTATTAACTTAATATTCGATATCGCTCCTTTAGAATGATACTGAATATACGTATACTTATAGGTGGAAATGAACGAATTTTGAGGCATATTCGTTTTGCAGTAATTTAATATCGATTGGGACTCCGTCAGACCTTGACTGATTTTTATGAACTCATCCGAACAGTCCAAGTTAAACTGCCCTTCTATGGTAGTCTCTGTTTTAGTTCCACTCGGTGCGACAATAACCCACCCACAATCTAATGTGCCGTTATATGACGTAGGAAGGGTCATATTTTTTGTTTCTTGAGCAGCATATACAACTCCACCGCATGGTTGCAATTTCCATTTAATGTTAAACGTAAGAGGTTTTTGAGCTAGTTGAATAGCTTTAAGCGTCATCGTTGTCAATGGAATACTATAAAAGCGTTGTGTATTGTTACCACACAAGGAAAACATCAAATTTCTTCCTTCATTTGCTATCGGGGCATATATAATCAATCTTGAAAAACCATAGCGACAGTTAGAATTTATTGTGCTACTATCTACCGATAAAAATATGGTATTATATGCTGATGAATTAAGATAATCGTCTGTTTTAATATTATACGTCCATTTACATACGTATGAACTTTGAATATCCGGAGCCGATATTTCTCCGCTATTATCTTCAAGAGAACCGCCACAAAGGGCGGGTTCATTTGAACTAAATTTTGCTTTCATACGATGTGGACGATTCTGTTTTAAATAAGTTTTAACAAGTAAATAGACACCGAGTGTGTTTCCTGTTGATTCATATATAATTGAATTAGTTCTATTTTCAACAACATTAATAGGCGATTCAAAACTAACGTCGTTATATACTCCTATTCTATCATTATCATTGTGATCCATGATTTCAAATCTTACTCTACGCGCCTCGTTTGGAACAATAATAATCCATTGGCAATAACGTAAATTCGTTTCACGCGGATAACCTGGTGTTGTTATAAATCCTTCAGATTGTTTAATTACACCACCACACGTTGGCCTCGTTGAATTAAATGTTAATTTAAATCCTCTATATTCAGAAACTTGATTCCAAGGTCCAGGTTTTCCTATGTAAAGTTTAACGACAGCTTCATTAGATAATGTCTCAATGACGCCGTACCCTATTTCATCACTACATAACTGTTTTAATACGACGCTTGTTTTATTAGCTGGTATTATTTCCTCGATTGTCAAGTTTGTATGACAAGATTCTTCAGATGAAGGAAGATTAAAATCTTTTAAATCAATTTTTATTACATGTCTGGTCGGAGAAATTATATGCCATTGACAAAATGTTCCACTTGGTAACATCAACATGTGTGGGTACCCTGGTGATACCAACTCTCCAGCCTCAGCTACTATTGTACCGCCACAAATATCAATCGATATGTTAGCTTTAAATCCGTTTCTAGGTTCCGCTAATCGGGTCGTATACTTTATGTATAGGGCATTACTATCAGTCTTAATTGTACCAGGCTTCTCGCCACAAAACAAGCCTTTACTCGGAGAAAATTCCGATGTGCCATCACGTATTTCAATAGACTCAAATTTGCATTCTCCTTTGCCATCAACATCAAATCTCTCAATAAAGTCAACTCTCAATATTTCACCTGGTGGCGCTGTAAATATCCAAACACATTCCGAAAAGGGCATAGGTATAGAAGGATAATTCGGTGAGTTTATTACTTCCCATTTATGGCCGTTATCCAAGGACGAAGTTAAGCCACATTCGATATTTAATTCCTCATATCTCAATTTGAAAGTCATAAATTTACGAGTCGAAAGTACACGATTGTTGCTAAAATAACTTACGTGCACAGCGTTACTTGTCGATATTAAAGCGTCCAAAGTTTCGTGTGGGTAGCCGCAGTATTTTCCGACTCCCAATAATGGAGACTCCATACTTTCTCCATTCCGTACCATAACATACCTCGTGCACTCGTTTTCATTTGTGATGTTAAAATGTTCAAAGCTTAGTTTAATAATACGCCCCGGTCGCACTTTTATAGTCCAATTACATCTTTTGTTCATCTCAAACATGCCTCCCCTATCCTCCCAGGCTAATTCAATGACGCCAGACTCGCTATTAAGAATTCCACCACACTGAGTTCGCACCGTCGCTGTAAAACCTTTGCGAGCTGTTGTCGAGTCAGATTCAAATATAACTTTTAAAAATTTTGACGTCTCCATAGCTTTAGTTAAATCCTCCTTTAAGCAAACTTTTTGTTTTAGCGGTATCCACGCCTCATTGTCATTGCGCGTATAAATTGAGATATAGTCGGCATAACAGTCACTAGTTTCTTCCAACTCAAATTGATCAAAGGTAAGGATCAAATGATAACTTGGTTTAGCTTCGAAAACCCACTCACAAAGCATATTATTGCCGTATTCCTCTGGATAATTTGGTGAATGAAATGAAACGCTATGTGCATTGGTGACTATTTGTGTTTGATTATAACCACAATTCTTTTTAAGCCTATTTTCGTTATAATCGTCCGCTTGCGACCATTTTAGGTGAAAAGTTGGACTAATGTGTCGTTCTGTTATTACAAATTTGACGAACACAATCGAAGAAGATGATTGTAACACTTTAACTTCATTTTTCAAAAACCCACACATCACGTCGAGAACATTGGCGTCTTCATCGTATCCATCATATATAATGAGCTTACTGTCGCAGGATTGTCGTCGCTTTTTAATAATAATCTCATCGATTCTAATAGTGATACTTCTCGAGCCACTGGCTATAATGCGCCATGAAAATTCACCAATTTCTTCATATGCATAGGGATAAAGTGGAGATGAAATTTCACCATTATCTAAACCAGTTATTTCATTGTTATGTGAAATTCCGTAATGTAGCAGAAATCCATTTCCAGCTTCTTTATTGTCACTGTGGAACTTTAAATAAATCCTTGCACCTTTTGTTGTATTTGTTGGTATTTCATTACCACAATACACCCCTAACAAAGTTCCAGCACCGTCGTTTTCCCGTATTTCTAAATAGTCCTCGTTACAGCGGTCGGAATAAGCAAGGTCAAATTTTTCAAAATTCAAATACATAGAGTTGCCCGGAGATGTATTAATAACCCATTCACAATCCATTGCGTGCGGATAAGATAGTGGATAATTCGGTGAAGCTATAGAACCTTCTTCAGACGACAAAGTTCCCCCACATGCGGTCGAAAGAGAAGAGTAATGTGCAGAAAAATATCCACTTAGAGTATCGGCATATGTGCCATGAACAACAGTGAGTGCACTACCGCGACTAACGATCATAGGAGGTACCTTTCGGCCACAATATTCTCCGATCAGGGGGGCATTTACGTCGTCACCATCAAATATTTTTAGAAAAGAAGACGGGCACTCTTTATTGGTTACAATATCCATATCGCGAGGCAGTGCAATATGTTCTAATGTAAGTTTAATTTTTTGATCAAACTTTGGGGACTTTATAACCCATGTACAGTTATGATTGTGATAGCTAATATATTTATCGTTAGTGATTATGCCATCGTTTTGGGCTTCTAAAACGGCACCACATGTCGCTGAAAAATTAGCTTTGAAACCTTTCGCTGTGCCATAGTTGTCAGTAATAAATTGAACAATTATGTTGGGAGAATTAGATATAATTTGCGACACATTGGATGTTGGACAAATGAGATAAGAGTAATTAGAATGAAGTATATCAGAACCTTCGTATATTTTAATATTATCGCTACAATCTTCTTCGTCATTATCGTTTCCTGTATAAAGGTCTAGATCTAATATATTTAGTTCAATTCTGTGATTTTTCGGTACAGATATATACCACAAACAATCCATGTCATCTTCATAATTTTTTGGATAATTCTTTGAATGAATCTGACCGGACTGAGTTTTAAGGCGGCCACCACACCCAGATGTAATTGATTGAAAATTACCCGCAAAATAAACATCTTTCAGTGTGGATTTTTTGATAAATTTCAATAACATTACATTACTACCAGCAGCTTGTAAAGTATGAATATCACGATTACATACTCTGGCTAACAGAGGAGAAGCAACATTCGGTCCGTTATAGATCTCAATTGCATCTATTGTGCAATTTTTTGTTTCTTCTAATAACACATCTGTGAGTCTCAAATAAACATTTGTTCCTGGAGGAGTGACAATAGTCCATTCACATTCTATTTCAGTGCCAAGATATCTTAGATTGTTTGCAAGTGTTATTACCCCAAATTGTTTACGAATAGTGGTACCACATCCTTCTTTAACCCATTCAAGCCGAAACCCCCTATCAGAATTATAAAGTCCACTTACAAATTTTAAATCAATAGAGTTACTTTTTGATTGTATTGGCGATGGTAAAGTCGTTCCGCAATACTTTTGAGAGTAATTGTCTTCGTTTGCTTGCTTGAATTGTAAATAATCAAATTCACATGGATTTGTATATCCCCCTCTTCTTATATCAGAAAGCCGGGTATACATAGGATATCTGCGTCCTATCCTATTGTAATATAAAGGGAGTTGTATAGCTTTAATACTAAAGTGACTAAAAGTAATGTTGATTTTGTTACCTTTGCCAACCGTTATCGACCATAAACAATCTATGTTTGTAGGATAATTACCAGGAAAACCAGGACTTTCTATGACTCCAAAACTACCGCTTATATTAGTGTGACAGATAGTTTCATAATTAAATAAGAAACCTTTTCCACCTATCAAAATATCTGATCTAAATTTAATGAATGCATAATTACTTGACGTCTCTACATCAGTCAAATTCGCAGTCATCGCACAATACTTGCCCAGACTAGGAGAATATATATCGCGACCATCAAATATTTCCACATGGTCATCTTTGCAATGTTTTGTTGTTTCCAAATCTAAATCTACAAATTTGATTCGAATTCTTGAGCCGCTGTTTGTAACTATTTTATAAAAACATTCCGCATTGTCATAGTATTCTTCGGGGTAATTTGGAGAGGCTATAGATCCGCTGATGCCAGTTAATAATCCTCCACAACCTCTTATGGTTCCATCCCATTCGATTTTAAATCCACTCCCGGATATATAAAAATCAGAATAAAATCGCAAATGCAATTTATGAGAAGTCGAGATAATCTGTTTCGATTTTATCTTGCCACAATATTTTCCAATTAGTGGTGCATTCTGATTCCCACCATCCCTTATTTCCAAATAGTCACCTAAATCACACTTTTCTCTTATAGGTATTTCTAAATCAAAGTCAGTTATGTTAAGAGATATCTGTTGACCTTCGGGCACTGAAATTGTCCAAGTACAATCACGATTAGCTGGATAGCTATTTGGCCAACCTGGAGAGTATATATATCCATGAGTTTTGACATACAATCCACCACATTGCGAACTTTCATCCAGAAATGCATATGACATAGAGAACCCTGAACCTTTTATGCTATTATCAGATACAAATTTTATCAAAAGTTGATTTGTAGACGTTGTCAGAGCAGGCGGAGCTGTAGCGCCACAATATTTTCCTAAAGTGTTGTTTTTATTATCTGCCTCAATTTCTACAAGTTCAACATAGTCGAATTCACATAAACTCTGTTTTTCAATGTCAAATCTGTTCCATGTTATTTTTATAATCATTCCTTCGGGTGCAATTAATAGCCAAGAACAGGATTGATCGTTACTGTAAAACCTTTCATCGTTACCCTGTGATGAATCAGTATCCGGATAATTTATCAGACCAGATGTATTTCTAAATATCCCTCCACATGCTGTATTTAAACTTGTATAATTTGCATAAAAACCAGAACCACTGACACTAGCGTCAGAATGAAACCCAATATATAGATAATTATAAGTGGACGTCTTTGTTGGTGGTATTCGTTGTGATCCTCCGCAATACTTACCTAACAAAGTTGAATTGATGATAGGCCCGTCTCGAATTTCCACGTAATCGTACTGGCAATTAAAGTATACATTATCCTCGATATCGAAATCTTGAAATGTCAATTGTATTACTTTTCCAGGAGAGGTTTCGATAACATATTCGCAATCAGTATTTTTTGGGTATCCAAATGGATAACCTGGAGATTTTAATGTACCACTGTCGCCTGTAATTGTTTTGTGACAAATAGATTCATACGATATCTTGAATCCCTGAGATGATACGCTTTGATCCGATTTGAACTGAATAAATAAAGAATTTGATGTCGATGTGAACGTTTTGGGAACCGTAGTTCCACAGAATTTTCCAACGAGGCGAGAATCTGATGACGGGCCATCGTATATTGCAAGGTAATCGTACGTACATCTAAACGATCGCTCTAAATTAAAAGACTTCAGTGTTATCCGAATTTTTGTGTCGCCCCTTGTTTGTATTTTATAATCGCATAATAAATTATCTTGGTACTTATTTTCGTACAGTGGAGGAAAGATTTCACCTCTCTCTAATGTGAAAAATCCACCGCAACCTGGGACCCCTTCAATTGGAGCATATGTGATTTGGAATCCTTTACCGCTCCCATAGGCATCGGAATGAAAATGAATGAGCATTTCCGAACCGATAGACTGGAGAGGTGCTGGTTGCGATGAATTACAAAATTTATTAATCAACGCGTCTTTTTCGTGTAATCCATCGTAAATTGCTAGATAATCAAAACTACAGTTGGCATGTGATTCTAAGTCCAATTCAAAAAAATGCAATTGAATCCTTTTACCCAATTTTGTAACCAGCCGCCAATAACAATCTCGATTCGGAGGATATTTTCCAGGTGAACCTGGAGAACTTATGTGCCCATGAATAGTCGCATTTACGTAGCCCCCACATTTAGGTTTTATGCTTGTCCAGTGTAAAGCAAAACCTTCCCCTGCTATAGTTTGATCAGATCGGAACCAAAAGTACAAATTGTTGTGACTCGATATAATATTACCGCCTTTTGGAAAATCGCTCCCACAGAATCTACCTATTAATTGACTAGCAGAACTTCTACCATCGTGAATTTGAACGAAATCGTAATGGCATTCTGCATTATGCTCTAAATTAAATTTACTAAAAGTAACATTAATAACTTTATCGGGCGAAGTATGTATAACCCACGCACAGCGTGTATTATGCCTGTACGTTGTATTAGTAAGAGGATATATTATACTACCTTCTTCAGCATCCAATACTCCCCCGCAAGGTTCAGATCTAAATTCACATGTGTCCCCTGTAAACTGTGCTAAACATTCACAACGATAGCCTCTCGTGGCTCTCCCGTCCGGCCTGCATGTCCCGCCATTTAAACACGGATTACTCGCACAATAGTCACCTTGTCGATCACAATTAGCACCACTATAGCCCGGAGAGCAAATGCAGGTGTAGCCCACGTGAAGTGGATGGCACTGACCGTGTAAGCCGCATGGATTAGCTTCACATCCAGTATTATTATTCGTCGGAACAATATAACATCCATGTATCCCGATGCCATCGCCAGACATACCTCTGGGACAAACGCATTGCACCGCTTGTACTCCGAATCCAGGACCATCAATACAGAAAGCGGAAGGGTGACAACCACCCCGATTGATATTACATGAACCTCTCCAGGTACAGATCACACCGTCACCTTGATATCCTGGTGGACAGGACCCGCAGACTCTTGAGCCGAGGGTGTTGTAGCACGATACCTTCGGGCTCAAGCTGCATCCACCGTTTGGCTGTGTTAGACATTCATCAATGTCCCGGCAAATGAATCCATCTCCTTCGTAGCCCGGAGGGCAATGTCCGCATACAAATGACCCGGGGAGGTTGATGCACTCAACTGGAGGATTAATAGAGCATCGTGGCCCTTGCTTCGAATCACACTCATTTACGTCCGTGAGACATGAAATACTTGTCTCATTTGTAGTCCATCCTTGGTCACACATACACTTTATTCCTACTCCTGTATTTACTTGTAAACATGTTCCGTGTCCGCACATTTCGAAATCATTTCCGGAACAGTTTCTTTCTTTTCGCGTGCAGTGGATTCCATACCAGCCAGACTTACAAATACATTCATATGAGCCAGGCCTGTTGATGCATGTCGCGCCGTTTTGACACCCCAAGTCAGTGCCTTCGTACATTTTACACTCGTTCACGTCTTCGTCACAATTTTCTCCTTTCCAATTTTTCGGACATAAACAATAATAACCACTGGCTAGATTCAAACATGTTCCACCATTTTCGCAAGGGTGCGATTGACATTCATCTGATCTTCTTATACTATTTACAGTTGACTGCAACGTGCGTACTCTATTAGCTAGAGTATTTATTCTCCTATTCAAATGTGTAAAATTTACAAGAACAGTATTTGGCACAGTCAAGCTCACGCTTTCTAGACGTTCAATTCTTCTCAATATTTCACTTACATCTTTATTGCTATTTCGATCGTTGTTGTAATCCGAAGGCGGTATCGAAGGCAATAGCCCATTTTTATTAGTCATATTCAAGTCTAATATATTGGTGTTTCCAATAAATATACTAGATCGAGGACCGTTTGGTTTAATGTAAATGTTTTTATCGTAAGCTGATTCCAAAATGAGATCTCCATCAGTAGTTTTAATTTTAGGCCTGTCTTGATACGCTTCACAATTTATATGCACAGAATATAATAGAAGTATTGTAAAATATATGACTAAATTAGTCATTGTCCACGACCACAACGATGAACGAGTCAATTTGAACTAAATTCTGTAACAACAATAATAATATTTAAACATTACATTCTCTAAAACAATAATAAGGGGGCGTTCCAACGCCCAACGTGAAGTGATAATATGGGCCATGTGGCTAAGATAACAATCATAATAGTCGTCAAAATATCAAACATTTTAGCAGATTGAATAACATACTGTTTTCGTGATATTCCATTCCATTTGTCCAAGTTCCATTTGTCCACTTCTGGGATGACTTAAAGGCTCCTGCTTTGTATTAACTATAATTACATCACCCACCCTTTACCCATTGTTAACACAGATGAATGTGGTGTTTTATGAAATTAAAATGTTTTTGGTCACTTAAAGATTCTGAGTTCCGACCACGCAAGACCTCGCTTGATTGTTTCCCATATTTTCCCCAAAAATATCCTTTGAGCTTCTTGTACAGAGGCCGCCATCTGTACATTGTTAAACATGTTATAAAGTTTATTAATTGTTTCCTGTATGTTGTAAAATAAATAATTTTTCATTCTTTTATTCATTTCATGTCAAAACTACTTAAAGTTTTATCGACTTTATTTATGTCAGCTTTTTGGATGACTTTTATGATAAAATCTTGATAAAATCCTTTAAAATCGTTTAGTAATCTAAACGATTTTATTATAATTTCACATCGTCGACATATTATCCTATTACAGTTTTCGATGGCCACGTGAAATCACCCTTGTCTTTGGATGTTGCATGCTATTTAACTACACTTTTCTTCATTTAATGATATTATTGCTCCCATACATATTTTACACCGAATGCAATTTGTCAAAGATGCTTGCAAACTCTTGCAAATAACAGTTCAATATCCTGTTAAAATTTTAAATTAAGTAGATGATTAAGAATTAAGTCGCTGTATATGCCTTAAACTTAAACTTTCTATTGAAATTGCTATGCCTATGAACGTCGCTCTCAATCAACCTGAAGACCGTTACAAATGGAGAGAAGCCGTTAAAAAAGTGGCGAGAGGTCACGATCCTCAACTGTGAGGAACCAACTGAGGAGGAGGGATATAGAATAAAATATTGTTTACATTAATACTAGCAGACAGCAGTAATTCTGCTGTTCTATTTCAACGCTACGGCTAAATAGTTGTGCGGCTAATTTCACATTCATGATATTTTGTTTGAACTAAATACGCTGAATTCGCTTATTAGCAAGGTAAAATTGCTCCTTGTCTTGTAACTCTTGTAGATATTTTATATAATTTCCCACTCATGTTGCGACCATTATCATCTATTCCAAGCGTTTCTAAAGAGCTTTAACGTGTGAAGAAAATGTACCTAAATATCATAATTTGTGTTCGCATGTTTAAAATTGGTTTTAAGGTTTTTTGGTTACAGAACACAACCTTCGACATTGTTAAATAATCTGGGCATCCATCGAATGTCAAAACTTTAATTGTCACTTTGCTCCCATAACATAATTGAAGTTCCTGCGATACTAAATAGGCTTTATTACTGCCCAGTTTTTGTCAAAAAGTGGCCTATAGGTATTTTAAATCTTTTGCTTTGATGGTTACCAAGAAAACTAAAGTTCCGGTACATTCATATTTACAATCTGTTTGAACTTCTCCAACAATATCCACATATCCAAAAGTACGTTGATTAGCTGGAATATATTCAACTTTTATATTTATTTTCATCTCATCAAATATTAAAGAGCAAATCAATTCCACTTCCCACTGATCGGCCTTATATTTGAGAGCAATGAATGCTTCTTTTGTAATCCCTAGTTACCAGTTCACAAATTGATGGAAGACACGTTTGAAAAGTTTTTCTTATACAGGGTTACTTGTAAAACACCAGCAACCTCGCAGGACAAGATAGCTAACATCATAAGTAACAACATTTGTTCTACGACTTTTGATAATTTGTTAGATTTTATTTTCATACAAAAATAAATATTAATTTAATTTTCCGTTTGAATCTTATAAACTCTACGCGCATCCCAAAAATTACGTAAACAAGAAGCGAAGGAGAGGGGGAAGGGGTCGTCGCGTCGTCCTTTCGATAATGAATAGAACATAGACTTACAAATGTTAGGAGAGTACAATAAGGCTTAAAAAATCATTTAAAAATAATTTATTGCGTTATGCCAAAAGTCGTAGAACAAATGTTGTTACTTATGATGTTAGCTATCTTGTCCTGCGAGGTTGCTGGTGTTTTACAAGTAACCCTGTATAATTATAAGCTTTCGTAGAATAAGAGGTTAAGGCAAATGTTCTTAATTCCGCTGATTATTTTTTTTTCTTATAATAAATCCTTTTTAATTTAATTTTCTTAGTTGTATCTGTACTAATTAGTTCTTTATTAGTGAAGCCAATTTTATTCAATAAATCCAAATTTTTTGGAACTATTGAGAGTTAATTTTTAAGTAAACATTTTCTCTCGCGTATAATATGACGTCTGAGATGTTTTAATAATTGTCTATAAAGTTCTTAAACTTTTCCGAATAGTCGTTTTTTTGTTGAGGAATTATAAGAAGAGTGTCTTTTGTCTCGGTGATCCGAATTTCATGATTCATTTTTAATACAAATCCAAAAAAAAGTAAAATTAAAAAAACATACAGTTTTTTAGATCGGTTAAAAATATAAATAAGTTGATATTTCTGATAATTTTTTTTATTACTTTATAGTTACAATAATAGAATTATATCATATAATTGTTCAATAAATGATTTTTATTATTTTATTATTTATTATATTTTTACTGCATTAATTATCAAATTTTTAAAAGTTTTTGTAATTATGTCGGTTGTGTCTCCGATGTCAACTGCTGGTTCTTTACAGTCGCTTGAAAATATTCGATAAAAGGAAAAAAAGAGGTTAAGGTAATAAAAAGAGGACATAAAAAAAACACAAAATATTATTTAGAAATTTTATTTAAAATATACAAATTACTTAATATTGGTCGTACAAACATTACAGAGTATTGTTAGGAACGTATATTATTACTTTTCTAGTAATACACTATCAAAGTGTAGTCAGAATTATTATGATCAAAGAATACCCTCAGGCGGTGTAAATAAAAACACATTATTTGACTTGATCATTTAAAATTTTTAAAAGCATGGTGATCAAAAAGACACTACGCATATAAACACTATACAATATATTATGTACATATTCCACGGATAAACACAAACACTATACAATATTTCACAGGGTAAAGTTAATACTGAATATAATTAAAAAAAATTTTGCACCTGTATCATCTTCCCAGCTGGACACTGGAAGAATTATACAAAACTGCCCTTTCTTTAATTAATTAAAAGTTCAATAAACACAATAAAAATAACATAAATCGATGTCATAAATAAATGTGAAACTGTTTCTATTTAAGAATATCAGTGTCCGTTTCGCCACGTGTTTATTGGTAACCTATTTAACACCTTTTGATTTTTTATTTACATACAGTATTCTTCGCCATTTTAACGAACAGATTATATTTACTGAAATGATGCCCAGATTATAAAACGGGCAATAAAACTTTATGTTAATGAATACCTATGAAATCCGCCACCCAACCAGTCCCACCGTTATTCACAGTAGTAGTGAATATTACCTTAACGTAATTATCTGGGCTTGTGTAGTCTGCAGGAGTTTCATCACAAAATGTGGATACTACGTTTCCATTTTTATCAACTATACTTAAATAATTTTGGTCACAAGCAACCCCAAGGTCAAATTCTGTCATGCGCAGTAATAAGCGTGTATTGGGAGGCGTTTCTATTTCCCATTCACAAGAAGATCTCTTTCTATATACCTCTGGATACATTGGACTAGTAAATCTTCCTAATTCATTCACTATCTTCCCACCACAACCTCGACCCTTATTTGTTATAATATAATTTAAATCATAAATAATCTGTTCGTTACCATTTATCACATGGTTATGCATCAAGATATATCTACCTGTTGAAAACACGGAACGAGATACATAATCACTCTGAACTTTTAGTAGAAGCGGTGATGTAGTCTTATCGCCATCAAATATGGCGAAAAATGCTCGAGAGTTAAAATAATAATCTGGTACTATTGTTATCATATAGATTGATATTGTATAATTTTCTGGGGCGGTAATAAGTGTAAAACAATCATTATTTATCGGGTAGATGTTTTCAAGATATACCGTTTGAATTCTACCATATGGTTCTGTGTAATTTCTGCCACAATAACCTACCTGCGAAACTTGAATATCTACGCCTTTATGTTTTGATGTAGATTCCGGAGACGTAATTAAATTTAAACTAACGCCACCGCTTACGTAAAAATCTAATGATGAATTGACTCCACACAAAACAAATTGCTCTGGAAAACTTAAAGTCGAATCATAAAAGTATGCATGAGTAAAGAAATTGTCTGCGTATTTATTTAAAACATAATTTGAACCTAACGACATATTATGTATTTCAGTAATACTTCTGATTATTAGTCTATCATTGTCACATTTGTTACCGTTTCCTGGTTGCAAATCAAGATGATTAATTCTTAAATGCACGGTTGCATAAGATTCAGACGCATGTAAAACATATGTACAATGAAGTCCTCTTGGTATTACTCCTGTCTCAAAACCAGGAGAACGTATCGATTGAATATTGTAATTAACATTTAAAGATGATTCATCACAAGTAGAACGCTGAGCACTTAGAAGTAATTCAAACCCTGAGCTAACAATTTCTCCATCAGTTGATAATCTAATCCCCATCAAATTGCTAGACGATATTATTTCTGGCGGAAGAGTATGGCCGCAGAATGTCCCAATAACCAAACTATCAGGATTAATACCATCTTTTATTTCAACGAAATCACAGTCACATTTACTTATTCCGATAGCGGTTTGATTAACCTCGGCACACGGTGATACGTGGAAAGAAGAAAAACTGACTTTTACTACGTAGTCTTTCGGTGCTCGTACTGACCAGTGACAGTCTAAATAGTTTTCATACACCACTGCTCTTCCTATTAACGGGGACTTCAATGTATATTGAGAATTAGGAAGTAAATTTACAGATCCTCCACAGCCGACAGCTTCAGAATAACTAAAAATAATCTGGGCCTGGAAGCCTTTATAACTGAGGTAGGCATTTGATATGAATTGAACAACCGCATTCCTATTTTTACTCTGTATTACAGTACTTGAATTGATGTGACCACAAAGCAAGGCAAGCTGCTTATCAGTATCTATTTTAGGACCATCAAACACTGAAATGTAATCATTAAGGCAATTTTCATCACTCTCCACATCGATATATAAGAATTTTACAACAACTACTTTATCAGTGGGAGCCTCAATCGTCCACGTACAGTTCATGAGTTCATAATAAGTTTCTGATAGACTAGACCTGATCGTAGTAGGTTCTGTTATTTTTCCTCCACATGTATAAAGAGAATATATAAATTTAAACCCTTTCCTTTGACCATTTCTATCAGTTTGAAAATGTATGTTAATTTCGTCATAACTTTCTAAACGTGGTGGCATATTCCTTCCACAATAAGTCTGCATCAAATAATTATAATCACTATGTGCACTAATGGTTACATTATCATAACGACAATCGGGATATGTCCCTTCGAGATCGAAATCTAAAAACTTCAGAACTATAAATTTATGGTGTGTAGAAACAATTTTATAAGTACAATCTAAAGATGGTCTATATTCATCGGTATATCCTGGACTATACAAAACTTGTTCTTTTTCTTTCGCTTCAAACGTTCCACCGCAAATTGGAGACCACTGAGCGGAGAATCCATCAAGATTTACGTTTGCATCTGAACGGAAAATAACTTTCATTCTATTTAAAGATGAATTATATACTGGTGGAATTGTACGCCCACATAATCTTGCAATTTCACTATACGTTTCATTTTTCCAATCGTAAATAATTACAACATCTTTCGTGCAATTAGCTGTATCTTCTACTACAAAACGGTTTATAAACGTTAATGACACTCTATAGCCTATTTCGGCACTAATGTCCCACACACACTCTTCATTTTCCTGATAATTTTTAGGATAGTGTGGAGAGGTAAATACACGATCGTACTTAGTCAAATACCCTCCACATTTATCACTTACAGTTTTTGTTATTAACTTAATATTCGATATCGCTCCTTTAGAATGATACTGAATATACGTATACTTATAGGTGGAAATGAACGAATTTTGAGGCATATTCGTTTTGCAGTAATTTAATATCGATTGGGACTCCGTCAGACCTTGACTGATTTTTATGAACTCATCCGAACAGTCCAAGTTAAACTGCCCTTCTATGGTAGTCTCTGTTTTAGTTCCACTCGGTGCGACAATAACCCACCCACAATCTAATGTGCCGTTATATGACGTAGGAAGGGTCATATTTTTTGTTTCTTGAGCAGCATATACAACTCCACCGCATGGTTGCAATTTCCATTTAATGTTAAACGTAAGAGGTTTTTGAGCTAGTTGAATAGCTTTAAGCGTCATCGTTGTCAATGGAATACTATAAAAGCGTTGTGTATTGTTACCACACAAGGAAAACATCAAATTTCTTCCTTCATTTGCTATCGGGGCATATATAATCAATCTTGAAAAACCATAGCGACAGTTAGAATTTATTGTGCTACTATCTACCGATAAAAATATGGTATTATATGCTGATGAATTAAGATAATTGTCTGTTTTAATATTATACGTCCATTTACATACGTATGAACTTTGAATATCCGGAGCCGATATTTCTCCGCTATTATCTTCAAGAGAACCGCCACAAAGGGCGGGTTCATTTGAACTAAATTTTGCTTTCATACGATGTGGACGATTCTGTTTTAAATAAGTTTTAACAAGTAAATAGACACCGAGTGTGTTTCCTGTTGATTCATATATAATTGAATTAGTTCTATTTTCAACAACATTAATAGGCGATTCAAAACTAACGTCGTTATATACTCCTATTCTATCATTATCATTGTGATCCATGATTTCAAATCTTACTCTACGCGCCTCGTTTGGAACAATAATAATCCATTGGCAATAACGTAAATTCGTTTCACGCGGATAACCTGGTGTTGTTATAAATCCTTCAGATTGTTTAATTACACCACCACACGTTGGCCTCGTTGAATTAAATGTTAATTTAAATCCTCTATATTCAGAAACTTGATTCCAAGGTCCAGGTTTTCCTATGTAAAGTTTAACGACAGCTTCATTAGATAATGTCTCAATGACGCCGTACCCTATTTCATCACTACATAACTGTTTTAATACGACGCTTGTTTTATTAGCTGGTATTATTTCCTCGATTGTCAAGTTTGTATGACAAGATTCTTCAGATGAAGGAAGATTAAAATCTTTTAAATCAATTTTTATTACATGTCTGGTCGGAGAAATTATATGCCATTGACAAAATGTTCCACTTGGTAACATCAACATGTGTGGGTACCCTGGTGATACCAACTCTCCAGCCTCAGCTACTATTGTACCGCCACAAATATCAATCGATATGTTAGCTTTAAATCCGTTTCTAGGTTCCGCTAATCGGGTCGTATACTTTATGTATAGGGCATTACTATCAGTCTTAATTGTACCAGGCTTCTCGCCACAAAACAAGCCTTTACTCGGAGAAAATTCCGATGTGCCATCACGTATTTCAATAGACTCAAATTTGCATTCTCCTTTGCCATCAACATCAAATCTCTCAATAAAGTCAACTCTCAATATTTCACCTGGTGGCGCTGTAAATATCCAAACACATTCCGAAAAGGGCATAGGTATAGAAGGATAATTCGGTGAGTTTATTACTTCCCATTTATGGCCGTTATCCAAGGACGAAGTTAAGCCACATTCGATATTTAATTCCTCATATCTCAATTTGAAAGTCATAAATTTACGAGTCGAAAGTACACGATTGTTGCTAAAATAACTTACGTGCACAGCGTTACTTGTCGATATTAAAGCGTCCAAAGTTTCGTGTGGATAGCCGCAGTATTTTCCGACTCCCAATAATGGAGACTCCATACTTTCTCCATTCCGTACCATAACATACCTCGTGCACTCGTTTTCATTTGTGATGTTAAAATGTTCAAAGCTTAGTTTAATAATACGCCCCGGTCGCACTTTTATAGTCCAATTACATCTTTTGTTCATCTCAAACATGCCTCCCCTATCCTCCCAGGCTAATTCAATGACGCCAGACTCGCTATTAAGAATTCCACCACACAGAGTTCGCACCGTCGCTGTAAAACCTTTGCGAGCTGTTGTCGAGTCAGATTCAAATATAACTTTTAAAAATTTTGACGTCTCCATAGCTTTACTTAAATCCTCCTTTATGCAAACTTTTTGTTTTAGCGGTATCCACGCCTCATTGTCATTGCGCGTATAAATTGAGATATAGTCGGCATAACAGTCGCTAGTTTCTTCCAACTCAAATTGATCAAAGGTAAGGATCAAATGATAACTTGGTTTAGCTTCGAAAACCCACTCACAAAGCATATTATTGCCGTATTCCTCTGGATAATTTGGTGAATGAAATGAAACGCTATGTGCATTGGTGACTATTTGTGTTTGATTATAACCACAATTCTTTTTAAGCCTATTTTCGTTATAATCGTCCGCTTGCGACCATTTCAGGTGAAAAGTAGGGCTCATGTGGCGTTCTGTTATTACAAATTTGATGAACACAATCGAAGAAGATGATTGTAACACTTTAACTTCATTTTTCAAAAACCCACACATCACCTCGATAACATTGGCGTCTTCATCGTATCCATCATATATAATGAGCTTACTGTCGCAGGATTCTCGTTGCTTTTTAATAATAATCTCATCGATTCTAATAGTGATACTTCTCGAGCCACTCGCTATAATGCGCCATGAAAATTCACCAATTTCTTCATATGCATAGGGATAAAGTGGAGATGAAATTTCACCATCATCTAAACCAGTTATTTCATTGTAATGTGAAATTCCGTAATGTAGAAGAAATCCATTTCCAGCTTCTTTATTGTCACTGTGGAACTTTAAATAAATCCTTGCACCTTTTGTTATATTCGTGGGTATTTCATCTCCACAATACACCCCTAACAAAGTTCCAGCACCGTCGTTTTCCCGTATTTCTAAATAGTCCTCGTTACAGCGGTCGGAATACGCAAGGTCAAATTTTTCAAAATTCAAATACATAGAGTTGCCCGGAGATGTATTAATAACCCATTCACAATCCATTGCGTGCGGATAAGATAGTGGATAATTCGGTGAAGCTATAGAACCTTCTTCAGACGACAAAGTTCCCCCACATGCGGTCGAAAGAGAAGAGTAATGTGCAGAAAAATATCCACTTAGAGTATCGGAATATGTGCCATGAACAACAGTGAGTGCACTACCGCGACTAACGATCATAGGAGGTACCTTTCGGCCACAATATTCTCCGATCAGGGGGGCATTTACGTCGTCACCATCAAATATTTTTAGAAAAGAAGACGGGCACTCTTTATTGGTTACAATATCCATATCGCGAGGCAGTGCAATATGTTCTAATGTAAGTTTAATTTTTTGATCAAACTTTGGGGACTTTATAACCCATGTACAGTTATGATTGTGATAGCTAATAAATTTATCGTTAGTGATTATGCCATCGTTTTGGGCTTCTAAAACGGCACCACATGTCGCTGAAAAATTAGCTTTGAAACCTTTCGCTGTGCCATAGTTGTCAGTAATAAATTGAACAATTATGTTGGGAGAATTAGATATAATTTGCGACACATTGGATGTTGGACAAATGAGATAAGAGTAATTAGAATGTAGTATATCAGAACCTTCGTATATTTTAATATTATCGCTACAATCTTCTTCGTCATTATCGTTTCCTGTATAAAGGTCTAGATCTAATATATTTAGTTCAATTCTGTGATTTTTCGGTACAGATATATACCACAAACAATCCATGTCATCTTCATAATTTTTTGGATAATTCTTTGAATGAATCTGACCGGACTGAGTTTTAAGGCGGCCACCACACCCAGATGTAATTGATTGAAAATTACCCGCAAAATAAACATCTTTCAGTGTAGATTTTTTGATAAATTTCATTAACATTATATTGCTACCAGCAGCTTGAAATGTATGAATATCACGGTTACATACTTTGGCTAACAGAGGAGAAGCAACATTTGGCCCATTGTAGATCTCAATTGCATCTACTGTGCAATTTTTTGTTTCTTCTAATAACACATCTGTGAGTCTTAAATAAACATTTGTTCCTGGAGGAGTGACAATGGTCCATTCACATTCTATTTCAGTGCCAAGGTACCTTAGATTGTTTGCAAGTGTGAATACCCCAAATTGCTTACGAATAATGGTACCACATCCATCTTTAACCCATTCAAGCCGAAACCCCCTATCAGAATTATAAAGTCCACTTACAAATTTTATATCAATAGAGTTACTTTTTGATTGTATTGGCGATGGTAAAATCGTTCCGCAATACTTTTGAGAGAAATGGTCTTCGTTTGCTTGCTTGAATTGTAAATAATCAAATTCACATGGATTTGAATATCCTACTCTTCGAAAATAAGGAAGCCGACCATACATAGGATATCTACGTCCTGTTCCATCATAATATATAGATCGCTGAATAGATTTAATATTAAAGTGACTAAAAGTAATGTTGATTTTGTTACCTTTGCCAACCGTTATCGACCATAAACAATCTATATTCATAGGATAATTACTAGGAAACCCAGGACTTTCTATTACACCAAAACTACCGCTTATATTAGTATGACACATTGTTTTGTAATGTAAAAGGAAACCTTTTCCACCTAAGGAAATGTCTGATCTAAATTTAATGAATGCATAATTGCTTGACGTATCCACATCAGTTAAATTTACGGTCATCGTACAAAATTTACCCAGACTAGGGGAATATACATCACGGCCATCAAATATTTCCACGTAGTCCTGTCTGCATTGTGGTGTAGTTTCCAAGTCTAAATCTAAAAATGTAATTCGGATTCTGGAGCCGCTGCTGGTTACTATTTTATAAAAGCATTCCGCATTATCATAGTAATCTTCGGGATAATTCGGAGAGGCTATAGATCCAGTGACACCTGTTAATAATCCTCCACAACCTCTTATTGTTCCATCCCATTCGATTTTAAACCCTCTCCCGGATATATAAAAATCTGAATGAAACCGCAAATGCATTTTATGAGATGTCGATATAATTACTTTCGATTTAAAATTGCCACAATATTTACCGACTAGTGGTGCATTCTGATTCCCACCATCCCTTATTTCCAAATAGTCACCTAAATCACACTTTTCTCTTATAGGTATTTCTAAATCAAAGTCAGTTATGTTAAGAGATATTTGTTGACCTTCGGGCACTGAAATTGTCCAAGTACAATCACGATTAGCTGGGTAGCTATTTGGCCAACCTGGAGAGTATATATATCCATGAGTTTTGACATACAATCCACCACATTGCGAACTTCCATCCAGAAATGCATACGACATAGAGAATCCTGAACCTTTTATGCTATTATCAGATACAAATTTTATCAAAAGTTGATTTGTAGACGTTGTCAGAGCAGGCGGAGCTGTAGCGCCACAATATTTTCCTAAAGTGTCGTTTTTATTATCTGCCTCAATTTCTACAAGTTCAACATAGTCGAATTCACATAAACTCTGTTTTTCAATGTCAAATCTGTTCCATGTTATTTTTATAATCATTCCTTCGGGTGCAATTAATAGCCAAGAACAGGATTGATCATTACTGTAAAACCTTTCATCGTTACCCTGTGATGAATCAGTATCCGGATAATTTATCAGACCAGATGTATTTCTAAATATCCCTCCACATGCTGTATATAAACTTGTATAATTTGCAAAAAAACCAGAACCACTGACACTAGCGTCAGAATGGAACCCAATATACAGATAATTATACGTGGACGTCTTTGTTGGCGGTATGCGCCGTGATCCTCCGCAATACTTACCTAACAAAGTTGAATTGATTATAGGCCCATCTCGAATTTCTACATAATCGTACTGGCAATTAAAGTATACATTATCCTCGATATCGAAATCTTGAAATGACAATCGTATTACTTTTCCAGGAGAGGTTTCGATAACATATTCGCAATCAGTATTTTTTGGGTATCCAAATGGATAACCTGGAGATTTTAACGTACCACTGTCGCCTGTAATTATTTTGTGACAAATAGATTCATACGATATCTTGAATCCCTGAGATGATACGCTTTGATCCGATTTGAACTGAATAAATAAAGAATTTGATGTCGATGTGAACGTTTTGGGAACCGTAGTTCCACAGAATTTTCCAACGAGGCGAGAATCTGATGACGGGCCATCGTATATTGCAAGGTAATCGTACGTACATCTAAACGATCGCTCTAAATTAAAAGACTTTCAGTGTTATCCGAATTTTTGTGTCGCCCCTTGTTTGTATTTTATAATCGCATAATAAATTATCTTGGTACTTATTTTCGTACAGTGGAGGAAAGATTTCACCTCTCTCTAATGTGAAAAATCCACCGCAACCTGGGACCCCTTCAATTGGAGCATATGTGATTTGGAATCCTTTACCGCTCCCATAGGCATCGGAATGAAAATGAATGAGCATTTCCGAACCGATAGACTGGAGAGGTGCTGGTTGCGATGAATTACAAAATTTATTAATCAACGCGTCTTTTTCGTGTAATCCATCGTAAATTGCTAGATAATCAAAACTACAGTTGGCATGTGATTCTAAGTCCAATTCAAAAAAATGCAATTGAATCCTTTTACCCAATTTTGTAACCAGCCGCCAATAACAATCTCGATTCGGAGGATATTTTCCAGGTGAACCTGGAGAACTTATGTGCCCATGAATAGTCGCATTTACGTAGCCCCCACATTGAGGTTTTATGCTTGTCCAGTGTAAAGCAAAACCTTCCCCTGCTATAGTTTGATCAGATCGGAACCAAAAGTACAAATTGTTGTGACTCGATATAATATTACCGCCTTTTGGAAAATCGCTCCCACAGAATCTACCTATTAATTGACTAGCAGAACTTCTACCATCGTGAATTTGAACGAAATCGTAATGGCATTCTGCATTATGCTCTAAATTAAATTTACTAAAAGTAACATTAATAACTTTATCGGGCGAAGTATGTATAACCCACGCACAGCGTGTATTATGCCTGTACGTTGTATTAGTAAGAGGATATATTATACTACCTTCTTCAGCATCCAATACTCCCCCGCAAGGTTCAGATCTAAATTCACATGTGTCCCCTGTAAACTGTGCTAAACATTCACAACGATAGCCTCTCGTGGCTCTCCCGTCCGGCCTGCATGTCCCGCCATTTAAACACGGATTACTCGCACAATAGTCACCTTGTCGATCACAATTAGCACCACTATAGCCCGGAGAGCAAATGCAGGTGTAGCCCACGTGAAGTGGATGGCACTGACCGTGTAAGCCGCATGGATTAGCTTCACATCCAGTATTATTATTCGTCGGAACAATATAACATCCATGTATCCCGATGCCATCGCCAGACATACCTCTGGGACAAACGCATTGCACCGCTTGTACTCCGAATCCAGGACCATCAATACAGAAAGCGGAAGGGTGACAACCACCCCGATTGATATTACATGAACCTCTCCAGGTACAGATCACACCGTCACCTTGATATCCTGGTGGACAGGACCCGCAGACTCTTGAGCCGAGGGTGTTGTAGCACGATACCTTCGGGCTCAAGCTGCATCCACCGTTTGGCTGTGTTAGACATTCATCAATGTCCCGGCAAATGAATCCATCTCCTTCGTAGCCCGGAGGGCAATGTCCGCATACAAATGACCCGGGGAGGTTGATGCACTCAACTGGAGGATTAATAGAGCATCGTGGCCCTTGCTTCGAATCACACTCATTTACGTCCGTGAGACATGAAATACTTGTCTCATTTGTAGTCCATCCTTGGTCACACATACACTTTATTCCTACTCCTGTATTTACTTGTAAACATGTTCCGTGTCCGCACATTTCGAAATCATTTCCGGAACAGTTTCTTTCTTTTCGCATGCAGTGGATTCCATACCAGCCAGACTTACAAATACATTCATATGAGCCAGGCCTGTTGATGCATGTTGCGCCGTTTTGACACCCCAAGTCAGTGCCTTCGTACATTTTACACTCGTTCACGTCTTCGTCACAATTTTCTCCTTTCCAATTTTTCGGACATAAACAATAATAACCACTGGCTAGATTCAAACATGTTCCTCCATTTTCGCAAGGGTGCGATTGACATTCATCTGATCTTCTTATACTATTTACAGTTGACTGCAACGTGCGTACTCTATTAGCTAGAGTATTTATTCTCCTATTCAAATGTGTAAAATTTACAAGAACAGTATTTGGCACAGTCAAACTCACGCTTTCTAGACGTTCAATTCTTCTCAATATTTCACTTGTAACATCTTTATTGCTATTTCGATCGTTGTTGTAATCCGAAGCCGCTATCGAAGGTGATAGTCCATTTTTATTAGTGATATTCAAGTCTAAGATATTCGTGTTTCCAATAAATATACTAGATCGAGGACCGTTTGGTTTAATATAAATGTTTTTATCGTAAGCTGATTCCAAAATGAGATCTCCATCAGTAGTTTTAATTTTAGGCCTGTCTTGATACGCTTCACAATTTATATGCACAGAATATAATAGAAGTATTGTAAAATATATGACTAAATTAGTCATTGTCCACGACCACAACGATGAAAGAGTCAATTTGAACTAAATTTTGTAAAGCTTTAGCAAAAATATATTTATAGGGGCGTCGCAACGCTCAGCTTATAGTGACTAACTTGGGCCATGTGGCTGAGATAAAAGTATAGTTGTCGAAATATCATATTGTAGTGTAAATGTATAATAGTTTTTATCATTGATCACAGAATTATAATACATCATATTATTATTAGGTACATACATTACATAAATTAATATAGCAAAATTCCCGAATCTTCGATTGAGTCGTGATTAACTATAATATTATGACGAATATTAACTAATAATCTACGACACTAAAAAATAACATAAGGGAAAACATTAAGGTTTTGCATTACATAGGTACTTACCTACTTTAGTGGAGAGCATTCCGCCTTCCTACGATTTACGTTTCCCATATACATATTATATATACAGGGTGTCCCAAAAAGTAGTGATGAACGGAAGCTGGGAGGTTAAGGACCTAGAGGGCTATCCGAATCACCCCCATGTATGTTATGCGATTTTTCGTATTTTCAGAGTTATGACGTTTTTTTTCAATTTTTCACCTATCGCCGAGTACGATGATATTTTCACTCATGGTGACGTCAATTATTGCGCTAAATGCTTGATTTTTTATTGTTTGCTAAGCTGAAAGATAGGCCAATTCAGTATGGTAACATTTACTATCGTTAGATGTTTGAATGGAATAAAAAAAAGAATTAAATGCCAAGAAAGATAAAATTATCCAGTATGTTCACAACTTCAAGGGCCCGTAAAAAAATAAAATCACATAAAAAAAGTTTTCCGTTTTGCTTTTAAAAACTTGCTCTATCTATCAGGTAGCTACCCTGAAAATTTCATTTTATTATTCAGAAAGCTTCAATCGAAAAATTGAAATCTGAATGTGGTAAGTGCAAAAATTGAATTAACATGATGAATAATAAAAGCAAATTAAAACCAATAACAAGGTGTTAAATTACCAGAAATTTTTAAAATGACCCCCCCTGTTGCTCAATGCAAGCGCGACATCACCGTAAAAAGTTGTCTTTTAAATTTCTGAATGCCTTTTATCATTTTTTATGGTTTCTTTTGCTACTATGAATTTCCGGGTTATTTCGTCCAAATTGTGGCAGTCTCTCGTCTTCGTAGTATCCCCACGGAAAAAATCAATAGGGTTAATGTCCGGGGACCGTGGAGGCCAGGTTAAAGGGCAAAGATACCCTGAAAGATGGATTGGTCGTTGCAGCCTGCGCATGCGCCGGTGACGCCTGCCTTAAAGCATGGCCTCCACGGTCCCTCGACCTAAACCCCATTGATTTGTTTCAATGGTGATACTAAGAAGACCTCGGCTACTTGAGAGAATGCCACAATTTGGACGAAATAACCCGGAAATTCATAGTAGCAGAAGAAACCATTAAAAATGATAAAAGGGCATTCAAACATTTAAAAGACAACTTTTTATGGTGATGTCGCACTTACATTGGGCAACAGCGGGGTTATTTTAAAAATTTCTGGTAATTAGACACCTATTTATTGGTTTTAATGATCATCACGTTAAAAAAAATTTTGCACTTACCACACTTAGATTTCAATTTTTCGATTGAAGCCTTCTGAATAATAAAATGAAATTTTTAGGGAAGCTACCTGATAGATAGAGCAAGTTTTTAAAAGCCAAATGGAAAACTTTTTTTATGTGATTTTATTTTTTATGGGCCCTTGAAGTTGTAGACATACTGGGTAATTTTACCTTTCTTGGCATTTAATTCTTTTTTTTACTCCATTCGAAGATCTAACGATACTAAATGTTACCATACTGAATTGGCCTACCTCTAAGCTTAGCACACAAAAAAAATCAGGCATCTAGCGCAATAATTGACGTCACCATGAGTGAAAATATCATCGTACTCGGCGATAGGCGAAAAATTGAAAAAAACGTTATAACTCCGAAAATACGAAAAATCGCATAACATACATGGGGGTGATTCGGATAGCCCTCTAAGTCCTCTACCTCCCAGCTTCCGTTCATCACTACTTTTTGGGACACCCTGTATAATATATACATATTATACCTATACATATCATATACATAATATAATATATACATATTACATATACATATTACATATTATATACATATTATATATAATATGTACCTATATGGGAAACGTAATGTACCTATTAAAATAAACGTAATAAATTAAGTCCTCCTTCTATATGACTCCTTCACACAATAAGCTTTTTATCTTTTGTCACGAAAAATAGTCTCGATCAAAGAAATGTACAGGTAATGCGCTTATTACACTTCACTAAATTTAGAAGCTCATTTAGAAATGAGAAGCTTCGTATCACATGTCCTTAATTTAGTAGCTAAATCAAGTAAGGAAGTTATGTGTGTTAGGGACTAATGGATGCAGAAATTATCTTGCCTCCTCCACACTACTCGCGAAGTTCCTCGGCGAAGTACTCGGCCGAAGTTGACTGAAGTCCGCGGTGCTACACTACACACTCGTTCAACTTCGCGAGGAGCGCATATACGTTCATATTCAGAACGAACTTCAGGTAACTTCGTGCCCTTTGACTCGGGCGCAAAAACCGACAACAAACGGAAGTCGGCCGCCGGCCGAGGTAAAGTACCTAGTTGGACGAAGTAAGCCGAAGTGCCTCTGTACATTATTCTATTCGTCTAACCTCGTTCAACTTCGCGAGTAATGTGGAGGAGGCATAACAATTAATTCAAGATCCTTTTAGATATTATGTATTTTATCTCATGACATTGATAATTAAAAAAAAGAGCTCAAGTAATTTGAGTCATTGAAATAGTAAATAAAAACTTGTACTAAAAATAGGGAAAAATTAAAGCCGCATCACACTCAAAAATCTGTCATCGTGAGAGCGTTTTCACATTGTCCGGTCCGATATCGGATATCGGAAGCCGATAGCCGATATCCGATATCGGACACAATTTGCCCTTTCACATTATCCGATAATATCGTCCCGATATCATGAGTGTTGCCAGAAACTGGAAAAGTAGATATATGGAGAATTAAAAAAAACAGTGGATGCATTTATGTTACAAAAAATAAACTTTATTTTAAATAAAATAAATAGTAATAAATAAACTATGTTTTTCAAGCCGGTTTAATCTGCTGACTGCGGAGTTTGGATTTGTACCCTCTGCAGAGTCAGAATCTAGTTTCAATATTCAATTTCATTGTGAGGCTTGTTTTTTTTTATATGCTGTTTTTCTTTTTTTAATAATAGAACATGTTGTGTGGTCGTAGTGAATTTTAGAACTTTTTTATATTAAATCATGTACGACTGTTATGTTCTTATACAAATAAAATAAAATAAAATTCAACTCAGTATTAAAGCGACGAAACTGGCAAATATAAATTCAAATTACATTTACAAAATATGTAGGTGCTGTTATCTACCACAGAACAGTAAATTATCTACGTAGTACCACAGACTAATAATAATATAACCATATATAATCTAAGCATACGAGCCATGACAACCAAAATAGTAAACAAGCCAAACAAGCTCAAAAGTCGCCGCGTGTTCTTGACAAAATGTAAGGTCGCCGCATTCTAATTCTGAAATTTTAGAGAAAACTAAACAAAATTGCCGTATTGTAAATTTTCTTTTCAATAAAAAGAGTTTGATTTAAAAAAATTCAACTGATAGGTCGTAGTTGTACATACAGTAAAAATAACTACAAAAAAGAAACCGACTTCAAAAACAGCTGGAAAAGTAAAATATAAAAAAGATTTGATATTATTAATTACTTAATATTATTTAGATGTGCTATTTATTATACAGGTTTGATATCGGCGCTAAAACAAAGCACTAAATCTGTGACTCAATGACAACAATACAATAAACAGCTTACAGCACAACAGTAGTCCAAGTAGGAGGAGGAGCGAGGCAGAATGAGTAAATAAAGATAAAAGACACTAATATTTCGAAGATACGGTTTAATTTAAGAACGCAATATATTTTTGTTTACTTCAGTTCAGCCAATTGCCGTATATTATAGGACGGTATTAAAATAGCTCCCGTAAAAATAGTATTTTTAATGCCTTTAAATACTTAAATGAATGTTTTCTTAATAAAAAGGTTTAAAGTAAATGAAAGGATTTTTTTTTACATTTAGCGCCTAGAAATGACTGAAAATACACAAACTAGTGCTTTTTTTGCTGTTGGTATACTACCTTTTCGAAAATTGAGTTGGTAACACTGAACATTATCGTCCGATAGTTCACGTTCACGGAATATCGGTGTTGGCTCCGATATCCGATATCGGACCGGACAATGTGAAAGACAGGTACCTACCTAAATAATACATTTTACTTAGCCTCCGATATCGGATATCGGGCGCCGATAGCCGATATCCGATATCGGAGGCTAAGTAAAATCGGACCGGACAATGTGAAAACGCTCTTAAGTAGCAGACACAGAGCAAGTATTAGGCTGGTTGCAGACAGCAGAGCTTGACCGACCATCAGTGCGTACGTCAGTCGCGCTTGTCAAATGTATGAAAATTCATAAAACCGTTCATAGCTAGACCGACCATACGCACGCGTATTGTCATGCGCATTAGTGTCATAATCATAGGCCGGTTGCAGAGCTTCACCGACCATCAGTGCGTACGTCAGTCGCGCTTGTCATATGTATGGAAATACGCGTGCGTATGGTCGGTCTAGCTATGAACGGTTTTATGAATTTCCATACATATGACCAGCGCGACTGACGTACGTACTGTTGGTCGGTGAAGCTCTGCAACCGGTCATACAATTGTTGATGCGTATCGTCAGGACCGACGGTACGCACTGACGGTCGGTCAAGCTCTGCAAGCCGTAGCAGTTGGGTACCTAGCAAAAAAAAAGTACTGTCTTTTTGACAGGCGAATGCTGTCAGCTATATGTTATTTGTCATTATTTTGTCAAATCCTGAATGTCAATTGTCAATTCACAATTGTCAATACCTAACGTCTCATTAGAGATATTTCATGAATCATGATTTTATAGTTGGAATATAAATTATTTTGAATGAAAAACGTAGTCATGTTGTTCTCCTACAAAGAACAGTTTATATAAATTATTGAGTAAATCTAATCAAAATACATAATGAAGCCTCGACCGTGCGGCTGCAAAGGTTGTCGAACCTGTTTAGTTTGTGAAACTAAGTACGGTGCTGCAGAATTTAAGCCAACAATAACACTAGACAAAACAAGAGGTTATGTGTATTGCCCTTATTGTTGTAAAGCTTGGCCTGGATGGGATATCGATTCGTATAAAGAACATCCAAATCATAGAGGCGAATCATTGAGTTTTCCTGGAGTGTTTATACAATTAGATTTTATATCGGAAGACGAAGAGAATAAACTAATGAAAGCAATAGATGAAGTACCTTGGGATGTATCACAAAGTGGCCGGCGAAAGCAGAATTTTGGACCAAAAACAAATTTTAAAAAGAAAAGAATAGTACCAGGTAATTTTGACGGCTTCCCGCAATTCTCTAAGTATTTACAAGACAGATTCGAAACGATTGAACTATTGAAAGGCTACAAAGTTATAGAACAATGTTCTTTGGAATATAGTCCTATCACAGGTGCGTCAATAGATCCACACATAGATGATTGTTGGATCTGGGGAGAGAGGGTTGTGACTGTTAATTGTTTATCGGACACTGCTTTAACCATGACTTTATACAATGGTGATAAAAATAAATATAACTTATTGTCAGCTGAAGAATTTCCACCGCTGGTGCAACCTAATGGTTATATAGATTTAGAGTTTAAGAACAATAAAAATATGTTGGATTCATGTAGACCAGTCATCAATAGTGATGCAATTGTAAGGATACCTTTAGTTCGGTAAGTGATCACTTCATAATGTTGTGCAATATCCAATTATGTAAATACATTGCTTCTACTATTAAAAACTATCTCTGACATTGAAACATTCAATGAAACATTTTGATATTGAAGGCAATAAAGTTGTGCAAAGTTTCTCAATATATTAGAGATACAAAATATGAGAAGGAACCATAAAACACTAAGACTGTATTTAGTAAAATGAAGAAGTTTGTGTATTTACCACCACACTAAAATAACAAAATTATTTTTTCTGTACATACTGTTAAATTAGCATGTTGAGAAATGAAACATAATAGGGACTAATAATATATAAATACTATGTTTGATCATTAAAATTATTAAAATATTTGTAATTATTATTATTTTCACATGTTGTTTTCAAAATCGAAATTTTTATATCCACCTTATAATAAAAACATATCTTGCTTTTCACAGCTAATACTTATAAGTTACTAGCGGTCCGCCCCGGCTTCGCCCGTGGTACATGTTTACGTTTTCTCTACATAAGAACCATCCTCGTACTTCAAGGAATATAATAAAAAAAGAATTATCGAAATCGGTTCAGCCGTTCTCGAGTTATGGAATTACAACGAAAAGTGGCATTGATTTTTATATATAAGTTATAAGTAATTATAAGTAATTTTTAACTGGTCGTGGGTTCGAATCCCACCCGGGGAAAATATTTGTGTGATGAACATAGATATTTGCTCTGTGTCTGGGTGTTAATTATATATATAAGTATTTATTTAAATTATATATGTATGTTTATCAGCCATCTGGTTTCCATAACACAAGCGAAAGCTTAGTATGGCATCAGATCGTGCCGTGTGTGAAAATTGAAAAAAAAACTATTTTCTTTTGCAGGCGTTCCTTGACCGTGTTGTATGGAGAACCAAGATACCATTGGGAACATTGTGTTCTAAGAGAGGATATAAAAGAAAGAAGAGTATGCATAGCCTATAGAGAGTTCACTCCCCCATACATGCCTAATGGCTCACACAAAATCATCGGAGATGAAATAAGAAATAAAGCCAAACAGTTTTGGGATCACAGATCGAGATATAAGAACCAAATAATTGATTGAATACTTGAATAAGCAATATTATTTATGTTTACCTGAATAGAAATTTTGTAATAAAATAAATTGTTTTACTTATTCTTTTTCCTTATACCTAATGTCAATGTCTCACATTCATTATTAAATAATTTGTTAATTTTAGACAAATTATTCATTGTTAGCTGTGTAAACATACTAAGAGACGATGTTAGCAATGTTAGAAAAATATTAACAGATGTACCTGACATCATTACTCATTACTCATTAGTAATAAACTTGACATTAAAAAGCTATTTAATTTCTGTATTTTTTCTAGGCACAAAATATCGCCTTTTTTTTATTAACGCGATTATAAAACGAATAGGACATAATATATTATTTATAGCGAAATTAATGTAGAACAAGATAAAGTTGTATAAAATATATTTATAATACAATAATAGTATTAATATACTAAACATTCAAACATACCAGCTATTATCATACAAGTTTATAGGTAAGTAACAATGATGAATTGATTAAAGATCCAGCCTGAATAAAAACCACATTCATCTACACAGATAATTTAATACTATACTAACTACCTAAATGGCATATCTATTACTGAATCTACAAAAACAATGAATCCACATGATTAAGTCGATTAACGGATAATAATAATAATTAGTAACTGCTGTTGCAGGTTTGCTAGGATTTAAGTGTGCAATGTGATTTAAATATTTCTGATTTAATATCTATGGTCTATGCCGTGCTTGAGTCAGGTTGAGCAATAAAGACCGTGTTATTATCACTAGTGTTGTCCTCCTCCGTTTTTCGCGCCATAATCATCTGTTCTTTGATTGTCCATAGCATTAGAGCCCTTTCGCTTTTCATTTTTCGGATGCAGCGAGCTAAGAGAAGCGCAAAGATGATACCGAGGATCTGTAAGGTACAAAATATAATAACATAAAATTATTAGATATTTATACAAAATGAAGATTGAAGGCCACTAAAAATATTGGTCCCTATTTATGTTAAACGAGCATGAGTACGAGGTCAATTACTAGGCTTATGCTAAATGGTAACAAATTTACAACTGTTTACATAAGTAGGTTCCTACTAGGTATCATGATTCATGAGCAATAAGATTAACTTAAAAAAATATTACCTATCTAATCCATATTTTAATTTTTAATCCTCACTAATAATCTGGGGGCACGGTAGTGCCCCCGCCAAGACGAGCCAAGCGAACAAGCGAAGCGCACGGGCACTACCTACCTTTTCTCGAAGCGCTTCGACGTTTTTTTGAACCCTCATAACTTGGGTTTGGATTATGCTAGATCAACAAAATTTTCGGGATATATTGTCAATAGCGGACTTATTGAATATATTAAGTTTTAATTACATTAGCTTTTATACTTCAGATTTTATTTATATCTAAAAAACGCTAATTTCGTCACTGACTCACTGATGATCATCAAAATTCTTAAGGTATTTCCTAATGTCCTAGAAAGCTGAAATTTTGTATGTAAGCTAGTATTAGCACACAAACAACAAAAAAATTATAAAACTTGTAACTTTCTTCCCCCAACCCCTTAAACTAGGGGATGGGAGTTTGTATGAGACCTGTAATTTTAAATTAAATTTTGATGACGCTAGAGGTCTAAGTCTCTAATCTAATAATCTAAAACTTGGTTCCCCTAGAGATATATGTACATGTACTCCCGTATATGTACTCCTTGTTAAAAAAAAAATTAATCGACATTTTTGGAGAATGGCAAACTCCCATAGGACTCTGGGCCTGATCGTTACACTGATGATTTATGGGTGATTAAATAGATAAAAATATACAGACTCTATGAATATAATAATTATAGATCTTTTCTATGGGATAGCAGAGATATTGGGATATTGATTAAGATCAATTTTGAATATAACGTTACTAAGGCCCTTCTGCCATTAGGTACGACACTTCTAGAATACGATACTCGCGTAGAATACTACTTAGATATTTGCTGGCTACCCGATGCTCGCATATTATGCGACTAAATTCATCATTATTGTGCCTCGTTTTTGTGGACCGACGTTATAATAATAATAATTCATTTATTTATTGCAACAACAGTTACGTCGTTATGTCGAGCAATCAGCAATTCCAGTGACGAAGAAGCTCTTGCAGTTTTTCTTTTTTATAGAAATAGAAGACGCCAACGTAAGAGTAAGAAGTACTGGATTCATCCATATATTGAAAGAAACATAAATTGTAGAGTTTTTGTAGCCGAACGAGAACTACAACATGATGATTAGATATTTTTATCTTTCTAACGAAAAGATACGCGCGAGAGTCGAGACGCGATGCAAAAGCGACCGACACGGTGAGTAGTGCTGTACTAGTCGCGGACGTGTAGGATACCAGTAGCGTAGTGTGCGAGCCTACATAAAAATGTATGTGAGATACTCCGCGGCGACTAGTCTCCGAGACTTGCAGGATACTTGAATCGCCTATGCGTATCGTAATGGGAAAAGGGCCTAAAACTTCACTCAAATGTCAAACAACAAACATAAACAAATCACTCATAACTGACACAATTATGATTAATAATTTGACATTTTATTAATGGCCAGCTACCTAAATAAAAATGTTATAATTATTATTGATTAAGTAAAACATGTTTATATTTTATAGAATGATCTAAATAAATTAAGATATGTGTTAAAAATAAGTTAAGTTTTGCTTCTGATTTATAAAGCATTTGAATTCAATAAAATTAAAAATAAAATATAGACATTCATTCGTATTTATCGATATATTCGACTTTTTTACTCCTGACAACACTGACAATCTCTGCTTGATAAGACCGGTAGTCATAGAAATCTAAATAACAATGCCGATAGTGAACACATTATCTTTTTTTTCAAAGATTTGTTTTCCCATAGAATCAGGAGTAAATATTTTACCAAGAATTACTAAAAATAATATAATGAATTTTAAATATATTATGATTTCTGTAACAGTTAGGCCCAGTTTCGCCATTCTCCTTTTGTTACAAACAACTTACAAAAAGAAATGAAATCCCACCAAAAACATTTTCATGTAAAATGTTGCCAAGACGAGCCCATATGACTCGCACGGTCAAAAAGTTATCAGATCTCATGTAGAGCCAAGCTTCTAACACTACACGCCCTAACTCTACAAGGTCTAACTTCACAAACTCTACACCTTAGTCAAAATATGTGGCTTGGCCGTTCGTTACTACAAGAACTATTGTATAACACAAAAGTAATGAACAGTGAATTAATTAATTTTTCACCTTACGCCGATGTGAATGTAGCGAAATGGCCAAGCCACATATTTTGACTAAGGTGTAGAGTTTGTGAAGTTAGGCCTTGTAGAGTTAGGGCGTGTAGTGTTAGAAGCTTGGCTCTACATGAGATCTGATAACTTTTTGACCGTGCGAGTCATATGGGCTCGTCTTGGCAACATTTTACATGAAAATGTTTTTGGTGGGATATATTTAAATATAATATGTCGATATTAATATTTATTGCAATTTGCAAATCCCTACGACTGACTGTCACGCTATAAAAGTTTGTGTTACTTCTACAATTTCACAATTAGATCGGTAGATAGGTATACTTAGCTACCGATAACATCATTATTTATTCCGATAGCGACGAATCTATGTTTTGGCCGTTATCTATGATTATTGATCTATTTTAACCCTTAAATTGATTTCGTCCGTTTTAAAAGACATAGTATTTACACACATGCTGGCGCTGTTATGGCAGACCTAAGCTTCGCTAATCGGTATATTGGGAAGAGACTAGCTATGTCCTTCGCGTACATGCAGGTTTTTTTACCAAAGCCATGTACAGTCGCGAATGGTGACCATTTGAAAATTGCAAAAAACGGATCTCTTGACTCTTTTGATAAAATTGATAATATCTGTAAGTATTTTGGCTATTTTGCTTATAATGTTATATTATTAGTTAGAATACGATTGTAAGTATAGTATTTTGACATAATTTTGACATATTTTACAATATTTGGTATACAAATATTCGTTTATATACGATGTCCCATAAAACGGACGTTGACAACTTGGAGTATATACTAGGGTATTCTTCACATGTCCTATGTAACGGACGTTGCCAATAAGGCCCTCCATTTTCAACGGAATAATTTTGATATATTTTTCTCTATTTTTATTATATTTTACAGGAGCATGACTTGGCAATCAATAAAAAATTCCCTCACTACCTCTGGCGGAAGCTGAAGAGTCTGGCGTTGAGTTGAGATGTCGATTTCGAAGGAAATGTAGACCTACAGGAGTGATTTCACTATGATAACAGTGTCAATCATTTACCCCCAGCACCATACCTTCGGAATTATACGACATATTGATTTGAGACACAATGAAGATTCAAAAAGTCAGAATTTTTACCATCAACAAAATATTATTGCTGCAGAATTACAGCCATTACATGAGGTGTGAGATGAATCTTCCCTACTTCTCAGTAGTTCTTCAGCCACAGCATCATGTTACTTACCAGAAATACCACCCAATGTTTGAAAATTTAAATAATATAATACCTTACAAATTAAAAAACAGGCAGACAATGGATATAATATATGCCAAAGAATCCAAAAAAAGCGATTTAAATTTCCTGTTCGTTTTGGTACTTCAGGCATGGTATACGACTTCTTTGCATACGATGAAGCAAACACATTTCAAACTGTACAATTTAGTGAATGGGAAGAGGACTTTCTTGGTGTATTAGATAAGTTCTCAGGCTATGTAATACTATTTCTATTCCAATTCTTAGCATATTCTTAGGCTGTGATTTTTAGTACTGTCGTTTTTTAAAATCCATTATTTTTAACGATATCGTTAAAGTTTTAACCAACATTTTAAGACAGACGTTTGAAAAGCTTATTCTAGATCCTCCATAATTATAATTTGATAATAATTTTGAATTACAGAGTTGAAAATGTGCATTGTAGTCATGTACCACGGTTGCAGGAATAATGTACAATGTCCGTTATATGTGACGGTTCGAACATGTACATAATATAATTGGCAATGTCCGTTTTATGTGACATAGTGAAAACAATAGAAAAAATTAAAATTTTTAATTTTTTTTTTCATTTTCCTCTTTTCTATCCTAATTCCAATACGTCCTCCAAATTTGGACATTATAAACACAAGTTATCTAGGGGTGACAATTTAAGGGTTAATTGATGATCTACATTTTGTAGAGCCTTTCGCTGTGGAATTTTTGAATTTTGGAAAACAACATGAGTATCGATTTTTTCTATCATTCATAACTTACTTTATTTAACTTAGTACTTACATTCATTTAAATAACGAAATTTCATTACATTTCCATTTAGGACAAAACCAACTCACACTAACCTACTTCCACGGCCCAAATAAACGAAAACAATAAAAAATGATAAGAAACATCCTTACCTGTATAAAAGTGACAGACACTCCCAAAACACCGATCACACTCGAATTCTGTATAAGCATGTTGACCAAGGCGGATTTGCACCCTGAAGCTCTTAGCCTAGTGCAATACACCTCGCCCGTGGTGACGCAGCATGTCGCAGGGACCACCACAGAGTCGGCATCAGCGCTGGCTATTATAACAGTGGAGTCTTCGCTGGTGAAGTTCATGCCAGCATAGTCGCGGTAGGATGTACTGCCGCAGCAGTTCAGCTGAAATCAAAGTGAAGATTAGATATCCGATATTATATCCATAATTTATTATATTATATCTTTCAATTCTAAATAATTGTTTCCTTTTAAACATTTGAAGCATAAAATAATATGTAATGGTAAAACGTAAAGTTGCATAAAATCTAGCTTAATTGCATAAAAATACTTTATACTCAGTAGGTAGCACAGTCAATAGTCTCAAATAAAGAAAGTACTCAACATAATATTTTTTTTTTAATTACACTGGCTGAAATATCTGAGGGGTGCCTCATAAGTCATAATATTAACTATGTATGCTAATAATTTTGTAACAACATTATTTTTTACTTTACGCGAAAAAAAAATCTGTGATGTTAAACGCGAATCGTTATCACAAATCTGTGACAAATTCTGAATGACGCGTAAAATAAAACATTACCTACTCATACTATAAAATAACTATAATAATTATTCTTATTCCCTTTCAGTCCATAACCACTAAAACAATTTTGATAAAATTTGGAACAGAAACAGACAAACAGTCCTTTCACGCGGTATCATAGCCATGGGTGAAAAGCTATCTAGTAAATTACCAAACGTAACCGAAAGAAAATTGAATAATTACTTATCTTTAAATATGTAATTTGTACACTTACCGTATTTTGTAAAATATCAATTTCCACTTTAATTTCGGGGTCGTTGACGTAATCTTCGACGGGCACACTCACATAATTCAATAGTTTATCTGCACTCAATGTGAACGACATTATTACAAGGACCAGTTTTAAAATCACCATCAGGAACAGGAAAAACGCATACTGGAAACAAAATATACATCAGCAAAATAAAGAAATGGTTAAAATATTAAACTATATCTTACATTAATATTAGTAAATCTGGAAATGGAAATTCTGTCGTAATAAAGATTTCGCTTGAAATTCAAATTTCAAGGTCATTTTTATTTTAACTTTTTGTGTTGGCACTTAACTAAGTATATTCAATAGTATATTAATATATTTTTTTTATTTAAAGAAGCAATATTTAAACTATGCCATGACAAACAACATAGGTACGATGATTAGTCGATGACTTACCAAATTAACCAAGCATGTGCTCTGCTTCAAGCTTCCAAAGAAACCGAACAGTGTGATGATGAAGAGCATCATCCCAAACAGAACGCACATCAACGAGGGAGTCAGGAACCTGCCGCTTTTAGCGGCTTCATAGAAGAACGTGAAATGATGATAATGGGTGTATACTGTGATACCCAGTACTATCATTAACCCAGCTATTATCTAGAAAATAGAAACATTACAAAGGAAATGTTAATAGAGGCATATTTTTTAGTGCTGTAATGTCAAATTTAGGTACGAGTAGGTAGAGGTGGGTTATCTACCTCCATACATCTATACTAATATTATAAAGAGGAGAGGTTTGTAATTATGTATGTATGGTTTTCACGCATAAACTACTGGACCGATTTCAAAAATTCTTTCACCATTAGAAAGCTGCATCTTCACTGAGCAACATAGGCTAGGTTTTATCCAGGAAATCCCACGGGAACGGGAACTATGCGGGTTTTTCTTTGAAAACGCGTGCGAAGCCGCAGGCGGAAAGCTAGTCTAGTGATAAATGCTACAAATTGTAGAGACGCAAGATGATTAGGTATATCTACTATTTAAATTATCTATACATATAATAAATCTGTAGAAGGGTCAATTCTGTACATTGAAAATATTGAAAAAATAAATAGCAGGGGATGTTACTGGATCGATACCAAACCCAAATATGTGATTAAAAAAATTTTTGTCTGTCTGTCTGTCTGTCTGTCTGTCTGTCTGTCTGTATGTATGTGAAGGCATCACGTGAAAACTACCGGTTCGATTTCGATGAAACTTGGTATAATTATACCTTATTATCCTGGGCGTAAAATAGGATACTTTTTATCCTGGAAAAATACGTAGAAAAAAATTAATCTTAATTTTTCCGCGCGGACGGAGTCGCGGGCGGAAGCTAGTACTAAATAAAAATCTGACGAGACCCTCATAAAATGCAATTATTTTTTTATATTTTTTCAATTTCCGCGAATAAGAATTACACTTTAAAACTGTTTGTGACAAATTCTGTGGACGCGTTATTTATTATCTGAATAATGGTGAAAAATAATAATCAATGAGTATAGGGCAGATAAAATGCAATTTAATACTTCATCAATCATCGCCATGTGACGAAATAATTCCCTACGTTATAGGCTATATATCCTTATTTATTAGAGACTAGAGTTTCTCTCAATTTACTTTATAGCACATAGATATTATATTCCATACCTAATCTTTAAACTCTCTTTTACCTACGTAGCAAATTAGTTGATAGGTAAATGCTCTTTATTTAAACAAAAACATAGAACGAGGAATAACCATTATAAGAATTTCTCTACTAAGTACCATTCTGGTTTTCTTGTCAGTATTTGTTCTTCTCTCTAAGTTTATTGGTTTATTATGTTATCTTCAAACATCGTTACATGCTAATTTACTATTTCTAATAATTTTAATGCACACGTTAATGATTTATTTATATTCATCAAATGACAACATTCATTTAGCCGTTTTAATTAGTTATCTATCATGTAACGGTGCATTTACATCAAACTAGCGAATGCTCATTCTAACCCCGATCCCTATGTCAAAATATTTTTAAGTGTAAACAGGCGTAGAGCATTCTTTCGTTGTTCTTAGTGCATGCGAAATAATTATATGCAATGTTCTAAGTAATACTGAACAACACTGAATACAAAAATACTACTAAACCGATTACAGTGAAATTTAGCACACATATAGAGTGTAACTTGGATAGGTTTTATCCGGGAAATCCCACGGGAACGGAAACTGCGGATTTTTCTTTGAAAACGCGGGCGAAGCCGCAGCCGGAAAGCTAGAGTATCAATAATTGCGATGGATATTAAACTGCATTAGTAAACTGTTTGTATAAAATCTTTATCTATATTGTCATCTAGTTTGAAATGAAAACTTCCATGGCATCAAAATGAATGAGATAAGAGATTATACATGACAATAGACTTGTATATTTTAGTACAGTTGAATAGAATTGTTGTTTAAGTTTAATTAATTGATAATATGTTTAACATTCATAATTTATATCAATGTTTCAAAATAGACAAATAAGTATAAAAAATACGAAAGGCATGTGGGGTAGGTATGTCATGTTATGACCATTAAGTGTGGCATATTTTAAGAAGTTTGGGCAAATGAGCGTGAATGCCATTTTTTATTTTTTTTAGTGTAGTTTATTTAAGTGGGTTCTTGCATAGATACCCACGGCCTCCGGGGAAAGGGCCGTGGCCCGTGGGTTATGACGGATTCCTACGGACGAAAACCCCACTGTGTTACGTCAAACCGCATCAACGACGCGATGGCGCCACGGGTATACATATAAGTAAAACTACATACTAATTAAAGTCTTTTTTTAGGTTTTGGTTTTCAGGCAATGTTTTTTAATTTTTATCGTATTTTATCGACCGGATACTGGATTATCGATATAACCTATGTAAATAAACAAACAAATAGATCTAGATAATGTCTTAACAATTAATTGATCGCAAACAAAAGCGGATATGCAGTAAAGATATTCGATTATGAAATTAAAAAGTCTTGTTAATTTATGACAGATGCTCATCTGTAAATAAATTCTCAAGTAAATAAATGATAATAAAAGTACTTGAAATGAGTATTCCTTATTAATTCTCTACGAGCGACAACTACTCCATATACAGGGTGTCCCACTATTGGTATACTAAGCGCGAAGGGACTTGTAGTTTTGCATACACTGATCACGTAAAACAAAATTACATCAAAAAATTTATGCTAAATTTTTCCTGAAAATCCATGGATTTTTCTTTAGCTTCGCGCTTCGCGATTCATCTATTTGAAAAAAAAATGCGTCTAGATTTTTATAAGTATTTTTACGTACTCAGCGTATGCAAAACTCCTTTGAGCTTAGTATACCAACAGTGGGACACTCTGTATAGGTAGGCCCACTGTATACTTGCACATGCAATTTCTAAATTGAATAAAATGGGAACGAGATAATTTTTTTAGAATGAAAAAAATATTATATTACATTACACGATATAGTTAGTTTTTAATTAAATTATTAACTTCTTGTTAACTACATATTTACATAAACGAAGTCACACTTCCATTCATGTACTAAAATAACTACTTACAATAAACATAGTAGTGATAGTCAGCAGTAGAAACCGTATGGATTTCATGTTGTATTCCGATTCTGTTTTGTTGAATTTCATATTTTGTATACCAGCTGTGGCCACAGTCATTTTGTAGGTACAAGTATACGCTCTGCTTCACGCACTCTAGTATACTGATTGTTAAGGCTAAAACTGTACTGATAAGGTGATGATTTGATAAAGTTTTCGGATAACAATAGATTGAAATATAAACATAATGATGATTACCAGAAAAAACCCATAAACTTACGTATTTAAACTATTATTGATGTAAGTATTCAAAATAATACGGTTGGATAACCTATCTGTAGATTGATTAAAAATATTGAGAAATCATTTTAGACAAAATTACGCAACTTTATGTTACACTGTCTCATTATTTCTTTTGTGATTCTTTTCTTCAAGCTTTCGAAAAAAACATATCAACTACCATTGACCCTCATTAAAATAAAGATATTCTAGTGTTCCGCTTGAACACAAGGATGCATGAACCTTTACAGATATTCATAACCACAGGCCGGCTAAGCTAGTCAGATACCTACCACAACGTAAAAACCGCAAAATCATTGTTGAAATGCCTGACACAAATACCATTTACATACAACCACCCGAGCATTTGCTAGGGAAAATGTTCGCGGCTCTAACATAAAAATTTTAAGTATTGTTTATAAAAAACTAAAAAAAACACGCTTTATGGTAGAGTCAACTGAATGTTAAATATATTAAATATATAAATTTTTGTATTTTTTACCTACTTACGCAGAATAATAAGACAAACGGCTTCATCCACTTTATCTTAAACCTAATAAATTATATACTAAAAACCTTCTTCTTGAATCACTGTATCAATTAAAAAAAACCGCATCAAAATCCGTTGCGTAGTTTTAAAGATTTAAGCATACAAAGGGACATAGAGACAGAGAAAGCGACTTTGTTTTATTGTAGTGATTGGTATTTATTACAGGTACACCTTTATTCGAACATCAAAGTCATCCTTTCAAAAACTTAACAAAAGATAAGCGCAATTAGTACGATAATAACTATTATATTACCTAATTATCTTTAGAGTCAAATCGAATGCAATGACCGACTATTTTGTACACAAGTACTTGCTTTTCAGAAAAGTTCTAAGGAACTACTTGATGTTGTCAAACAATATAAAATAGAGATTTCAATAAGATATTTGAGTGACAATTTATCTCAAATCTTTAGAACATCTCTTCTCAGCATACAATCATCTGGTTGAATCTGCTATTTGATTGAAAGACTAGCGCGTTCATTGAATACCTAACTAATAGTAGGGGAGCCCAAGAGGGGATTTTGGGATTTACTCGAGCGCGTCAGATTACTATAAGGGACGGTACCTTAGCTATTCATTAGTACCTCTAGTCAATATGAGCAGTTATGGTTGGTGGGTGCGCTCAGGGGCCCCGCTGGAAAATTTGAATAATCCATAATTCCCTAAGGTTGAGCTCGAATCGTCAGATTAGCGAAATGGGGACTTCTTATATTGTAATTAACCCCCCCATATATTAATCTGACGCGCTCGAATAATATTACTTTAATTTTTTACCCTTTCTTCATAGCGATTAAATCGCCACTTAAATCGTCAGATTAACGTATACTATTTTTCAGTGACGTCCTGGAGCATGCAAAATATCAATATCTAACGCGCTTGAGTATTTCCAAGCCAATTTTTTTCTTTTTTAAATTAAAAAAAAATCAAAAAACCCTTCCCCACCGCTAAAAGTGAAAACATTATAGGACCTTTTTTAGGGTTCCGTAGCCAAAATGGCAAAAACGGAACCCTTATAGTTTCGTCATGTCCGTCTGTCCGTCTGTCCGTCTGTCCGTCTGTCACAGCCGATTTACTCGGAAACTATAAGTACTACAGTGATGAAATTTGATGGGAATATGTGTTGTATGAACCGCTACAAAAATATGACACTAAATAGTAAAAAAAAGAATTGGGGGTGGGGCCCCCCATACATGTAACTGAGGGATGAAATTTTTTTTTCGATGTACATACCCGTGTGGGGTATCAATGGAAAGGTCTTTTAAAATGATATAAAGTTTTCTAAAAAACATTTTTCTTAAAGTGAACGGTTTTTGAGATATCAGCTCTCAAAGTCGTAAAAAGTATGTCCCCCCCCCTCTATTTTTATAACTACGGGGTATAAAATTCTAAAAAAAATAGAGGTGATGCATGCTAATTAACTCTTTCAACGATTTTTGGTTTGATCAAAGTATCTCTTATAGTTTTTGAGATAGGTTGATTTAACTGTAATTTTGGTTAAGTTATTGTGCTTACACTGAAAACGATGGCTGAACCTTATAAGATAGATCAAAAAATATACTACAGTATTGTACACCTTTAAATAAATTGACATAATAAGTTTATTATATTTGCTGCTACGGAACCCTTTGTGCGCGAGCCCGACTCGCACTTGGCCGGTTTTTTCTCGCTATGGTCTAATCTACCAATTCTAATAGGTTCCCGTGACGCTCGAGTAAATCCACATTTAGCATCCTGGGCTCCCCTACGTTGTTGAAGTGACGCTTGTTAAATTAACGTTCTGCCTAGTCAATCATTTGAATGGCGTCATTCAAGGAACGCGCTAATCGTTCAATCAAATAGCAAATTCAAACAGATGACGGCGACATACACACTATGTGCTACATTTACATATTTTTGCTTTTGTTTCCAACATTTTATGTACTTTCTGATATAGGACATTATCTCTGTGATATGGTTTATCGTTCTTATCTATTATAATCCGCTGAAATGTTATCAAACACAGCGCTTTTTGTAGATTGACGAGCGGTGACATATTTTTTCATCTAATCCACTTTCAATAATTTCCCTACATTGAACAATACATGCGATCCTATTTATTTATGTTTTTAATTTCGCTCTACTTATAGTAAAACAAAATATACTACGTAGGATGGCAGGTTTACATAATTTTGGTATTTCCTATAGTATTATAATATTATCTTTTGTATTACTTTAGGAAAATTGATAATAATGATATGACTATCAAAAAAATACCTATTGTTTTTTATTTTATTTGACACAACCTTTTAATATATATATATATATATATATATATTTATTGTATTTTACATCTACTAGAAGGTTGACGCTAATCTATCTAAAATTCACATATTATTTTATGCTACTTTTTTTCATGTAGGTATGTATGGATGAATTGGATATGTTTATTTATTTATTTATCATTTATTCAGGAAATTATTACAATAATTCTTAAAACTAAACAATTTAAAAATTTTTATATATGTAATTAATTGTTTATTAAAATAATATATTCTGCTGAATACCTACGGAATTTTCGTAAAAGTTTTTAAAAGGGAGAAAAAGGACAAATGGAAAGAAATGAAACGAGAATAGTTTAAAAAATTTAAATGGCTTTATTCCTTAGATTAATTTTATAATAAATACATTACAATATAAATTTATTTAATACATTAAAAGAATCATAGAGCTTATACTTTTGAATTTCTATTTCTTTGGGTTTATAGCTCAATTTATTATACTATCTAACCACGTTTAAACATATTTTATTAAGGACTTATATTATAGATAGGTATTTCATATAAGTAACGTGATTTATTTATGCAATTTCGTAAAAAATAACCTTTAAATAAAATACTGAGGTTAGAACGTAGACTGTGCTTTATAATGTGCTATCCCACTTGGCGGGAAAATTTTTGGCAAAAATAAATCACAGATTAAAAATGTCTATGCCGTGGTTTGTCCGTGGAACGGGACATAGACAACTGGTTTCTTTTCAGTGTCCGGATTCAGAGAAGTGTAGGCGTTGATCATACGCTCTTGAATCTCCCAGCGGCGGCGTTCGCGCTCTGACTTCGCTTTGCGGATCGAACTGGCCAGCGAGAATGAGAACACTATGCCGATTACCTGCAAAATGGTTGGATTATGGACATGGATTAAACATGCGAAATTAAAAATAAATAGTTTGGAAAATCCAAAAGTGCACGCCTCATAATCTCATCCTTTACAATAAAATTGATTATTTATAAAGAGTACGTGACTATAAATATAAAAATGAAATAAAATAAAACATTTGGAAAAGTAAAGAAAGCGGTACCGTAATAATTGAGCTATTTTTCTTGTGGCCCCACCTAGATGTGAAACTGCGCAGGTTTAAGGGACTGACTACCAACTTATTTTTTTAAACCTTGGCTTATAGTATAAAGAATCGAGTTTATAATGGTGAATTTTGAGTACACTATAAAAAAAAAAAAAAAAAGTCGATATTTTTTTTGTTTATTTAATAACAATTAAACCACATCGAATCAGACCCTGAAAAATGAAAGGGTTCTATTCCTGAGCATACTCAAGCGTAAGAGAAAAAAAAGACTCGATTAGTAAAGTATTTCGGTCGCTATCGTGTTAACAAGAAAAAGGATCCGCACATACAGACACACGGACGTCCAAGACAGAACTTTTTTAAACTGTTTTTTAACTAGTTTAAATAACAAAAATGACATCAAAAATATCATGAACGTTAAAAATAGTGTTTTTTCTTAATATGTGTGTGTATGTATTATCTTACAAGTGCAATGTATGATACATAAAGACATTTTAAGTTTGAAAAATCAGATGTTTTGCGCGAAGTGACAGTAGTACCCACCTCAACGCTTCGCTTATGAGGCGTGCAATAGGTGTATTAAATAGAAATTTGTTGGCCTTGTGAATAGAATATTGTAGCTGATTAATATTCAGCTACAGCCATTTCAATGAACATTTAAAAAAGCTATTTATTTATAAATAATAGTGAAGTATAGCTATGCTAATATTTACTCTTCATAAATTAAGTATTTATTGACTCCTAAAAATACTAAAGTAATATTTCATTAAAATCGAAAAATGTGATACAACCATCTCATCTGACAAAAATATATAGCCACGTCCACGTAGACGGTACAGCCTAGTGCGGAAAATGCTACGAGATGTTTGTTCTGTGTGGACACGGCTATTGGCGAAAAAACGCCTTTTACTGTAACGCTCGCTATCCAATCACCTAAATACATCACACGCCACTAACCTGTATAAGCGCAATAATCATAACGCCAGCGCCCAACAATCCTGCGCCCTGGTATACCAAGTACATAATCCTAGGAAGACATCCATTGTCTTATACCTTCTCGCACTCCTACACCACTACTCACAAGAAGCATCTTACTACCAATACAAACCTGAATGAACGCAATAGTCATAGCGCCAGCGCCCAACAATCCCGCGCTTTGGTACACCAAGTACGTGATCCTGGGAAGACACCCATTAGCATACAGCTTCTAGCACTCCTCCACCTCCAGTTCTCCAACTAATTATGTACGGGTTTGTGCACAACAGCTGTATGTGTGTACTACATGTACTATGTACGACCACATACCTGAATGAACGCAATAGTCATAGCGCCAGCGCCAAGAAGTCCGGCGCTTTGGTACACCAAGTACGTGATCCTGGGAAGACATCCATTAGCGTATAGCTTCTCGCACTCCTCAACCTCCAGCTCGCCTACAATTTGTGTACGGGTTTGCGCACAACAGCTGTAAGGGACTGTGAAGTTGGACACTGCGATGCCCTCGTTGGCGGGCGCGTTGTGGACCTCGTTCCAGTCTAGATAGCTGTCCACACCGCAGCAGTTTAGCTGAAATTTTATTATTAATTTATCCATTTACTAGCAGTGACACAGCAAGCAATACATATTTATACTAATATTATTAAGCTGAAGAATTTGTTTGTTTGTTTGAACACGCTAATCTCAAGAATACTGGTCTAAGAAAAAATTCGTTCAGTGTTAGATAGCCCATTTATCGAAGGCTACAGGTCATAATACTTATATCTTAACGGTAATACCAAAGGAGCGGAGCAATGCCGGTAAAACCGCGGGGAGCAGCTTGTTTTTTTATAAATTGAGTTGACAAAATGTAGAGTGCGGCTAAAAAAGCTTAAAATAAAATTTGTCGTTTTCCACACCTCAACTGAAGAATCTTTAAATGTTACTGATACCTACATTTATTTGCGTATATACCTATCAATTTAACTTTTTTACGATTTCTCGGTTAAAATGCAACCGGAAGGAAGTTAGCGCGGAAAGTTTTTTTTTATTATTATTAATATCTCAAAAAATTGCTCCTTAAATGCTCCATCAGAATCTGTAATTGCTCCACTTCTATAATTATTAGTTTATTTATAATTAATTTAAAAAAAAAACCAAATACTGAAAACTTGATTTCCCTATAGAATGAAAAATATTCACTTTTCATAAAAAATTTTTTTCCAAAAAAATTGCTCCCGATTTGCTCTATCAATTACAAAAAAAAATTATTTAATTTTGATAATTTTTACAATAATTAACTGAAAAACTATGTTTGCATAGTAAACTACTGCGCTGTGACGTCATCAATTATTGTCGTTGCGACGCATAAGGGCCATATTTACATGTATCAGCACTGCAGCGATATGTATAGACCTTAATGTTTATGTTTTCTTATTTATATTATTCACTAGATTTCCGCCCGCGGCTTCGCCCGCGTTTTCATAGGAAAACCCGCATAGTTCCCGTTCCCGTGGGATTACCGGGATAAAACCTATCCTATGTGTTAATCCAAGTTACGGTCTATATGTGTGCTAAATTTCATTGTAATCGGTTCAGTAGTATTTGCGTGAATGAGTAACAAACACACACACATCCTCACAAACTTTCGCATTTATTATATTACTAGCGGTCCGCCCCGGCTTCGCCCGTGGTTCATATTTCGCAATAAAAGGTAGCCTATGTTCTTTCTCAGGGTCTAAAGATTGTCTGTGCCAAATTTCATCAAAATCGGTATAGTAGTTTATGCGTGAAAACCATACATACATACATACAAACCTTTCCTCTTTATAATATTAGTATAGAAGTATAGATTAGTAGGATGGTATTACTTAAAAGGTTATTAATTATTATCATGTAATTATTTGGTTCTGATCACAGATCACAGAAACTAAAGGGTTCTGATGATAAGAATAATAAGAAATAATTATAATTTTTGTTTTATTGAGTCTTCAAGTTAGGATTGCAGGTTCGAATGATAATAATTTTTGTGTACCATCGTATATATTACATATAACATAATATGGAGACATTTCATCATGTCCACAACAATATCAAGGTTAGTAATAAATATTTCTACTATCAATTATCATCAAAGTATTAAATCGGTAATAAGTATTTTTATAATTGAATTTGAATTTATGTTTACTATAAGAAAAATTAATAGGCACTTTTTATTTTAGGGTGTGAAGGGATTCAGTCAAGGAGTTTTAAATTATTGAAGAGTGGTAATTATTTAGAAGTAGGGTTCGCGAAAAAATTGAGCCCTACTTTTATATAATCACCTGAAAATTTTTCACTAGAGTATCAATAATAAAATATGTGCTTATTATAAAGAATTTTATTTTTGACAAAAGGTTTTACATACAAGACATAACTGCGCTAAAAACAATCGACTTCAAACTTGCACTTGCAACATTTACAAATACAGACAAAAATGCTCATAAAATAAAATACTGGGCCTATCCTAATAAAATTTTTATGGGACCAATTCGACACCATCCCGCATCGAACAAAAAAAGAATCACGTAAATGATTTATTAAATAATTCACAAAACACGAAGATTGAATTTGATATTTTTGGTTTTATGACATTCAAATGCTTTATAAATATAAATTTATAAATATAAAGAATATAAACATTCGATCACGATTATGCGGGTTCGAGTCCCGCCTCGTGATCGAATTTTTTCTATTCTTTATAAATTTATAAAACACGAAGATTTTAAAAATGTAACCAATGAACACAATCAATATTAGATTAATTGTAATGGTGTATATAAAAAGTATTATGTCCTATGGAATTCTACTATGGGGCAGGGCAGCAGATATAGAAACTACCTATATTTATCTTACAGAAAAGAGCCATTCGCTCTATATATTATAATTTACGTGCTCGGGACTCGCTAAGAGATCTCTTTAAGAGTAAGTGAATATTTTTCATTCTATAGGGAAATCAAGTTTTCAGTATTTGGATTTTTTTTTTAATTAATTATAAATAAACTAATAATTATATTTAGAAGTGGAGCAATTACTGATTCTGATGGAGCATTTAAGGAGCAATTTTTTTGCAAAAAATTTTTTTATAAAAAGTGAATATTTTTCATTCTATAGGGAAATCAAGTTTTCAGTATTTGGATTTTTTTAAAAATTAATTATAAATAAACTAATAATTATAGAAGTGGAGCAATTACTGATTCTGATGGAGCATTTAAGGAGCAATTTTTTTGCAAAAAAATTTTTTATGAAAAGTGAATATTTTTCATTCTATAGGGAAATCAAGTTTTCAGTATTTGGATTTTTTTTAAATTAATTATAAATAAACTAATAATTATAGAAGTGGAGCAATTACTGATTCTGATGGAGCATTTAAGGAGCAATTTTTTTGCAAAAAAATTTTTTATGAAGAGTGAATATTTTTCATTCTATAGGGAAATCAAGTTTTCAGTATTTGGATTTTTTTTTTAAATTAATTATAAATAAACTAATACTTATAGAAGTGGAGCAATTACTGATTCTGATGGAGCATTTAAGGAGCAATTTTTTTGCAAAAAAAATTTTTATGAAAAGTGAATATTTTTCATTCTATAGGGAAATCAAGTTTTCAGTATTTGGATTTTTTTAAAAATTAATTATAAATAAACTAATAATTATAGAAGTGGAGCAATTACTGATTCTGATGGAGCATTTAAGGAGCAATTTTTTTGCAAAAAAAATTTTTATGAAAAGTGAATATTTTTCATTCTATAGGGAAATCAAGTTTTCAGTATTTGGATTTTTTAAAAAATTAATTATAAATAAACTAATAATTATAGAAGTGGAGCAATTACTGATTCTGATGGAGCATTTAAGGAGCAATTTTTTGAGATATTAATAATTAAAAAAAAAAACTTTCCGCGCTAACTTCCTTCCGGTTAAAATGCACCTATTATCAAACTTTTAATTAATTTGTTAACAAGATCGCTACAACATATCACTTAAATTAATTCATGAAGTTCCCATTTCCACAATAAATGGGACCGCAAATTTTCTCTGCATGACTGAAGACTCTAACAGTATTTAATACAATTTAATTTAATTTATTTTATTTACATTATACACTCACTCTGCTCTGAATGAAGTCGAAGCTGCCAGCGACCTCAGCATTGTTGTAATAGTACGGCATGGTCTCTCGAAGGTTCTCATCAAGCATGCCTGTGACTTGTGAACGAAGGGTGTACGCAGCGATCGCAGCTGCCAATTCCAATACAAGCACCAGGCTGAGGATTACTGCGAACTGGAAATTATGTTTTGTGAGAACTCTGTGTTGAGCATTCAAATGTTTTTAATTTTTATAAATGAGAACGATTCTATTTCCGAATTTTATCTATTCTTTAAAAAATAACTTTAAGGCTGGTTGCAGAGCTAGACCGACCATCAGTGCGTACGTCAGTCGCGCTTGTCATATGTATGGAAATTCATAAATCCGTTCATAGCTAGACCGACCATACGCACGCGTATTGTCATGCGCATTAGTGTCAATGGCTGTTTTCCAATTACAGAGCATAATGCGACTCAGTGGCGCACAATGCCGAATTATGCTGATGCTTAATTGGAACGTGAAACGCACCAGCAGGTTGCGCTAAGTTCAGTGTTGAAAAAAAAAAATATTCATAGAGTTAGCAATAACCTCATTAATGTGTAAATAAAGTGGTATACATAATAATTGGTTGAAAACTATTTACGGTTATTTTAAGTAATTTGGATTTACCTTCATCCATACTTATATTGATTTTTTTAACACAATTTGAATTAACTTTGATTATTTCGAAAGAAACGAAAGCTTTAAATATTTTCCAACAATTAATAATTACTTACGATAAATCGATTGCACGCATCAATTCACGCGCATTACTTTTAAGAGTGCTCAATTGTGCGAAGCATTGCTGCAATTGGAACATTCAACGCTAAGCATTATGCCGCATAATGCGCTCTAGTGCTGTAATTGGAAAACACGGATAGTCATACAATTGTTGATGCGGTCGGTCAAGCTTTGCAACCAGCCTAAGAGTTCAACTAACTATGCTTTTGTTGAATTTTTCCAACTTTATTTAATCAAAATCAAAAATGAATTGATACTAGGTATTATATTTTACAGGTTAAGTATATTTTTCGGATACAACTTAAAGCCATATTATGTACCCTTCTAAAATATTATCATATTCGTTCAAATCAGTTGTTACTTTAAATTCCGCACTAGGTGGCGTTGATAAAATACCTGTGTTTTGTTAACTAGAAATCATATAAATCTGTTATCATATCAAAAGTAAAAGAACTTTCTGCCTAGCTGTAAGTTCGTTAGTAGGTACTAGCATTTTATCTTTAAATTTTATATCGTACATTGTCTGTAGACTAAATTGCGAAGAAAGCATAATATAATCATGGTATTACGATAATAACAAAAGAATAAAATTATTTATTAAACTTGGACGTACCAATTTACAAAATACATGAACACAACACAAAAGTGTATGTGAGTCAGGTTATCTATTGATTATACGCTTATCTCTGATTTCAGGAAAGGTGAAGCATTGATAGCACTATGTTTTATGAAAACATTTTGTTCAATATTGCAAATGGGACATAGGTTTTCTCTATTTTACGTTGTTACATAATTTATGAACGAAAATGACGATTATTATTGAAATAAATAGTGACTAAATGGGTCACCATTCCTATTCCAACAAACCTATTGGTTATTTACCTACTTCTACATAATTATGTAGAATTTTCCTTTTAAACATTTCATAGACGATGATAAATATTTTTTTCATACTTTGATTTCTAAAGTTTAGGATTGAACCTTGCACTTTCTGCATTCTAAGAAAAGTATTCAGATTTTAACCCTATAGGTTCATTAAAAATGCTACTGAAGGAAAATAGCTAATCCTTGCTTTCTTACTACAAATAAATATGAATATAAATCATCATCATCAATCAGCGTTTACGGATACGTTCCCACTGCTGGGTCACGGGCAGCTCCTATGAGGATTGAGGGTACAGGACACAATCTACTATTATAAATACTAGAATATAATATAAAGTGTGTTTGTTTGTCATTCCTACACGTCATAACGGATAAATTTTATGGTGCTTAGTAGACAACAGATTGATATAGGCATTGACCAGGCCCAGAGCTAGTATAGGTTAAAAATGTACTCACGATGTTCACCAAACACGTGCTCTCCTTCAAAGCGCCAATACATCCAAACAGGGACACAAACAGCATGATAACACCGATCACGATGATGAAGGTGGCCGGCGAAAACATCTGGTCGTACAGGAAGAACGACACATCGTAGTATATCGCGTAGATCGTCGTGCCCACGGAGATAATGAGCGCTGAGGTTAGCTGGAACATAAAGTAATTATATTAGACTAGCTTACCGCCCGCTTTGTCTTAAACCTAATAATTTATATATTATACTAAAACCTTCCTCGAGAATCACTCTATTAAAAGAAACCGCATCGAAATCCGTTGCGTAGTTTTAAAGATTTAAGCATACATATAGGGACATAGGGACGAAGAAAGCGACTTTGTTTTATACTATGTAGTGAAGTAGAACGACGAAGAAGAAAGAAAAACACCACAATAATAATTTTCGGAGTTATGAGTAGGTACGATGAAATTTTTATTTATAGTGACGTGAATTATTGCGGAAAATGGTTGATTTTTTTGTATGCTAAGCTGAAAGATGGGCCAATTCAGTACGGTAGCATATAGCCAATTTACTATCGTTAGATCTTTGAGTGCAATAAAATAATAATAACTAGTATCTACTACGGTTTCACTTCAAAACGATATTCGGACAGAATCTCTAGCTGCATTCAGACATTTTATAATCCTTCTCAAGAACATTCTGTCTTAGATAACATGCGTTAAGTACTCCATTTAATCCTCGTCTTTAAATCTCATGAATTAGAAAACCTGCAACATAATACGTATCGTGACAAGTTGAGTGACCTTGCCGTGCTGGCAAGGACAGTGGTTATGCGGTCTCACATATTCTTATTGATTTTACACACCGTATACAGTATAATGTTTGCTTCATTAGACTTTTTATGTATGATTCAGAAGTCGGAAGATTTCAGAAAAAAATTTGGACGTTACTTACAGCCAGAGAAATTTTTTTCGGGTTCATAATGTTAGGAGGAATTCTTAAATTTTAACAAATTGCACTATGTTGCAACACATTTCTAGCTTTAATTTTAAGCATTAAACTAGTAAATAAACTTGCCAAAACATGATATTTTACCTACACTACATACACCTAATAAACGTGACATGGCTGACCCAGGAGGTATTTCGGCAGTAATAAAAACCTTTCTAATGTAATCCCCAAGTTACCTACCTATTGAGATTCAGATACCTACCTACATAGCAACAGCTAACAGATTCCTATTCTATAATCTATTTACTGTAAATGGCATATTATGATCATCATAAACAACATTGGTAACACCTTGTCTAACACATACGTCACCAACCAGCAACTCGTACCTAGTTATATTTGCATTCTATAAAAAAGTAGGTACAGTAAAACAAAGGTTTTTTCAAATCGATTCTTCACTTCCTACCTACCATGTTTTTCAAACCTTTTCATTGCACGACCTTGTTTGTTGTAAAGAAACGGTATGTACTTTACTAATGATTTGTTTGGTTTGCTCATTTTATCACTGATAACGAGGAAATAAAATTGTGAGACTTGTTCTTCTAATTTACCTTATTTCTACAATAATTTAAATTAAAGAAATAGGTATCTAACTCTATAAAGTAGGTATGCTATTTACTGATAATATAATCTCGTTTTTAATAACTTGCTAGTTGCAAGTTATATCTTTAGGTACTCTGAAGAAAGAACGTCTATCCATATACCTAGGTAATAAGATTTTGATTAGCTACGGCTACGGATTACTCGCCGCCAGTTAGGTTAGGTTAGGTTAGCTGGCAGGCTGGCTGAAACCGGCTGCTCCACCGGTTGGCTGGCTGGCTGCTTTGGACGGCGGCTGGCTGGCATGCTGTCACCGGCTGGTTGTCCGGCTGGCTGGCTGGCTGGCTGGATGGCTGGCTAGCTGGCTAGGATCCTCTGGGGGGCCAGGATTGGCTCAGGTGCCGTTGTGGTACGGCGAGGGATGGCGGCTAGTGGTCGCGGCCTGGTAATTTGGCTGGGCAAAACGGAGTTGGAAGGTCGATCGGGGCTCGTATTGGGTCTCGTTCCGACCGACTGGCAGGGGGCTGCGCTTTGCGGCGATGGATGGCGGCCAGAGGCCGCGCGCGTTGTTTTTTGTTGGTAGTCTAACTACCAACAAAACTGGGGGCGGGATCCCGACGCGTCACTTTTGTGACACGCGGTGACTCCTGTAGGTGGGTGTAGGGCGGCGGCTGTTCTGGGACAGCCGTCTGCCAACTCGTAATCCGGTCCGTGGGGCCGGACCGAGGGCCGCCACCTCTGGTGTGAGGTGGGGGCTGCGAGGGAAACCTCTATAAAAGTGCGCCGGAGGGTCGTTTGACGCGTGACTCACGTTTCGGAGGGCCTTTCGGCGCGCGTCCTTCGGCCGGTCAGTGCTGGGGTCGAGGGTTTGGGGAACGCCGATGATGGAACGGGGAACAATCCATCATCGGCGAGTGGGTGGCGTGAGCTCGTGTACGGCTTGCGCCACCCCGGGGTGGGCATTTGGTGGAGGGCCTGGAAACGGGCAAGTGGCGGAGAGCCTGGAAACGGGCAACTGCTGGGCGGGACATGCGGAAGATTGCGAATGTGTACCCGCATCCCGTCTAAAGCAGCGCGTTGGTACACGGTGGGGTTTTGGTCGGTAGGAATCCGACATAACCGGTATCTTAGGCAAGATTTCCCCACTTGAAAAAAAAAAAAAAAAAAAAAAAAAAAAAAAAAGGTTAGCTACCTATGAAATCTTGAAGTTATTTCGCTGTTAGAATGAAACCATATTGAGTTAAGACGTATGTACCTAGTTACATAGCATCAACTAGAAACTAATAAAAAATCAGTCTGGCTCTGATATCACACAAGTCAGTTTATCATAAAATAAAATGCATCAGGCTAATACTTCACAAGGTTACATTAAGTATTCAGTCTCATTAGAGTTTGTTTACATTATTTAAGACACGTTTAAGTGACTTATCAGAGTTATTCTTAGTCTTACCCATTCTATAGTTCCGTGGTCTTAGGTACCTAGTAAAGTAATATACTATCTAGTATCTCCTGTATCTGTGGTCTTACTATTAGTTTTTTCCGCGACTTCGACCGTAACCCGAACCACGAACTTGCGTGGAAACATTTCAAGTACATTGTACGAATGTTTGCCCTCAAATATTTGCGAATATAGTACTGCGTATTCGTGTGAATAGGACCGACATATAGATAAAAAGTTGCGTATATTTCACGTTTGATCTCAAGCAGTACCTAATTTAAATAACTGAAAAGACATTAGACACAGATAAAAACTACAATTGTTTTAGATTTCGTTGCTCTAATAAGGACTGTGCGATTTTTAGTATTATATTATTTTCCCGACGTTTCGCATGTACATTGCAGCGAGCTCGAGCGTGAGCGGGAGATACCTAGGCCCCGTTAAAAATATTTAATTCCTTAATGTGCGATTTTTTAACAAATATATTTAATACAAAGACATTTTTACAATTTTATGTATATACTTATCTTATTTCTGTATTCTTAGATCTTGGTTCTAATTACTTATTCATGAGAAATGCACATCGTTCTCTAATGTATTAATTAATACTGTGGTATATTTTAATTAAGTTAATAGCCATACAGGTTGTTATTAAGTCTATCAGCGATTTCTTGATAATATATCTAATACTTTGTTCATTAGTCACATAGCTATAAATCCTACAAATGATAAAATGGTAAAAAATTTACGATCGTCATTCAAAGACACAAGAGGTAGAACAAAATTCGATGAAAATTGGCGCAATGATGTTGTCTGGAATTACACACAATTATTTGTCTAAAAAGAGTAATATTTTAACGAAAGCCTTTCGCTCTCGCTTCTCTCAAAAAAATTTTCAAACAATTAGGTAGGTAGGTACCTTGATTTCGTCTACATCCTTGATATTTTGTTTTATCGAGCTATCCACATTCCATAAAACTAAATACAATTTTTCGCAAATTAAAGATTAATCGTTTTATTACACTTATTATTTATTAAATCAGTCACACTTAAGTACACGTGTACGTATACATTATTAAGATTTTTTTGTTTATATATATAAAGAAAGAATATAATGTACGGTAATCAAATATCTGTAAGATTGTTAATCCCCAGTATTTATCCCGACCTCTTTTGTAAATAATATAAAAAATAGGCGACTATCAAAATGAGAAAGTTTCACCTAATAAGGTGTGATATATCTATACTTCTATATCTACTAATATTATAATATAAAGAGGAAAGGTTTGTAATTATGTATGTATGTATGGTTTTCACGCATAAACTACTGGACCGATTTCAAAAATTATTTCACCACTAGCTTTCCACCCGCGGCTTCGCCCGCGCATTCAAAGAAAAACCCACATAGTTCCCGTTCCCATGGGATTTCCGGGATTGCGTCATTTTCCCGGGATAAAAAGTAGCCTATGTCCTTTCTCGGGTATCAAAATATCTCCATACCAAATTTCATGAAAATTGGTTCAGTAGTTTAGGCGTGATTGAGTAACAGACAGACAGACAGACAGAGTTACTTTCGCATTTATAATATTAGTATGGATTAGAAAGCTGCATCTTCACTGAGCAACATAGGCTAGGTTTTATCCCGGAAATCCCACGGGAACGGGAACTATGCGGGTTTTTCTTTGAAAACGCGGGCGAGGCTGCAGGCGGAAAGCTAGTCGAGTATATAAGCAGCTCCAATAGAATGGCAAAACAGTGATAAGCAGAGATAACGAATGACGTCATCATAATGTTTTTACTGCACCTCTATATCCCTTCATTTTCAAATAAAATACAATAAAATCCAGGTAACTTAGGGGACTTCCCCTCACAAGTTAGGTAGGTATATAGGTACTTATATATTATGACGTTCTTAGTTGATATTGATAACAATAATTGACCCTAGGAATTTTTTATGTGTGTTGTCATTGCAGGTGTAATAATCGCAACTGATTTTCATATTAAATTTAATCTCTTTCACCTTTAAAAATAAACACTGACATATTTGTAGGTACAAGAAACTTAAACAATTTAAAAGCTGATAAGGAATTTTCGCATTCAGTTTTAGATAAAGCCACATTTATGGGAAATAAGTTAAGGTAATTAACACTTTTGTACGCTATTCAGCCACTTAAAGATTACACAGATAATTAAATAGATAATTCAACGACGCAATAAAATTTAAACTCACCACAAATATTGCTGTAACACACAGCAGCATATACTTTATGCACTTCATCCCAACTTCTAGATTATTCTGCGCCATGCTTGAAACAATAGCACGTAACGAAATTCAACACAATACTGAACGATTTAATTCTTATCTACGTTATCAAGGTATCGAACGTTCGTACTGCGAGTCGACAAAACACAAATGCCATGAAAACTTGTTTTTTCAGCGTTCAGGCGGGATCGTATGGCGTCATGCAAATTACTGAACATTATTGGCTCTAGTGTTGATTGGAACGTTTTAATTGGCCGTGACGTCACAAAATACCCGCACTACCTTGGTTATAAATTTTATAGAACCTCATTGTCTATGATTGATACAGATAAAAAATTCGAATTTTACTTTTTTAAATTTGAATTGCGCGGTTTTGTTGCCAGTATATTCGTGTTATCTTTTCACTACGTCGAAGCAATTTCATGTCGACCTACTTTTGTTACTCAAGGTGGAATTATCTAGTAAGATTAGAATTTCAGGCCGTCTTATATTCTGAGTTTGAATATAAGAAGGTAAAATAAATAAGTTGTACTTAAATCTAATTTTCTTTAATTATATTAATTCTGAATTCTAATGAAACAGTATAGACTTTAGATAATGCTCGTAGAATATATAACTAATGCCCTGCATTTCTCTCTACAAATTCAACGGTTCATTATTGTAATACTCAACTTTGCTCGACTAAATTTAATAATATAATATCTATTCTTAATGTATAAGTAGTATGATTGCATTAATGGTTTTACCAACCCATATATTTATGTTCTAATTAATAGTAGTTTGATAAAAGCCTGAATCACTTATTTACTTACCTGTAATAATTAATGACAAATATACCTATAGTTATTATAATTATAGTAAATTGTTGTAGAATATGTGTCACTTTCATGCTAAGTGATGACAGTCTATCATCCCTTCGTTTATGCTTATTTTTGTACACTAGAGGTAAAAAAAATAAGAATATACAGATACTGGACTATATAATATATTTTTCAATACCTACACAAGACTTACTTCTCAGAAGAATTATCGTTGTAAACATAAGTTCGGCCTTAATTAGCTAGCTACTAGTTATTATTATGTGCCGGTTACATATTTAAAATTATTATTTTATTTTTTCTTTTCATTCCTACGTGAATACGTAGGTATTGAAACTAAACTTGACAGACATACATTCTTATGAATGAATAGACGATATTGCAGTCGCATTTATAGATTACTTGACAACCGCCCGCGCATAGTTCCCGTTCCCGTGGGATTTCCGGGATAAAACCTATCCTATGTGTTAATCCATGTTACCCTCTATATATGTGTACTAAATTTCATTGTAATCGATTCAGTAGAATTTACGTGAAAGTGTAACAAACACACACACACACACACACATTCTCAACTTTTGCATTTATAATATTATTAGGATGGCATAAAGGTTCAGTGGGCCATAAACCCACACGTTGGCTAAGTGTAGGTGGAAGTCTGGAAGATGTCACATGTCATTGAACATTTATATATAGGATATACCAGTTTCCTCACTCCGTATTCCTGGAGGAGTAGTGAGGTGGATAGTATATACCAATAAATTAAGTTTTGGCAAGCTCGTCTCGTTCCGAACCGTCGACTTTTTGATTAAAATCCGAGGTCTTAACCGCTTATCCACTGCTCGTCAGTTATCAATAATATTTTCTGTGATTTATGTGAAAACAATACACATAAAACAAAATACCAAACAAATTATTCTCGCGACTTACCTTATAATTTTAATCCTTAAAATTTTTCTTTAGAACTTGAATTTGAACAACATTTTTGAAAAAAATAGTGAATTGCATTGTGTGGTAGCTATTATTAACAGTGATACGATAACTATGTTATCGCTTATATCTAATAATGCTCATGAATTTTAACAAAATTATCGTGCATTTATCACCTAAAAGAAGTAAGAGGTGTTGTATAAAACAAAAAGAATATTAATCCTCTTATATAGCATAGATAAATGCTATTTTCAAAGAGCTAGACAGTTAGACACTATTACCTATGTTTTTTTTTTAAGAATGTGTTCACAAAAACGGAATTAATTTTTGTGAGTCCAGTGTATTTAACAACTAAACATAATTCAGAGTGATTGCTATAAAACTAAAATTGAAGGAAAATGTGGAACGATATTTTCACAGGATATTTTAGACGAAGAAACTTATTTTTACACAACGCCATCTACCTATGACAAACTAATCATAGTTCGTAGTAGGGAAAAATATTTTCTTAAATGTAAAAAAGGTACTTACATATTTTATATTAATAGTAGATACTAATATACTATACTTACACCCAATAAACTAAGAATAAGGAATTTTATATGTATACACGAAGAAAAAATGATATCGAACATCTGTCTTAATTAGTTTATTTACATTAAAATTTTAAAACACAACAATAATTTATATAGTGGAACACAAAATATCTTTAATTTATTTCTAAATAATGACTAAACAATCACTCGATTATTATTTATTAATAAAGTCAACAAGACATCACACAATAATACCCGACCGCGCTAAAAATGGGTTATGTTTTTGAATGTAGGTAATACTATAATATGTACTATTGTCCTTACGTAAAAACATTTTTTTTAACATTTCAGTACTTACGAACAGCTTAGTGCAATTTCTTATTAATTGTGTAAAAGTGTAACTATAAAAAATCATAGACAAAGTAAAACATTTTCTTTTTACAGCCATTTGTCAAAAGTTTTCAAACAATCGGGTTCCATATATCTTTAAATAATAATTATTTTGATGAATTATTATATAATCTACATATTATTATCTAATTAGGGAATTCTCTCTCTTGCCGCGTTATGTTCGCCAGCCATAACGCTCCAACCACCGCTAAAGCCTGAAACAAAATAATTTTTAAGTAAAAAAATTAAATTGATACCTTTGTAGATATCCTAATTACTAGACACCAAGAGATATCTAACATTATTATAATAAAAGAAGGTTAATTGTAACCGTACAAACACGCACAAGAGCAACTTTTGTCTCCGCAACTGTTTTGTCTCTCCCATCAACTCTATGGGATTGGGGTGCGCGCACGTAGCGGCGCAACTCCCCTTATAGTTGATGGGAGAGACAAAATAGTTGCGGAGACAAAATTTGCTCTTGCGCGCTAGCTCTTATTTATCGCGAAAAAGCCGTCGAGGAAGGTTTTAAATGAAAATTTATTAATGATCTAAAAATTAAAATAATCCAAATATAGAGGCACTGTATTAGCTGATGACGCGTAAAATAAGACGATAAGTCACGTGTGTGTGTGGCGTGTGCGTATATTATACTAGCTGCTCCGCGCGGTTTCACCCCCGTGGCTCCACTCCTGTAGGTCATAGCGTGATAAATCCTCGATAAATGAGCTATCTAACACCAGAATTTTTCAAATCGGACCAGTAGTTCCCGAGATTAGCGCGTTCAAACAAACAAACAAACCCTTCAGGTTTGTAATATTAGTATAGATGCAGGTATAGTAAATGTGCGTGTGTGCATCAATAATAATTAATTAGCAAAATTTATTTACAATAAGACTATTGATAAGATTTTAAGTAGGAATTGGAAAATAGTATTCTGTAAATTATTTATTTATTTCTTATAGATATATATTATATTTATATAATCAGTAAGTAGGTACACATTTTTATAGGTACGCACTTCATGTTGGAATTTCCCGAAAATAATTCATATTATTCGCAAAGCCAATTAAAATTTCCTTATTAATTGCTTATTAGGCAATTTTTGTCGAATTCCGCCAAAAAGTGTTTCCGAGTAACCTATTTTATTGCTTGAAACTTCTAAGTGAATATTATATACACAAGACAATAACTGTATTAAAAAATATACTGTGTTTGTCAGACTGAATTAATTTATATTATTATTCAATATTCAGCAGCAACAATAAGAAAAATCCATAGCTAACTAATGAGCAAAATATTCTTGAACGAAAACTTAAAAGCCTAAGTATTTATTTAGTTATAGATAATAATATTACATTTTTACTTGTAGTTGTTGTGTAGTTGTTACTTGTTAGGATAGCTAATAACGTAACAAATTAAATATAGATAAAAGAACTGCTTTGCTCCACTTGATTTTACAAGTGTTTTTTTATGGATCAAAAAAATTACACTGACTAACAATCGAAATCCCCCGAAATCAGTACAAATTTTAATGTCTAACAAATCCAGAAAACAAGACCAACCTGCATCACCACTAAGAACACCCCAGCAAGGCCAATAGTACCAGCGTGCGACTTGACCCAGCTTCCAAACGCATCAGAGCATCCAACACCGTACGCGATCGTGGTATTACAGGTCAAGGTCTGTATGGTGCCGTATGGGTGCTTACAGCAGCTGACGGGCACACCGAGAGTGTCTTCTGTGTTCAGGTGCTGGATCCAGTCACTCGAGTTGAGGACACCGCAGCAGGTGAACTGGAATCATTAACGATGTATTTTAGGGAAATAATCCTACATTAGGGGAATTTCGGATGTGGGGTAATTTAGGAAAATTGTGAATTCTTTAGAGCATAATGCATTCTAGTATCGTGAAGGAATGGCATGAAAATATATAGGTTTGGTAATATGAGCATACATATTTGCTTAATCAATTACTAGTTACGTTACGTGTTAATTTAACATTTTAACAATTTAACATATTATACGTATTTACTCCGTCTCCAATGCACCTTGTTACGTATTTGTCACAGTCAAAAGTTATTGCCAGTCATTTTTGCCTGCTAAAATCAGTCAGCAATAGTTATGATCGGCAGTGAGTTTTGAGTGTAACATAGGTATGGAGTAATCCCCAAACTGAAGTTGGTACGGCATCTTGCTCATGCATAAGGTTGCTATAACTGTGGTGTAGTGGATACTTCACATAAAATAAAATATAACTTTATTTGTCTCTTCACAACATTAGGTAGGTTTTGCCTGCTTGCAAATATATAGTGAGTGAGCACATTCCCATCAACTCACACCTAGCCCGGCCAAAAATGAGTTAGGTACGTTTTAACTTTGGGAAACAGCGTGTTTAATCGATATATTTTGACTAACGTTTCAATAGATAGTGCGGGCAGTAGGGTGCTTAGACACAAGGCGCGTGTTATCTTATTATACCACACAACATGATCAATTCTTTGAACGATAATTAATAACACGTGCAGGTAGTTTTAAATGTAGGTAGGAGTTTGTTTTATTCTTTATCTACAAATCTATACATATAATAAATCTGTAGAAGGGTCAATTCTGTACATTGAAAATATTGAAAAAATAAATACCAGGGGGTGTTACTGGATCGATACCAAAACCAAATATGTGATTAAAAAAATTTTTGTCTGTCTGTCTGTCTGTCTGTCTGTCTCTCTGTCTGTCTGTCTGTCTGTATGTATGTGAAGGCATCACGTGAAAACTAACGGTTCGATTTCGATGAAACTTGGTATAATTATACCTTATTATCCTGGGCGTAAAATAGGATACTTTTTATCCTGGAAAAATACGTAGAAAAAAATTAATCTTAACTTTTTAGTTTTATAGACTCTGTTCTGTAGAACCGCGAACACACGTTGCGTATTATTATAGGCCTAGCCGTATTTGGGTCCAATAGATATTTATAAGATGTTTAATTGTCAGGGTTACTCAAAATGGAGAAATAAACCATCCACGCGAAGACCGACATCCGCGCGGACGGAGTCGCGGGCGGAAGCTAGTACTAAATATTTAATGATAGTAATATGTTTGTGTTCAATTAGTTATTATTGTTATCATTATAAAGTAGATATTCATAGCATGAAAAAATTCACATTTGGTGAAGCAGAGAATATTGTTCTTTGTTAGGTATATTTGATATCGTACTTTCATTAGCTCTTGATAAAAAGATATCAATAAATACCGACTCAGTTATTCATATACATATGTGTATATAATAAGATAACAATGAATCACCAATGATTCATCTAAAAAAACTATTCTATTTAATGTTTTATATTGATTCATAATTTATATATATATATATATTATGGTTTTGAAAAACTTTTCTACTCGAGCTGTAGCTCGGTTTATTATTTTTATTCCTAACTCCCGCCCTGAGACCCTCAAGGAAGAGGAGGTTCGGAATCTCTATTTATAAATACTGTGTTACCTAGCACCTTGCTTATGATAGTGACTGAATGTATAGCCGCTTGTTTTTGCAATATTTGTATGTTGATGTTCGCGTCTAATTTATCTAAGTACTTATTTATACTCTTAGCAACGATTCCAGTTGCTCCTATCACTACTGGTATAATCTCTGCAGAAGTATTCCATAGCCGGGCTATTTCATTTTTAAGAGGATGGTATTTGCTTAATTTCTCTATTTCTTTTGGTCCTATATTATAATCTGATGGTACTGTTATGTCTATTAAATATGTTTTATTATCTGTTTTATTTATATATATAATGTCCGGTCTATTATGTACTATTGTTTGATCTGTTTGTATTGGAATTTCCCACATTATCTTCGCAGTCATATTTTCTTTCACCTGAGGTAGTGTCAAGTGTTCTAGCCACCACTGTTTAGAAACTTCTATATTGTGTTTTTTTGCTAGCGCCCAAAATATATATTGTACTAAATTATTGTGTCTCTTTATATAATAAGTTCCAGCTAATTTTTCGCATCCCGATATTATGTGTTGCACTGTTTCATCTTTCACTACACATAATCGACATTTACCATCTACTGCTTTCTTTAATATATCTCTTTCATGCTGTCTCGTAATCACCGCTTGATCTTGAATAGAAAATATGGATGATTCTAAAGATGGGGATACTTTCTGTTTATTAAGCCATCTAAATGATTGATTTTTATCTATATTCTCCTTGTCTAAAACTGATCTATAAAACTGGCCGTGCAATGGTTTTGCTTTTATTTTTGTAATTCTGGTCCTAATTATTGCTTCTTTTAATTGCTTGTCTCTGTAAATTTCAAACTGATTTAATCCTATTTCCGTTAAGTTAATTTGCGTTTCCTTAACTATTGAATATTTTTCTTTGGTTTTGTCATGATTAAATATAGCTTTGATAATACGATCGGTTTCATTTTCAAGATAAGTTTTATATTTAATTATTTGGGTCTTATGCAGAGTTTCTAGACATGTTAATCCTCTACCTCCGTGTTCTAGTGGTAAATAGAGTCTTTCAACTTCAGCTTTTTGTTGTTGTGCTTTTTTCATGGCTAGAATTTTTCTCGTTTTCACGTCTATTTTTCTTAAGTCCGATGTTTTATAATTAATGACTCCGAAAGTGTAAAGTAAGACAGGTACCGCGTATATATTTATGGCTTTGAGTAAGTTTCTTGCATTTAATTGTGAAGACGTTAGGGATTTGACTCGTCGAAAATATTCATGTTGTATTTGTAATCTAATTGTATGATGATCTATTTTTCCTGCTTCATTAATTCCTAAGTATTTGTAGTTTTCATCTGCCTGTAAATGTTTAAATTCTTCTCCGCTCAATAACAAGTGTCCATTTCCATAATGTTCCGTTTTTCTCCCAGCTACCATATGAAGAATATTGCATTTATTGAGTCCAAACTCCATTCCTATGTCCCTCGTAAAAATTTCAGTACTATCTATTAAAACTCTAAGATTGATTTCGTTATTAGCATAAATTTTTAAGTCATCCATATACAATAAATGATTAATTACAGTATCGTCCTTTAGCTTGTAACCTTTATTATTATATCTATTGAGGATTTGTGATATTGGATTGAGAGCTAAACAAAAAAGAAGGGGAGATAGTGAGTCCCCTTGGAATATGCCTCGGCGAATACGAATCGGATCAGTAGTTACTGAGGAATTCAAACCACGAGCTGTCATGACCACATTCCACATAGGCATTACTATTTTAAGAAAGTCTCCGATAGCAGCTGGGCATTTATAAAACTCCAACACTTTGAATAGCCAGTCATGTGATATACTATCGAAGGCTTTTCGGTAATCTACCCATGCCATGCTTAAATTTTTCTTATTTCTATGTGCATCTTCCAGTATGGCTTTGTTAATCATTAAATGATCTTTGCACCCACGCGTGCGTTTTCGGCATCCTCTTTGTTCCGGTGCTATTAATTTGTTTATATCACAATGAGTATACAGTTCGTTAGCTATTATGGAGGTAAACACTTTGTACATAGTCGGTAAACACGCTATTGGGCGCCAATTTTTCGGATCCTGTGTATTATCATTTTTTGGTATTAAAATTACTTGACCTGTAGTAAACCATTGTTCAATCGGCTCCTGACCTTTTAAAATTTGATTAAATAACTTGGCTATGTATTTGTGTGTGTTTGTTAGGGTCTTTAAATAATAATTTTGAATTTTGTCTAAACCTGGTGTCTTCCAATTCTTAGTTTTTCTAATTGCGTCTTTCACTTTATCTTCGCTAATTTCTTCAAATGAGTGCTGTTCATAATCGTCTGCCGAATTGTGTATGTCAGCGATCCACGGCGCTTCTTTATTGTATGTTATAGGGTTTGAAAGTATCGATGCCCAGAAATTCTCTATATCTTCTTTTGATGGAATTTTATCAGGTACATTTTTTTTATTATTGAGTGATCTAAAAAATTTATGTTGGTTTTCAGTAAATTGAGAATTTTGAACTTTCTTTTGATTTATAGCATCATATCTTATTAGCCTACCGGATTGAGCTTTCAATTTTTGTTTTAATATCTCTACATTATAATCCAAATCTCCTTCATTAATTATCCTGTATTTTTCAAAAAGACTTCTTTTGATTTTTATCATTTTTCTACTGCTTACACCTGATTTTATTTCTACGAACCATCCTAATTCTTTTCTTATGTCATCTATCCTACGTTTTATTCGTCTTTTCCAAGGTGGGTCTATTTTTGGTCTAGATACATCCGGAAGAACATATGATTTTTGTTGATTTATATGTATTAAAGTTGTAGCGGCCGCATATATAATATTATTTATTTCACGCAATGATTGATTTGTTTCAAGGATATACGGGAGGTATTTATTTATTTTATTTAGGTTATTTATGAATGTTTTATTAAATTTAGGTTTAGGTAGTAATGCCCTCCTTTCTATTGTGGTTTCTTTGGTTTCAGATAATGTTTGCAAAAATTCAAGAATTAAAGGGTCCAAATCTTCGTTTACTGTTATGTCAGGTGTTTGTGCTTCTTGGTTTATTGTAATGTTTGCTTCTTGTATGTATGTGTTTTCGTTTTCTACTGGATGTGTAATTTGTGTACTATTTCCAGTTGTATAAGTTCCATCAACTTGTATATTATTATGTTCAGAAAGTGTTGTTGTATGGATATTAAAAAATGATGACTCGGTTGTTTGTTCTGCCCTACTCTTAATTTCGTTCAGTAGTTCGGTTGAGATACTTTGTCGTTTTAATATGGTACGGACTTGATTTGATAATGTGTAACCGGTAAATTTTTGAAATTTAGTATCCAAGTTTCTATCCTTAAAGAGTTTTTCGAGTCTTTTTATGTAACCAGGCCCTTCGGCTTTAGCTTTGTAGTAGCAAAACATAAGTTCTTGTAGTTCAGTATGAGTCCACTTAATTCTTGCATCTTTATTTAATAATTCAGTGGTGATGTTCAATGTACCGGCGGAATTCGTGAGTATTATGTCTCTATTCCGCAAAGTATCATCGACTTGTTGTTGTTGTGTATTACTTACTTGAAAAGGTTCTTCTCTATTGTCTGTACCTTCATTATTTTGTGTATATAGTGTATTGTGTGTCATTTGTAGTGTACAGTGCATGTGAGTGTCATTTGTTAAATGTGTATGTTCTGCTCTATGTTGAATTTCTTGAAGAATTTCTAATGAAATTTTCTGCCGGGCTAGTATACTTCGTATTTGATTTGAAAGCGTGTATCCAGTGAATCTTCGACTTTTGGGATTGTCCGCATTTCTATCCTTAAATATTTTCTCTAATCTTCTAATATAACCTGGGCCTCCCCGTTTAGCTATGTAATAACAGTATAGTAATTCGTAAATTTCAGAACGTGACCACTTTTGTTTCGAATTCTCGTTTAATGTATCTGTGGTCGACTCCGATGTACCGGCTGAGCTTGTGGGAGAAAGATCCCTACTCTGCAAAGTATCATCTGTCAATTCATCTGTTGTTACACTTGAAGACCTACTTCTAATTTCTATACTCCCTACTCTATTTAATCTTAACCTAGTACTACGTCTTACATGTGATGCTGTCGCATCCTGGCTATCCCCCCCTGCCATATAACTACTATGTTTCCCATTGTTACGCTTCATTTGATTCCCACGAGTAGCTAGGGACAATCGGTCCACCATGGCAGAGCCCCGCATTCACCATGGTAAGGGTAATTGAAACCGGATTTTCCCTGGTCTCCGGAGTTCGCAAACTTGTGACTAAGCTCCCCTTAGCCATGCATCCCTCGGCGTTTGCTGTTCCACCTTGGATTGGGTTGTATCTCATTTTGTCTGGTATCTCGTCTTGGACCTTTCCGGCATGAGAAGCTCTACCGGCTTAGCCCCAAGAGTCATCGAAACACACAAGCCCCACCACGCCGTCAACGTAGAGATACGGTATATATATATATATATATATATTTATATATATTTATATATATATATATTTATATATATTTTTCAGTCCTCTTACTTTTAGAACGTTAAAAAGGATGTACGAAAACTATCATAATACAGGGTGTCTTAAAAGAAAGTTTATATTTTGTGGATGAATAAAAAAAAAGTAAGCGGTGTATTGAAAAATTGTTTATTAATTATTATTAAAGTGCATACCTAATATGGGAATTTATTTCTTAAAAATAATATCGTCCAAATGCAGTCCATTGCGTTCACGGCACTCATTTAATCGAACAGTAAAATTATTTATGACAGCTCGGCAGGTAGAGACAGTGATGGCTGCCATTTCGTGCCGGATATTTTCTATTAAATGCGCTAGAGAAGTTGGTTTGTTGGCATACACTTTAGATTCAAGATACCCCTACAAGAAAAAGTCCATAGGAGTTAAATCAGGGCTGCGTGGAGGCCAATTTATATCACCTCTCCTAGAGATCAATTTTCCCGGGAAAATTTCATGAATTCGAAGTAAAGACATATTGGATGTGTGTGATGTAGGTCCGTCTTGCTCCAACCATGTTCTCTGGTTATAGCCAGGAAAGTTTTGCAGTGCAGGGACTAAAAACTCGTCTATCATCTTTACATAGCGCTCTGAATTTACTGTAACTGCACGCCCCCTTTCGTCTTCAAAAAAGTAAGGGCCAATAATTCCTCGCTAATTTCTATTCTCGATAATTTCTTGTGGACCCCCATCTTAAATCTAAAGTGTATGCCAACAAACCAACTTCTCTAGAGCATTTAAAAGAAAATATCCGGCATGAAATGGCAGCCATCACTGTCTCTACCTGCCGAGCTGTCATAAATACTGTAATTTTACTGTTCGATTGTTCGACGCAATGGACTGCATTTGGACGATATTATTTTTAAGAAATAAATTCCCATATTATGCACTTTGCAGTATGGATCGCTACAAGTAATAATAATTATCTTATATATATACGTATAGACTATATTATAAGTAGTAACAAATTTCACAATGCTACTCACATCCTTCTGCACTTCATCCCATAGTTTCGTGACCTCAAAGTTAGGGCCGTATAAATCCATTGTGTTCAACAGTTCCTTCTGTACAAGGGCCACTGTATTTCCCTTCAGAACATAACCAGCAATGCATGCGGACAGTTGGAAAACGAACATCACTATTATACCTCCAATGAACTGTAAACATAAAATTGTGTATGTAGATTATTTTTTGCATTTTAGTAGCTATGACAAATTGTTTATAGCCAACGTTTTGGGAGATAGTGATCCTTGAACATCAGGTTACAGACTTCTTACCCTTTGCTTGCTCTGCCATAAATTCTAATGCCCATTTTTATAATTAGTATGGTAGTTAACTATATACAACAAATTGTTAAATAAATAATTAATAATTATATATTTGTGAAAGTCATCAACCTACTCAATAACTATCAAATAGGTACATAATACTTATATGCAATTTTCCGATAATTGATAGAATTAATTGGTTAGGGCGCTTGTGCACTACAAGGAATTTTACCGTCCGGCATTCCGATTTTTTACGGTCCGGTGTGGCATGAAAAAACCGATGAATTGCTTGTGCACCTGTCCGTCTTTACTCGGATCAGTGCGGTACAGTTCAAGGAAGTTTGGCGGTATAATGCTATCATAAATTATTGTTTTTGCATTTTACAAGACAAGAGTAAAATATATAGAAGGTGAAATATTATATTACTTCGTTATAATAAAAAGTAAAGTTCCGTAAGAGATTTAAAATGCGTGCTATTTATTTTAATCGGTGACGAGGAGCTAAAGCTATTCCCACTTGAACTTTAACTTACCAACACTTACTTAGATAATAATTATAGGTCAATTCTTGGTCAATGTATATAAAATAACAATACGGACTTCTCAAATCTCATTGCCAACTAAAAGAAAGTAAAACAAGAGCTTGCTTTCAATTGGAATATGCAGTAAAAAGAGTAAAATCCAAGCAAGTGGGCATTCGAAAACAATTATACCTACAGCGACTCGTAGACACAAAAAACCATCCGGAATAGGGAAAAGTAAAATGTCGGACAGTAAAATTACGTATAGTGCACAAGCTAGTACTTAGATTAATGGCGTGCCATACCGGACCGTAAAAAATCGGAATGCCGGACCGTAAAATTCCTTGTAGTGGACAAACGCCCTTAGGGTCAAAAGTAATTCATTTGTCAAAATGACTATTGACACAAAAAGTATTCATAATTACGTATTATAATCATCCTTGTATTTATATTGCTTGCGACATTAGAAAATTATTGGGTTTCAATGAAATCCAACACGAAGGCTGATTTGTTTGGCTTCATATACATTAGCGGAGAAAGTGGGTCGATTAAATGTATTACCGTCCTAAGTTCTTGTTCATTATATGCACAGCCACAAACTACCACTGTGCCCGCGGTTTTACCCGTTTGTACCGCTCGGCAGTCGGCTCCTATTGGTCTTAGCGTGACGCCTTCCTCGATACATGGGCCATCTAAGTTCTATAGCCGAATTTTTAAAATCGGAATTAGGATGGAATCGTTCCTGAGATAATCGCGTTCAAACACAAAATTTTCAGCTTTATTAAGTATAAATGATGCATTATTAATTTTTCTTCATGCCTCCCAAAGATTTGGTTTATTTTTATTCGATTTTTACTTAAAAATCCTATGCTATACCTTATTGTATATACCTACTCGTATCTAAAGAAATACATATTTAAAAAGGCAAGATTATTAGTGAGTTAAAATGTTGTAAACAAATAGATACTTATTATATATTGACCTTGAATAATAAATAGGTTACTTATATTTTATTGGAATTTTTATGGGGACGAAACCAGCAGTTACTATTGATTCTAAAGGATATTTATCAGCGTGGGTAATTCATAAAACATTATAAACACAACGGAGATAAGAAAAAAATATATGGTTTCTACTACTAGGTATGTTACTTGCTCTGTAGTTTCTACATTCTTTAAAACAAATTCTGAATACAGCCAGAATTGTGAAATCATTTATCAGAGTATCAGTAATCCCTAAGATACATATTACAAGCATATTATAATAAACATCGTCATAGAGATATTCTTAATAGTAATTTAAAATAGAATAGTCTGGCATTTAGAAATTGGAACACGCGTCAACTATTAACGTTCAATTATTAAACAAAATACCGTCTCATTTCACATTTGGAACCATAGATAATATTTTTATAATCTGTGGTAGAGCAGCTACTTACCACCATTATCACATAATAGTTTTCCATGAAGGCTCCATAGAACCCGGCGAAGGCGATGAGGAAAATGATGACTCCCGTTGCAACACAAAACGCGGGAAGGGAAAAGAACCGCTCGGATAAGAATTGGTGGTAGCCATTGTATGCAGATTGAACTGAACTACCAACGGCCAAAATAATTATGCCCGTTATCTGAAACACGGTCGAATTCACTTCGTATATTCACTGAATAATTTTCACATGTTCTTTATTATATTTACACGTTTACACTTACCAAGAAAAGAAAATTCACTGAAACTAAAGTATATTTAACTGTAGTAAAGATTTTGCCTAACATTCTGACGTACGCTCGCAGCACCCTCGTGATAAGTAATAGACTATAGCTCTGTGTTTGGCTCGGATATTTTTATCGCACCAATAATCTTGATAAGGAAAACAAGCGGATTTATCTTTCCCGAGGCACCCGTTCTGTCGTTTGATTTTCCATAATTCGAAAACATACTTATATCTGACGTAACCTTGCTGCTTTCGAACCTTGAGTCGATATTAATCTCTTTAAAAGTATTAGGTACAAGACAATTTCTTACATTTTTATTTTAGTTTTATGTAACTACTGATAAATTAGTCAAGTCCTCAAATTGTTAAGTTTATATATTTCTATATTACGTTGTTTAATTAAAATACCGTTTCAAAGGTTCAAACGAGTACAATAAATGATATAATATATAATTGAAAACTTAACCGGTCTGAAATTATGCGTGAAGACAAGAACACTGTAATAAACAGGGTTGTGGAATCATTATTTATTACGGAATTTATTTCGTCGATTCGGTAATACTCTATTCTGGTAAATTACTGTAGGTAGGTACTCTATGTGTTACCTATAAAAAAATCAAAATTACAGAAACAAAAGAATTTATAGCAATTCCTGGTGCCACTAGCCTTTATAGTTTATAACTAAGTGTTTAAAATATCTCAAATACATACATCATTATTAATCTATATATATAAAAGAAAGTCGTGTTAGTTACTCCACTTATAACTCAAGAACGGCTGAACCGATTTAGCTGAAAATTGGCAGGGAGGTAGTTTAGAGCCAGGAGTAGGATATAGGATACTAAATACGTACCACGGGCGAAGCCGGGGCGGACCACTAGTATAATATATAAATTAAATAAAACACACACACACACACACACAAGCTGCCACTTTATTTTGTTTTTAACTTACAGGCTACATCTAACTTTATTGAAAACAACATAAAATTTAAAAATAATCTTCACATTACCACCATGAGCGGGGAAATGAAAATATGTTTTTATTTAAAGTTGTCGTTTAAAAAAATAATTATCCTAAACTAGCTAGTAGTTATTATTCTGCGCCTAAACTAAATCATATTTTTTACCATATTTAGATTGAGGAAAGTAGGTATAAAATTAATGTTTGTGTTAAACACAGACTAAATTTACTAAATAATATAAATGAAACTTTTACAGCACTCTAAAATTTTATAATTCGTATTGTATGCTACCTAGGTACCTACAATGTATTGAATAAATCGCCTTCCTGTAATGCTTTTCATTTAACCGTGTTGTGTAATGTTAAAATTGCACAATTCTTGGTGTTGTACCTACACACGTATTGAAGAAACATCGTTTCTGAATACTTTACCCAATTGTTAATATGTAAATTCACTTCTGCGTGAATAATTAATAAATGAAGATATTTAGAATTTATCAGACATATTTTATTAATCAAAAATATAGAGATACTTGTTATTTTAATTACACCAAATATTTATATAGAAATACTTTATTGAATTTCTATAAATGTTAGTAAAACCTTTAATAATTTTCGGGATTGAAAATATGGACAAATAAATAAATTTATCTGTTTAAGGGCCGATTTTTCAATGCCCAGATAAACAGCTAGATAGACTTTATTCTTCAGTTAACAAAATATTCAATTTTTCAATAGACGAATAGGACTTATCTATCGCATAACTACGTTATTTGACGAATAAATCTATCTGCCGCTCCAACGGCCAGATAGCGTGCTATTCGACGAATAGGCGTTTGATTTGTCAACTGACGCGTCAAATTTGGGATATTTTCGTTTGTAATAACATAGAGCATAGAATTATTAACAATTAAGCCTCTTTCTATATAATTACTATCAATTAAAATCATATTGAAATTGATGTTTTTGGTAGTATTGATGACCATGCCATTGAAAATTTGCCAAACGCTGGCTTTATGTCGTTTCCATCGTAAAATATATTTAAATTTAAAGACAAATTTAATCAAAACTCTTTACTCGAATCAAAACAACAATCAACAATCATAGAACACAAGCAAACTTAAAATGTACTCCTGACGTGTGTCATAATGACGATTGTTGACTAATTGCAAGAGTTGACTCTATCCCGCTCTAACCTGACTTATTTCATATGTTTGTTTCGCCACTCCGAGAGCAGAGTTTCGCCACTCCGAGAGCAGAGCTGCCAATATGGAAATATTTGGTCAGATAGTTATTCATCAAATAAATCACGATTGAAAAATAGGCGAGCCGTTATGAGTTAGATAAACAATTGAATAAATCTATTCGAGGGGTAGTTATTAAGTAGACTGTTTATCTCGGGATTGAAAAATCGGCCCTTAATTACACAAGTTAACTAAAAGAATTTTACAATACTTTTTAATGATTATTAAATAATAATAAATAATTTATTAGAAAAAAACATATTTTATGACTCCAATTGAACTTCTTCAAATTTTGATCTCCATGCCAACCACCCTGACATTGCCGTCAATAGCGCCTGAAAAAAAGTTACACATAAAAATTATGCACTCATCAAAATAAAGTTCATGCCTTGGTTCATGCCAATGCAAATTAAGAAAAAAAAACGTTCGAACAAAATTAAAAAAAAAATCCTTACGCGCCAAACGAAACGTCAAAAAGTTCAACGAACCTGTATGCATGTGAAAAGCGCGCCAATGACACCAATGGTAAACGCGTTCTTACTGAGAGAGCCGCCGAGTGCTATTGCACAGCCCGTGACGTATGCGTTACTGAGGTTGCAGGTGAATGGTGATACAGTTCCATAATCTATGTGGCAGCAGCTCACTGGGATACGACTTGAAGCGAAATCATGGCGGCCTGCAGCACCGCAGCATTCGTACTGTAAATGTTACTCATATGTACTTATAAAATTGTAGTATCCGTATTCCGTTTGTAAAGTCTATAGAATGTTTTTGTAGTTCAGTTGTAATTAAGGCTATTTTGCAAATCGCAACATATAAAAGATTATTATAGCAGTTATTAAGAGAAAATTCGAACCGTTTCCCATGAAATTTCCATCTTATAAGTACCTCCTCATTGTCTCCCTTTCAAGTATTAGTTTTAGGGACAAAAAATGGATGCCAAGCTTTTGAAGCTGTATTTTAAAATCATCCAAAATCCCTTCAGATATTTCAGCGGGAAATTAAACATTCAAACATATAAACACCTTATTATCAAAGATATAGTTACCGGCACGTAACTTGACCACATTTTAGCGTAGTGGGGGAAGCTTGCACATACAAAAAATATGTACTAAAACTTGATGCGCAAACTTCCCCCCTACTCTACTTGATGTCCATGAAGTTTGCCAGGCCCGGGCGCTATACCGTCAAAATCTATTACGCGAGAGAATTCACAGTTGTCCTTACTACTTACAGCCATTTGCATATCATCCCATAACTTGGCTACTTCTCGTCTACTCTCATATAGACTCAGACTCTGGGCCATTGGGTTTCTTATCTCGGCCACCGCATCATTGCGAAGGCCAAACGCGACGATCGTTATCGACATTTCAAATATCAATATCACTAACATTAATGCTGCGTACTGAAATAAACATTAAATATATCGCATATTATGTAGGTATCTACTAATAAATGTATTCAAATATATCAACTATTTTTTGGCCTTTTTTTAACATCGATATTTTATAAAAATTAAAAATCTTTGATTTGGATCTGTTATGAGTCAGAGAAAAATAATTTTTTATGTATAAGTACCTAAATTCAATAAAAATTACACCTACACTAGCCCTCATCATATCTTTGACATAAATTTTTAATACTGACTTTATTATTGCATCAAAATAATCATTGATAAAATTATTAAAATATATGCGCCTACATAAATAAATGACGCTAACATTACGACACGTTATTTCTACTACTACCATTTCTAGTTTCTACTATATTCTACTTACTGCAGCCACGGCATAAAAGTGTTCTGTAAATGCTCCATAAAAACCAAGTGCAAATATTAAAATTATGAGAATTCCCGTCGCTATGACAAATGCTGGTAATGAGATGAATCGATTTGTCAATAAATCTTCATACGCCTTGTGAGCCACCAAACACGCAATTCCAATTATGAGGAGTATCAAACCTGTAAACTGGAAAAAAATACACATTTACTCATTAAAAACTAGAATAAATTAAAAATTTACATAACTACAAAATCTACCCGTGTGGATATCGTCGGCCTATCGAATTAACTCCGAATTTCTATTTTATACGACAATTGATTTTTATCGATTTCCGTCCGTTTATATTTGAAATTGTATTCTTTTTTTAAGATTTAAAATATCACAGTAAAATATAAGTAATCTGTAATCTATGAATGGTCATCATATTATCATCACATTTCCAAGAAACACAAAATGAGTATCTCAACTCTCAAGCTTATCACCGTAACCTTACTTAAAAATATTCACATTTACACTCCAATTGTCCATTTATACACCTACCTAAATAAAAAAATAAAAAAAACATCTCACCATAAATAACAAATTCACAGCGGCCAAAGAATTTCTCACTGATTTAAACAATTTTGGGGCCTTTACGCCGCCAATATTTATATTCATAATTCTCATCTCAAACAATATATTATAACGAACTAGATATTGTAACTGAAAAACTGAGATGTTTTATCAATCATAAACCAAGTCAATATCTTTCTTATCTTGACATGTTCATCTAATCTTAACCGATATTTTTAAGACAAAAATGAACTCATATTTAAGTAGTACGAAGATTTTTACTACATTTATCTCAAGCTTTTTAAATAATTTTCTATAACTCAAAAGGAATCAGCAGCTTTATTTAACGTAATAAAATCATAAATATTTTAGAAAAGAAAATGCAGATTTTTATTCGATGCTCAGGCAAAATTAATTGCAGAGAAGGGTATGGACCTTTAATCCGACAGGATTAATTGACTGAGTTTATCCTTTTGGAGTATGTGTCGTGTGGGAGTGGTACCTTCCCGGTGGGAACTGGCCCATTGTGCCGAAGCGTGTTCGACTCTCACATTCTTAGATCGAAATTGAACAACAAAATCTATTTCATAAATAAGTTAATTCATTTATACATTTTCGTCTTTAATTTCTTACGGTTCAAAGCAAAAATACCTACAGTAATCCAAAAGAATCCAAAATTAATAATGCGCATGCAAATCTTCGCTAATTGTCGTATTTCCGAGGACACTCGAATCATTGAATCGTAAGAGCCCTAAACAACGAACTTGCATTTTACACCTTGTTCAAAAGAAATAGAAGTCAATTCACGGTCATACACAATCAAAAAAAAATCGGGCGGTACCTAGGTGACGGTAGCCTGTCAGTCAAAAATGAAAAAACTCAAAAATCCGTCAGTCACAGAACACTATTACTCCTAGCGGAGCCGTCTTTAAATATTGATGGTGACTGCACGTGTTCTCTCTGTGTGGAATTATATAGAACTGCTATAACGTACCCTTCTTGTTTTTGTTTTTAAAGGTGAATTGAATTAATCGATGAAATGATTTACACAGGTGATGGCAGTAGGGAAACTGAAAATGAAGAAGAGTTCCGATGTATCTAAAATGTCAGAAATAAAGATAATCCCTGATTTTGATTGTTTTTTTTTTTTTTTTGTAATTGTCATAATATTGAAGAATGATCAGTACTGTAAATACTTTTTAACTGAGATTTTAATGATAAGATTTACATAATATTATATGGTTTAAATATAAACCTGTGTTTGAAAACCATACTTTATACAATATAAATTTTGTGTTATTTTAACCTTCTTTTCTTCCATCATTACACCAGCTTCAGTAAGACACTTTAAAAGTACTATAAAATTTTCCAAGTAAATCAATCCAACAAAGATAATATATTCGCAATTGCGGGGTTATACTCGCTATTTACTTACAAGGAATTATCGAAACAAAATCGTTACTTACCTACAAATACATATTAATCTCTTTTAGCACAAAACATATAATTTGACTAAATTATGCATGAAGAAAATGCATTTAACCGCTCTATATAGATATCATCTTCGGACGCTCCGAGAATATGACAGTTGCCGAACAGTGACGAAGATTTCTATGCGCATTATTACTTTTGGAATAGGTACTGTACGAAATGTAAGAAGATGCAGAAATTTTAACAATTAACAAAAAAATAGTACAAAGATTTTTGTATACCACAGATCTTAAATTGTATCACTTTTCTAATTTTTTTTCTATAGACTAGTATCTTATCACTTTTTTCCAACATATTTTACTCTGTAGTAAAAATATTAGTAAAATAAAGAATACCTAACAAAATACTAATAAAGTTATGTATTTAAAATGTTATCAAAAACTAAGATCAATGAAATTGTTCAGTCTGGTTATAAATATTATTTTTTTAACTGGTAACTCCCATGCAAAATGCACAACAATCGTGGAGTTTTGAAAACAGAAGCTGTAAACCCAGTTATTAGCTGTTTGTGATCTGAAGTGGACTGTTATTGCTGCACTCAGATTTTTTGACCACATTTTACTTTTGGTAAGTGCTCAAAAATATTTAAAATACAATTCTTCTTATTGATGTTGTTATTAAATAAATAATGTTGTATTATTGATCGTATTCAACGCTTGTTTTCTGCATCATGTCGATCTGCGCGCCTGCCGCCTACCTGTGACCTGTGTCAACAACGCAAATCGATGTTTTCATGTCTTTGTTAATAAGTGATGTGGTGTGGATATAAAATTATCTCTTTTGTTCCAGATTGAATTTAAAATTAGAATTTAGAACAGTGTCAAAATGGCTATCGGAGCAGGGATGTCGTGTGTTAAATACCTACTATTTTCTTTCAATCTGTTATTCGCGGTAAGTAATTCTAGAACGCAATTTTTCCTTGAAGGTAGTTATAGAGAGGGATATGATTACCCTACTTAATTCTTAAACAACTGCATAATTATTATAATATTACAAAACTAAACTCGTTTTTGTTCGGAGAAATTATAAATTTTCGCTTAAAATTGCACAATCGACGGTTTTAATGAGTGATTTGCGGACATTATTGCAATTAATGATTCTTGTGTCAGCTGAGTCACATGATAATAATGCACTTATTTATTGATAAATAAATATGTTTTCTTTATTGTTTGAGTACCTAGATATTGGAAATAAACAACGCAGTTGTAATAAACATAGATTTTTAATGACCATTCATTTTTAGGAAGCCATATGATATTTTCGGTCACAACAAGTTACTTTAGCTTTTTAATTATTCTTATTGCATGTAAACTACCACTTACTCCAAATACCTAGAAGGCCAAGGCAACTTTTTAAAATGAAAACCAGTTTTAAGACTGCAAGTTTTTTTTTAGTAACTAAATTCTTATTGGTCACATGGTTACACAATTTGTATTACTGCATAGGTACTGATAATATGAATATTGTCATAAAACTAAAGAATAGGTAGCTGGTATGCGAAAAGTATTCTAAAAAATAACCAGATAATGACAGCATTGTATGTAAGAAAAGTTCATTGATCAACTTAAAATATAACCCTTCTCTTTTATAGTTGTTTAAAAATGGGAGTTTGTTGACTTGTCCTTTAAAAACTAGTAAAGCCAATCTATAAAAATGTATCAAATAATAATTTGAATTTAATTAAAGCAAGGTTAAAAATTGATCAACAAACAGACTCATTTCTTAAACTTTAAGAGCCATATGAAGAACCAAAGTCCACAGTATGAAAAATTTCAACATGTTATGAAAAATAAATACTTATAACTTAACTACAGGCTCTATTTTATAAGCAGACCAATAATAATAAATGTGTCATACAGCTCATAATCAATATTCCATATAACTAAATCACAAAAATAATTGATATATTAATTAGAAGGCAATCTGATTTTTTAGATTACTTATAATTTTCCTGGTTTAAATGAGATTACACCAAAATAGTGTTGATTTAATACTTTGTGAATAATTTTTATCACTATTTTCATAAAATTTGTATGAGGGATTTTTGTCATCCCAACCAAAGTATATTAAATGAATGAATGAATGAATGACAACAAAGTATATTCATACATGTGTTCTTGTAAAATGTAAAATAGACAAGAAATTGCATGCTAAATTACATAATATATCATTACTTAACTATCTTCCAGCATAGTCATTTATGATAATTAAATAATTTTGAATATAGTTATGAAACTCCTAAAAATCAGAATTATATTATTATTTGCTTACTAGGAGTGTTCCAATCTTAAATTAGTTTAAGACCTGTAAATGAAAGATATGAATAAATTTGAATATGATAATATAATATATTTTTTTAGATCACGGGCCTGATAATCCTCATAGTAGGAGCGAAGTCAGAGATCAACGCCTATCCCTATGTCAACTTGACTGACGAGAGCTTCTACACATCAGCTCCGGTTATTCTGATCATCGTTGGCTTGATCGTCTTCATCGTTGCATTCTTCGGCTGCTGTGGTGCTGTTAAGGAGAACCATTGTATGATAGTTACGGTGAGTTTTTTATTATATTGGTATAATTATATATGTATACTAGCATACCGCCCCGGCATCGCCCATGGTACATGTTTAAGTTTTCTCTCCATAAGAACCATCCAAAGAGAATTAATGAAATCAGTTCAGCCGTTCTCCGTTCTTATGCGCTTAACCATTTTTGCAATTAATTTTTTATAGATAGGTTATATTTTTAAGTTTTATTTTAATTAATGCAGCAAAAATGTCAAAAATATGTCTATAGTTATAGCGAGAAGATCTGTCTTCTCTTTAGTTTGGACTTTTAAAAATTATATACACCCTAAAATTTATGAATCTACAAGTTACAACCACCTGTAGAATAAACAGTGAATAATATTTTTATAAATGTCTAGATAAAATAAATAAGGGATTAACCCATAAAGATAAAAGAGCTTAATATTCCAAAGCAGATCATAATATGCACTATGATAATTTCTAGTCTATGTATTGTAATATGAAATGATATTAGATTCAACAGAACCTTAGTAATATCACAGTTGACAGATATATACTACGTATGTATCTGTATATTGTGGTAATATTGACTTTTTGTCCTATTTTTAAAAGTATACATTTCATACCTTTCTTGATTGAGTTCAAACCTATATGTTCAAGCATTCCTTAATTGAAGTAGATAAACTAACACATGATACAGAATAAGTACATCAAATGAGTAAGAGATGAGACCTAATTACCAATTAAATTTGTCCGCCATTATTTATCTTAAACTAGATTCGTTGTTACTTTATAATTTCCAGCGATCTTCATCATAACCTTAACATACCTACAATAGTTTTGTATTTTTTCATGTCTTAAAAACAACTTTTAGGACGCGCTAATCTCAGGAACTAGGTACGAGTCCGATTTGAAAAAATCTATCGGTGTTAGATAGATTTTTTCAAATCCATTTATCGAGGAAGGCATTATCATTATTATCAATTTATCCATTTATCGGCTATATTATATCATCACGCTAAGACCAACAGGAGACCATGCGGAGCCACGCATGTGAAACCGCGGGGCACTGCTAGTCACTGATATATCTGTTACGAGACTGGTAATTAGATACGAAAGTATAGGTATATTTTTCTCGATGAAATAATGTTATGATTATTTATTATTAATTATAAGTCATCAATATTATCGTTTGCGAAAATAATAACAATATGACATACCAATGACGCTTTATAAATACATGCTCATGCTCGTTTAAATATGAACAAACAAGTAAAAAGTAAAGCATAATAAATAATAATTAAGACTTTCATTCATTCACGTAATATTATGAAAGTTATACATTATTATTTTTATTTAAAGTTAAACGGTACTAAGAAATGATGTGTTTAATTTTTAGTAAATAGTGGTTTGATTTTGATAAAAATCTAAATACTATACATATTAGGTTCAACGTAGGTATTCAATATTCATACGTAACATACCTACATATTACGATTTCGCTCGTGTTGCGCTGCATTAAAAGTATGTCACTCGAATATGTTATTCAAGAGCATTTAGCTAACAATATTATCCAATCCATATTGTATCAAAATACATATTGTATACATAACAATAAATATTTAACATGATTTCGTTAAAATAAGAGAGGCCTTACATATTAGAGGCGGGTCTCGGCAAATGTTTTATTACCTCTTATTTCCAGTCAGTTTACGCCGTGAATTGAACTGACTGGCAAATTCATATTATGATCGCAATAACAAGCCATAGTCGCTAACCATCAGACAACCCAGGTCCTTTACCAACTCTAACAAAAAAATCCTCATGATAGGTTTGAATAACAATATGGTCCTAATGTTGTAATCCCTATTATTCACGGGAAAGTACCGTCAACAACAAAAGATTAACAGCTACGTAGGACAGATGACGCATATACCATTGTTCCTAACGTAATTAGGAACAAGCTGAAAAATTATAATTGACGTGCAGAAATGTACAGCACGCTATTGTTATTTAATCAATTGTGAATTATTACGTTTTCTTCTTTTGTTTGTTATTTATAAACAGTACAATTTAAAGACAATACTGATTGACGTTATGATAATTATTATTATAAAATGTTAATGCAAGTTAGACTGGTCTAGATTTTCCAAAATCAGCATAAAATATTTACGTTTCGCAACATTACATAATAAAAAATATTATATTAATCAATGTTTCATAATATAATTTTGATAAACATGAATAAACAAGCATTTCAAGCTGAATATTTAATATTTATCCAAAACCTGATTTTACGAATATGTTTAACTTACTCAGTACTCACCGGTTTTTATAAAAAATCCCAAAACTTATCACATTATTGCTTTTAACTTCCGCAAATGGTTTTTTCAATAAAATTAAGCATGACACGTTTCTTGTGGGCGTATAATTGGATTGTCCTAGTCTGCGGTCGATAGATCGGTAAACGGGACACTTGGTTACTTGACCACTTTACCGGGGTGTGAAAAATACTTGGTCAACGGGGATGTGGGTAAATTTCTATGAATTATCAATTTAAACTTGTGCAGGACGTAAAGTTGTAGGTTGAGTACTTTAAATATTACTAGCTTACTGCCCGCGGCTTCGTCCGCTTTGTCTAAAATCTAATAAATTATATACAAAAACCTTCCTCTTGAATCACTCTATCTATTAAAAAAACCGCATCAAAATCTGTTGCATAGTCTTAAAGATTTAAGCATACAAAGGGACATAGGGACAGATAAAGCGACTTTTTATACTATGTAGTGATACTAAAATAGGAAACAATCTTAATTCTAAATGATGAATATTATATACTACTATTAATAATAATATAAAGCAGAAGAATTTGTTTGTTACCTTGGAAGTGCTAATCTCAGAAACCACGGGTCAGATTTGTAAAATTATTTCACTGTTAGATAGTCCACTTTACTTCGCTTCTATTGGTCTTAGCGTGATTATGCTTTAGCCTTTCTCTATAAATGAGCTATATAACACTGAAATAAATTTTCAAAACAGCCCCGTGGTTCCGAAGATTTTTGCGTTCAAACAAACATACTCTTTAGCCTTATAATATTAAGTATAGATTGTGTGATATTGCTACAGCTTTCGTCATCTTTGCAAAAATGTAGATAATACCTATGTATATTATACAGGGTGTCCCACTGTTGGTATACTAAACTCAAAGGAGGTTATAGTTTTGCATACGCTGAGTACGTAAAAAATACTTATAAAATTCCAGACGCAGTTTTTTTTCAGATAGATGAATTCTTAAAACTATGTGTACATCCATAACAAGCAGCCCGCCCAACTTTGCTAGCAGCACGTGAGCTATCGTTTAAGATTATGTTTTCATAAACAAAATGCTCACAGTAGCGAAGCGGTGTATGCCGTCTTCGCGAAGCTAGAGAAGAAAACATGGATTTTCAGAAAAAATTTAGCAAAATTTTTTGATGTAATTTTGTTGTTAAAGTATTTTTACGTGATCAGTGTATGTAAAACTACAAGTTTCTTCGCGCTTAGTACACCAATAGTGGGACACCCTGTGTAACGTAGCGACGGTCCATGACAAGAAATACAATTGCAATGGATAAGTGCCTTGTCCTCGATTGTAACAAGGTCGTTCATACATTATGGTTTTGGCGACATTATATTTTTATAATTGACGTATCTTGATGATGTTAACGCCAAAACAATGAGTGGAGTAGTAGAGTGAGTAGATACCAAAATTATACAAAATAAGATGACTCCCATATTTTGTTGAAAAATTACAGAAAATTACAATAGTTTTATAGGTACGGACGCAGTCCACGAAATTATCATAAGTTTATATGATGAGTCACTTAAAAACGTAAAATAGTAATTCGTGGTGCAGTGATTACTGATTAATGTCAATTAACTAATACTTTTGAAAGACAGCTTAATTAACATCTGAGAAATCCATTCATAATGAGTTGCTTTAATGTGTTTTATTTTAGGATTTTCCAAAATAACTATCATAATTGATAAAATAATTAAGTCTCTTCGTCATGTCTTATCCATAGCCAGTGTCGGAATAGAATAAAATTACTTATATCATTATTACATAAGTATGATTTTTCTTTTATTATTTTATTGAAGATGACCAATTTGTCTTTCATTTTATACCCTATATTAAACTAACAACTAATTTATTAGTGCACTCAGCGTGCTGAAATTTAGTATGATTAATTATTAAAGTGAAACTTTTATTACATCGTCTCAAACTTTTTGGTCTGTGTAGCGCATGTCGCGTGACGCACGATACGTACGATAATTATCGTACAAATACGATAATTTTTAGTTAAATGTCTATAGTGTGAAAAAAAGTTTCACTTTTACCGTGGTTTCATAAAACCACACAACATTTTTTTTTTAATTATTTTATTTAATTCGTAATACGATTATCTCTCTACAGTATATGCATAAAATTGTTTACACAGAAGATCAAAAAACTCGCATAAAATCTTCCAAATCTCGTTGAAATGTCATCCTAATTTCTCAACAATTGACTCGGCTACACTGAACTTTGACACGGCTCCTGCGCCTCACTAAACGAATACTTCCTTGTTAATTCGTTCTTAATAGATCTATCTCGATTGTACTCAGTTTATACTTTTTAAGTTAATTTATTCGTATAGCGATTAAATAATTGTCTAATTAAAAACAGGTTTTGAACTCACGAAATTATTGTAGCGTCACCGATCCTTAATAAGTGTACAAAGTTTGAATTACATATCTCTGTTTAAAATTAGTCGAAATCGAGTCTAAAGTAGTCATTTAAATTCAAACTCACAAACATACATGTGAAGTTAATATAAGCATAAGTATTAAAAACTTGAAGAATGCAGTTTATTGATTAATTTTGTACTGCTGATAAATATAATTACGAAACTTTTATAGGCCGCTCGAAGCAGACACTCAGTCAATATTTTCATAAATTTTTACTTTTTGTTTACTGCCATAAAGTAGGTAATCTATAAACCTAGATACGCCCTAGAAAGTTCAATAAACCCACGGCAATAAAAATATATTGTTTGAATTGTAATCAGTAAGAATATTTTTCTATTCATTTATGGCACTTATAATCAAACTAGATTTCCGCCCGCGGCTTCGCCCGCGTTTGCAAAGGAAAACCCGCATAGTTCCCGTTCCCGTGGGATTTCCGGGATAAAAACTATCCTATGTGTTAATCCAAGTTACCCTCTATATGTGTGCTAAATTTCATTGTAATCGGTTCAGTAGTTTTTACGTGAAAGAGTAACAAACATCCATACATCCATAGTACATTAGATCTTGCTCAAATTCATTTCATTTTTTTTCAATACATAAACTTACATTATTTATGTACATATTACACTCCATGTTTTAATACATATAATATATATTACCATTAAACAAATGTATATTTCAGGAGGTAAATCCCTTAGATTTTATTTAAAATATTTCCTACAAGTGTTCCTAAATGAATCACTTATTGCACAAGTCATATGAATGAATCAACAAAAGTGGTTGTGTAAATCCCCGCTACGTATTTCTATTATTAAACACTATCCTCTGGTATTTCAAGCGTAGCAAAAAATCCTCTTCACTTATTATTAAATTAGTCTACTGTACTAATAACAAGTTTAAGGCCCAGTTAACACTCATAATAGAGATTAGAGATGTATTTCTCATACTCAGAGAAATAACTGAAGGTCCAGTAGTTTTTGGTTTACTCACATACAATAATACAAAACTTCTCCTGTACATATTAGCCTTATCTATACATATAATAAATCTGTAGAAGGGTCAATTCTGGACATTGAAAATATTGAAAAAATAAATAGCAGGGGGTGTTACTGGATCGATACCAAGCCCAAATATGTGATTTAAAAAAATTTTGTCTGTCTGTTTGTTCAGGCATCACGTGAAAACTAACGGTTCGATTTCGATGAAACTTGGTATAATTATACCTTATTATCCTGGGCATAAAATAGGATACTTTTTATCCCGGAAAAATACGTAGAAAAAAAAAATCTTAATTTTTCTTAATTTTTCCGCGCGGACGGAGTCGCGGGCGGAAGCTAGTAAGTATAATATTACGAGTATAGATTTTTATCAGTAATATACTTTTTTCAGTTCTCCGTGTTCCTGCTAATGATCTTCATAGCTGAACTGGCGGTTGGCATTGCTGGATACGTGAAGCATCAGGATCTAGAAACTTCCATCGTGCGGTCTCTCAACGAGTCTTTGAAGCACTATTCTACAGATACCGATATACAGAAGAACTATGACATCATTCAAACTGACGTATGTATACATTTTAGTTGCTTTTTAGTATGTAAAACAATATTTAGTAAGTAATTTGATGGTTAGACGGGTCACGGGAGCATTTATCTTAAACATAGCAGTAACTAAATAAGGAATAACTGTAAAATACTCAAATACTTCATAGGGATAAGTTACTTGTTCCATAAACTAAATTAATCTAGATTCGAAAAGGGTTAAGTCTTGGTTAAACATATTTATATAAAACTAGCTTTCCACCCGCGGCATCGCCCGCGCAGTCAAAGAAAAACCCTTACATACTTACTGTTCCCGTGGGATTTCCGGGATAGGACCTTTCCTATGTCCCGGGGTAAAAAGAATCCTATGTCCTTTCTCGGGTATCAAAATATCTCTATACCAAATTTCATGAAAATTGGTTCAGTAGTTAAGGCGTGATTGAGTAACAGACAGACAGAGTTACTTTCGCATTTATAATATTAACTAGCGGTCCGCCCCGGCTTCGCCCGTGGTACATGTTTACGTTTTCTCTACATAAGAACCATCCTCGTACTTCAAGGAATATAAAAAAAAAGAATTATCGAAATGGGTTCAGCCGTTCTCGAGTTATGCGCTTACCAACACATTTTGTGATTCATTTTTATACAGGTGTCTCAAAAGAAAGTTTATATTTTGTGGATGAATAAAAAAAAAGTACATAAGTAAGCCTTTCGTCTTCGAAAAAGTAAGGGCCAATAATTCCTCGCTAATTTCTGTTCTTGATAATTTCTTGTGGGGGTATCTTAAATCTAAAGTGTATGCCAACAAACCAACTTCTCTAGAGCATTTAAAAGAAAATATCCAGCACGAAATGGCAGCCATCACTGTGTCTACCTGCCGAGCTGTCATAAATACTGTAATTTTACTGTTCGATTAAATGAGTGCCGTGAACGCAATGGACTGCATTTGGACGATATTATTTTTAAGAAATAAATTTCCATATTATGCACTTCAATAATTAATAAACATTTTTTCAATACACCGCTTACTTTTTTTTTATTCATCCACAAAATATAAACTTTCTTTTGAGACACCCTGTATATAAGAAAGAATATATGGATTTATATAAACTTCGTACTTAGCTTCGGAAAATAGAAATTTGTATGATTGCTCAATAGACATTATATTTCGTTAATACTCCACTGCTAAGTTTAGACAATATAACCAAATAAAAAAAACTGCTCTACACTGCATTTCTATGCAATTTCACGACGATATACAACTATCAGTGCGATAACAGACGTGAATTGTTAACACAATATACCATGATAATTATGTGGACCTTGCTTGTTTTCTGTTTGAACTGTAATGTTTTTAAGATATATTGCTATTTTATTTTTTGTCTCATTATCGTGTTTTCCGTTTTGAAGTTACAGAAATACATACATAAATATGATGATCAGCGTTATTTTATCAATAAATAAATAAATAAATTTATATTTGCTTAGCTCTAGACAAAAAAAAACCTTATAATTACATGTTAATGGGGCACGAATAACTAATGATGATATTATATGATTTTCAAAATAATATTTAGATAACAATAACTCTTAGCGCTTAATATTGTTGTTCTCTTTTTATGTCATCTCATTAAAATACAGCCAATTGAGTATTTGAATAAATTTTTTTTTTGTGCTAAATGGAAAGATAACAAAACTTTTTTTTTAATTTTTTTTTTTTGCAATAATTCAAAAGTTATTTCAAAATAAAAATTAGTCTTTGAGTGCTTTGAATCCAATACCGAAACACAGCGACAACTCCCGAAGCGTCACCCGGACGCGTGTGACGTCATAATGTTAGTTTTCACACATTGCAGTTGATAGAAAAACGTATACAACTAAAACATTTTGACGTCACATCTATGGTGACCAGTCATGGCGCGTTTGTAGTCACGTGATTTTAATTTAAATTTCATCAATTTTTAATTGCTTATAATTAATTGAAAAAAAAATTTTTTGAGTTTTTTGCATTAAATGTCAATATTATTAATAATAAGGTTTTAAAATAAATAAAAAAATAATTTTTTTTTTTTTCAAATACTCAATTTGGTCAAAATTATTTGTGTAAATATACACTGATAATACCTTTATTTATTTGAATAATAGCTTTTCGCCCGCTTTGTTTAAAACCAAATAAATTATATACATACTAAAACCTTCCTCTTATAGTACGGGAGCTAGCAACGTTTAAAAAAAAGTCATTTTAGTATAGTTGGGTTTTTGATATATACTGTTTCTCTTGCTATTTCGGTTAGAGTCCGGGCTGTCTGGCTGGCCGCAGTGGTTGCGTTTATTAGTGCGCATCTTATCTGCACAGGAAAATATCCTTAATTTAAAGTCATTTTTTAACGCGTAATTTTTAATCTTTTGCCTTTAGATAGATCCATCAGACATAATTTTTTTATTGCAAGACGTTTTTTTCGTTGTAAAATAGGTGCCATACGCAATTTTTATTTCAAAATAACTAAAATGTCATCGAAATAAGTGAAATTACATCAACATGAGTCCGCTTAAAAGGTAAGTAATAACTTTATTATTTATATTATATTATCCTTTTTTAATACTTATATTGAATAATTAGTAAACTAATATTTTTATTAGATGGTTTCATATTTATTACACTTTTGGGTATAAATATGAATTTGATGATATTTGTATTTTCTAGTGTTTGATTTTACGCGAGTATTATACATTTTGAAATTAAAGACTTGGGAAAATAATACAATGAATAAATCGCGTTTAAAATCCGTTAAAAAGTCTTTAATTTCTTGATGAAATTTGGTTTTTATCAAGTTTACATTAACGTCCTATTTGAGGTTCGTTGGGAAAAAGGAGGCGATATGGTAGATTGTTGCAAAAAAACTGTAAATAGTTAAATGATATTCATTTAACTTAATTATATAGTATAAGTAACACAGGGATTACTTATCCTTCACTGGGACTCATGTTGATGGAATTTCACTTATTTCGATGATATTTTAATTATTTTGAAATAAAAATTGCGTCTGGCACCTATTTAACAACGAAAAAAACGTCTTGCAATAAAAAATGTATGTCTAATGGATCTATCTAAAGGCAAAACATTAAAAATTACGCGTTAAAAAATGACTTTAAATTAAGGATTTTTTCCTGTGCAGATAAGATGCGCACTATTAAACGCAACCACTGCGGCCAGCCAGACAGCCCGGACTGTAACCGAAATAGCAAGAGGAACAGCATATCAAAGAACCAACTATACTAAAATGCTCACTTGTCAACGTTGCTACCTCCTAGAATATTAAATCACTCTATCTTTTCAAAATCGCATCTAATTCCACTGCGAAGTTTTAAATATTTAAGTATACATAGGGACAGAGAAAGCTACTTTTTTAAACTTTGTTTTATACTATGTATAATACATGAATCCACTGTTAATTTAGCAAATATCCTTATCTAAAACGCTTATATGAGAACACTCCACACTACAAATAACACTTTTTACTCGTAACACGTACACATAAAGAAAATCCTCATATAAATAAATATATACTTTACAGCTCCAATGTTGCGGTATCTACGGCCCCGGGGACTGGGCGAACAACAGCCTGCCGATCCCGAGTAGCTGCTGTGCGGCTCGAGAGATCGCAGACAACAAGCCAGCTGAATGCACACCAGCATCTCCTGACTTCCATAACGCGGGATGCTTGGATAACATACTGATACACTTGAAGGAAGTCGCTTTGGTACTGGGAAGTGTTGGCATGGGAATCGCCTTCGTACAAGTAAGTTGGAGGGGAAATAGGGAAGTTTGGAAGGGAAAAAGTTTTCTGCATAACAGAAAATTCGAGATTTCAAGGATTTTGTAACTACTGCATGGCATTTTGCTGGTCCTGGGTGTTTTGCCCGCGTTTTGTGTAAGTTGGGCAACCTTAAAGAAAGGGTATCTTATGGTAAGTCGGCGGAGTGCACACCAGCATCTCTTGACTTCCATACTGCGGGATGCTTGGATAACATACGCAATTGAAGGATGTGTCTTTGGTACTAGAAGGAGTTGGTTTGGGCATCGCTTTTGTACAAGTAAGTTGGAGGGGAAGGGAAAAAGTTTTCAGGAATACAGAAATTAGCAGATTTAAAAGAGTTCTTGCAGCTGTTGATATTATCACGTTTATGTAAGTTATTATTTAGATCTAAGAAAGTGTAATACAATAAGTACTCCTTAAAAAGTGGCGCTAGATTTGTCTTCATAACAAATCCTCGAGGGGTCAATACAATCGAAAGAATAATTTCGAATCATGTAGTTTGTAGATGTAGTATAGAAAGTAAAAACATTCTCCGTGCTCAATTATGTTTTATTAAATTACAATGTGATTTTTGTAATAACTAGCGGTCCTCCCTGGCTTCGCCTGTGGTACATATTTACGTTTTATCTACTTATGAACCATCCTCGTACTTCTTGAAGTCTTCTTAACCGATTTCGATAATTCTTATTATATTCCTTGGAATATAATAAAAAAAGAATTATCGAAATCGGTTCAGCCGTTCACACGTGATGCCGTGACAACGCGAAACCGGTTTCATTTTTGGTATATTACTAGGTTTCCGCCCGCGGCTTCGCCCGCGCAGTCAAGAAAAACCCGCATAGTTCCCGTCCCGTGGGATTTCCGGGATTTCGTCATTTTCCCGGGATAAAAAGTAGCCTATGTCCTTTCTCGGGTATCAAAATATCTCCATACCAAATTTCATGAAAATTGGTTCAGTAGTTTAGGCGTGATTGCATAACAGACAGACAGACAGTGTTACTTTCGCACTTATAATATTAGTATGGATATAGACTAAATTATTGTTAATTTTTATATTCCAGTTGCTCGGTGTCATCTTCGCATGCAGCCTCGCTCGCTCGATCCGCAGCCAGTACGAGACTGTTTAAACCAACTAGCGTTACGTTTGATCACAATTATACGTGCGTCTATTCATTGTGATAAGGAAAACTCCCATTCTGCATAGAGATAATTGTTATTTTGTTTAATTTTTATATATTTTTTGTAATATAATTCAAGTGAATCTTTTTTCCATAAAAGATCTCAAACTCGAATGTTCTTTTTTTATGATTTATTAATGTACAAGGAGCAGGGTAACAACCGTGTGACGTTTTGGCGTGAAATGCACAATGCACTGATTGGATCTATTTTCAGCTTAGTGTGCTCAGTGTTAAGACTGATTTTCGAATAGAAATGGTGACGATTGCCAAATCTTTCTATCTGTCCCCCTATTTTTTAAGTTTACGCCGTGGACTATAGTACAAAACTTCAAAACACATTTTTTTATATATTAGTATCTAGTACTTTCCGATTCTCAGACATTCCACGGTGTAAATATATAATTAATGGATGTTATATAATCTTTGTCGAACTTAGAGATATATTTAATATTACATTTCGTATTTGATGTAGATAAGGTTGCTATTTTCTCCATAATTTTTCATTACTACAATACATATGACTGTTCAAATTCATTAAAATTAAAACTTAGTACTGACAGTTTAAAAAAGACAAAATGGCAGCCTTTTTTAGATGTGGTGCACTTTTTAGAAATTGTTTTGTGTAGATGCAATGTGCGGTAGATGTACCAGTTGAGATTAACTTGCATCATATGAAACAATGTATTGGTGTTTAAATCTTTTCTGTACCTATATTTATAATAAACTTCATACGATATATTATTGTGGTTTTATTTTAATAATAATTTATGAACCCATTGCCCATTGGAAATCTCGTGTTCTTTTAAAATATGGATAAATTTATTATTGAATTAATTTTAAACTTTTGTTTTGTAAAATTAAAATATTTTGGAGTTAAAACAACAGAAACAAAGAGTAAACAGTTTAAACTACAGGTTAAAACAAGAATAACAAATTTAATAAATCGTGAATTAAGTACATAATAATTATTATTGTAAATTTTAGTAGAGGAATACTTTTTATTATTAAATTTGACGTGTGTTACCTTGTCTTTGTTTTCACAAAAATAACTAATAGTAAAGGTAGCTAAATAAATGATAGAAATACCTACCTATCTAAGGTACTTAATATAACCGAGAAATGGTTATCTATAATGTTTGTACTTGATTAATACTATTTCGTAGAAACACAGAACCTTACATTCGAATACAACTCAGTTAATACATCGATTTTAATGTTAAAATGGAAAACATTAGTACCTATCTAATCTCATAAAGAGAAAGTTTTTTTCCTTGGCTATGATTTTATTAAAACAAATTTGAAGGCTTTTCATACAAATATCACTTGAGCAAGTAATACACATATTTTCTGGATGATTTAAGGAAGACTACCTCTACCACTTTACCTAATAACATTGGATATATTTAGTATTTTCTATCTCCGGTCAAACAGGGCGAAGCTGGTTAGTTCTCAGACATTAGTACTATCTAGTATAGACGAGTATAAGATTAACTGTGCTACTACTATACATAAATATTTGTATAAAATAATTACTTGCACATAATAATATGGCTTTAAAAAATAGTTTTCAATAAAAGCTCACATGGGTCCCCATCACCAATAGATGTTTGTCCTTAAAGAAAATTTATCAGTGTAACAAAATTTAATTGCCGCAGAGCTTTCGTAATCTCAATAATTATTTATGTAACTTTTTAAGAGATTCAATTCGTAAATTATTTACGAAATTTAATTTGTAAGGTCTATGAAATCTAGGTGCTACAATACTTATAAAGTCGCTATACAGTTACGTATCCAACTACGTATAAAAATATGCACAATAGTCAATACGAAACACCGCCAGTCGCCACCAGGTGGCGCACGTCGGCGGCTAGGGCCGGCTGTGCGCACCGCAGGTTTTGTTTGAAAAACGGGTACATACTATACGTAGTATATTATTATTAGTCTGTGATACTATTCACGTACATAGCGTACCTAGTTTTGAACAATTTCTAAATGAATGATAATTTCTGAATATTATATGATGATAGAGATACATAGCATCTTTATGAACAGAATATACCTAGTTTATTCCCATAATGAACACTTGCCGTAAGTATACGTGGTATTTCCAATACCTTGGGTATTTTAGGATGACTATTATTTGTTTATTTAGCTGTGTTCCACACGTTTTTAAAGATATTATGTACATATAGGATTACTTTTTTTCTTTTTAAACGATTTTATGTATTTACATACCTTATTTTGAAATTTGAAAGCAAACACAATTTACCTATGCATTATAACTGTCTAAATTAGCAATACTTCTCCAAGGGAGAGATAATATTTTTTCGGTTCATGTAGTTTATTGCATTTAAAGATTCCAATGGTAGAACAAATAACTGTCCTGTGATTACAATGTTATAAGATCATATTTCTAGTGTTATAAGTTCAGTTGTATGGTAGTATGTAATGGAATTGACTAGTTGTGCCCCGCGGTTTTATCCGCTTCATTTAATTGTTCCGCTCCTATAAATTGGTCTTATTGATGATATTATTGGGCTATCTTACACTCAAATAATTTTTCAAAAGGAGTCGTAGTTCCTTAGGTAGCTTTTGATTCAAATCAAAAGCTACCTAATTAGCTAGGATTTTATAATTGTAGGGTAAAAAAATAAAACAGCAGTTAAGTGTTCTAGTTACACACATTTTTATTTTCCTATTTTATACCATGATATAAATTTTAACAAAAGATGATTATAAGAGTTTAGAGTTTATGAACATCGAGTTTCAAGGAACATCAGTCGCGTCGATAACAGCTGTTGTCTTGCAAGCAACACATTACGTCACAGTTATAAAATAATTAAAAAATCACATTGACAAAATATTATACCAGTCACGAATACGGGTGTGGTATTCAGTATTCACATGTATCGTATGTCGAAGCGATCTGTAACTCACAGCACCAAACACACATCGTAATATGATCACAAGTTTATCGATTCCTTTAGCTATCACCACAACATTCACATAGTCGCGACATACGCTTGGCTAAAAATTACATAGCTAGTTACTATACTTTAAAACTAGGGTTAAGACATACATTATACATTACCTAAACAATAAAATAACTTACGACTAATAACTGTTTTACATACTAAACGGAATATTCATGAAAATGATCAGTGATCTATGAAGTGGAGTGCCTCTGCGCAGATTTGGCACTAAATAGTAAATACCGCGAAACAGCTTAACATTTATATCTTTTCAAAACAAAAATATGATATGTTCACTTTGACCAAAAATATAACTATTGATTTCTATAAAAAAATAAATAGTCATGACCACAATGTAATTATTAATGTAGAATTGAATAATTTCGTGAGACCTTAAATACTATGTCCAAAGTAGTATTTAGATATATCAAACTAATAGTATTTTACACAATGTAAAGTTTTAATTTCATCATCACTCTTTTAATGCCTAAAGGAAATAGCGAATTCTCCTAAACATCTATCAAAATTTTGTTCAAATTAGTCAAAAGTTCACAAGTTTCTTTTCTAATTACAGACTAGATATTGAGCCGATTAGAAAAGTAATCATGTACCTTTAAATTTAAAAAAAGTTATGACTGAAAAATAGCCAAAAAAAATTTTTATTCTAAGGACAAGGAATTGAAACCTTTTGAATTTACATACAACACCACTACACAATTTATAAATTCTTGTGCTATAAGAATCTTCATATTATTATATCCTTCTTCATTTTGAAATTTAATACAATCACACATATAAATCAACATTAAATCACATACATAAGACTGATCACATAAATAAACCCTGAAAATCTAGTGATAGTGTAGACCAATACATATTAATTATTTATCATTAAGTAGTTATCATTTGCAGTTGCGTTTGAGATCATCGCTGTATTGCGGCAAATATTGACTCAATTCAATACATAACACAGAATTATATAATAGATATTAAAGTCGCCTAAATTATACAAATGGACATATCCAAGCGTTTATTCACATTAATTGCAACTAAATACCGTAAAGCCTTACAATAATGCATCTCGACATATATGCATTGAGCGGACTCGAGCGATCCCTAAGACGATCAAATTATAATCTAATCACAGCTAAATTCACGGGCGGAAGAGGGGTTCTACAACCAAGCTCTGACAGAGTTTTGAGAAAGACCTTAAAAATTTGTTCGCTCACAAAATCCAGACTTAACTAACAATATTACATGGATAATACTAAAGAAGGTTAACCCATATTCCGTCCGTGTGCAGCAGATATGTCGAGAGCATACAGGAGGTGTGTACAAGCGTTGCGTGGGGATGGAGACACGGTTGCTAGGCAACACAATCATGTCGCGTAGCGCTTGGTCCAAAGGCGCGCGATGCGGTCGTGCTCCTCGCGGTTCTGCAGGTACTGCGTCGCAATGCTGCCCACCAGCGGGTCCGCTGGAAACAACATAACACATTGAATAAAATTAATGGAAAAGTTGTCCCGTGTTCTAGTAGCCCTAGTTGGGTAAGGGGCAATTAATGGAAAAGTGAAGTCCCGTGTTCTAGTAGCCCTAGTTGGGTAAGGGGCAATTAATGGAAAAGTGAAGTGTCGTGTTCTAGTAGCCCTAGTTGGGTAAGGGGCAATTAATGGAAAAGTGAAGTGTCGTGTTCTAGTAGCCCTAGTTGGGTAAGGGGCAATTAAGGCGACTACACCACCGAAACTAGCGCCCCCTCAACATTTTATTTTTTTACTCCTTAACCAGATCAAATTTAAAAAATCTAGCTCGGTACTTTGCTAGTATATTACTTGTAGTATTTTTGGTATTACTTTTCATTATTTTGCATTCGGTAAATTAGGAGAACTTTTGATTACCGCCAAAAGTGGCCACTTTTGGCGGTAATCAAAAGTTCTCTAGAATAATGAACAGTTAGAATAGTGAAAAGTAATACCAAAAATACTACAAGTAATATACTAGCAAAGTACCGAGCTAGATTTTTTAAATTTGATCTGGTTAAGGAGTAAAAAAATAAAATGTTCGGTGGCGCTAGTTTCGGTGGTGTAGGCCTCTTAATGGAAAAGTTAAGCCCCGTGTTCTAGTAGCCCTAGTTGGATAAGGGGCAATTAATGGAAAAGTTAAGCCCCGTGTTCTAGTAGCCCTAGTTGGGTAAGGGGCAATTAATGGAAAAGTTAAGCCCCGTGTTCTAGTAGCCCTAGTTGGGTAAGGGGCAATTAATGGAAAAGTTAAGCCCCGTGTTCTAGTAGCCCTAGTTGGATAAGGGGCAATTAATGGAAAAGTTAAGCCCCGTGTTCTAGTAGCCCTAGTTGGATAAGGGGCAATTAATGGAAAAGTTAAGCCTCGTGTTCTAGTAGCCCTAGTTGGGTAAGGGGCAATTAATGGAAAAGTTAAGCCCCGTGTTCTAGTAGCCCTAGTTGGGTAAGGTAATACATTATGTATACATCTGTTTCATTGATGGATTTTCTTTAGACACAAGTAGGTGCTCAGCCTTCTGTGTCCTGCCCGACCAAAACATTTTTTTTCTTCATCTCCACTGGAAATCAAACCCAGGACCCTTTAATTATACACATGCTCATGCATTGCACTGTAAAAAGCAGCAAAAAAATGGAAACAACTAATTTATTTGTGTAAAAATAACTTCTGAACCCAGACTTTTAAAAGAAGTTTGTTCAGTATATTTAGACCATATAGGATTAGCACGCATAGAATTATCTGTTAAGTTTTGAAATTAATAATATGTATATTGTTTCTAATTATCTACAAAATAAAAAAAAGACGTGTGGCACTCGGTAAAGCTATTGCATAGCATGCCTTCAAGCCACACCTCCGAGCCCGTCGGAGTGGGGAGCATGAGGTTTTTTCTTAACGGAATTTCTCGATTCGGTCCCCGCGCTCAAGGCCCGCGACACTACAGAAGTTAAGGCTACTAATTACTACAGAAAAAAAGGCTACCGTCTTATACTTTATTGTTTTATTTCCTCAAATGAATATTTCTTATCACAGGAAGCCCAAAGCAAATCAAACTTATCTTATTTATAAAAATACATCATGAAACATTATGAAATATACTTGTAGGTAACTTTTATTAATTAATTATAGTCTATTAATACTAAATTTGATAAGTTAAACTAACCTGGATTACAATCAGTCAGTAATGAGCAAATGGAGAGCAGTACTTTAGATATAGTGAGCGCGGGCGACCAGTTGTCCTTTAGTATGTCCAAACATATCACACCCTGGCTGTTTATATTGCAGTGGTATATCCTAGTTCGGAATGTCACCTGAAAAAGGAGATAAATAAACATTATTTTTAAAGCAAATATAAATTATTTTTTTATGTTAGACAGTAAAAAAATACAATATAAAATAATTCTATTCTGATCTCTTGAAGATGGTAAATAAAAAGTGATTACAAAATGTAAAGACTACTTGGACATATTTTTGTCAAAACATGGTTATAAAGTTGCTTTTAATATAAATATTGGCTGATAAAATAAGTGTGTAAAAAGAGATGGGATTTTCTTTACTTCATTTATAAACTTACTAGCTTACCGCCCGCGGCTTCGCCCGCATTGTCTAAAACCATATAAATTATATACTAAAACTTGACTAAAACCTTTCTCCTGAATCAATCTATCTATTTAAAAAAGCCGCATCAAAATCCGTTGGGTCCTTTTAAAGATTTAAGCATACAAAGGGAAAAAGGGACAGAAAAAACGACTTTGTTTTATACTATGTAGTGATTATTAACATATAATAGGAATTATTTAACTTTCACACAAAAATGACTAAACAATAAACATATTTGATTAGTAACAAAAGGACAAAAAAAGGTCAAACTATGAAAGTGGTTAATTAAAAAATTTATAAACATTAGTAAAAATCTAAGCTAAATAATCCTGAAACCATAATATTTTTTTGCTAATAATGTCAAATTTTTTAAAATATTTCAAAGGCAAAAAAGCTGTTTTTGCAATAATTTCAATAAATCTACAATTAAATTGATACATGTTAGGTCCAGGTGCATCAGACTGGTTTAAGGCATGCATTAAGTGTATAAATCATCAGGCATTAGATTACCAGGTGCTTAGAGGGCATTCAACTTGTTTAGGTATTTATTTACAAAGTATATAAGATTAGTCAAGTTATATACAAAGCTTTAAGTATGAGAATGTTCAATAGTAATCTATGTTTATATGTATATTTAATACATACATACATTAAAATAAACATATAAAAGTAAATAAACGTATATTTTTTTTTACTGAAGTTATTTTGACTCTTCAAGCTGTATTAGCTATTAGTGAACAAGTTCTTATTGTACATCTTTAGCATATGTTCTGTACCTTGTAACAATAACTGTTTCTGTGTTTATAAATAAGTAAATAACAAAATACAAAACAGACATTAATCCCAATAATAATAAGCAGAAATTCATATGTTACACAAAAATAGTTATCAGTCATGATACAAAAACAATATCAATAAATACTACCACATAAAGCTTACCTTAGGTGGTTTAAAGGGATATTCTGGTGAGAAGTGTATATCTAGGAAGAACACACCGCCTTCATACACTGAACCAGGTGGTCCTAAGATGGTGGAGACCCACTCATATAAGTTGTCTCCCTTTGGCCCAGCGCTACAGTTTGGCGGTGGGTCCAGTGTGATTTCCGCCAACTCTTTCTGAATCCTCTTCGCTGAAGTACCCAGTGCCTTCGACATTTTTGGGTTCGGTTTGTTCTCCTTTGAATCCGGCTTCTCTGCTACTGCGTTTCCTCTGCCTCGTCCCGTACCACTTCCTGATGAACCAGATTCACCGGACATTATCTAAAAGCAATACTAATCTAAACCACATAGCGGATTGTTAATAAGCGTAAGCATGACTGTAAATCGAAATTAATCCAACTCATGCCATGAGTTACATAATTGTGTACTATGAAAATGATGTGACTCAAATGGTAACAAAATCATTACTTGCTTCAACGTGGGAACAATGTCCTATAAGTCAAAGCAGATATTGTCGAATTCTATGTTGCAAAATCATAAATAAACTTGTTTGTCAAACAAACAAAACCTCTTACAAAGTTAAACACAATATAATCAATAAGTGCGGGGACAAAGGGTTGTCACGCGCTAAAATTAGACACGAACATCAATAATCAAATAAAATTAAATAAAAAAACATCAAAAGACAGAACTGAGTGATATTTTGACAATTTTCTTTAAATGTTTTGAGAACAAAGACCGAGTTAATTTTCTAAATAAAACAACTCATTTATAGCAATTACATGAAACCAAATGACTAAGTTGATGAAATGAAAGAATTGAACAATAAATAAATGATATCATAAACACAAACAGACAAATGGAATGGAAAAGAAGATTTAATACCTTACGAATAACAGTCGGCCATCTTGTGGGCTGGCGTTATCCGATAATTTACAATTTTTAAGCTCACCAATGACCCAATTCAAAGAAATAGGTGGATTTCGATACGTATTAAAAAGAAACACGTCCAGAATATATACTACTCCTGTGAAAGATGTTATTCAAAAGTCCGTGTTAGTTGTTGATCCGTACTGCAAAAGCACAAGCGTTTTACTTTCCCAGCAACTAAACAATCAATGTTAACTGATTAACTCTCGTTTGACGTATCTAGAAAGAATTAATACCTTGTTATAATAAAAGGATGCAAATTTTCTCTTTCCTAGAACTATAATCAAAGCTTCAACACTTCTACCACATTACGTCCATTTTTGTACTATACACTCACTACCACACTGCAACAAAAATGCATGCAAGTAAAAAAAAAAAAACAAATTATGATGATACAACAAATAAACAATAATATTACAAAATATACTCACAAATAAGTATGACTTAAAATTAATAAGCAGAGGTTTATGAAACTCAAATCTCTAAAGCTAAATTAATGTTTTCACAAATTCATGCACAACCACTTTCCGACATGTTTATAAAAAAACCGGCGTGTTGCTATTGCAATAAATTTTATAAACACTATGATACACTCTAGTCTCTATGTGAACGAAAAACTTTTTGGTGTGTTTGTTTTTTTTTTCCTAAAAGTAAAGCAATGTTTCCACTAAACATTCAAATAACTTTCACTCAAGTATCAAATAGGTATTAAAATAACATTGTAATATGTGAAAATTTTCACTAGACACCAAAAATTAATAAATTAGAATATCACTACTATAATTATCTGCAGTGCCAAACTACTTAAATACATGTTCTGTGCAAGGTTCTGTGTGTGTGCCCATGCCAAACACGTAGAGGGAGCCGGAGAATGTAGTTCATTCTCCCTCTACGGCCAATCTGCCAAACTGCCAACTGGCAACTGTCAAAATATATTGAATGTCTTGTTTTCAATTTTCATTTCCGTGATTTCCATCGTATTTCGTACAAAGTCGATTCTAAAAAAGCATTAATTACTTTTAAACTAAATACTGTGACTTAATAATATTTGAAATAAGTACAATTTATTAAAACAGAATAACACAAACTAGCAACCATGGGTAAACGACAGCATCAAAAGGATAAAATGTAAGGTTCGGGAATAGTTACTGTTTATATTTTGTTCTAATGAAATTCTTAAATAACATTATAATTTTAGGTACTTAACGTACACCGAATGGACAACATTGTACGGTGGTAAACGATCGGGTACAGCAGTGGAAGAGGACACATCATTTAAAAGGCTCCCGTATGATCATTGCTGTTTATGTTTACAACCCTTTGAGCAGCCTTACTGCGATGCTGATGGCAATGTGTTTGAGTTGCAGGCCATAATTGAGTTTGCGAAAAAGTTTAAAATTAATCCTGTGACTGGCAAGGTAATAAAGATAATTGTACTTTAATTTACTCTACATAACTATGTTTAATGTTTATTATATAATAATAATATATGAATTAACACTACACAATTATTGTATAAACTTTCAGAAAATCGATTTAAAAGGCTTGATAAAGTTGAACTTCTTCAAAAATGCAAAGGATGAACACCATTGTCCAGTATTGTTCAAACCGTTCACAAAAAACTCTCACATTGTCGCAATTCGTACAAGTGGTAATGTCTATTGCTATGAAGCTGTGGAACAGCTCAATATCAAGGGAAAGAACTGGAAGGATCTCATTGAGGATACACCATTTGTGAGGAGCGATATAATTACAATACAAGACCCAAACAACCTTGATAAGTTCAATATTTCTAAATTTCATCATATTAAAAATAATTTGAGGGTTGAAACAGAAGGTATGAAGGTATTCATATTGCTTGCTTATATCATAAAACATTTTGGAACTATAAATCCTGTAGTACTTATGTAAATTTTATGTTCAACAGAGGAAATAGCTTTAAGAAAAGATCCACACGCTAGGCTAAAAACAGTGTCATCTGAAACCAAGGAAATTCTGCAAGAATTAGAGAAAGAGTACAAGGCACCAGAAGCAAAAGAATCTAAAAAAGAGGTAGGATATTTTATTAGCTGTTGTGACTATGTCCATGTGGAAATTACTTTTTGCATGTATTTGTCAATGTTATGATTACATTTTAAATCATGAATTGAATGTAATTAACTAAATAATAAAATGAACCCGAAGTATTGGATGAATCGATTATAAAGAAAGTAGTTCAATATCTCTGTGATTAAAATAAAAAAAAATTGCAAAATATCAATTAAATTTTGCACTTTTTCTATTTATTGTATTCTTTAATTGCCTCTTGCCAGGTAGCTGATAAATTCAATGCAGCTCACTACTCCACGGGCATGGTGGCGGCCAGCTTCACATCCACGGCGATGGTGCCGGAGACGAAACATGAGGCAGCCATCATTTGTGAGGATGAGGTCAAATATGAGAGGGTTAAGAAGAAAGGTAATTGTGCCAATTTATACTTCTTAACTTATTTTAAAAGGTTAAAACTTTATTTTAATAATCACTATCCCTACATGTTATATACGAAATATATAGATATATATAGTAGTATGCCATGTTTGTCTGTCAGTGATAAACTCAAAAACTACTGCATGGCTTTCATTATTGGATAGCATGATTGTTGAGAATAGTTTTAATATATAAGTTACTAGGCAGTGGAGATCAGTATCACAAATAGACACATAATGTATTTTTATTTTCGTAGGGTATGTAAGATTAGTGACGAATTTGGGACAGCTAAACTTTGAGTTATACTGCGATGTGACACCGAAAACTTGTGACAACTTCATCAAACTCTGCCTCAATGGATACTATAATGGAACTAAGTTTCACAGGTCTATAAGGAATTTTATGGTGAGGATGTAAATACATAATATGTTTTTTATGTTTGTAGAATATTTGTCGTAATAAAGAAGACATTTCGATTCAAATGAAACTTAAAAATATTCGTTGAAAGAAGCTAGGTTTTATATTATTTTAATTTTATTGAAGGAACAAAAATGTAAGTACTTATGAAAAAAAATATTTTTCATATATGCTATTCTAGACTAAAAATATATGTTAGGACAATAAAAAAATTGGTGTTATTCATACATTTTGTTCATTTCATTACTAGATTCAAGGTGGAGACCCAACCGGTACTGGTTTAGGCGGAGAGTCAATATGGAAGAAACCATTTGAAGATGAAATTAAACCAAACTTGCATCACACTGGCCGTGGGGTGCTTTCTATGGCCAATTCAGGACCCAATACAAATGGCTCACAATTGTAAGAATAAACTGTATAAATATAGTCTTTTTAATGGTTACGAAAAATGTGGCTTGGCTATTTTCTGGAGCATATATTATAATGTTATGAAAAAAAGAGCGTGTGCGCTGAGCACGTGTCAGAAGTGAAACTTCTTTGGCAAGATTACCAAAATCGCCGCCTTACTCCATGACATGACGGTATTACTCTTTCAATAACTTAATACTCACAATAGTAATATCTCACATGTTCCAGTTTCATAACGTTCCGATCATGCAAACAACTAGACGGCAAGCACACAATCTTCGGCAAACTCGTCGGTGGGTTAGATACACTGAGTGCTATGGAACAGATAGAGGTGGATAATAAAGATCGGCCCATCCATGATATTGTTATAGAAGTGGCTCAGGTGTTTGTTGATCCGTTTGCTGAAGCTGAAGAACAGGTAAATTGTAAAAGTTATAAGACTTTAACGAAAAAAAATAACGTTAAGTTTTGATCGTCTGTCATAAGAGATGGAACTCATGGTAGAGCTGTATTTCAATTTTTTACAAATTACTTATAAATTGGTTTATTGATTTTTATATATGGACATACATAAAACAATCATACATCTGGGGGGTTAGACAAAGTTTTCTATTACCGTAAAGTTTAATATGATACGTCCATCTCATACCTTTCCTCTTTCGTCCGAGATTGCATCGAGGTTGGACGTGTCGTTGTTTTATTCCGCGGTATATTTTAATCAGTTAAGCGAAAGTAGTTTTTATGTGAACAAGTTGAACCGTGTTATTGCGCTGCGCTTGCCCTCTGCCGCCGCGGAAAGTGAAACGGATGCCATTATTGCTATCCCGCTTGTGCTTCGCTAGAACGTAGCCGCAAACGCCGTGTGCGGAACAGTCTACGATTTGTTTAGTACGCTACGGTGATTCCCGCTACGAAGCTGCTACGCAATTAACAACTGACGCAAGTATTCGCATTATTATTTCCTACTAGGGATGTGACCTCGATTCAGAAAAATCGATTAATCAATAATCGATTTTTTTTGTTTAGAAATAAATCGATTTGTGAAAAATCGATTTTTGAAAAAAAAATAATCGATTTTTGTTTTCACCTCGACTTTTTATGTGAAAAAACCTATTTGATGTAAGGTAAAAGCCCCAATACCGGACCATGTACCGGACATGACCAGAACACTCCATGCATTTATATATATACCTATATATTTGTGAATATAGATATACAAATACATGGAGTACAGATGGCGCTGATTTTTTTATACCTTACCTTACCAATTATTTCATAATACTGAAGTTAGCTGTCAGGTGTAAATTTTAAAATTTATCACAAATTAATTACAGTAAAAAAATGCTTCTAAAAATTTTCATTTGTAATTTTTATTAATTTTCACATGTGAAATTTTTGAATTAATTTTTTGAAGTGAAACTTCTTTATCGGGGTTGGAAAAAAATGTAGTGTAACATTTTTTCGTTACGCATGACATTTTTTCCGTTACGCGCGATCTTTTTCTTATCCCTACCACGCGTGATTCGATGTATTTCTGTAAAGTTGCATATAGTAAATTATTTTTTGAAAAATAAGGTCATAAAGAAGTTTCACTTCTTACGTGTGTACACTTATAGTTCACGCACACATTTTTTTTATAATAATTTAATTGCCATCAAATATCATGAATATTTTTAGTCTGTCAACTTTAGTCTCATAATTTGTCATCCATCGCACAGATAGCACTATTTACAAAAATCGATTTAAATTGTGTAATTCTTATAATCGATTTATTAAAAATCGATTTTTACCATTAATAAAATCGATTATAAAAAATCGAAAATGGAAAAAAAATAATCGATTAAAGTAATAATCGATTATTTATTCACTTCCCTATTTCCTACGCTGACGGATCGACTACGTGTACGCTGTAAGCGGTTTCATCGTCTCCTTGCATTTTTATCTTACAACAACGGCGAATAATATGAGTAATAAGCCGTCTCCGAAGACATTGTCGGCTTCCGACCCAAACATAAATGTCTCGAAAAGAGTTAATACTAAGAGACTGCGCCTCGAAGACCACGCTGAATCTGACAAATTTGAACAACTAAAAGGCGAAATTATTGAAAAAATTACAGTCATGATTAAACCTATAAGCTCAAGACTTCAGAGCGTCGAAAATAGTCTGCAAGAAATAAAAAAACAAACTACGGAAATAAAAACTTCTAATAACGATATAGAAAAATCCCTCTCATTTCTGTCTAACCAAATGAGTGATTTCGAAACAAAAATTAATAACCTTGAGAAGGAACGAAAAGCCACTAACTTACTAATAGCACAGCTAGAAGATCAACATGAGAACCTTGAGCGTATCTTAAGGAAAACAAATATTGAGATACGAAATGTCCCAAAGATAAAAAGAGAAAATAAACCCGCAATCCTAAACTCAGTCACTACTCTTATGAAAAAGATTAATCTCGAAACGGCCATATCTGATGTCAGGGATGTCTATCGCCTGCCCTCAAAGGAAAATTCAACCACATCTACGATCATCGTGGAGTTCCTGAATGCGTTTACAAAGGATAAATTCCTAAAAAGCACTAAGCTATATAATAAAGAAAATAAATCTTCCCGATTAAACTCAACGCATCTTAATTTCGAAGGTACGGCTACACCATTATATTTCTCTGAACATCTCACTAAAAAAACGAAGAGGTTGTTCTTTCTTGCTAGAGATTTTGCACTGGCTGAAAAATATAACTATTGCTGGATTTCTGATGGTCGAATTTTTCTACGCAAAGAGGAAGGCTCTCGGTATACGATTGTTAAAAACGAAGACACATTTAAACAACTTCGAGCTTCTTCCAAAAATGAATCCAAAAATCAACTCGGACCTTCTCCCCCCTTGTAATACTGTCACTTTTAAAATATGTATTCTTTATTTTGTCTTATATTCTTTTATTGCCAAACTATTGCCTTTAACTACTTCATACTGTAAATCAATGTACACTGCCTATAATACACATTCACAACACACACAAACGTACTTACCTTTCTTTAACAGAAACATTGCCGTTATATTTTTATTTTTATTATTATACGAAGACCCGCCCTTTTGTAACACATTTTATTCTTATGTAATTTCAAATGGCTAATCAAGATGTTTTATTCAATGACATTGATAATACTGAGATTTACTCCAGTTTTAAAACGGATATTCCCGAACATTGTGTAAAACTGCTAGGCAGTTTACAATCTCAATTTACTATCCTAACTCAGAATATCAGAAGTATTCAAAAAAACTTTGATAATCTTACTATATTTTTAACGAGACTTAAATTTTTACCGGATATTATCGTGTTGACTGAATGTAGGCTTAATGAAACTGTTCCTGTAGTACATCTGAACGGTTATAAGTGTCGGTATTCCTATAACCATTTAAATCAAAATGATGGTCTAGCAATCCTCTATAAAGAAGAACTCAAAGTAACGATCGAAGAACCACCGTTTGAAGAATCAAATTGTCTGCTTATTCGAGTTAACCTTGATATTACTATATGCGCTATTTATAGGTCTCCCTCTTATCGCAATATTACAAAATTTTGTCACTCTTTAGATAATATATTGCAAAGGTGCACCTCGCCTACGGGTATAATAATAGGAGATATGAATATCGATATCGGCACCCACACTCAAGACAGTCGTGCCAGTGATTATCTTGATGTATCTGAACATCATGGATTTTATCCTGGTCATCAGCTGCCTACCCATGACCGTACATGTCTTGATCACGCTCTCATTAAAACAAACCATATGACAAGAGTGATCGTCTGCGAATCTGGTTTGACTGATCACGATACAGTTTTAGTTGGTATTAGTAAAAATTTTCCCAACGAGTCAGCGGTAAAAGCCAAAGGAACCAAATACAAATTAAAAATTGACTATAGCAGTGTAACAAGTGATGTAAAAACTATAGATTGGACCAGACTCTTTAATTGCAATGACCCCTCAAAAGCCTTGGAAGAATTTACAGGAAAAGTAAGTAAAATCATTCAAAACCACTCCCTTAAAGTACCTATTAAAAATTCTAAAAGCATTAAAAAACCCTGGATGTCCTCTAACCTCTTAAAATGCATTCGCAAAAGAGATAGACTGCACATAGAAGCAAGGAAAAAAGAAAACAGAGAAAATCCTATTATTCAAAAACGCTATAAAGACTACCGAAACTATTGCAATAATACTATACAAAACCTAAAGAACGCATATGAGAGGGGACTTTTGGAAAAATCTGAAGGTAGCATTAAAAAGACTTGGGATGCAATTAAATATATCTGTAAGTTAAACAATAAAACATCGTCTTATTTTGACATTTTCAGCTCTGACCAGAATTCTACTCGGACCCTGAACAAAGTTAATGATTATTTCGCAAATATTGGTGAACAACTAGCTAAAGAAACGATGAAGCAAATCAATAAAACGGAGACTGAATTAGTTCAATTAGCTGCAAATTTAGATGAATCACACACAAATCCTGACAAGTCATTTTTTATAAACCCTACTAATGAGTTAGAAGTGAGTGACATAATTTCAAATTTGAAGAATGACTCCGCTCCCGGATGGGACGGAATAAATTGCCGTGTTATCAAACTTGCTAAATCCGATCTTTCTGCAACAATCACACACATATGCAATCTTAGCATTTCCACTGGTATAGTCCCCTCTCATATGAAATTAGCAAATGTTTGCCCAATACACAAAGGTGGAGATACTTCTAGTTTAGCGAATTTCCGACCTATATCACTTTTAACAATAGTTTCAAAAATAATGGAAAAGCTAATAAACAAAAGATTGCTTAAATACCTGGAACAAAATAAAATGCTTTCAGTAAATCAGTACGGATTTCGTAATGGCAAGTCAACGGAGGACGCCGTCACAAATCTGGTGGATTTCATAACTATGAGACTCGACGGCGGGGAGAAATGTGTGGGCGTCTTCCTTGATCTTGCCAAAGCTTTTGACACGGTGTCCAGACCCATCCTGCTGCGAAAGTTGGAGTTGTTTGGCATTAGGGGTACTGCACTCGACTGGTTCACGTCATACCTATCCAACCGAGAACAAAGCGTTTGCCTGGGTGAATACCTAAGTTCTCCCGCTGCAATAAGATACGGAGTTCCCCAGGGCAGTGTCTTAAGTCCTACGCTCTTTCTTCTCTACGTAAATGGACTCTGTTCACTCAAACTCAACCAGGCTAAGATTTTTGCTTACGCAGACGATACCGCTGTGATTTTCCACGGCAGGTCTTGGAGGGAAGCGTATAGCGCTGCAGAAACCGGAATGCAAACTGTCGCCAACTGGCTCCACCACAACTTGCTTAGCCTCAATATAGGTAAAACCAAACTTATGAATTTTAATATAAGCAATAGGACCAATGCCCCGAAAGAATTATCCCTAACAATACATAGATGTCAAAATGACACTTCCAACTGCAAATGTACTGCTCTGGAAAATGTCACCTATATAAGGTATCTAGGTGTGATTATTGACAAACACCTTACCTGGAATTTACAAACTGATTTAGTAAAGACACGTGTGAGAAAATTAACCTACATTTTTAGAAAACTAAGACTAATTGCAGATATCAAAATGATCAAAATGACTTATTTTGCACTTTGTCAATCTATTTTAAACTACTGTCTCGTCTCTTGGGGTTCCGCAAAAAAATGTCATCTTATAAAAGTTGAGCGCGCGCAAAGAGCAATTCTTAAAACCATATTTAAAAAGAATTTAAGATATCCAACCAAAGAATTGTATCAAGAGGCTGGTATACTAACGGTGCGTCAGCTATACATACTAGCAGTAATTCTAAAATTCCATAAAATAGCTCCAAACACAATTATAACGAACGAACGCACTCGAAGAAATCCTGCATGGAGGAAACATAGCTGTAATATGTCTTTCGGTAGCAAGGCGTTTATATTCATGGGACCTCACTTATACTCCATAATTAACAAAAAACTAAATATCTTTCCTATGACCAAGTTCCGCTGTAAAAAATATGTTACAAATTGGCTATTAAATCTAGACTACTTAGAAACTGAAAATGTCGTTACAATAATATCTTGATTAAAATATTATTGTAACGACATATATTCAAACATTTACCGACTATTAAAATAATCACTCATACAACATCTACACATATTCACGCACGCATACACACACGCACATATGCACACTTAATATTTAAATGGCAATTAAACTTTGAAATATTTTTATGTACCTAATACGGCGAAAGAGATTGAGCCCCACAACACAGGGGATCCTAGTGTGGGGTTCAACGCAGCACATGTAACTATATTATGTAACATTTCTTGTAATTAATAAAGAAATTTTTCATTTTTTTTTTTTTTTTTTCATACATTCACAATCTATTCTATTAAACTTTACGCTAATAGAAAGCTACTTGTCTAGGGGGCTGTATTTCTTATTAAACAGCCAATTAGTTCATTTAATATTAATGAACCATATTTTCAGCTTGTCATAGAAAGGGCTGAAGAGTTAAAAAGACAAGCTGAAGCAGAGAGCCAAGGTATCAAACCGAAGAAAGCCAACAAACAACCCTTAAAAGTGTTCCGTGAAGGTGTCGGCAAATATCTAAACTTACAAGAACTGACAGAACCAAATAAAGGCACTAAATCACAAGAGGTACCAGCTAAAAAGACAAAGAAGGATAATAAAGGAGGGTTCGGTAGTTTCGACTCATGGTAAATTTTGTGTAAAACGTACAATAAAAATATTAAATCTTTTAAGTGTTTAATTATAACATAAGTTTCCCTAATACCTTATACATTTGTGATAATTTCCAACATATATAACAATACAATAATTATTTTTTAATATGCTTATAACTAAATGTCAATAGATAAACTATGAAAGTAAATGTGAATTACCTAATTTATATGAATTGGAATATTTCAAAAATGCTCTAATACTGTAAGTAAATAGTCTAATTGTGCCTTAAAGATACCAATTAATGAAACATCAACATACAGGTAGTGTTGAAATAAGGCAATCATTAAATCTTAGTTGAGGACTTGATTAAATAATTTACGAAGGTACTTCATGAGTATTGAATTATTTATAACATTAAAGTTATAATATTGACCATAGACAGTGGTTCTAGAATTCAAAATAATGGAATAAGCCTCTATTATGATTTAAATGTAACCTCAACATAAAGAAACACTAATAATCTAATCATAAATTCATAACAATATTGAACACTATTTCTGTTAGCTTAATTTAATTGTAATTCGTTCGTCGTCTAGCCGTTCTCTGCTTGTCAAATCTCATTTCCATTTCTTCCAATACCTTTGGTGTGTAGCGAACAACCAGTTTAACTGATCCCACAGCTTGTTTGAGTAATTCTACAGCTTTTTCATGGTTCTCTCCTTCCACAGATACACCATTCACAGATAGTAATTGATCACCCCTTTTTAATCCTCCGTGACGGTCAGCAACACCGCCGGGAATGATTCTCGAAATGTAAATTGGAGAATTTTGCTCTTTTCCACCCATAACATTGAAACCGAGGCCCTCTTCGGTCTTAGGAAGTTCAACTACGCGAGGATGGGCATGACCTTCAGCGGCTGCGAATGCTGCGACGGTAGCCTTGGCTGTGGCCGAGGCACGGATATCCGCAGATCCCTGAATATCCACAGTCTCGTATACATGTTCATAAACTTCTCTCACAGCATTTAAGAAGTCACTTTGAAGAACTTTTTGTAACGCAGCTAGTTTCGTAGCGGGCACTTCCCCACTCTGTTGCAATTTTTCTAACAGTTCTATTGCCCTTTTAATATCCCTTGCTAATGTTAACTGTTCACCAGTATTACTCATTTTGGTTAGAAAGTAAAAAAGGGCGTTTTATGTGCCTAGAATCAGATCAATACACAAAACTAGCGAAAGAATGAGTGAATGACTTATGACGTGCTTATGACAAATCAGATGTGTCAAATGACAATTGACAACATTGTTGAGTGTTTACATATTTTGGAATTGTACCAATAAAATCATAAAAAGTTCGTGGAATGTTCGTGTTATGCAATATGCAAAAAAATTTCATAAATGGAAAATAAAAAATTATTGAACATTGTGGTGCACTTGAGTAAGTGTTCTCTCATCTCTGTTGCTCCCTGTCTCTGTTCTCTGTTGCAGCAATGTTTTCGCTAGAGCTGTATAACGCCTTTTAAGGCAAATAGCAATGCACTGTTTATTTTTTAATTAAGTTAAATTATGTTCCCGTGTGTTAGTTCACATCATAGTATACAGCTCTAGCGAAAACATTGCTGCAACAAAGAACAGAGACAGGGAGCAACAGAGATGAGAGAACACTGCTGGTTGCAGAGCTTGACCGACCATCAGTGCGTACGTCAGTCGCGCTTGTCATATGTATGGAAATTCATAAAACCGTTCATAGGTAGATAAACCGTACGCACGCGTATTGTAATGCGTATTAGTGTCATATTCTTAGGCTGGTTGCAGAGCTTGACCGACCATCAGTGCCTGTGATCAGTGCGTAGGTACGTCAGTCGCGCTTGTCATATGTATGGAAATTCATAAAACCGTTCATAGTTAGACTGACCATACGCACGCGTATTGTTATGCGCATTAGTGTCATAGTCATACAATTGTTGATGCGTATTGTCAGGACCGACGGTACGCACTGACGGTCGGTCAAGCTCTGCAACCAGCCTTACTCAAGTGCACCACAATGTTCAATAATTTTTTATTTTTAAAACATTGCTTGTTTTTGCTATAAAAGCTGTTTATCGGACGTAATCAAAAAAGAATCAAAAGGAACAAATGGCGAACACGGACTTACTTTAGATATATAAATATTTTTTTAATAAGTTAGGTAGGCATTTGACCACAGTCCCACCCGGCCGTGACGCGGTCTATAGTGGTAAATCATGTGTAGGTACCTAGAAAATGCATGTTTGCCCTGTATAATATCTAAATACATATTTCAATAAATTAATTAAAAAATTGCATTAAAAATTGCCGGTTTTTATTTCCTCGGTTTATTTCTGTCATGATTTGACTTGGATTTGACACATGATTTTCTTATTTGCGGAGTGCCAACATTACGGATCTACAAGTCTAGATTTATTTGCCAAATTGTCATTTAGCAATTAAAATATTATTGACAAAAATAAATAAAGGCTTTTATTATATTAAATTCTGTGATAGTTTAGTACGAGGTTGTGAAGTGTTGAATAAGTGGACTTTTTTTTGGTGATAAACATAGAGAGAAACCATGGATGACCTGGGTAAGTCGTTTGTTATCACCATAACCTGTTTGGCGAAGTCTCAGCGAAATGACGTGTTTATGTCTGTTTATGTGATATATGCTGTTTATATTTTTATGATTAAAATACAATTCTATAATTTCAAACTCCATCTCCTACTTTCATAAACAATCGTGCTAATAACTTAAAATTTATTGTTTAAAATTTACATACATAGTTAGGTACTTGTTAAAAATTTGAAAAGTACTTTTTGTTCTTTACGCCCTTCATAGCGAAAATTTTCCATAAAGTATACATAAACTTAATGTATCAGAGTGCTACTTAATATTATGTAGTTGTTACTATTTTAAGAAACATTACAATTTTCCTTAATTGTTATTGCCTGAAACTTTGAAATATGATGCATGAGAAATGTATATATAAATAAGCTACAAAATTTTTATATCACTACACAGAATAAAACAAAGTTGCTTACCATTTCTGTCTGTCCCTATGTATGCTTAAAAGTTTATGTTAAGGATTTTGATGCCGATTTTGTAATAGATTGATAGTTTTAGGTTTAAGCATATAATTTGATACGATTTAGATGAAGCTGTCTAAGCCATGGGCGGAAAGTTAGAAAAAAAAAAAGAAAATGATTATCTCGTCAATTAATATTTATATATAAAAACTAATGTAACATATAATTAGTATAGTATTAAACTGCGGCTGAAAGCATACAGTGATAAGTACAAATATTGCACAACCCAACTTACATGCACCCTATATACACTTAGAAGAATATTATGTTATATGTAAAAATAGGAAACAATAATTGGTAAAAATATGTTTGAATATTTAGTTTTTTTTAAATGAGAAATTATATTTTCTTTTAAAAACAAGTCAGTATGGTCGAGCCAGCCCAATTTATGTTGCAGCATGCTCTACTTGCGCATTAAAAATATTTATTTTAAAACTAAGTAATTTACTTAAAAGACATCTATACATATAATAATTCTGTAGAAGGGTCAATTCTGTACATTGAAAATATTGAAAAAATAAATAGCAGGGGGTGTTACTGGATCGATACCAAACCCAAATATGTGATTAAAAAATTTTTTGTTTGTTTGTCTGTCTGTCTGTATGTGAAGACATCACGTGAAAACTACCAGTTCGATTTTGATGAAACTTGGTATAATTATACCTTATTATCCTAGGCGTAAAATAGGATACTTTTTATCCTGGAAAAATACGTAGAAAAAAATTAATCTTAATTTTTCAGTATTATCCATAGACGTTGTTCTGTAGAACCGCGAACACACGTTGCGTTAATATGCATATTATATAATAATTTATAGGCCTAGCCGTATTCGGGTCCAATAGATATTTATAAGATGTCATTGTCAGAGTTACTCAAAATGGAGAAATAAACCATCCACGCGAAAACCGACATCCGCGCGGACGGAGTCGCGGGTGGAAGCTAGTATAGAAATAAATTCTATACTAATATTTTAAAGCCAAAGAGTTTCTTTGTTTGAACGCACTAATCTATGGAACTACTGGTCCGATCAGAAAAACTATTTCGGTGTTAGATAGCCCATTTATCAAGGAAGGCTATATATGATAAAGCTAGGACCAATAAGAGCGGAGCACTTTGGGTAAAACCATGGGCACAGCTCTAGTATTTAATATTCCGTAACTAATTTTAATCAAGTTCTAATAACTAGCAGATTAATGTTCAAATTACCTTTATTAACCTGACCTCTTTGTTGACCTTAGGTGTGCAATATTGTATATTAAGATGCTAAACTACTTATATACTTAAAGTAAATAACATGAAGCGCTATAAGAATGATTAATGGCTGTTACGGACACTACCACACCTATAATAATAGTGATTGGGGAAAATTGACTTAAATTTTTGTGAATTCTTGTTATAAAACTATTTAACTAGTAGATTGAATATTTAAATGTTCTTTTATATTAAACTAATAAAATATAGGTTTAAAATTAATAGCAAATTCAAAAATTATTTTTGCTCTAAAGTTAAAAGATAAATCCAACATTTGTTTTCAGATACTCAAGAAATACAAACTTTCGTATTTTTCGATTTTAACAGTTAGATATATAACTTGTATATTGATATTTGTCTATCTGTGTGTGTCTCTGTCTAATGCATCGTTGCTCTCAAACCGATGGACCGATTTCGATTAGTTTTTGCATTCGAAAAATCGGTTTCCTTGCGAGTGCTCTTTGCTATGTTTGATTAATGCATATTGATCGAACAGACTATCGGGTCTTTGCCAAAATAATGTAAGCCATTTTTGGCGTATAATTGCTCGATTGTGACTTCATGCGTATAATGTAGGCCTAGAGATTTAAATTTAATTTACGTGTGAGGGAGAAAAATAAATAATCCGGATGAAATAAAACGGACATGTGACACATTCTTTGGAGGTGAAAAGTACTTCTTGTGGAAAATTAACTACGAAAACTTGTTACGTAAATAACTACGAATAGGTAATTAATGATATTCAAATACATATTTTAAGAGTTGAATTATACTAAAACAAAAACGGATCAAAAAATATAGATGAAAAAAGGATGTGAATACATAAGTACCACCCACGCCTTCTTGGTCAAACGAAATTACTATGGAATGAAAATTTTTACTTCGGTAAAAAGTAGCCTATTAATTATTATAACCTCCGATTTTAACAGACCAGACCTAAATATCATATCATAAAAGTACATCTTTGCGACGTGATTGAAACACTTTCGCATTAAGTAGGTACCATATACATAGTAGCAAGGAAAACAATTAGGGTTAGTGATGTTCCATGAAAACCTCTCAGCATTAAAGTAATTACATTACTGCATTGTAGGAGACGTGGTTGCATCGTCCACTTTTAATTAGCTTTATTATCTATCGTTAAGGTTCGTTTAACATGAATTATTTGGGACACACCTTGTGTTGCATTTAAACCCTGTCCTAGTTATTAGACACGATAGGACAATTTTAAAGCTTATCATCTATACATATAATAAATCTGTAGAAGGGTCAATTCTGTACATTGAAAATATTAAAAAAATAAATAGCAGGGGGTGTTACTGGATCGATACCAAACCCAAATATGTGATTAAAAAAATTTTTGTCTGTCTGTCTGTCTGTCTGTCTGTCTGTCTGTATGTGAAGACATCACGTGAAAACTACCGGTTCGATTTCGATGAAACTTGGTATAATTATACCTTATTATCCTGGGCGTAAAATAGGATACTTTTTATCCTGGAAAAATACGTAGAAAAAAAAATAATCTTAATTTTTCAGTTTTATCCATAGACGTTGTTCCGTAGAACCGCGAACACACATTGCGTATTATTATAGGCCAATAGATATTTATAAGATATCATTTTCAGAATTACTCAAAATGGAGAAAATATAAACCATCCACGCGAAGACCGACATCCGCGCGGACGGAGTCGCGGGCGGAAGCTAGTTCTAATTAAATGGATAGGTATATATTATTTGATAGGTACCACCGTACCGACATCTGAATTTCTTAAATCGAATATTTATTAAAAGAAAAGAAAAAAGGCAGAACTAATAGAAAATTTTAAACCATGAAAAACTTAGAAATATGAAAGGTGCATAAAAGTGGCACATAATACCTTCTCGATAAATTATTTCTCTCCTTGTTGTGGAATACAATTTCTAGCGATCCAGTGAAAACATTGTAAAAAATACTCCCAAATGGAGTTTTCATTAGTATCGTCACCCCTAGAAGGCGATTATGCCATTAGCGCCACCGTGTTATGTCTATTATCCACGTTACGACTCGTCAAGGGTAATTTTTCGATGAGGTGCGTTCCTCAGTCCCCAGTCAGTCGGTCGCGTACTTGGGTTACTATCGTACAGTTCCTATATTTGGTCAAAATTTGACGCTCCAGTATATCCTATACGTTGTGATGTAGTGAACGTGGAATATTTCAAAGTTATTGTTAATAATTTTTTTATTCTTTATCGTCAGTGCCACACTAGGAATTATATCGTAGTATTTATTATTATACTTTGTCATTATACTGGCAACGTTTAATACAAAACATTCGCTATGCAGCACATACTATATAACATAAATTGTAATTTAATGCAAATTGAAAGTAAACGAAACATTCATAAAGGGTACGAACGGTACATTCGCGGTACGATCAGAAAAAAAAACATATCACACTGATTTTTAGCGTTGGCACAGATTCAATGTTTACTATTCAAGTCTAGACTCAAGACGATATCTGGGGGCACGGTAGTGCCCCCGCCAAGACGACGAGCCAAGCGAACAAGCGAAGCGCACGGGCACTACCTACCTTTTCTCGAAGCGCTTCGACGTTTTTTTGAACCCTCATAACTTGGGTTTGGATTATGCTAGATCAACAAAATTTTCGGGATATATTGTAAATAGCGGACTTATTGAACATATTAAGTTTTAATTACATTAGCTTTAATACTTCAGATTTTATTTATATCTAAAAAACGCTAATTTCGTCACTGACTCACTGATGATCATCAAAATTCTTAAGGTATTTCCTAATGCCCTAGAAAGCTGAAATTTTGTATGTAAGCTAGTATTAGCCCACAAACAACAAAAAAATTATAAAACTTGTAACTTTCATCCCCCAACCCCTTAAACTAGGGGATGGGAGTTTGTATGAGACCTCTAATTTTAAATAAAATTTTGATGACGCTAGAGGTCTAATCTAATAATCTAAAACTTGGTTCCCCTAGATATATATATGTATAGGTACTCCTTGTTAAAAAAAAATTAAAACTTTAATCGACATATAAAATGTTGTTACAAACAACTTACAAAAAGAAATGAAATCCCACCAAAAACATTTACATGTAAAATGTTGCCAAGACGAACCCATATGACTCGCACTGTCAAAAAGTTATCAGATCTCATGTAGAGCCAAGCTTCTAACACTACACGCCCTAACTCTACAAGGCCTAACTTCACAAACTCTTCACCTTAGTCAAAATATGTGGCTTGGCCATTTCGCTACATTCACATCGGCGTAAGGTGAAAAATTAATTCACTGTTCATTACTTTTGTGTTATACAATAGTTCTTGTAGTAACGAACGGCCAAGCCATATATTTTGACTAAGGTGAAGAGTTTGTGAAGTTAGGCCTTGTAGAGTTAGGGCGTGTAGTGTTAGAAGCTTGGCTCTACATGAGATCTGATAACTTTTTGACAGTGCGAGTCATATGGGTTCGTCTTGGCAACATTTTACATGTAAATGTTTTTGGTGGGATTGTATGTTCTGTAAATTGATCAGCAAAGTGGCGTGTATGCCAATATGAGATCACTCGCGGAATTTATTATCATACAATTATGATACCACGTGGGGACTATCTATACACGGTGTAATTAAAGGCGCTATAAAGGAAAATCCAGGTCAAGTCGACAGCCTTGTGAGATTACTAGATTATAACGTGTATCTGTGCTCTTAAATTGGCATAGTTATTATAGCTAATCTATGTTGAACTAAATGTAGAAAGGAATGCAATCTTGCATGCCTTCCCTTTAACACGGCAATTTAATTAATCAATTGAGATATTCAATAAGTTTAAAACAGCAAACATCTGTGGGCTGCTGTTATGTTTATTCTGGTTATTCAATATTACATAGCACGTTCTCACGTTACGATTTATCTACGGCAATGAGCATACAGTCCACAGTTAACTGCGGTGATGACTACTTTTCAAAGGTATATTTGCACGTGCTACATAGACCTGTTGGTTATATAAGTGGGTTGTGCTAGCGCCGGGTTTGAGACTAGAACAAATATTGACTTCCTTATTAGAGCCCTCGCTAACATCAGGAACAATGGTTTGCCTCTAAAGCGGATAGATCGTAAAGTGCTAATTGCATTCATAAGTCAGTTTTCTAGAACGTTCCACAGATCTCGAAGATTGTTAAATCACATACGTTCTTCGTATTACTTTCGTAAATCATAAATATCCCTTAAGCTTTACGTTTGATGGTATTAAGTATCATGAGATTATTTGTTCGAAGTCTTGGAAGCAGTCAATCACGCATTCCCTAGCGATAAATTCTAATTTAGCTTCTCGTTCCTGTCACATCTTAAAGTTTCCCAACGTTGAGGGCATATTTAGCGCGTGTGACATTTCGTCTGTCTTATTACAATCCTTAACCTAAATTAAGACGACACACTCTCTCTGTACTAAGAAGCTTAACTAATTAATGATTGTTGTTTTCACTTGCGGGCAAATCTTTAAGTTTATTGCCTAGTACAGGCAGTAAACTTAGTCTAGTCACGTAAGTGAAATTTGAATGGATGTTTCATGTGCGAGTACTATTTGTCGTTCTTCGACTCGAAGACGTTTGGATATAATTTTATGACCAGCCTGTTAGTATTTGCCACCGAATTTCGGCGCATCCGGTGTTACATACGCAAGAGTCGCCACATTTCCGTTCGTTACTCTCACTTGATCACTTCACGGTTTTACGACGTTCATTAAGAAGAAAGCTTGAATGTTTTGATCTACGATCCACATCAATGCCCCATCGTAAATGTTGTTAATTACGTCCTAGCGTCATATTAATGTTATTTTAATTAGCTACGTATAGCTACATTGATTTTTGTCATAAATTAAATGGGCGTGACACACACATTTATGAGATAATTCCTGATCTAAAACGGTGATATAACAAAGCGCTCGATCATTATTTGTTAAGTAGTATCATATGTTATTCATTGCTTGAATGACTACCGTGTAACTTATATCTGATCCAGCCGGCGTGGCTGAAGTGGCGTGCGCTCGCGCCGGCAAACTCATTCAACGATGTATGATGTTTTAGTTGTGACTGGGACGCGTTGACGAATACTCTACTCGCACGAGCAACGCGACCTCGTCCTTTTGACATTGTCTTATCACTTATCAGCGCTTATCTACGATCAATGAAACGGACCTCGATGTAGAGATATGACCATTCGTTTTGGCAATTACATTCAGTGAATTCATATTCGATGCACATGTTGTACCAAACATGTTATCAGCTGATCCTAATTGATAATTAATTGTCGTGCGTATCGTGATACTTGGATGCTGTTTATCATATTGGTGTAGGTTGTGATTATGGCGCGTTAACCGTAGTGTCGTACAAGTGGGTGGCATAATTTTCAAAAACGGTTTCTCGATTGGCCGAAGATGGATAGGACAATGTACGGCAAGGTGCTGCCAGGCACTTATTATCCATTCCGCTGCGCTATGAAGGAGAACGGAATATCGCCGGGCTGTGAGTAACTATTATTTATTTAATAACTTTAAATCGATTGATTAAATATTTGTGTAGTTGTTTGTTTACTATCGAGTGCATCACAGCTGTACGTGTTTTCGTTACAAATGATCGCATTCACTCGGGGTTTCGTATATCCATCCGGTGTATTTATTTTTATAAGGTGTGCCGGTGCACTGTATCCACTGACTATCCATTGAATGATGGTTACGGTTAGTCTATTTACTTTTGTGATGTCGGAATAGATTGTGGCGTTCTCTTTTGTGAACCTCGTGAACGTTGCCAACTCTTTTAATTTTAGATGTTTTAACTTGTACGTTGAGTCGTTTTGTAATACATATTTATTTGTCATGTGATGTTTTTTATTTAAATAGATTTTAATTACGCATTCTATGAATAGAAGTATAATTCTAATCGTAGACTTACATATTTAAATTCAATTGATAACATCGTAAAAACTTCAGATTATGTTAAGTTACCTATAATTGAATTGGAAAAAAACATGTTACCTACCTACCTATTAACTAAATAAAAATAATTCAAAACTAAATGAAATATGTATTACGATCAGAGACATGATAAGGATTACGTCAATAGCTCATTGTTTTCGTGCTGTATTTAATTGTGTAGCATAGGATAACAGATTAATAGGTACGTACAACATCTGTTAAATTGGCTCCATCCGTGTGTGCAACGTGTGCCCTTAATTATAATGAATATAACCCTTAAAATTGACAGTATCACTTACATTAAGTGTCACCGTGAAACCCCAAAAAAGGGGACAAGAAAATTTCCAGTATGTAATCATTTCATTGGAAATTTTAGATATATGTACGTACTTATTGTGTCTTTTTTATTGACCTAGTGAAGATAAAAGATATTGCTAAATCTAAATCTGTCCTAATTGGCAGTAATTAATGATAACACGGGCCTTTCTAGATTGAAAGAAATGCGCTGTTTCCCACAGATTGTTTTAGACTTTTAGGCCGCGTTAATTTGGCGCCATTAGAGCAAGCTAACCGCGATTTCTTTCTTTGCTCGTATTACGGTGACTATTCCGGGAAGGTCTCGTGGGTGGAATGGTTTTATTTTTCTGTTACCTTCGCGTTTTATTTACGGCCTTTTATATGTCTATGGGGCTTTATATTTGTATTTTACTATTTTATGGGCTATATAGTATATTTATTTAGCATCTGTTTATGTGCGTCTTGTCTTGTTTTAAGAATAATGCCCCATACCTACCCCACTACGGGAGACGGTGTTTATGTATGTCTCTCGTGCTATGTTTATAAATTCATTCCTGCAATTTACAGAAAGTAGCCAATCAAAAGCAGGTGTGTAAATTGAAAAATCTAGCTTATCGATAGTCAGATCTAAAATAAATCTTACGGTAGATCGTAAATCTTCAAAGCGTCAGTAAATATACATAGTAAATTATTTCAAACTATGAGATAAGCTGGTTTGATCGTGTTTATCTTCAGGCATTGATTAACTGAGGCAGTAGCCAAGAATTCACTTATAATGGTTAGTTTAGTTTTTAAAAGCCGTTTTGTGTCTTTGATATTACTGACTTTGATAGTCCAATTTTTTTCACAATTGCATCTAATTTCTACAGAAATTCCTTCCTATATCGTTGTAATGTTCGCAAGAGGTAATATTTTTTTCTTCAATAATGGGATCTAAGAAATTTTAGGAACTTCGATTTCCGATCTGATATTCCTCCGGTACTGAGTCTTACTCCTACGAAATGCAATGTTTATCCTGAACTAATTTCTTCTCCAAATGAGTCTACATTTTACGTTTCATCACTGCAATGTCAAAGTGGAATCTTATTAAGGCATAAACAAGTGATTTTTTATAAATCACAATAAATTACTTACATCTGTTACTTGCGAGGTTACCGCAAACAAATATGAGTCAATGTCAATTCAAGGATGGCCACCATATGTTATGATTCTGTGGTTTTGTCTCTGTAACGCTTCTAGGAACATTCGGTTACTTTGTAAAAGGTGTGTAAATCCTATATCTGATTCATTACTGAGAAGAATAATTTCGAAGTAAGGTTTAAAATATATCCTTGATTATTGAACCATAGGCGTGAAGCTTCTTTCGAAATACAACATAATGTAATGTTATTTTTAACGACTGCGCCAAATATTTTAATCTGTAATCTATATGTATATTATATTATTTTAATTTGTATACGAGTTTGGCACGCTCTGTTACGTAAATTATGGCTATGGTTATCAGCTTTGTGGTGTCGCGTCGTTATATTTTCCTTCATTAACTATATGAGTGTGAAATTGGTATCATAATGACGGCTTTTTGATGCTAAATTATGTTATTCTTTTTTCTGTATACGGGTAAATCATTCTAAAATTTCATTAGAAAGAAAGTTCTAAACTTGTATGTTCGTAATTTTTCACTCTGGTTGTGGCGTGTGTGCTGGGTTGTTGAGTTTTCATTTCGAATTAATATTGTATTCTTTCTTTTATATTCTATTAGGCAATAATTAGGCATAAATATACGAGCTAACAACAAAACGCTCACACACTGTATTATGTAATCTAGTGGAATTCGTGTTTTGTCGTTTTAGAATTCATAGCACATAAATAGTACATATAGAGAGATGTTGGCAGAACGTGATACGGTAAAAAAATTAACTGCGTTAAAAACAACCGACTTCAAAAACGGAAAAGTAAAAAATAAAAAAGATTTGATATTATTAATTACTACATATTATTTAGATGTGCTATTTATTAAATAGGTTTGATGTCGGTGCACGGGCTTAATACTAAGTGCTAAAACCGACTTCAAACCTATTTAATAAATAGCACATCTAAATAATATGTAGTAATTAATAATATCAAATCTTTTTTATTTTTTACTTTTCCGTTTTTGAAGTCGGTTGTTTTTAACGCAGTTAATTTTATTTAATACTTTTTAGTGTAATTTTCAACACGAATCAAACGAGCCCAAACTCGATAAAGTTGAGTCAATATATTACTGAGTTCCTATGGCCACCTTCCGATTCCATCATCAAATCAGCTCTATGTCATGATAATGTTTCATCGCTATCCAATTTACACACTTATACAAAATTTCAGCTCAATCGGTTACCGGGAAGTGAATCAAAGTTACTTGCTACATTCCAATTAAGTCATCGAGTACAGACAAAAATGCTCATAAAATAAAAACTACTGGGCCTAGCTGAATAAAATTTTTATGGGACCAATTCGACACCATCCTGCATCGAACAAAAAAAGAATCACGTAAATCGGTTCAGAAACCTCGGAGTAATCGGTGTACATACATAAAAAAAAAAAAAAAAAAATCCTCCTCCTTTTTTTTGAAGTCGGTTAATTAACAATATTTCGTAAAGGGAAACCAGTTCCCATTGAACTGTGACGAGAATAAACTTGACTCAATTTCATTACGAGCTGACCTTTGCGAGGTCGGCTGATATATGTGCTGTTGTAGTAGCTGTGCATAAAATATTACGAATATACGAATTAATAATGTCATTTTAATGGTATTTTTTATTTTTTTCATACACAAGGCTGTCGTTGGGATTGTATAATCCATAGTGTATTATAGAGTAAAGAGGAATTTGGCATTTAAATATAGCTTCTTAGTATATTTTCTGTTTGTGTAGATTTACATGTTAAGCAGTTAAAAGCAAAAATATTTTATTATGTAGGCATACTATAAATTTCCAATTCAATGTCCGAATTTATCGGCTCTTTTATTAATTTAAAAATAATAATTAAATGTGAAATGAGTTCACGGTCAATGTCTGTGTTAATTTATTGTTATGTAAGAACAGCGTGAATTATAAGAACATAAGACTATTGTCTCAAACTAATATACAAATCAATCAATCAATCGATCATCATCGGCCCATGAAATCAAAAGTTATTTATAGAAAGGTCTTATTGGGATTTGGGGATCGAACCTAGGTTTAATTAATAGTTTATTTTTATATCCACTAATTTAAGGTTAGTCTAAATTTAAATTTCCAGGTTTAAATTAGGTTTTAATTTAAATTTCCAGTTAGTGGACGAGTAGTTAATGAATGGATATCGAAACATAAAAACATCATTCTTATTTATTTAACATTATTATCACAGAGCTATTATTTTAGTTGACATCATTCATAGAACCATAACATCGTGTCTTTGAATTAATTATAATTATTATATTCATGCTAATACTGTATTTAAATGCGATTACATGCTGCAATGCATTATATATGTACTTAGAGTTTTTAGGATTCTTGTGTGTAAGATAAGAATCGAGGAGGTTATATGTATATCACTATATAGAATAAAAAAGAGGCAACGGACTACGCAACGGATTTTGATGCGGTTTTTTTTTAAATAGATAGAGTGATTCTCAAAGAAGGTTTTAGTATGTACATATATAATTTATAAGATTTCGACAAAGCGGGCGAAGCTGCGGGCGAAAAGCTAGTCACAAATCACAATATAAGTAGAAGATTACATTATACATATTATTGTCTATGTATATTAATCTAAGAGTACTTCGGTGATGTTCAGGTAGGAAGTAAGTACATAATTATGTAGGAGAACCAATTTAAAAACAATCTAATACTTACTAGTGTATTTATTGTGTGGGTTTATATATGTATTTCTTTAAATGTGTGTATTGAATAACTAGGTTCGAAGGTTTAAATAGCTCATAGAGACTTACATATCGATCATTAATTATTATTAGTGTACCTACATCTAATTCATAACTTCTCTTACGCACACGGCACATCATTCATTCCTTAATGAATGCACATGTCTTGTATACCAAATTAGTATCACAATGGATGTGTATCACCGGAGACTCAGTCACCGGTTCGGAAGGTTATACGTGGTTATACCCTATATGGTGTCCCTATAGTGTAGGTTATGTAATTATATCGTGATTTATGTCACCTTGCAGTGTGCAGCGAGGGTAACGAGTGCTGAGTGCATGGCTGCACGGTAATTGGCTCGTGTTTCAATGAATAACCAAAATAGTAAGGTTGGGAAGTTGGTTTGGTTAATTCGGTGAATACCCATGAAGTTGGATTGTCTGGAAATGGTTTCCCTTTTTCAAAAGACTATAAAAGTTAGTTTACGATGCTCGAAACAAATTACAATTGATGGATTGAAAGGAAGTCAGGTCTACTTCCATTAACTTTAAAAATGTGTACCGACATAGACCATTTAAAATATATAATTAAAATTACCTAACTACTCAGTAGTAATGGAAAAAAATATTACAAGTAGAATCGCCTATCAGATGACCTAACTTAATTAAAGCTTTTCCTTGTTCGTTTACTGTTTACAAATCAATTACACCTAGGGATGTCACCAACCGGACGTGTCCCTAACTGAATTAGATGTGGCGGTACAACGCCTGAAAAGGAAATCTACCGCCCCGGGGCCCGATGGCGTGCATGGAAGAGTGTGGTCACTCGCCCTCTCACAAGGATTGGCCCAACGATTCTGCGAACTACTGACAGAATGTTTTAAGAACGGAAGGTTCCCAGAACGATGGAAGGTGGGTCGACTTGTTCTACTAAAAAAGAGCGGCAAACCGGCCGATTCACCATCAGCCTATAGGCCAATTGTTCTGTTAGACGAAGCTGGCAAGCTCTTTGAGCGTATCATTTCCAGCCGTATCCAAAACCATCTGGCGCAAACAGGACCGGACCTTGATGAAGCCCAATATGGCTTTAGGCGTAGGCGGAGTACAGTAGACGCCATAGCCCGCCTGCGAGATATAAGTGAAGAGTGTGTTCCCCAGGGTGGGGTTGCATTGGCAGTATCTTTGGATATCTCCAATGCGTTTAACACCTTGCCCTGGGTCAAAATCCTGGACGGTCTTGCTCAACATCATCTACCGCTCTATCTCCGACGCATCATCCGTTCATATCTTGGTGGACGCAAAATTATCTTTCCCGGGCAACACGGCTGGGGTAGTCATAGGGTTGCATGCGGTGTTCCGCAGGGTTCTGTTTTGGGGCCTCTTCTGTGGAACATCGGATACAACCACGTCCTTCGAGGAGTGCTGCCGCAAGGCGTTAGCGCCATCTGTTACGCCGATGATACTCTAGTCGTGTCTACTGGCCGAGACTATAGGGAGGCGCGACTACGAGCTACGGCTGGGGTGGCACAGGTGGTCGCCAAAATCAAAAGTCTAGGGCTAAAAGTAGCACTCGAGAAATCGGAGGCTATATGGTTTCACGGTCATCGGAGGGCTCCACCAAACGGGGAAGATATTGTGGTGAGTGGGGTGCCCATCCGGATTGGGTCCAGGCTGAAATACCTCGGTGTGGTACTCGATCCGCGATGGACATTCCAAGCTCACTTTTCGGCACTGGCTACAAAGCTCAGCACCACGGCAGCGGCTCTCTGCCGCATTATGCCGAATATTGCAGGGCCGAGCGGAGCATGTCGCCGACTCTTTGCTGGAGTTGTGCGCTCACAGGCGCTGTACGGGTGCCCGGTATGGGCGGACAAGCTTTTAACGCGCAATACCATCGTGCTGAGGCGGTCGCAGCGAGTGATAGCCATAAGGGTTGCAAGGGCGTATCGCACTGTTTCGTATGATGCGGTGTGTGTTATAGCCGGTACTGCACCCTGGCACCTCGAAGCGGCCGCCCTGGCGGATGTTTACTGGCGTAGAGCGGAAGCAAGAGGGAGGGGCTTAGAGCTGACCTCCGAAACGCTCGATGCCTGGAAGCAGGAAGCTCGAGACGCGGTGTTCCGAGAATGGAGTCGGGAACTCAACTCATCGTGTGTGGGGGCCTGGACTCTCAGCGCGATAAGCCCGGTGCTAAGAGAGTGGGTAGAGAGAGGGTGGGGGGCACTCAGCTACCGACTTGTGCAGATCCTGTCGGGGCATGGATGCTTCGGCAGCTACCTCCATAGGATTGGACGCGAACCGGCCCCCTCTTGCCACCACTGCAGCAGCCAACTAGACACGGCCCTACATACGTTGGTCGAGTGTCCAGCTTGGACATCCGAAAGAAGGCCTCTCGAGGGCTTGCTGGGAGCGAACAACGAGCTAACCCTGCATGACCTTGTGAAGATGATGGTCGCCGATGACGCGAAATGGGGTATGGTCGCAGCCTTTTGCGAAACCATAATGAAGGCGAAAGAAGATGCAGAGAGGGCCCGGGAAAATGACCCAGCGGCGGATCCTCTGCGTCGACGTAGACCTGGTAGACGTAGGCGTCAGTATGTCCAACGTCTGCCCTGAAACAAGAGCTAACAACTAAGCACAGGGGGAGGTTTACGTAGAGACGAGCATACTACAGATATGCTCGCTGCAAGTAAACCGGCCCCCCCTGCGACAGAGGGTGGATAGCCCGGCAATAGGGCGGCATTATCATTATGCGATACCGTCGCCTATTGCCAAACTAGGGGCTTGGGCGAGTCGCCCAGTTGCGACACTCACCACGTAGGCGGCGGGGGTACAAGGCCTGGCTGTTAACCCCTGTCGCCGAAGATGAACGGTGGCCACCGTTGGGTTTTAGTGGGTATGGCTTCATGCGAGTCCCACATACCCCCTCGTGCAGTAAAACTGTAGAGGGGGATGCGTAAATGCATTTCCCAACGTTAAAAAAAAAAAAAAAAAAAAAAAAAAAAGGGATGTCACCAAAAATATCAAAAAATTTATAACTTGACATGACCTCGTGTGTGGGCATCTTAAAAATTTCTCACGATAGCCAAATATGTATTAAAAACCATTTAGTGATATTAATTGTAAAATAATAATGTATAAAGTAATAAAAATAGTTTTTTAATAGGATTTACTGCGTCACAATGGAACATTAAACACGAAAAGGCTTTCTCGTTTGTTGTGAATTGTGACAAGTTTGAAGGTAGCCTCGCCCGTATCTCGTATGAAATTAATAATATACAGGGTTGGCACTCACTTGGCACTAATCACTTCATAATAAAAAAAAAATATATTACAGTAATTACTTGATAAAATCACGAATCAAATTATTTATTTTTAATCACTCCTAATAACCAGGTATCGGTATTTAATATTTTTAAATATTAAATACATTTATTTTAATTGACGCACATACGCACGCGTCCATGTCAAATCTTGAAAAACTACATGATTTTCTTTCATAAATTAGCTTACATTCAGTAACTCGATTTTTTAAATCATTATTTTCTAAGGATATTTTAGATATTTGCCAACCCTAAAGACAATTACTAATGTGGCATATAAATCTTGAATATATTTCGCCTACACAATACATTCAGGTAGTCTTTGATCTTCTAGCGGCTATTGTCGCTTGACGTGCCTATAAATATTATGAGACTATAATTTGCTAAATGCGAGGATAAAATAGATATTGTAAAATATATTATGTAGGTAGTTATTAGATATATGTATGTTGAATGTCTGGGCGCTAATGGGATAGTGATACAAATGTACTAGGTTTGATGTAAGTAGATAAAAGAAAATGTGAAGTCGGGATTGCTAGTATTGAAATTTTTTAAATCCCAGTTTAAGGTTTAAAATTTGAAATTTAATAACATTACAATAATATCCATTAATGTTGTTGCAAATTGTATACCCATAAGAATGCGTCCTACAAAAAACTGTTCAACGTGGCTATAGAAGTTTTCATTTTATTAAATCAAACAATTGATATGCTGTCTGTACTTGTACACGCTGAAAAAGTACTCAACATTGCAAAGCAGTAATCCTATTTGAAAATAAACATTCACGGAACTTATTAACGGATTAAAATAGAAATCATTATAAGTGCTACTGTATCTTTTTCTGAAAATACTTCATTTTCTCAACAAATCGGTGAATGGCCTCATTAAAGCACTGGCCCATGCCAACCACTGTATCATTTTCTTTTATTTCTGTCTCGGACATTATTAGTTCTTAAAAGCCCACTCTGTCATTTTTCAACACTATACGACTATTTTTAAATAATCATGCAGGATGTAAATGGCTAAATGGTTTGTAAGTATTATGTATAATAAACCTAACTTCTTGTACTTCGTTATAAATGCTATTAAACTTCGTATAGCTTATCCACGCCAATTCGTCTGCGGGGATTTTGGATTATTTTTTATTTTTTTTTCCATTGAAGCTCCGCTCCCATTGGTCGTATTACGTGATGTGACGTACCTAATGTAAAGCCTTCCTCGACAATTAAAAAAAATGTCTTCCGAGGAGCGACAAAATTTAAACAATATTTCCATCAACTTTCTCACCCAACTTTTAACATCACCCTTAGGGCTAGCGCGCAAGAGCAACTTTTGTCTCCGCAACTATTTTGTCTCTCCTATCAACTCTATGGGCTAGTAAGAAAGTGCGCGCATGTAGCGACGCAACTCCCCATAGAGTTGATGGGAGAGACAAAATAGTTGCGGAGACAAAAGTTGCCCTTGCGCGCTAGCTCATAATCGACAGTGTTTCCTCGTATTCGTGGTAAAAATTTACGATGAATACGATGAGGCTTTATAATACTTCAAACTTCAGCGCCATCTTATAAACCTTTCACAGACTAAAATTGACAGCGCGGCACGTTTCCACATCACGGAACAGCTGCTCCGTGTTCCACATACGTTCTTAGTGTAATACTTTTCGACCAGATGGCGCTGTACTCAAACATTAAATTTTTTAACAACCTTATAAATTTTTCCAATACCGCAGTATTTATATACATATGAATGGAGGTTTTTGTATATGTTTACATGCAATAAAGTATAGCTAATTAGAAACCGCATAAACGGATCGATATCAGACGCATCCCGCGATGTCAAAAGTGCATTGACCAGTGCAGTGCAAGGTGGAAAAACTGGGAAAATTTGTGCACCTATGCCTAAGGGCCAAGTATTTACTCTTTGTAATGGTTCTCGGTGTACCATTTACCAGAAAAACAGGTGAACCATGCATCTATTTTTCTACCTTATCCTATGGAAAGAAGTTTTACCTGTCTGTCTGTTTAGTCTTATTGAAAGAAAAAAATTAATATCGTATTAATAGTCTCATAAGTGGATGAAAATATTGAACATTGACCGTCAGTTTTAGTATGGCAATAAACAAAACATGCGGTGTGTGGATTCATAGTGATCCTAAATAGTCTGGAACGTACGTTCAGTGTTATAACAGTTTTCAAGAGGAATGTTCGATTGAAATAGTCCAGATTAATAATTTTAATGTTGCAGTCGGAGAAAATGGCAGGTAGGAATTTTCATTTATGGTTAGGTTTTGGAAATCTTTTTTTATATGCAATGACATTTTAAACGCAAGTGGATACTAAACCAGACGTTTTATGTAAAGAAAAAAATAAGAGAAGTCAAGGTATAAAAAAGCGTTCTAAGTGAAGAATATTCCAATTACGGTGCATTTAGACCAAACGAACATAGAGCTAGAGCTAGAGCAAGAACATTCTTTCGTGATCTTTTAGTGTAAGCGAAAACTTGTATTCAGTGTTGTTCAGTATTAGAACATTGCATAGAATCTTTTGGAACGGACTAAGAATGCTCTACGCCAGAATTCGACATAGTGGGGTTAGAACGAGCATTCGCTCGTTTTGTCTAAATACACCGTAAGAGATTAAAAATTTATTAAAGTGTACAAAAACTAATACAAAAACTATTATAGCTAAAACTCAAAGTAAACCTCAGTAAACAAACCAAAATCGGATGGTATCAAACTATAGATCCATGATTAATGTTGCTAACATCTATCAAGGTGAGAGGAAATTAGCAGCAATTAATAATTGTTATTAGTGTTGTTATTTTCTGAAATGCATGTATCGATATTTTTACGAAATTATTTTTCGGATTAATAAAATGGCAATGTTTTTTATTATAAACTAGCGGTCCGCCCCGGCTTCGCCCCTGGTACATGTTTACGTTTTCTCTACATAAGAACCATCCTCGTACTTCAAGGAATATAATAAAAAAAGAATTATCGAAATCGGTTCAGCCGTTCTCGAGTTATGGAATTACAACGAAAAGTGGCATTGATTTTTATATATATATGATGATATAAGAAGAAGATAATTAAATATCTTTCACTTAGAGATTTTTGTGAAGACTTGTAATTAATAAAACTAATTAACCAATTTCACACAAACATATTAAATCTATTTACATAATTATATTAAACCGTTTTTGAAACTTTTTTAAATGAAGAACATACATATTACATACATTCAATAGGCCTACGTGTGGTGTTTATTATTTACTATGCTGTATTTTTAATTTAAAATTAACTACTTTTATACAAAAATAATAATACTAAATATCAAATGAAGCACAGAATAAAATATTAAAGAATATAAAAAAAAAGACGTGTGGCACTCGGGGACTGCCGCGGTAAAGCTATTGCATAGTATGTGTTCAAGCCACACCTCCGCCCGTCCCCGTGGGGAGCGTGAGGTTTTTTCGTTACGGAATTTCTGGATTCGGTCCCCGCGCTCGAGGCCCGCGATAGATGCTATGCAATAGCTTAATAAAAATCAATCTCTATATAAATTTATAAATATAAATTTATATATATCAAAATTCCGTATTATAGAGAAAAATAATACAGGTTTTTAAACGTTTTTGGTGACGTTGATATCTTAATGCGTAAGTTTTATTGTTGTATGCTTTTACCCTTTCCCTGAAAAGATAATTTTAAATTGGTTTTAACAATAACGTTCATTAATTTTATGCGCGTCTCTGCTCTACAAGTTTATAGTGCTTTTTAATGATGATGATACTTTATATAAAGGTGATTGTCTGTTAGTTTATTTGTAATTGTAACATTTTATAGCGTTTTAACTGACCTATTAAAACATGTCCATATAAATAATTTTTATTTTCTCACACTTATGGAAAAAATACAGGACTTTATACCGAATTCTTTCGTTCAATCTTAAGAAAGCACTAAGCATGCGTAATTTCAAACATATTAGTAATTAAGAATAGATTACATCCTGTACTATGCTTTAAGCTTAGAGTACATTTATCTAGCTTCTTTTGATCTGATTTATATCTCCATATATGTTTTGTGATAGGTCATTGTTCATAATGATGATGGCGGCAATATTTATGTTCAAACGCGAAGCTTACCAAAAATGGAGTCGCCCACGGTTTTAGTCTTCGTATCTATTAATTACATTTTGTCGTTACCCGCCAATCACTGTGTTAACCTTGTTTTAATTGAATGCTATAATTAGTACACCATATTACCTACCTACGCTTTTCCGATTTTTGGGACACTAAATATGTTAGGAAGAAATGGACCTATACCTTTATATTATTCTATGCAGAGTTCCACTTCCATATTTATTTATTTATTTATTTATTTATCAATTTAATATACCACACCAAGTAATATTTAAAATTATACAAAGGTACATCAAAAGGTAGGTACATAAGGCGGCCTTATCGCTTACTAGCGATCTCTTCCAGACTGCCCAAGGTAAGAGATAAAGAAGAATCGTACATGTTACGCGGGTGGCTGATATAATAAATAAAATAATAATATAGATTATAGAAGATAGAATACATAAAATATATAAATTAATAATAGGAAAGGATAAAATACATAATATTAAGTAGAAGGATATGCTAAATTGGAGAGGTGCTTATATAAAAGAGTTTTAAAAGATTTTATAGAGGAAGCTCGTCTAACGTCCACAGGCAGAGAATTCCACAGTCTGATAGCGGTTACAACAAATATTGTGAAATTATCTAAAATATCCCTAACATTGCAAAATATTTCAAATATTATTTTTAATGGCGTCAAAATATTCAGGAGTTCATTAACATATCTATGGAAAAGTGACATCAAGCCGATTTTTATTTTTTTTTTAATTGTTCATAAATCATAACTCATAATATAGTTACTTGATTGCTCTTGAGTCTTGAGATATCGATCAAGCAATTATATTATTTAAAATGATCATGTGCGGTCACAATGGACTCGCGTTTGAATTCCACAGAGTATATAATTACGAATGTCGTATGCTATTTAATAGGTACCATTTGTCTTAACGCTCTGTTGGCCAGGGAGCGGCAGTGACCACGATTCGCTACGCTTTAGTTTTCGTCATTGTCATTTGAGGCCTTTGTTTCGCGTTTTGGATAAGCCCTTTATAATCTCTTATGGAAAATAAGCCTTTATGAGCAATGTAGAGTTGTGCATCATAAAGAAATTTACACTTATGGTAGGTAATTCTTTATTTATACACTTTTCAATGTTATACAGTAAGGACCGGTTGCGATGTGTGTGATCGTTAAAATAATGATAATGCTTTACTGTTTCTTTCATCAGTGTATAGATTTTTTCCCATTGCCAATAGGAAACGAAACGGTATCAACACAGGCACCGGCCGCGTCCCGTATTGCCATTCCCGGCCTTCGCAGAACTGCTCCGAGATCCGCTAGTCCATGACCTTCCCGGGACTTACTAGTTGCCGATACGATTATCGCCCACACGGCCCCATTAGCTGCCACAATGTATCGGAGATCACGGCGACCCACAGAATGGTGCGCCTAGATTCAGCGTCCGAGCCTCGTCAGTTGCAGCCTCGACAGCCAATCGGTAACGTCTCCGCGCGCGTTGTGTCTTTTGGACATTTTAATTACCTCACGAGAATAATTTAAAGCTTTGTATACACTGCCTACTTTGTATGCATTGCGTTCTTACTTTATCGCGTTCGTAAGTGGCAACTCAAATTTCGAGCCAAAATGTGTTCACGTTCGAAAGTGCCAGTACGTTCGTAGATAAAACATATTTTTGAAATTCGGATCGGAAATAGAATGAAGTGTATCGAATGTGAGTGTTGTCGCGGTCAATCTGAAACGATTGGCAACGGCCGGTTTGATAGATGTGAAACGAATTGGGCAATTTGTGTTCGTTAGCGTGGCCACACTGCGAGCTGGATACGTCCTTTTGTGGAAATTGTATTTGGAACGAGTGAAAAGCGCGCGAAATGTTGCTCGGAAAAAATATTTCGCGATCAGTTAAAATCTTGTTGGTCCACATTGCCAACCCTCTTGACCTATTCCCGTCTAGATTGTAAGCTTTTTATAGGAACATTGGTGTTAGTTTTTTACTTTGAGATTTGAGAGTTTTGATTGCTTCATTGGGTCTTTATGTAAGCAACGTTTGATGTCGTCCCTCAAATGTCGACTGATAATAAAAAGGCATTGAATGTGCTTGGCGCCACGGGACGCCTCGATTACGCGGTTGTAAACAAAATTAGGACGTAGCGTAAATACCAAGGGAAGTGTTGGCATTCGCAACTTTCAACACTTGTAGGGAAAAGAGGTCAAATGTTTACATGCAAAGGGGATTTACGTGAGCCTGTTGTGTTTTGAAGTTGCGATATTTATAGAGCGTTTGGCCTTTTGTGTTAAGTATCTGATGGTAATCCATAATTATTGATATAAATATTATATTGTCTGAGAAAAAGTTATTACCAAAATTTACGATTTTACCTACCTAAGTATGTATGTATAATAAGATACGAGCATGTCATAATTTGGAGATAAAGCGAAATGGCCAGCGTTAATTTGCCAAATTAAATAAAGATTCGTTCATTATGAAACTTTAGTACGCGTCATTAATGACTAATAAACGTTGCTAATAAATTGTGGATGTTGTTTTTTGTATTGTATAAGTATTGTATAAGCGTAGCTACATACAAAATCATGTCAGGATTTAGTTGTTGTATAAAATTTACAGACAACAATTGTCGTAACAAATGCAACTCATATCATTTACATTACATAGTCACAAAACCATAGTTTAACAGTAATATAATATCAATGTAACATTCAATCGTATATTGTTTCTATCTAGTCTCTCGACTCTCAATTAATAAGTTAATAACTAAAAGATTAGAAAGACTACGTGCAACGTTACAATACCTTAATCTACACACTACAGTGTACACTAATATAAAGAGGATCAAATATTTGTAGGTAGTTTTATTGTTTCGTTTGTATTGAATAGGCTTCAAAAGTACTCGACCGATTTAAATGATCCTTGCACTAATTATTATTATTTAGGACGAAATATAGGCTGTTTTGTTGATATTCAGTCTCAACAAAATATAGACTGGGCGGCTAGTCCAATATAATATTGCATATAATATGTTGAGTTTTTTCTACCATATGTCGTCACTCGTCACATGTAGAGTTGTTAACATTATAGTAATAATGTTTAACTAAAATTGTACATAACTTGTCATGTTCATTGACTATAGGTACATATTGAATACTACCGGTATGTCTGCAACGGCCTTCTCGCTATGGTGCGAAAATTTAACATGCACCGATTATCTATATACATTGACAGATTAATGTATTATTCATATACATACCTAATTCATGGCTGTTTAATGTTGCGATAACATTTTTAAACAGCTCTACTTGCTAAAATAGTTTACAAATTACAACTAGCTTCCTAAAGTGACTAAATATTATTATATAGTGATTTATGTTGTGGTTTAAAGAAAGTAAAACTACGTTCTTATAATTTATAATATGTAACTGCCCGGCTCATTATGTCTTGCAGATAAAGAGCATAATATTAAAATTCGAAAACTAACGTAATATTACGATATTTTAACTTGGTAATGACTATAGAAGCTATAAATAGATGCATTTCCTATTGTTAACCAATTATTAAAATTGGCACACGATTTTGGAGCATTCGATATATTATGTATAGTGTAACCCTTTGTTCTCACAACATCTTCAATAGCATATACTTATAGTAATTATTTATAAGTATAGAAAATAATACAAATAGAAGATACATTAAAGAAAGTAAGAATAAGTGGGAATGCGGTTAGGAGACCAATGTAAGTGCACACTTGCACACATAATTGTACTTGCGACACGAGTGAGATAGCAAAACAAACAGCTATATTATAAGTACATATATGTAATTATTTTCCATGTGATATACGTAAGAATTATCTTTGTTTGGCCTTAATAACGCGTGCAATTATATTCTTGTACAGTTAATGTAATATGTGAACAATTATTTGTTCGTCTCTTACATTATACCTTCATTCTTCCTTCATTATACATGTTTTTCTGTGCCAGTAATAACATCTGCATTTACTCTATTACTATTTAATGTGTTGTATATATATACTATAACTGTAACTTCTTACCGACTAATTGATGTTTATTTTTGTCATATTATCGAGGTTATGAGCTAAAGATTTTAAACCTCCGACTTACCCCTAACTGGAGACGACGTAGAGTGTAATAAGTTTAACCGTAAAGTCAACCGATAAACTAATTTATTGTAATTTAATAAATAGGTAGTCTAGACACCAGTTTATCGATATACCTACATAGTTCTTTTATAAAGATACTGAAGCAGTTGCCTATCAGGTTCAAACTATTTCTATAGTCAAGCAGAAAGTAAGTTCTACTGAAACCTCACTTACAAGTTTGGTTCCTACCATGAACTTTCATGATTTTTATTCATTTCTTTTTTTATTTAGACATTCAGATTTTACACATTCATCGCTTTAATGTGCAAATTACTTACTCCAAGAAAGTAATAAGAGCCAGCGCGCAAGAGCAACTTTTGTCTCCGCAACTATTTTGTCTCTCCCATCAACTCTATAGGCAGTAGCGTCGCTACGTGCGCGCACTCTCTTACTAGCCCATAGAGTTGATGGGAGAGACAAAATAGTTGCGGAGACTAAAGTTGCTCTTGCGCGCTAGCTCTAAGAAGAACTTGCGTAGCTGTAGCTGTGGTAACTTTAAACTGTGCTACAGATATACTAGCTCATATTATACACATAGGCCGTAGCAACCTTTAAAATTTCGTATTATAATATTTTAAATATTCTACTATTAATAAAGTTTCACGTAACTTCCTCACGGCCAATGTTATACAATATACAATATAATCACTTGAACATGAGTGGTCTTCATTTATTCCTCCCACTCTAGGGCACCTACGACATAATGTCTGCCATAAAAAGCTGATTTAATTGTAATATTGCCTTTTAAAATCGCGCTAATGATATTAATATTAGGGTTCTTCTATAGAAAGACAGGTAGAACGGCGTATACACATCTGTAAGCATAAAACAGTATGGTTGTTGCTAAGGCATTTTCTTAAGAAAATGTTGGATATTTTTTTATAAAGATTAAACACATCGTCAGTTTCCATCTTTAGTTTTCTGTTTTTTGAGTGATCTTATCCAACATTTTGAAAATCTTTAAGGATTATTCTTTGAAAGATAACTTATAAAAACCTTAAAAACCCACCAGAATAAATCCGCCCTTGTAAAAAATAATAAAAACGAAACTAACTATTGTTTTGTCCAACAATAGGAAATTAGCAACATAATGATTAATGAGACACGTGTTGTATATTTAAATAAAACGTAACTAAAATATATACTCGCTTCACTCGAAACAGGTTAATTACGTGTGCCAAGACCATGTGATGTTTGGTCGTAGGGCGACGCCCGCCCACAGACGACGTTAGCGTAGAACCAGCGCTATTATGTATTCCATAGCTTATGTAACGTTGTGTACGCAGGTATTCACGTGTAAACAGGAAATCGTTTGAATTAGCACTCTATTGTCCGGCTTGTCTGTGCAATTTGCTTGTGTAGGGTTTTAATTAACTTGCTCTCTTGATGCTCTTGTTTTTGAAATGAAAATAAGTATAGCTAGGTTGAGATTTAGTCTATTCAATAATAAGTTGTTAGTTTATTCACGAAGAAGTACTATTTAAATCGTAGGTGAAACAAAAGTCAATGAAATGCGCTAATGCATACGATTTTGGAACGATAATTTCGCAATTAGTTTTGACCTGATTTCGATTGATGAAATCAACGTGGACAGGTTGATGATGCGAGTTGACAGTGTTATGAAATAGAGCGTCGAAAAGCAACAACCTGACGGGAATAGCATGCGTATCGTCGCCAGCTCAGCAGTGTGACCGCACTATCATCCGGCATCGCTCGCCGATAACCCATAGAGTCGCAGACCGAAATAACCAGTCAATCCTCAGCCGCAGTCGATATACGACTGTCGACGTATTCACCTCGTCGCGTCTTATATAGTCCACCTGTGAGGGATGGCTTCCGTGCGTACGCGTTCCGCTTCCCCCAAATCGGTCTCGTTCTCCCCCGTGCTCGAGCGGAAGTACAGTGCCGAAAGGGGACCCTCCTACCCCCCAGAGCTGAGCCCGAACGAATGGAGGAAGTACTTCAACGACTTCAGCTCATATCTAGGTGAGTAGAACGGGAGTGACGTGCGAATGATTCACATGCTTTTATTGAACGACCTTGTGCTATATCAGATTCGTTGTTGGAGCGTTTCGGGAGTCGCTGTAAACAAACTTCGCTCAATACCAACTTATGAGTTCGGTTTCTTAATCACTTTCACGATTACTTAAGATTTTATGAACGTCTATAATGATCTAAATGTAATTCCTATTTTACAGTATGATTAAGTTGGTACAATTGCTTATATTGAAGTGACAACAACACATAAAGACTGCAAGTTGACTTGCCGAGGATATAAGATAACAATCTATTGTAGTCATCTCATCTCACTTGATACTATACATTTAAATTAACATACGAATGTGCTCATTCATGATCACGCTTTGCAAAAACGTTATTATTTCATAATGAACCTCGTATTGTTGTATGCTACATGGCACAAAGCAAATAATAGATAAAATTAAAGGCGTGATCATTGTCTAAAATTAGAAGCATTACAATTTATATTTAAACATTTCTTGATGAAGGCAGTGTCAATTTGCAGATAACCTTGCGGTTCCGTATGCACGCTTGAATGTTTTGCTACCGTGATATAATTTAGGAATATTTACAATTTACAATGTATTTATGTACTTACTTGTTTTTCGCTCATAGAGGAATTTCTCGTGGGTATAAGATGTTTTACCGCGGTAAAAAATAACCTATATCTCTCTAGCCTTATAACTATCTCCAGATACAAAAAATCATATTATAGCGGCGTAAAAAAAAGACACAAACAAACAAACTTTTGCATTTACTAACTTTTTCCCCCTCGGCTTTACTGCTGTAAGAAATACCCCATTTATTATGTAGCTTCCGTAGTGCAAGAAATACAAACAAACAAACACACTTTCGCATTTATTTTATTTGCAAGAATAGTAAGGATTTATCATAGTAATGTTAGGGTAGAAGCCCTCGCCCTTCCCTGAAGACGCTCAATGTGTTTATTAACTAAATTTTTTTAATGTTATTCCAATAAAGATCTCCATAAGAAATTGTTTATTGTATTGAAAAAATATTGAGGTCGAATATTGTTTCTTTAAAAGATTACAAAAAATAAAAATAAATAACTTGTATAAAAACAGCTATCAAAAACTTATTTTTAAGGTGTGGTATTAGTTATTATCATCCCGGATGGGTTGTGGTTGCAGTAATGGTATAGGTACACCTCCACTCCCAAGTCAATATCGACTGCAATACCCGTACAGTCTGTACTTACACAAAGTACCTACCTACATTTAATTAACGGTTGCTAATATTTTGCGGAGTTATTTTAGCTTCCACGTTAAAATTATTTAAAATAATTCCAAGTTCTTTTAATAAAATTATTTAAAGACCTTGGAATAAAAGCTCTCGCAAATCTAATTATTTATAACTTTTAGGATGTATTTTCGTATTTTTTTTTTGATCATATTTTTGATAATCTTCAGCCCGGGATAGTTTTAAGCCATAATTTACTTTCGTATGAAAAAGCAACGTGGAGTCTACGTCGCTTTTAGAATATTTTTTGTATATGTTTGAGGACATGAAATCTATATCATAATTATATTAGAGCGCAAATTATACGATGAGATATTCTGCTCGTGAAATATAAGCAGGGGCATTTTTTCTGAATAGCAACGCATTATCTACCTTTTACTTACGCTCATCACTATGTTCTTGTTACTCTTGTTGTGAAGGTCCGATTTATGACTTCTTTCAAAGTGTCATTAAGCTATAGGAAATCCCCTAGAAAATTATCAACGAATGAAACGATCCCTCTTCTACTCGACGATCTCTGCATTTTGGCACCCTTTACTGATAAACTATCATATTTTCAGGTTTTTGTCTTTTCATAGTCTATTTCATGCCTGGATGTAATTTGTGTATAAAAATTGAATCAGCTGGCCACAGATCTCGCGCCAATTTAAGATTCACGGTCACAACCATACTTAGTTTTATACCAACAATTTACAGGAAATTGATAGTTTATTAAAATAATTCTATTTTACATTGTACTAAAAATATTTCCCTTGCATTGTAAATAGAAAAAAAAGCCTGTGTGCACAAGACGAATTCCGCGAGGCAAGCGTCATCCGATGACGCCTCCTCATTATCAAAGCGGCGTCAGCGCGTCCATTCATGGACTAGCGTTATAGAGCGATTTAAGCGCTTTCAATTTCTTTTTTTTGTATTTTAAAAATTGAAAGTTGTCAGCCAGTAACGTAAAAGAAAAAAAAACTTAGAACAAGAAGGTTTTCCTATAAGTGTCCTTTATATTCCTTTGATACCTTCGAAGTCTTCTCCGAACTTGAAAGTCCGCAAATCAGACAACAAAATCGCATTATCGTCTAACAGTTAGTTGGATTAATTTAAGCGACTTTAAGCTCGAGGTGTCGCGGTATTCCATACATTTATGTGAACAATGTGTTCTAAGCGATTTTTGCGGTCGGCGCTCGAAGGTGGTGAATCAGTACCGCATTAGGCTATATGAGAGTCACTCGCGTTTTTTGTTAAAGGATATATCCGTTAATACGGCCCGCGCGATACATTTGTTTACATACAACAGCTATACGATAATAAGTGAACGTTACGCGTTATTTCCTAAGTGAAAATGTCAAGAGCGCATTACTCAGTAAATGACGATGTGTACGGGAAAATATTAAAAACACATGCAAATTTAGAACCGCAAACGGATTATGCAGAAGTTTTCGAGGCGTGCGAAGGATTGGGTAACCTTTCTGTTTATTATAGCCCTTTCTCTGTTAACCTATTTACGGACAAAGGATAACTGTGTTCGTCTGTGCTTTTTGTGACACAATCTATAGCGTTTTAACAGCATCTTTTAAGAGCCACTTGTTGCATCAATGTAAGCATTGAAACCGCTGACCGATAAGATCCGTTTATTGCTCAAATTTCTTGTAGTTGTAAAAATAACATTCGGGTGCGATGGTGTTTTTGGAACGTTGAACTCCCGAAAAACAAGTTTTTTAATATGACGTCAAGGCCGACTGGGATCTTTTGGCGAACCATGGACCCGTTGGCCAAAAACATGTATGTACTCGGGTTACGTTTATTCAAATTCGATCTCAATGGACGATTTTGCGATTTTATTCCTTGAAAAAGATCCGTCCAAAGGCTTGGTATGTCAAGTTGTAATTGTAATTCGTCACATTAAAATTTATTGATTCAAATGACTCATAAGTTAGCCAAATTGCTATTTTTAGGAATACAATTTTATGTATTATTAGGGTATTTTTTCTTAAATAGTACTTAGGATATTTGGTTTCTGTTTGAGAAAATAATTATTTTACAAAAACATTAGTTAATTATCCAAGTGTTATCGAATAAATATTTTTCCATTGTTTATCATTGACACATTGTTTTGGTAGATTATCATGACTCATTGGTAATTTATTAAATTATATTTTGATTTTTAATAATATTAACAACACTATAAAATCAGTTCCGAATTTTGATGAAATTAGCAGCATCTTTGCCGGTTAAATTCAAGTTAGTCTTTCAAATTATCTCAAAAACTAATATGCGCACTTTTAGTAAAAAAAAATCCAATAAACTATATTTTTTTTGCATTATGCTACCATGATTTTACCAAAGATATTTTCGCTCTGCTCCAATTTATATAATACATATCTCCCTCACTTAATTTTGAGCTTCCAATAAATTATAACAAACATTCGACTTTTCGGGAAAATCTCCTTATGTGTGAGATAGATAGAACGCATTCTAAAGAGAACTAATTGATTATTATTTATAGCATACCGGCACCCTATATTTATTGCCATAATAACTGTAAGATTTAATCATCAATGGCAGCTAGTGTAAACTAAAATTTATAGCGATACAGGCGTCGCAGGCTCATTGTGACCAATTAGGGACCATGTGTAACTGAGATGACATCACGGACGAGTCAACTCCAATAGTAATTAACATGGTATATGTTATCTGTGTTTGTTTATAACAAGATGTAGGCGAATTTGGGTAAATCTGTGTATATTGTATAGCGTAAACATAGATATGCGAACTCATTGACAGGAAAGTAGTTTATAATGAAGGAAAAGGTTATAATTTTGACAGAAAAGTAGCTTCTAATATAGATGAAGGTGATAGGGAAGGGTGAAATATCAGGGGAGTAATGTTATTAGGTTATTACAAAGTGTTTGTTTTCTTAAACATCTATGGACAAAAATAGCTGAGTTACATATATTTCATACTAGTGGTCCGCCCCGGCTTCGCTCGTTGTACATATTTCGCAATAAAAGGTAGCCTATGTCCTTTCTCGGGTACCAAAATATATCCATACCAAATTTCATGCAAATTAGTTCAGTAGTTTAGGCGTGATTGAGTAACAGACAGACAGACAGAGTTACTTTCGCATTTATAATATTAGTATGGATTGACATGTTTTAAATGAAGTCAAATAAAATTGCAATAAATAATTACTATTTAATAAAAACAATTCTAAGTGAATTCCTTATCATTTGAAAGGAAATATAAACCATAACATGGCACGTGCTGACTTGCAATTATTGTGAATGTTGCTCCATGCCTCTTTGTTATCTATTGCATTTTATATTGCGACGAGAATAATAATAGAAACAACGGCATTGAACATACATATTCTTCAGAATTTGTTTTTTTTTTCAGAAAATTTGTTACCTTGACATGCATTTACTCTAGATGTATAATCCAAGATGCCTCTGTTTTGCAGCTTCCTTAATTTCCATTACTGGTATTTACATCACTGCTAAAGATAATAAAATAAGATAAAAGCTCTAAAATATTCTAGTTGAAGAATATGAACACTTTAGACTCGCTAAAATTGGTCTATAAAGTAGATATGAAATGGATATGCCAGTTCCAGGCACACCGACTGTTCTTTATTGACAAAGGATGCCTAAGTGTTTACAATATGACTAACCAATCGTTATAGAATAGTTGTCATATTTCCAACCTATCTATAGCTGTTCATAAAGCATAATAGTGTTGCTGGAACGTAACTTGTCCACTTTATAGCGTAGTGGGGATGGGTAGCTTGCGCATATACTAAGACTTGATGCGCAAAACTTCCCCTACTACGCCACTTTTTGTCCAAGAAGTTTGCCGGACGCTATATAGACTATATAATTCTTTTAGCATGATATTCATTGTATTATCTCTTTCCAGATGCCCTGTTAGCGGACCTGCAGAACTCCATAAATCCGGGTCGAGTTAGCAGTCCCATCGGACGGACCACGTCACCGAGTGCCCGGACGAATTCCCCGGGACGAACCGCGTCGCCTATTGGCAGGGGTGGTTCTCCTGGTAGATTGAGCTCTCCTGGTGGAAGTTTGAGCTCCCCCACGTCTACGGGATATGGCTCCATCAATGGCTCAAGGAACATTGGATCTGATTATGCTAAACCGGCATCGGTAAGTTGCATATTATGGAACTTTTGATCTATTGAATTTTCGTTTTTTTTTTGCATAAGATATAGGAGTAATAGGTGTTAGGACATTGTTACGATGAGCTCACTCTCATTGGTAATTAGCAAAATTAATTATTTTGAAATACTCCTTTGTAATTAATTATTAGGATAAATGTTCATTTGTAGGTATTGATTTAATAAATCCTCCTTTAACAAGCCCATGTTGGGAGTAAAATTTAGCTAATAAATTAAATTAAATTGTAAATTCTAGCTAAAATTTCAATACGAGTCTGTTTTAATTATTTTATCTTAAGACATTTTGTTGATAACAATTGTGGTAACGAACGATAACGCACTCCCCATCTGATTAAGTTTCTCGACGTGATGATAACGTCAATACAGTGACGACGTTACACTGTTAACTTTGTATGTTTACGTGGTAGGATGTGAACTGTGACGTCTGTTATTAGCATAATGAACAAGCTTTATGAAATTTATAATACATCGTATAATTTTTGTATAGTAATTTTTGCAAAGCACTCCTAACGCTCCTAGTGTAACAAGTGTTTTGGGCGGTTTTGACCACTATGCACAGTTGGCCTATTGTATTTTTCTTATGTAAAATTTAAGATTCTGTACTTCGTCCCATTCGTCATTACACTCTGAAATCATCCAGAGAATAGAGTATTTCAATACTTATCCAATCAAAGGTCGTGTGCATCATAAAAGTTGTTTATTAAACAGAGAATAATTGGTAACTACACTCTCTTATCAAACGCACACGGCTATTCCAAGTACACACATTTGCATATCGAAACAAGCGAATAAATTGACATTTAAAACCGTAACCTCTTCATCCTGTGCACAATTTATTGACCGGACCAGTCTCCTTCAAGCGTTCTTGGAATAATGTTACTGACCCACGTACAATGAAATTATTCAAGATTCAAGACAATGCTACATGCGCCAGTTTTAAATTGAATTAAGTAACGCGAATGTACACTATAGTATTCGTTTGCAAATTGAAATTGAGTCTATAAAAAGTATACAACGCAGTCCAATATTTTAATTGGAACGTTAGGTGATCCTGAATAAATGATTTTTCTAAACGTTTTAATATATTTTTCACAATTTCCTTCTTTCTACCTTTACCGGTAACGATACGTTCTGTCCATAATTTCTACATTATTCAGCTGCAAATTTTAAAATTAATTAGTCAGGATCATAACCTTATTTTAAGAAGCGCATGCAACAACATAGAAGAAGTAATAATATAAAGTTCGCCTTAACCCATTGACCACCGAGCGCCCCGATCGGGGCACGACAACAATAGATTTCTATTGTGTCTGAGATTCTAGGGATTGATGGATTAAAGCACATAATCACCAGGTTACTCAGGTTTAAATTGTGATAAAGATAACGTGTTCAATAGATGAATAGAGCATCCCAAGATGCCAAGATCGTATTCATAGTAACGCCATCTAGTATCGTAGTCAATGAACGTCTAGTATTTGATTCACTATCATCCCACAAACTACTTGGATATCATCCAACAGTATTCTCAATGAAAACTAGATGTCGTTTAAATTTAAATACAAGTAAAAGTTTTGTTATGTGGCCTGACGGTCTATTTCGGGTTGTATTACGGCACAGGCAAATTTATAGGCAATAAAAAACCACTATGTTAATACACTATTTTTAATTTTAAACACTATTCTAAATGTTATTTAAGAGGCCCTACTAGGTACTATTTTTAAAAACAATACGGCATTGAAAAATCTTTATAATTTAAAATCAATATCTTGCAAAGATCTTTTGGAATTTTGAAAATAAAAATAACCATATTAGCTAGCAATTCATCCAAATTGATTAAGTTTCATTATATGCCTAGAATCTCTCTCTCATTTTGTTAGCCTTTATTGTGGACCATATTTGTAAAAAATCGTGTACATTGATAAGCAGAACACCATAACTAAACCGCCATCTTCCTCCACAGCCGACGTACCAGAACACATCGTCGTTACACGACAAATCCACGCCCCTCAAGTACACAAGCACGCAGACGAACTACGCGTCGCACACGCCTAGCTACACGGGGCAACCGGGCTATGGCAGAACCAGAGGCAACCTGTCCGAACTGGACACTCTTCTCGACGATCTGAGCAATGCGAGATACGGGAACTACGTGGAGAAGAACACGTATGCGGATAGGACAGGTAATTACACCTTACAATTACAATGTACACGGAGCAGCCGAGCTGCGGTGGAACCAAGGGCATGAGTAAATTTTGGCTTGAGGTTTTTTTGTCTTGAACATTTTCAAATATGTTTATTCACCACTAAATTCGTTTAGGTCTTTTTTTATTCTTTAAAAAATTATATTCGCTTAGGTCTCTTTCATGTGCTCATTCTGATAACTTGGTTTTAAATTTAGGATGTTTAAATGGTTAATGTCAGTAGATATCTATTTTTTTAACACTCACTTCCCTTTCTTTATATTTTATCAAGAATTGAGAGACTTTTCATAAAAACTTTCCAACAAGTTGTGGAAGTCCATGAAGAATGTTTAGAGAATTTTGTGGGAAAACTGGATTCAAATGCAACTCAAATACTCGTTGATCGCCCAGCAACGAAAACATCATCAGTCTTAATTTTTAGAAAAACTTCATTGCTATTTATATGCGCTCTTATAAATACTATGGCATGGATGTTGTTGAATTCTTCTTCCTAGGGTATTGGAATCTTAGGATTTTAAAGCATTCTAGATAAACTTTACGACGATCGAGATTCTTTTCCGCGCAAATGTTTTTCATGTTAAATATTTCACTTATGGATAGTGATACCTTCTATATTTATCTGGAATACTTACCACTAAAATTTAAAGAACAATCAGATGTATCAAGTTTCAGTTACGGGTTACTTGATATTTTAGAACCATACATATTAATGTGTATGGCTCTAGAATTTAACCTAACAAACCTAACAAGAATAGAATTTTAAACAATCAATGTTTGCCTTGAACTTATAAAAGATGTATTAAGGTTTCAAGATGTGCAAACAATTTTAAAAGGTTCATCCAAACCGATCACTCGAAAAATCTAGCGTTTGCGATTTCCCAACAAAATTAATGCACAGATAAAATAAAATAACACGTATGTTTTTCGAAGATCTATAAAAATTTAATTATCCAATATAATAATAATCCATACGTACAAGAGTGCCAAATGTTGTTCTTGGCAAGGCCGCCATTTCCCCTCCAGCAACTGAAATAGATCAATGTTATTAACTTTACGAAATACGCTCAGCCATTTGTCTCTGCTGAGTTTTGTTTATGCTCTCACGTGCTAACATCGAACAGGTGCGAAATTTATAGTTCGCTGCAACAGGAGATATTGTCTGCGCTCGTTTGTGCGCTTGTCACTATGATTTTCCTGTTTACTAACTTCGCATTTGTAATGTGACTCTTGAAATTGAAGCAATTGATGATAATTTCTGGCATACATCCTGTACTGTACTGATTTTAGAGACGCTTGCTTGCATTCACATAATATAGCCTTTACATAGCCGTCAACTCTGATATTATTTCATTGAATGAATTTGGTATACAATAACTCATTTCTTTATTAACTACACCAGTCGAAAAGACTGATCTAGGATCCTCCTTTCTTTGAGGATTGCAACCTTCTTTCCTAAAATGTAAACTAGTTTAAGCATTTTAACAAGTTATTTTTACGATACCCTATAGATTGCATATGTTATAGGAATAAGCTGCGTGCAGGAAAATCAGTATAAAATTTCAAGAGTTGCATATTACGTGGAACATGATATAGGTTATCAGGGAAGATAAGAATTTTAATGTTTACAATGTATGCATTGTTATGAAACTGTATACGTACCCAGTTCTAATTAATAGACTCCTAAGTCCTAACAACCACTTTGATTTTCACTACACTTATCAAATCTATTCAATAATACCGAAACATAATGTTGTATGATCTCATACTTCACTCTCATAACTTCTCAGAAAAATCAAAAAATTTTAGCATAGCCAAAAACTCGTTACCTCACATAATAGAAACATCTAAACATTAAAGTACTTGAACATTTTTTGGCAAAGAAATGGTTGTAAAATTCACCTCAATACACTTTAGTTTATGTGTTTAATGGTTAAAACTACTTTTCAATTATCAGGTTCTTCTAAAATCTAAAGGAATGGTTTTAAGTTTTTTAAATATTCTTATATTGCTAGAAGAATTAGAACTATATAACTACTGATATGATTAGCGCAAATACTAAAGTGGTATCTTACAAACCAGACATTAAAACAATCTCAGTTCTTTCTTCAAAACTTGAATTTTTAGTTATGTGTATAGATTTTCAAACACCAAATTTAGTGGCAAAAGACGTCATCTTTTATACTTTATAGGATCTACTTGAACACGAAAACAATATTATATGGAGGTCCTCTTATATTCCCGCATTTTTTCTGACTATAATATCATAGCCAATTAGTTACTATACCAGATTACTTTTATATTATTTATACTTTTATATTGATCTTTTTTTGTTTGTTCACAGATACTTACAACCGCACAAACGGCGCGACGAGCCCAGCGTCAGCGAGGCCCACTGTGGATTCGCTTCTCGATCAACTGAGCACGGAAGTGCATAATGGGTAAAAATTTTCTCTTATATTATATACATTTTAGATACACATTCGTAATATTTTAAAGCGTAAATGTATTCAAGAAATATATCACACGATAAACAGCCAAAATCGTAGTTTTCCACTAATAACTATGAAGTGATCACTACCAGACCACCTGAATTGAAAGAAATTGATAATGCAAGGAGATCCTAAAATGAATGACTATGTACGTTAGTATACCAAACTGATTGCCTAAACAAAATGAAAAATAGTAATAACTGTCAATTACACATTCACCATTTTTCAAAAATTACTAGCCCTTTAAAAGTTGACACACAGTAATTATCAAACAATCAAACACTAACGACCTCTACAAACCATTTACAAACCACACAACAAAGCGTTCTAAATATAAAACGTAACAATATAATAAAACATCAACACAAAAGTGCGGACGGCAACATCAGCCGCCGTGGCCCGCGAGTTGGCGCCGAACCGCGGGTCGTGTGGAACGGACGGAAATACGCGCTACGTCACGCGCTGATGAGATGATGGTTGAGAAATATATTATGTATCGTTTAGACAATTTTTTTAGGCATCTTTGTGTTCAGAATTAGGTCCTCAACTCTGACTCTGGTGGGATTGACCCGCGATAAAGATTTAGATTACTTGCTGTCCTGGCAAACGTTGTTCTGCCTTACTCTTATCACTTAGGGCCTAGGGGTATGAAAAATAGATGTACGATTCTCAGACCTAACTACCCACGATATGCACACAAAATTTCATGAAAATCGGGCAAGCCATTTCGAATGATTTTAACACCGTTCCACAAGAATTTTCCATATAAAATGTTAATTAATTGAAAAAGAATCTTCAAAATCAGTTTAATCAGTCCCGTAGTTTCGGAGCTTATTTGATACAAACAAATCTTTCTTCTTTTGTAGTTTATAATTAGATTTACGGCTTATGCCCTTGACTTTGTTTGCGAACCTTCAAGTTTTGTTTTCAGGACTAAAATAGTACTTAATACACAGCTTTGATCGAATCCATCGACAAATGATTCGTAAAAATCGATGACGTAACAGCTATTGATTTTGCGTCAAAAAAACTTATCCAGATTAAAAGAATGGAATAAACAGATCGATTCTATTCCATACATTTACTTTCTGAAAGGCTGCTTGAATCAGCAAATACGCAAGCATTTGATAAATATTTTTTTGAAAACCTAACATCTAAATCATTATAATCAACTGAACAAACAGTACCTATTTATGAACCTTGAAAGATATTTGCGTCAAATTTTATGGGCGATGGGCGAAAAATACAAATCAATATCGATGCTGTAAAATTTCATGGCAATAGAACATGGAATAGATAGCTGATTTATATAGATCTTGAATTATCAAGCTCAGTTTATCATTAGATAAACTGAGCTCGGTATTGAATCTTAATAAACTATACAAATGTTATAAAGCTGAAGAGTTTGTTTGTTTGTTTGAATGCGCTAATTAATCTCAGGAACTACTTACTGGTCCGATTGAAAAATTCTTTTATAATCAAATACTATCGCTTAAAATTCATCTATACATATAATAAATCTGTAGAAGGGTCAATTCTGTACATTGAAAATATTGAAAAAATAACTAGCAGGGGGTGTTACTGGATCGATACCAAACCCAAATATGTGATTAAAAAAATTTTTGTCTGTCTGTCTGTCTGTCTGTATGTGAAGACATCACGTGAAAACTACCGGTTCGATTTCGATGAAACTTGGTATAATTATACCTTATTATCCTGGGCGTCAAATAGGATACTTTTTATCCTGGAAAAATACGTAGAAAAAAAATTAATCTCAATTTTTCAGTTATCCATAGACGTTGTTCTGTAGTAGGTACCGCGAACACACGTTGCGTATTAATATAGACCTAGCCGTATTTGGGTCCAATAGATATTTATAAGATGTCATTGTCAGAGTTACTCAAAATGGAGAAATAAACCATCCACGCAAAGACCGACATCCGCGCGGACGGAGTCGCGGGCGGAAGCTAGTACTTAATAAGAGTAACTAATAAGAAGAGTATGAACAATATACTCTAATTATTATTATTCTTGGCGATACTATTTTAAATAAGTATCTCTAGTACAACTCTTGTAAAACAAAACATCGTTATTCCTCCAGACATTCGACGTAATTACCGTTTTGTATTTAATAATAGACCAATGAAGTATAATTAATTGTCATCTATTCCGACATTGTACTAATTGTTCTTGGCACATACATTTCCGACTGTTGGGAACACACCTGCTATAAAATATAACTAAGTATGAAGTACTATTATTTACTGGAACTATTATTACTGCGTTGGAACCTAGACTGGGAAATAGATTTATAGCTGTTCCATTCGTCTGGGAGATCCTAACAATTCATAAGTCGAAATGCCAAATGCTAGTGTGCCAAATTGTCCCGTTATGTGAACAATTATTATACTGTGTTTATAATTAGATGTGGTTTAATTATGTTATTTAAATTTAGAAATTTAAAATGATATTTAAAAATTGGTGCATATAGTAGTGAACATTATTATAAAAACTATAATGTGCGCGGCAGAACATCGGCAGTATATCTTCGAAACACAATATAATAAAAAGTATCTGGAAACCCAGCATTACTATTTTTATTTACGGAACCAAAGCTTCATAACATGACATGTTAAAAAAAGTACACACAATATTGACTGGTCCTTAAGGCCAGGAAACATCAATTCGCCCTTTAAACATAGAATTGACATATTATGTACTTAAATTTTCTATCCATGAGTAAAAAGTTAAAGAAGCAGAGGTTACTTTTTAGGTACTTTATACGAATCAAAGCTCCAGAATCTTATATAATTGCACTACCCATTTATTTTATATTTATTTCTCTACTGTACCAAAGGTTGTCTGGAAGAAATCGCTCTAAAGCGATATGACCGCCATTTGTACTTAGTTTATGCTATCTTTAAGTGTTTGTGTTTCTTTTTTTTATTCTCTTTAAGTGCAATAAAGGATTGATAAATAAAATAAATAAATAATATTATGCACCTTCAACAGCCGCGCCTCAACATCCCCCGTACCACCATCAGGCACGCTCCCGCGCCCCGGTACCAAGCAAGTCACTGTAACAGTACAAGAAACAGTGGTGGAACCGGCAGCACCACCACCGCAACCGCAAGTCACCACCACGCACCGTCACCACGCGTCCAGCGCCACCAAGGAGCTGGATGATCTGATGGCGTCACTTTCCGACTTTAAGGTTAGTTCTTTTGAAAAATGAAAGTCCCAGAGCTAAATCTGCTTTCAAACAAAAACTTCACTTATATTTATAAAGGTTTAACTGCATCAATAAATAAATTGATATCGAATACATATTCTATTGGCCAATACGTACAACTAAGAAATAGAAATCTAAAAAGTCAAAACATTAGAAAAATGAAATATACGTTTGAATGTATTTTACTTTTAAATAGACCTACGTATGTAGGTATGTTAAACAAATAAATATCACGTAAGATGTTTTACATTCGTTAAATTGTTTGCGAAAATTATAGTGGCCAAAAAGAAATTAAGGTTGCTTTATATATCTATCTTATAGTATCTTTGCAATTTAAAATCAATAATAACGGATACGTGTAGTAAGAATCCATATTCCATCATAACCCCATGGTTCCATGATGATTTTAAACGTTTTAATAATATGCCTTAACTTTTTTGGATTATTTAATAACATATTGTCAAGTTTTAAAAATATAGTTTTTTTTTATTTAGAGGTATATACTCCACTAATCAGGCATGCAAACAATTCTACCATTTCCAAGTATAAAGTTACAGTGGCATCGCAAAGCATCATCTGAACTTCAAACGACAATTTGTAAATGTAACAATACATTAAATTATTGTTTATGTTACACTCGCTCTATTACAAAATGCAACAGCCCGATAATCGTCTATTCGAGGCCAATTACACTTGGCACATTGTCACTTACGACAGTATGACAATAAAATCGAACATTATCTATTGCACGATTTTAAGACCATCCAAGAAGAAATCTCCATTCATAAAAAAACAAATACTCCCCATACTTTATGAGCGAACTCCATTATATTTGATTACATACGCAAACAATAAATTGAGTCATCTTTATAAATTTTCGCGTAGCTGTCATGGCTACCTCGGCACACTGCACTACAGAGCAGATTTTCCGTTTATTATAATATTTACTAGTCGCCTTTCTTGGGCCACGTCTATTTCCAGCGTCCGACCGTCACTCCAGAGAACTAGGGTCGTCTCCCTCGCACCCGCCGAAAAGCTCGTATCTAAAGATAGTATCGCAATTACATCACGGGCGTAGTGGGGCCGGGAGCTTATAATATTAGAGTACATAGCCAAACATTTCACTCGGCCAGCATTCGCTTTGGTTCTTCCCAGCCGGCCGGTTTTGCGTACGTTGCTACATAGACTTCGATCGTTTATAGAATTTCGTAATGTATCGATAGTCTATGTTTCGGCAGTTGGGTAAATAGCTGGGTGTTTTCAGGTGAGCGGGTCAGGGGCGCCCCCAGGAGTCGAAGGCGGCACTCAAGTGTATCGCGAGAAGCGCGGCTGGCAGGAGCACTACCGCAGCAGCCCGCGGCAACCGGAGTCAGCGTCGCTTGAACACATGCTCGGATCTCTCCGGGCAGACATGAGCCGCCAAGGAGTACAGACCCCGCAGAAGGGATGCTGCAACGCCTGCGAGAAACCCATCGTCGGACAGGTGCCGAGACTGACACAATCAAACAACCTAATTGGATATGTTGATTGTAATAGTGTTGTGACACGAAATGTTTTCGCAGGTGATCACGGCGCTGGGCCGCACCTGGCACCCGGAGCACTTCACGTGCGCGCACTGCAACCAGGAGCTCGGGACTAGGAACTTCTTCGAGCGCGACGGAAGGCCATACTGCGAGCCGGATTACCACAATCTGTTCTCGCCGAGATGCGCCTACTGTAACGGACCGATCCTCGATGTTAGTGTCCCCAAAATATAACTTGGTCTATACGAATGTATCGGGAATTTTGTCTAATAAATCTTCTGTTTCAGAAATGCGTAACAGCGCTCGAAAAGACCTGGCATACAGAGCATTTCTTCTGCGCTCAGTGTGGCCAGCAGTTCGGCGAGGAAGGTTTCCATGAAAGGGACGGCAAGCCCTACTGTCGTGCGGACTACTTCGACATGTTCGCCCCCAAGTGTGGCGGCTGCAACAAACCCATCATGGAAAACTATATTTCCGCCCTCAATACTCAGTGGCATCCAGATTGCTTCGTGTGCAAGGTTCGTATGAATATCGACTGTTTAAAAGTGGATAAGTATATAGCGCGTCTACGCCAGGTTAAGTATGAAAACTTGGTAAAAATGAGGTAATAATGAATGGTTTTTACACAGGATTGCTCAAACCCGGTAAAAGGTAAAACTTTCTATGCCATGGAAGGAAAGCCGGTATGCCCAAAATGCGTCGGAGTCGATGAGGAAGAATAATGTATGATATGCGATGCCCCCAAAATGGATGCCCTCCCCTTTTTTTACAGCTATGACAGCCCAATGGCAAACACACAGATGAATGTAAACATAACACGAACACAGATGTTACTCTGACACAACACATACACACAATGTTACAAAGTATTAGTATACATAATAGGGAATAATATTATATTGTAATATATTTTTGTATTATTATTGTTATGTTAAGATTTATACAATAAAGAGAACAAAAATAAAAAAATGATTGAAAAAAAATAACAACAATAAAATAAAAATAAAAAACACAAAAATAAACAAATATCAGATACAATAAGTGCGGACGCTATGCGTTGCGTACGTAATGCGTCAAGGTCACGCGCGTACACGCATCTCGACACGATAATGAACTCTTATCAATCTATTGTTCAGGCAAAAAAGCTATAGAAACTTGAATGGGGTCAAGTGCTAGGCGTATAGGGTTTCCCTTTGGTCGCATGTGATTGGTTATTAATAGCTGTGACGTCAGCGACCGCAGCCACACCGGCTGATGTAAATGAAAGCGTTTATAGGCCATTGGATTAGGTTCTATTTTTGAATTGCACTCCAATGCCGTTGCCACGCGCGGTCGGTGGATTTAAAAAATAAATATGTCAAGACCATAGACACGATTAGTCGTAATTTAAAAAGTTTAAAAATAAATGTATATTTTTATATTTTGCAAACGCAAGATTTTAAGAACTGTTTACAAATCTATGAGATATATGAATAATAAAAATATCAGTAATATATTTTTTGTTAATACAATGCTTGTCAGTGATATTGTTTCCTCTAATATAAAAAAATAAATTGGTTTCTATCCAAAAGCGTGTCAGAATTTAGAAATGGTATTTAAAAGCGTGTTCGTCTATCAAGTCAATGTCAGGGATGTTTGTAACACGATAAACACATTAACGCAGTTTACTAATGCAAAAATGATGTACTTTCCTAGAGGACAACCAATGTTTTTGATCTGAATATATTGTTCAGTATGAAAATAATATATTGTTGAGTAGTTATGAGGATACAAATCTAAAATAAAGTAGTAACCAAGTTAAAAAAAAAAAACATTTTACTTGCATAACACTTTTATTTTTTGTAACATTTATATATCCTAACTTATTTTTAGTAACATATAAATTTATATAATAATATTCGAATCCAAAAAAAACTATTGTTACATATATTCTTTCTATACATATTACATTACTATTTTGCACATAAAATGGTTGAGAGAAGTTGCAGTTAACAAGAGTCCGCTTCACTATGTTTCAATTAAGCCTGGCAATATATGTAGTTTTATTTGGCAAATTAAAAAATAACTGTTATGTGTGGGTTCAAATGTTTAACAGTCTCAAACGATATTGATTTAATTAAATTGTTCATATAACACACATTTTATTCACGATATATAATAACAAATAAGGAACAGTAAACATATAAGATTCAAAATACACTAAGAATTAAGGACACTACACAAAAGCACACATACATCAATTTTAATTGATACCTAGAGATAGACTAGTATTAAGTATTGAAACAACTAACAGGCCAAATTTGAATTTTAAAACATAAACATACAAATTACTAAAATTTACCACTACACTAACGAATTTTAAACGGATGTAAATATAGAGACATTATTCTTCTACGAAATTCAAGCAGAAGATATTTTAATCAGATACAAGTACACTATCAATTTGTACCACACTAATCTTAATTCTTTATTAATAATGGAAATAGACTAGACCTAGAGTCTCCTTTAAGAAATTTCCCAGTTATTCAAGAATTATTGCAGTCTGCACCGTAACAAATAAGTGCGGCATATATGCAATATTAGTATGTATGTAAATATTAGTATTCAAAACTAAGGGACCTTTGCCTTCCATACTATAATAATTTGTTATAACATTTTTTATGTAATTTTCCATTAGAATAAACTTTATTTCTCAATTCCAGGAGTGTCGCGAGCCGTTCCACGGCGGCTCGTTCTTCGAGCACGAAGGGCAGCCATACTGCGAGACGCACTACCACGGCAAACGGGGCTCCCTCTGCGCCGGGTGTCACAAACCCATCGCCGGCAGATGCATCACGGCCATGTTCCGCAAATTCCACCCGGAACATTTCGTCTGCGCATTCTGTCTCAGACAACTCAATAAAGGCACGTTCAAGGAACAAAACGATAAACCGTATTGTCACGCCTGCTTTGATAAACTTTTTGGTTAAAAAATATAGATGGCGCGCATTTCAAAGTCCACAGATTATTTATGTCTTCTAAAGATGAACTGCCATATGTAAAATATAAGAGGACGTTATTCAAGATTCTAAATAATAGCAACTGCAGTAAGATATATAAATGTATGTGAAATTCTAAAATTCGTAGATTTAGCGATGGAAATAATGATGTGATGATTGAATTAGTGTTCGTACTAAAATGGTTCTAATATAAGATAGAAAGGAATTGTTGGTCGTATTATTATTATTGTAACGTGCAATTGGTCTAGTGTTGAGAACAGTAGTTGTAGGTAGTATTTTTGAAAGTATTTTCAAATTACGATACGATACGAGAAAATATACTTATGTGTAAGTGCTTCAGATGTTACTCACAAGATTTATTACACAAATTTTGAGATTTTTTTTATATGTAATAGATTTTTTCAAGGCATAAGTAAAATGGTACTACAAAACTTTTAAGTGACTTATGTTGAATTGAAAAAAACTTGACTATTATTTTAAACTTAAGTTTAAAAGCCATAATAGCTGCATTTTAACAAACGCTTTATAAATGTAAAGGTTTATTTTCTGTTATTTATTTATGATATAGTATATATGTCGTGGTCATATCGTAGATTTGATCATTTCATGATATGAGTGGCCATTTCACGAAATGGTCGCATATCGTGAAATGGCCAACATAGTTTGATCAGATCGTTAAATCGTCAACGTTTCACGATTTGGTCATCCACATTTGGCCAGATCGTATAAAATATAAAGAGTCCATAAAATATTAAAAATTTCAGAATAACTATATTCTAAAAACTTGTTTAATGTCATTTAAGTTAGTGCCGCGGCAGCAGCCGGCGAATGCCAGAAGCAAATCGTTTTTGCAATAGAAAACAGTTAGGTTAGGTTAGGTTAGACTTTGATAAACAAGATTCGAGAAGCGGATCGCTTTTTAAAAAACAAACAATTATAATAATTTAGTAGTAGTTTCTTAAATTATTTTATTTAAGTCGCATTTTTTCTTAAATACATATAAGATATCCACATTTTCCATAGTACTCGTACCTCTTCGTCGTAAATTCTTTGCTATGACTTTCTTCATAATATTGTTATTAAACGAATTATGAAGTTTTTAACTGCGAATAATTTAATTTTCGCCAGCGGCCGCCATCTTATCACATAAACACAGAGCTTGCAGCGCCTCTACCAACGATTAATGTAACTATTTTACGATATGATCAAATAATTTTGATTATTTCATGAAAAAACCGTGCGTTAATTGGCCATATCGTGAAACGATTTCTTATCATTGATCTGCCCAAACCACATCATGATGTGGCCAAACTAAATTGGAAATTTCACGATATGCGACCATTTCGTGAAATGGCCACTCATATCATGAAATGATCAAATCTACGATATGACCACGACATATATATGTAAATATGGGCGGTTCTCAAACCTGACCAATAATTTCTTTCGACCATAAATGAAATATTCACTTCTTTAAAAAAAGTATATTTAAATTGACTCTGGCCTTCTTAAATAGGTCCTCACTCAGTGCCATAAGAGCTAGTGCGCAAGAGCAACTTTTGTTTCCGCAACTATTTTGTCTCTCCCATCAACTCTATGGGCTAGTAAGAAAGTGCGCGCACGCAGCGACGCAACTTCCTACACGCTAGCCCTAACAGAGAAAAAAGTTATCAACTTATTTTTAATTTTTTCTTCTAATTTAAATACAATTTTAGTTTACTACACTTAAAACCGTACCATAAATTTCAATTGGAAAACTCAAGCGAGCATACATTTAAAATTCACGAATAAATAACAGAAAGTATATCTATATAACTTATTAAGTTCATATCTTCCATTAGTAATTACACCTCGGTTGTACAGTTTGTATTATTTTATATTATTTTTTGCTTTAAAACCGCTTAAAGCTAGAACGGTAGTCGCGAGTGCCAAAATATACATATGTTACATAAACTCACGGTGTTTCTTATACAAAGCATAAAAAGGACCTTAAAATAGTGTATTAAGGTTCATTTTATCGTTTTTTTATTAAAATTGTGAATAGTGAGATAGCATTATTATCAGTTTACAGTTTCATTTATTTTTAATATTTTATTTGCTTTTTCAGACGATGATTTAAATATTGAATCTAATTATTTAAACCTTTTCTTTTTCGTTAAATTATTTTTTAACATTTCATTTGTTTCTTTATCTGAATATTCTTCGAATTGTAATTATATGTAAAAAAAAAACATAAATACGATTTTTTCTTTATATTTAATGTATTTACGTGAATAGTAGCTTTGTTTCGTCCATTTTTTTTAAATATATCTAGTATATAATGTAAGACTGAATACTGTCTTTTGTTGATTTCATATTTAAACAAAACTCAACTCAAATTATTTTAATTTTTTTGTAATGTTAAAACAACCAGCACAAATTATTATTTTTTTGTATTCACCGTGAGTTGGCACCGTTTTGTTTCGAGGATATGGGGTCATTAACCGCAAGTTAACGTAATTATTATTATTGTATGTATGTAAAGTGACATGATTTTATTGAATCTGTAATATTTTAACAAATATATTTAATGTTTTCTTATGATGAATTTTTATTTCAACCGTCTACAAGAGAGTCTACAATCATGTGAGAATTTATTAATTATTAATTTTAATATAGAGATCTAATATATAAAATTCTCGAAGAAAACGAAATAAATTACGACAGTTATTGCGAGATGAAAATATCGGCGTCTGTGATCGGCGCTTGCGTCGCCGTCAGCGGTTGCAGATGCGGGGAACACAAGATAGTGGGCGGCACGCCACGGGTCGATAAAAACTCACATTGATAATGAAATATCAATGATCAATCTTATGATTAAGTCTTCATTTTATTTATTTTTGATAAAAAAAGCTAGATTACTTGCTCTAGGTTACTGGATTAGCCATGAAATACAACGAAGACCGACTTTAGTATATAATTATTTTTCCAAAATCTAAAATATAATTGCATAACACCTGTGTAATGATTACTCGACATTACATCAGAATGTCAGCGCATATAGATATTTACACAGATCAATATTTGACCTTGTTTGCTATAATGGGAGGAGGAAAAACAAAAATTGTCATATTATAATTATTCAACATTTTATTTATCGCACACGATACATAATTACTTTTTTCGAGCGTTTTCATTATGTTTTTTTATTAATTTCGAATCGAAAAAGAAAATCGTTGCTACCTTATATTATTGATAAGCCTTATTAGCCTTGAGACGTTCGTCGAATATTCTACGCGCGATCGATAACAACCATCAATTATTTCTTATCGACTGTTAATATGCATTTTCCAGATTTATGGCCCAGTTTTATTATTTTTGTGTAATAGCCTATTGTTTTTATAGTCATTACAAACCTAATACTTTCTATTGCATATTTCTTTGTATTTATATCTTATCATATTATGTTAAAGTATTTCAGGGTAAAATAAAACAAAACAAATCTTTTCAAGTTGTTTAATAACAGCACTTATACATAACATCCCTACACTAACATAAAATCACTTACAGAAGTAAAAATAACTTAACAATAAATATAAATCTATTTAAACTTAATTTGTCATTCAACTTAACAATCTAGTCAGTCTTTGGTGAGAATACAGTTTTTGTATTAATTACGCAAGAGCTGGGAATAGCTCTGAGAATGATTCACACCAAAAATCTGACAAATCCAAAGAGTCAGGTTCACTAAAAGGTGAGGACAAAGATTCATATGCCAAATCTGAGCTTAAATTCGTATGCGATGGTGACACACTGAAGCTATCGTCAAAGGATTTGGGGGACATACACATTGGCGATAGCAGCTTCATGTCACATTCCAATGTTATGTCTGAGCAGTTGTTTGTTAGTTCACTAAAGTCCATTTCACAGTCCAACGCTGTTTCTTCCACCACTTGTTCATCGCAGGGGACTTCCACTGTGACACAATCGTTTGCTTCATAACTCGCATAGAATATGTCACCTTTGTCACCATCTTCCTTAACATCTGTATCTGTGACTTGTATGGTGGGGTAGGGATGTGCGTATGAGTGCTGTTCCAGTATCCTGTCCACGTCATGTTTAAGGTTGATCTCACTGTCTAGGACTCTACTTTCACTGGATTCCATGTGCTTTGCTGCGGACCCCACCACTTCAGGTCCTTCAGTACATTTTCTATTTTCCCTGACTGAGTTCTGTGAAGAAAAATATAGCATTAAAAATGACATCATACACAATATTATGTTGTGGTTGGTATTGTGTCGAAAAATCTTTTGTCTAGTTATGTATAATAATTGTAGTAGTCCATAATAGGGATAGATATGTGTATTTATCTAAAATGAAACATAAATATTCATAGCATTTGTTTACAATGGAGGTGCCTAATATGCATAACTTAACGCATGATGCAATAATGATGTATATTGCACAGATACAAAACAACTTACATCTTCAGGCGCTCCTGCAGCACCTGCATCAATCTCTTTGAGGAGGGAGTCTGCAAGTTGATGGAGGGTATCGAGGTACTCGTCAGACTCGAGGTGTGCGAGGAGGTCTGCGAGAGGAGACACATCGCCAGCAGCAGGCGCGCCGCGCGGATCGCCGACGGAAGCCCCTCCTTCTGCTGAGGATGAGACTCTGCTGGTCCCGGGGCTTCCGCGACGGTCCGCGCCGCCGCCTCGCTTCTCAACGATGCGTTCTCGCTCAACAAACGCTTGTTCATCGCTTTTAATTCCTCCACCTCCTTGACGAGCATCTCGTTCACCTCCATGAAGTGGTTTATCTTGCTCTCCATTTCATCCATTTTCGCCTTCTTCCGGTCCCGCGATGTTTGCGCGGCGACGCGGTTCTTCAGCTTCCTGCGTGGACAAATGTTATTGTTTTGTTTAGTAACCGAAATTTCGAGAACAAACTTGATTGTAGTCATTTTGGTACTTCGTAAGTCAACGCCCATATTTTGTATGCTGAGGGACACAATAATAATATTTTATATAATGAAAGAACAGGTAAATGAAGGAAAAACATCTTCGTAAGCACTATTAACAAAAAATATGTTGATCATTGTGTACCTATACTGTATGTTATTGAATTTGTAATAATGATGCAACTTTGTAGTGCAGAGGTTTACATCCCAAATATTTCGTAAAGTAAAAAGTTACTCTATTCAACAGGAAACCGGCTAGTTAGTGGAGGCCTTAATTGGCCGTAGATAAGCAAAAAGGATCCAACCCACAACATGACCGAAAATGAGTTAAATATACCAAACTGCTCGTCTAGGTCTATATTTTCGATTAGCAAAAACAATCCAAGTAAAATATGAATATTTTGACGTTAAATTGACACTGGGTACCAACCCACATGTATGGAGAAGCCATATTTTAGTTTCGTAAAAACAATCCATTCTTCTTGGATCATATTGTAAAACGCTCAGTCTAAGAAACTAACACAAAACTAAAATGTTTAAAAAAATCCAAAAGCATGTGGATCCTTTTAGATATTTAATTTTTATGATATTATGATGCAATAGATAAATCACTAAAAAGATTCAGAAAGCATGGATCTCTTTTGTTAAACTGAATTTTGTAGAAGTGTATACTGGTTTAATAACAAAAACGATTCAGAACATTTGGATAGACTGAATATTATGTATTTAAAGCTTGAGGCGTTAGGCATGCATTAAGTTCACACTCCAAGTATCTTGATCGGGTCACACATCTTTGCCTTTTTTATACCGATTTTTCTAAAATAGAAGCACTTCGAAAATACCTGAAAAAATTTACGAAGCTGACGAACATGTCGAAGTAACAAAAAAAAATTACTCGCACAACTATCGATCACGCGCTCATTTGATCTTTATTACCTTCATTCAAGAATTGCCTATAGAAGACTGTAAGGTTTGTTGGGGATATAAATTATTAAGACTGAAATCGATTGTATGCGCACCTCCATCGACTAAACAGTTTAGTCATGTTGAATTCAAAAGGAGAATACAGCTCGACAGATCAGTTTAGTCGATGCAAAAGTTGTATGTATGGGCGGGCTCGAAAGGTAAATCTTCGGAGGTATCTGATAATGATTTTCAATGACTATGGCCAAATGTTAAAGAAAAGCCCAATTAGACGATTTGGAGTCAATCTTTGACTATTTATCTAAATACTGCCTGGATTTCTATAAATCAATCCAAGGGGGCAATCCAAGACTTCATGACGATGTAGATATGGCGATGAACCGGACTTTGCACACGAAGAAGAATAGTAAATCGGATAGAATTAATATGTTTTATATAAATAATGAAAAAAAAATTGAAAGTTAGTTGTTTAATTTACGAAATTAAAAAAAAAAATAAGGATCTTAGTATCAATTAGCTACTTTGAATCGTTTTTGCGAAATGAAAATTCACTTATCATAATTGAAAATAGGTTTTATCAAAAAGGATCCTAACACACATTTAGCTGAATATTTCAAGAAATAAAACTAAATTCAATAAAATTTGTTTGTAAGAATAAAATATACATTGACACACACACTTTTCCTTAAGAAGCAATTAACACAAGCAAGTCTTTATATGAACAAACACAGGTTAAACTTCAAACTTCAATAACTCAAAAGTAACATTTTGTGGGTTGGATCCTTTTTGGTTATCTACGGCCAATTAACAGATAAGCATGACACGCAATCAAAACATGGCTTATGACTCACTTGCGTTGCATCTTCTCTTCCCATGTGAGGTGGTCGAGCCTTCGCTTCCTTGAAGGTGTAGTTGGAGCCGAGTCGACCACGACCGGAGAATCTCCATCTTCCACCTCCAAGTAGCCATTGGGAACAGTGATTATTATCGGTACGCTCATTTTGTATATAGCGTACAACGAATTTCACTACAACTCAACTTTGCCACTTTTTATTCAACACAGTACTTTAAAGTCTTGACGATCGCATGCTCTTGTTGCAACAAGACCGCTAGAAAATAGTTCTATGATATTTCATCACACTTTTACACTTCTCTTTCGCGTCGTACATACTCGAGCTTACGTCAATAACTATTAATTAAACGTCGTATTCACGGTCCATCTTGACGTACGTCCCGCCAAGGTCATACACGATGCACGACGCAAAACGACCGTGAATAGTCTTGACGTACGTCAATAATTATTATTATTACGTTGCTGGATGTGCACGACGAATTTTTCGTCCAGCGAGCATCCCCACCACCGCGAACGTCGTGCAAGCGCATCGTGCATCGTGCATGCTTGATCGTGAATAGGCTTGCTGTACAGCAGATCAGTGTTGCCAACAGAAATTAATGTAAATACTTGGAAACGTGGCCTATTGATATGATTTTTTTGTGATAACTTAGTAGTTAGTTTAGTTTTGTGATAACGTAGTGAGTACATGAGCAAGCAAGAAACAGTTATTTTATATTTTTATGTACACAGGAAATACCCAATTATCATTACTTTTGGATCAACCTAGTACACATGGACAGTTTATATTCAGAAGTTATTATTTTAAAAGAACTCCAAGGCGAATTGTTGAATAACAAAGATTTTATGCAAAAGTCCACTGCAGAAAAATGGCAATTTATTTTAAAAAAATGTCCTAACGAATTTGTTTGTTTAAAAAAAATGATTAGCTATATTATACTCTCTGTTCCCGCCACTTCAGCATTTACTGAAAGAGTCTTTTCGGTCATGAATGTGAAGTGGCGGGAAGAGAGAAACCGAGCTTCATTAAAAATTAATTAAAAATGAGCTCTTGAAATAAATTTAGATTTGGAATGTTTGGATTCATATAATTCATTTAAAAATAATGAAAAATTCTTAGGTACTGCAAAAAGTACAAAAAAACACATTTTTAAAAATATTTATTTACTCTTTATACATCCAGCACAGTGGATTTCTGGTGGTTTCAGAGGTCTCTTCTGGTGGGTAGCTTGATACTTCGGTGGCAACACTGGCAGCCTTGAGCTGACGTACAGCGGGGATGGACCGTGAATATGCGTCGTGCATCGTGTATGACCTTGGCGGGACGTACGTCAAGATGGACCGTGAATAAGACGCTTTATTGAATAAATGAAGTTCTGGAAATGTTTACGTGCTTTTACGCTATTGGTGGAATTGTGAAGTGGGCGGATACACCGACCGTCAGCACAATGAATTTTCGTTCAATAATCCAATGTTTGCTGTGGTCAATAGTAACTTGAATGAATGAATGAAATGAATGGTATCATTTACGAATATTGAGAGTAGAAAGTAGAAAATACTCAAAAGTTCAAAACAAACACACCATTGTGGTGAAAAATGAAATAACAATGTATATAACAATGTATAAATAATGAATGTTTTTCTTTTGAAGGGTTTTCGTTGTAAATTTCAATGACGAAATAATTAACTTATAATTTTGACTAGGTATCAGATTTTGTACAGGTTTTATTTTTTAGTATTTGTACTTTATTATAGCAGGCAGTTACAAAATTTAAATATAGGTAATCATCTGTGATATAGTTTATCTCTAGCCTTTCTGCTTTGTCAAATGTCAATGTCAAAAACTGAAAACGTACAGTTCATTGTTGAATGCTTTGGTTGAATGCAATGACTAAGGAATCCTACGGACAGGGCATAATGTTCTATACAAACAACTGATTATACAAATATCATGCATTTCGATACCGAAATAATAAAACGAATACTGTCTCTTTCTAACTAATGAATATTCTGCTAAGTGAAAATATATGACTATACGTCAGTCAGTGCTAATTCTATACCGTTTGACATTTGAAGTTAGCTCAAATACCTACTGTGGCCGGGCGCCATTTTATGTTCTCGTTATTATGATGTACATGCTCTGTCATTGCTCCGTAGTAAACATTGAAAAATATTGAATATTTTTGTGATTGTGACAAACATTTGTGTCTAAAACATATAGAGTGGTCAAGGACAAATAGTGGCATAATACCAAAGCGCAGTATTGTGGGATGTGGCTCCGGAAAGAATGAAAACTAGAAAAGTTTGTCTTTGCACCGGTATGTATACGTTTTGACTGAAATATTAGTTATTACTTTGCTGATTTACTTATTTTCATGTATATTGAATTGAGGAGTATTCACAGACTATGTTCAGTGTAAAATTGTTACCAAATATAGCTTTATTTTGTATATTTTCGTTCTAGTAAAATAATGAATTTGGGTGCTAGTGATGACTTATAATATCGACATCAGCAAAATGTTCGATGAAGACGTGCGTCTCCCAAGGCTGTGTCATTAATCTTAAGGCTGGTTCACACTTTGATTAGTGCGAGTGCAGGTGATTAGTGCAGGTGTTTAGTAACTACGTGTGGACAGCGACTGTTTAGTGCAAGTGTTTAGTAGGCTGTGTAGTAAAGTGAATAGAAGCGTGTTCTATTTTTTTGCGAGTGGACTGCGAGTAGCCACGTCCCGCGCGCCCTCCCTTCCCCCTCACTCGCAGTGTGCCTGCCTAAACACGTCTGGACACGAGTGTTTAGTGTTTAGTGTTTAGCGTAGTGTGTAGCGTCGCGAATTGCACCATTGACCTGCACTCCCACTAATCACCTGCACTCGCAGTTGAATTGGACACTACTCGCACTACACACCTGCACTCGCACTAATCACCTGCACTCACACTAATCAAAGTGTGAACCAGCCATTAAGAATAGTTGCTTTGGTGAATACACTTCCAAAATAACAAATTAATTTTGCCAAGAGCAGCAGAAGGAAAAATAAAACACTTAAATTTACCTAATATGAATTTTAACTTAAGTAAGATTAATCGCTTTTATAGTAGGTACTTTAAAAATGTATTTATAAATAAGTCAGGTCAGGACTAAAATTATAATAACCTAAAAATTCATTTTTTGAAGGTTACCAAGAAGTGAAAATAGAAAAGGAGAATGGTTAGAAGCAATTGAAAATGAAAATATCAAGCCAAATGTAAAGGATATAATATCATAGTATGTTCCCTACATTTCCCCGAAAGTGCTTTCAATAGAACAATGGATGTGATTAGTCTGCACGATGATGCTATACCAGTATGTCTGCCGCTGCATTCACACAGGGTGAGGTTTTTATCTGTAGACACGTGATGTCTTCCAATTTACTTTTGGTCTTTTTATTTAGATTTAGGGCTGTCATTTATAATCTAACGTTTCTCCTATTTTGAAGGAGGCCTGTGAACAAACTGAGATGGTTTTATATGATTTTTTGAGTACAAACTTGGGTGATATTTGGTTGTTGAAATGTTATTGACTGAGGGAAAGTGCAATTTACTTTAAATACATGGGGTGTTTTAAGTTATTTTTCTATTCTTTATAAATTTATATTTATAAAGCATTTCAATGCCATAAAACCAAAAATATAAATTCAAGTTCCGCTATTGTAAGCCCTAATGTTGATATTAATTTCAAACCATCAGCATTGCCCTTTTAATTAAAATTTATTGCATTTTAGTTTAAATGTAAAGTGAACAATGCTAGTTAATGTAAACTGTGACATTTCATTTCCAGGTACCAGTTGAGCCTCAAATCCCGAACTCAAAAATGAACAGAGTGTATCTGAGTGCATTCCAGGCTACACAAAATAGTTTAGCTCTATAATTTTCTCTATTATTATATATTATTGTTTTTTTTGTCTATTATTTATAAATAAATAAATACAATTACTGTATATTGTGTTGTTCATCGTAATAAAATACTATTATATACCTATATTAGTATATATTATGTTGTTTCATTATATTACATTCCTCAAAACTGAAATTACCAAATTGTAAGTCTACCGTAATCCTTATATCGAAGTCAAAATTGAACTGGATTTATCAAATTATACAGGGTTAGCTATCTTGTCCGGCGAGGTTGCTGGTGTTTTACAAGTAACCCTGTATAGGTGTTACCGTCACGAGCAGCCATCGTCATACTTAATTTTATTAATTGGCATTGTCATTTTTTCCATTTGTAATTTTACTTCTATGTTTTGTACAATAAAGTTAAAATAAATAAAAAAGAGTGTGTGTTTATGTACACGCGTTACAAGTTACGCGCCAAAAGAAGTATAACTTCAAAAAAAATATATTAATATTATTTTTATATCGATAAACATAATAATGTTTATCGATATATTCTCGGCACTAAACACCGCCATGTTTTGTTACAAGCAATATGGCGCCGGCCACACTTTTTTTGTAGGTATGTCACTTCCATGTGATTCCTTATTCATATTCATTGGTTGAATGCACAGTTGAATGTTGTCAGTTGTCTCATGTTTTTAATTTCAACATTTTCAACCGTGAACGTGAAAATATAATTTGGAAATTGATATTTTAAAATGGCTTCAACAAGTGCTGATTCACAATGCACTATAGCTCAAAAGACTTGGGCAATGGCAAATAACATCGAAACAATTTCAAGTGTAGACGAAATATATCGCTATGACAAAAAGCAACAACAAGATATTCTCATAGCTAAACCATGGGAGAAAGAGTAAGTTTCTTTTTTTTTAAGATCTTAATAGGGTACAAAAGCATATCACTGCGGAGTATTATAATGTAAAATTTCTTTCATAGCCCACATTTTTTCAAAGACATCAAAATATCAGCACTTGCATTGTTGAAGATGGTTATGCACGCAAGATCTGGCGGTACCTTAGAAGTTATGGGATTATTGTTAGGTAAATTCTTTAATATTAATCTCGGAAAGGCGATAACCATTCCAAATATTTTTTGATTTGTTATCGGCAAGATTAACGACCACTGGTTTCTGTTTACGATCTCTTTTCGTATTTGTTTTCATAAAGTTTTTCGCAGTATCTCAGTCAGTTTTGTATGTATAATACTTTTAAATTTTCAGGTAAAGTTGATGCCAACACAATGATAGTGATGGATTCCTTTGCTCTCCCTGTGGAAGGCACAGAAACAAGAGTGAATGCACAGGCACAAGCCTATGAATACATGACTGCTTATATTGAGGCAGCTAAACAGGTGACATTAATTGTTTTACTTTTATTATACCTATGTTAAGAAAACTTTGAAATGTATATTGTTGTACATTTTATACATCAATTAACATAGATTGAAGTTGATGCATTGAATATTTAGTTAGAGTAATTAATTTTCTTGACAAAACTTCCTCATTAATCTTGTTAAAGCTCACATTTTATGCATTCCATCAGCATCAATTACTTTAATTTTAAAACTTTGACAAATCATAAAACTTAAACAAAATTTTTTATTTCTCAGGTGGGCAGACATGAAAATGCCATAGGTTGGTACCACAGTCACCCCGGTTATGGTTGCTGGTTGTCCGGCATTGACGTGTCCACACAGATGCTCAATCAGAACTTCCAAGAGCCGTTTGTGGCTATCGTTATTGACCCAGTCAGAACAATTTCAGCTGGCAAAGTGTGTCTCGGAGCTTTTAGGACTTATCCTAAGGTAAAAATTACTGATTTGATGTAATCTTTGCATTTTAGAAAGAAAACTCACCACCTGTAAGTTTGGGAAGTTATTATTATGTATATTTTAAAATGTTTTGTATCAATCTCAAAGTAATTGGTGAAATATCCTATGTTTTTTTTAATTTAGGGCTACAAACCAGCAAACGAAGAACCATCTGAATACCAAACAATCCCATTGAACAAGATAGAAGATTTTGGTGTCCATTGCAAGCAGTATTACTCTCTAGAAGTGTCATACTTTAAGTCATCACTTGATCGGAGGCTGTTAGACTCGCTATGGAACAAGTACTGGGTGAACACTTTGAGCAGTTCCAGTCTGATCACTAATGCTGATTATACTACAGGACAGATATTTGACTTGTCTGACAAGTTGGAACAGAGTGAAGTCAGTTTGGGTAAGGAATATTTATGTCACAGAACAGTAAGAACATAATAGAAGTGCGATGTGGGCGTGGCCCACGTGTCACTAGTAAGGTAAGATCACCTAACTCGCTCTCAGTTGTGCGCAGAAAAATATTCGAGTCGGTTGTCAACTGTCAAACCTTATTTCCATATTTATTCATTATTTAGAGCGTGTTGTTCGGTATTAGAGTGGAAAAATGATAGCAGACGAAATAATATCAGCAATCGAGGCATTTCATACCATCGGTAAGTCTTATTTTAATTTATTTTAAATATATTTTATGTTACAACTTCGCTTGTCGTAATTTGTCAAAAATTTATAAAAATATTAAGTCAAAATGAACCTTAATCCATAAGAAATAAGTACTAATATAGATTGAACAGCAAACAAGACTTTCTGGAATATTATTGAAATAAACAAACGAATGTCGAATTAGTGATGCATGTGGCGCATATCGACAGTATCGATACTTTAGAAAAGACAAACATTTTAAATATTAAATTTTATTCTATTTTTCCTTAGCTTTCATTTGTCCTATTTATTTATAGATTTTCGAAAGAGCCTAATTTAAAAGAGAAATGGATAATAAATGCAACGTGACGAGTTAACTGGATGCCGAACAGCAATAAGCAGTCTAACAAAGGCCACCGATACATCAAACCTACGGCAGTTCCAAGATTTAAAATAATGCATATTTTCTGTTTGTTTTGTAAATATAGATTTATACTATTCTATTCCGTTTTTTATTTAAATATAATAATATGAAAAGACGTACTTAGTAGTAATAAACATACTCCAAAATGTGACACATTATCCTATACTCATATAATAGAAAGAAAAAAAAAATGCACAAAAATATATTTATTTGTGAATTATCGATAACAAGGCTGACATCCCTTAGAGCATAGCATCAGGTTAATGTCAAGTTAATGTCATTAATTTAGAGTGACACAAATTTCAACCTTATCTTTATGTGTAGAGGTTCAAAGTTATATGTATTGAAAACCAACGCCATCTGTTGTGGAATAGCTGAATGTTTTCGAATATGGAATTTCTGAGCAAAGAGAAACAAAACAGCTAATATACCTAGGGATGTTATATTAAAATAAACCGTAACAGGGTGCGTTAGGGTACATATTGAAATGCTGAATTTATAACCTAAGTCAGTTTTTACTCAAATTAAGCTGTCCAATCAAAGGCATAGTTTACTTGTAGTGTACTGTATAACTATCGGTTTAAATGTGTGGGTTTGGCGACACTGGTTTTCATACTAATGATGACATTATAGCACTTCTATTATGTTCTTACTGTTCTGTGATTTATGTACTTGACAATATAGATAAGATAAGATTTTTAATTGTAAAAATATATATGTTGTATATGTATGCATGTCAGCAATAAGAAATTAATATTGCACCTGATTTATTATATTATATTCATTATTTCAATCTCTATGCAGTTGATTCATTATAATATGTAATTCTTTGGATGCATAATGCACCCAGAAAATTTTTACAGAATATAATGTGAACCTTTTTTATTTTTTAAATAACATGAAATTACAGGTCGCGGTGGTTTTATAGTCGCCGGTGCGGATCCACACGAGAAGCGTACAGAAGATAAACTCGGTAAAGCCACAAAAGACGCGTGCAAAACTACGATCGAAGTAATCCACGGCTTGATGGCTCAAATGATAAAGGACAGGTTATTTAATAGTGTCAGCGGCAGACCTTCCCCTGCTACTCCCATGATAGAATAATAATACTCTTGATTTTAGAATTGCAATGTATTGTGCAAGAAATTGTAACCTGTTTTGTGATAAGTGAATAAAAGTTTCTGAAATATGCTTTGTTGTTTTATTTATTCAATGTAAAATATTTCAGTTTGATGCAATAATTAAACAGTTTGGATATTATAATGTCTTTAAGAAATACAAGAATAATATATAAGATCAATAACTACATACTTTAATATGATTTTAATAACATGGTGCTAGGCTAGGTTTTAAAATAAAACGAAACTGGTGATTATATAAACATTCTCAAATATTTATTAACCAATTTACATAAAATCATTATTATGTACATCTCTCACATAGCGCTAAATCATCTCACATCGTGGAGGGCCTTCTAGTTAGATACTTAGATAAAATGAAGCACCAAATTGCGATATATATGTATCTTTTGCGAAGCTCTCTTTATAATGGAAAAATAAACGTAACTAAAAAATAAAACCGTCGTGCGAACACGTGTTTATTTTATATAAATATCTCAATATTATGTGCTGGTTAGTGGCTAACATAAATAACATGAAATAATAAGCACTTACATTATGTCCCAAAACATGAAAGATGGGCTCTGGATAGCGTTAACTGTCTCTAAGTATACTCTTAAATATTATATGCATATCTATTTACATTGTCGCTGAATAAAAAACGTTTATCTTTTAAAGGAACAGTACTATTTCAATAATAGAATTGATAGCATAAAACATTATGTAAAACTATAATGATAATTCAAAAATTAAAGGCTATTTTAAATGATAACGATGTGATTGTGTTTTACAACCCTCAAGTACGGTCAAACATTAAAACAATGACTAATTAAAATAACGAATATCATAAAATGCATAAATCAAATTTCAGAAATATCCAATAATATAAAATAAATTAAATATTTCATAATGACTACCTATATTAGTTTAGGGCACGTTATTTTTAATGATGTTAGAAATCTTAAATAAAATATGATATTAAGTACATGTCACATCCATTCCTGCCTTACTATACATCTTATTATACAAATCTTCCCTATATACATAACAGATGTTTTAGCCCACATTCAAATGTACCACATATTATAGTTATTACATTATGTAAGTTGTCTGTTGTGTTGTAACCATGTTTAAAAAAAAAAAAAAAAAAATCTATACCTTAAAGTTACCAACCGATTAACAATATTTTAAATTAAAATGTTATGATGTTGGAGAAAGTTAATGTTATTAGAGTTTAAGCAAATGCGAAAGTCCTGTATCATTTGAACTGTACCTCCGGAAGATTTTAGTTGAGGTAAACTGTATGAGATTTTAATAATACTGACAATTGAATTCTATAATGTAATTGAAATTTAGTAAATTATATTTTTTAAGCAATAAAACTGATGAAGCTTTTATTAATTTTAATTTATATTGCGCATGCGAACAAAAAATTAACCATATACGTTCCAAAATTAGTCAGTTTTACGAAAAATTAATGATAAAATATATTGCAAAGACCACGTCCGCACGATGGGCCCCAGTCACACGAATAAGTCTTTTAGTATTTACCTAAAGTGGAATGTTAAACGAATCTCTAAGTGTAGCCTTAAAACACATAAACTTAGTTAACTATTTAGAATATCTATGTGTTTTCAGGCCTTATGTGTCATCTGTAAATGACGTCACACATTAAATAGCCACTCGATATGGGAAAAAAAGAATGGCAAAATAAAATATGGGTATTGTACATTGCCAACAATATGTTTTGGATAGGTGTTCAAGTATTATTTTTAGCCCAATTATTAGATACAAACATACTGTGAATATGTTTTAATATAAATAGCAATAAGAAGATAGAATGTAGGCGGTAAAACACTAAACTCTGAATAGTTGAAAGGTTTATCTTTATACAAAAATATTTAATAATTTATTCATTATTTAACAATCTTTAGATGATGCATAACATCTTATAATATATATAAATCTCGTGTCACAATGTTTGTCTTCAATGGACTCCTAAACCACATAACCGATTATAATGAAATTCGCACACCATGTGCAGTTCGATCCAACTTGAGAGATAGGATAGTTTAAATTTCAAATCGTTTAAGAGAAAGCGGGCGAAGCCGCGGGCGGTAAGCTAGTGTATTATAAGAACTAAGATATTGATGATTAAAAGAAACGAATGAACAAGGAACGCGAAAACAAGCAAAAGCATTAAAAAAAAAATCTCATAAATATGGGATGCCATATTATTGAAGTGGGAAAAAATATGGGATTCTTTTGTAGGTATTTATTAATGTGTGACGTCATAACAGATGGTTTTCTACGACACTATGTAACACGGTTGTGTCTAATTTCACAAGTTGCTCAAGGAACGACCCACAAGCCAATATGGCCAACCGCTAGCTTTATACAGCGTGTTTGTTTGTATGGCTGCTGTCATATATGTAACGTTCAAAATTAATTATTGTCAAATCAAATTTAAATAAAAGATAAATAAAGAAGATTTATCTGATTCATTTTAAATATGGATGATTAGATGATATTTGAATAAGAATGTAAGTCATATTAATTAAATTTAAAAGAATGATTTTAATACTAAATACTTACTACAAATTAGTACATAAATTATATATAAAGCAGCCATACCACATAGCGACTAACATCTACCAATTATACAGTTAGGCATCACTATACAGGCGTCAGATAATTTTGTGAATGTAAACATTAAATTTTGGGATATTCACAAAGATTTAGTTATCATTATTATGTTCTATTCATCGATTTAATACATACATTAAAACTTTTAAATAATACTTTATCTTGAATTTCCTTACTTACTTAATTTTGAACTTATTCATCACATCATAATAGTAACATTCACAAAAGTATCTGACACTATCCATATGTCCGTGTGTCCGTGCGTCCCCACAGACCGGTGACACTCGTCGTACGGCTAGTAGCTTCGTGGCCCCGTGGACCGTTTTGCTAATGAGCCGCTTGGCTAACGAGGGGCTTAGCCAGTGGGCCACTTTGCCTATTAGTAACTTGTCCCATAGGCCATTTTGTTCATGAACAACTTGGCTCAAGTGCCACATTGCACTTGGGTAACTTATCTCATAAGCAAACTTGCTAATGGGCGACTTGGCCCGTGAGTCACTTTGCTTATGAGCAACTTGGCCCGCAGGCAATATTGCTCATGGGAAATATGCTTACGAGCAATTTGGTTAACAAACAACTTGGTCCGTGAACCACTTTGCTCGTTAGCAACTTGTCCCATTAGCCACTTTGCTCACTCACAACCTTGGTCCACGTGTCACATATTCTATCATGGTCGCACGGACAGTATCCCATAGGCCGAGCGCCACCATCCGTGTGTCCTTCGGCTGCATCCCTTGGGCCATATCCCGCAGGTCACGTGCCTCGTGTCTCATCGGCCACGTGTCCCTTGGCCATATCCCGCAGGTCACGTGCCCCGTGTCTCATCGGCCACGTGTCCCTTGGCCATATCCCGCAGGTCACGTGCCCCGTGTCTCATCGGCCACGTGTCCCTTGGCCATATCCCGCAGGTCACGTGCCCCGTGTCTCATCGGTCACGCGTCCCTTGGGCCATGTGCCCTTGGGTCACGTGTCCCGTGGGCCGTGCCCCGCGGGCCAAGCGTCCCGAGGGCCGTGTCAGTTGAACAGGTCCGGCGGGAAGTTGTTCACCTCCGCCTGCTCTAGTACAGGATTGCCGTCCATCGTGTATGACACCCTTATCCGGAGACGCAGTGGTGTCTGTAATACAATATGGGTATTAATTACTAAATATATGAGCGATTTATTGCCTTCGCTTGCTGCTTTGATATACAATGAAATGGTTAAATCATAAAAAAGTTTATATAACAGCCAAAAATATATGAATACATATGTACTTTTGATGGTGAATTGTAACTATGCTTGTGACATATAAAAACCATCTAGTACATATACAAATACTTGTTTTAATTTTGCGACAGCAATAAATGCTTTTCATATCGAAATATCCAAATATAGTAAATACATAAGACATTTAAAAATGTGTTACATACCTTGGAGGGGTTGGTGACTTTCAACTGCTGCGTGATCTCGCCCTGTGGCGTCAGCACACTACCCGACGGCGACATCATGTCCAATCGGAAAGTCTGCGGGAAATAATATCATTATAAATTTTCGTTATTTTTTCTGTCTAAATAACATAATATGACTTTTATTAAGTATAGACTTTGCGATTATAGAATCGCAATACAATTTAATGCGAAATAGTGGAAAAAATAATAGTTTAACATGCCTCATAATTTGTTTTGATTATTTACAATTTTAAATAAACAACATAATTCACTGCGTCGTCAAGGTCGTCTAAACATTGTTCTTATATTCTAGCCAGAACAGATATCCCTCACCATCGGCATGGCCGCATCCACAATATTTTTTAACCAGCCAGCACAGATAAACTTATTAACCTTCAGCAGGGCCGCTTACACATTTTTTTATTTCATTCCATCCAGCCAGCACAGACAAGACTATTTTTTTTTTTCAACCTAGGCAGCAACAGACCAGACTACTTTTTTTTCAGTCCGGCCAGCACAGACAACTCTACTTTTTTCTTTTTTTCAATCCAGCCAGCACCTTAGAGTATATATACTATCTATAGAGTGCGAACAACCAAGTGGGAACAGTAGGCACAGGTGGGAACAACACGACGCTCCCGCCGCGAGCGCTCGCAGTCGTGGTTGAGTGCTCACGAAGTGCGTTGCTCTGGATTTTTTTCATATTTACGAATAAAAGTGGTGAAATGTGCAGTTCTATCTTGCAAAAACGATACTAGAAAATACACAAAATTGAAATCCACTATCACATTTCATCAGTAAGTCGATTGTTATACATAATTTTATGAAAATAAATCTAGCATCGCGGGGGTGAAGAGTAGGTGGGAGGCGGACACGCGCAGGCTCGCTCGCGCGCCTCACTGCCGCCACGTGATCGTAGTGATGTGACCTGACCAACGCTGTACTCGATATAAAGTTTACTAGAAGAACTATATTTTAACAAATTATTTATTTAACTTTAAAATTAAAACTCTTTTAAAAATGTATTATAAATAAATTTGTGGTGTGTTTTGTACGATACACTTTCTAAATTATGAATGCGAATGTATTATAGTGTAAATGTAAAGTATGTAATGTTACGATATATTTTCTGAACCGCTAAATTGATTTTGAAGATTTTGATAGTAGAATGGATAAAATTAAATAAAGAAATTATTAATATTATTTATTATATTATCATTTTAAATTATTAATTATTCCTTAATATTTTTTACCATTTTTCAAACATTATTATTATTGTTTGATTTATTATTAATAAATAGCACTAAACCCGATCCTTTATTTTATTAACTTTATTATTTAAAAAGTACTCACGTTTTTCTTATATTCCAATCAAACATATTTTTTTAAAGTACTTATAATTAATACAAGAAAATTTCTTATATAATATTTAATATTCAAATGGAATAAACAAACTTTATTCAGTTGGTAAACAAATTTAAAATTACATATTTATACTTTATTCACATATTTTTCCTTTAATAACTTATTGAACATAAAATTTACTTATGATACATATTTATTTACATAACTTATCGATAGTTTAACACGCAATTGATATCTACCCATCCCTATTTGTCACACACACATCTATATAGTATCTATAGCTCATCTGCCTACGATGCGCACTATGCAATTTGTGCAATACACTCGCTCTATACTATTGTAATATATACTCTAAGAGCCAGCACAGACAAAACTACTTTTTTCCAGCCAGCATAGACACCACACCATTTTTTTCTTTTTTTTTTTTAATGTTGCTGGTGACTCACCCTCGGCACGGCCGCCTGGAAGAGGAAGTCGGTGATGGCGGCGGGCGCGGTGGAGTGCGCGCGCATCGTGAGCGCCGCCGTCTCGCCGCCGCGCCGCACGTGCAGCTGCACGACGAGACCGTTGCGCTCTAGCGCCGTTACTATCGTCTCTGTAAGTGTATTCAACATCACTACATAGTATAAAACCAAGTCGCTTTCTCTTTCCCTATTTCCCTTTGTATGCTTAAATCTTTAAAACTACGCAACGGATTTTGATGCGGTTTTTTTTTTAATAAATAGAGTGATTCAAGAGGAAGGTTTTAGTATATAATTTATTAGGTTTTAGACAAAGCGGGCGAAGCCGCGGGCGGTAAGCTAGTCATTATTAAAACCACTAAAGTCATCAGTCACCAGAGAAGTCTAAAAGTAAGCTATACAATACTAGTAATTTCATTATCCACCAAAAAATTACTTTTTGTTAGTATCCTTATTTTTTATTTAATCATTGTTTTATATATATGTATAAATATATATTATGTATATATATTATGTATTGTATGTATTGTATATTATGTGTATATTAATATCTATGTAATGTATAAGTAGGTATTCTTAAATTATATTTATTACATATTATTATGTATTTACATATAATATGAGTAGTTATATGGTTTAAATATAGTGTAATTCTTTTTCATTGCTGCACCACCTATTGTTTTCACCTCTCTTTTATTTTTATAATTAAAAATCCTACCCATAGGTTGCCTGGTAGAAATCGCTTAGTAGCGATAAGGCCGCCTTTTTAGCTTTATAATATATTGTCTGTTTCTTTTTTTTACATGTATTTACTTGGTGCTGAATAAAGTGTATTTATTTATTTATTTATTATTTATTTATTTTTTTAAGCTTTTGCATAGCTTTTATCTCAGACTTTGAGCGCGGCGACCGAATGTAAAAATTCCGTAACGAAAAAAACCTAACACCCCCCCACTCCAACCGGCACAGCGATGCGACGCTATGCAATAGCTTTACGGCGGCAGTTCTCGAGTGCCACACGTATTATTTTTTTTCACATATCTAACAACAAGGATGAACATCAATCATACTCTCTCGTTCGACAGACGCATAAGAATAACAATAACTTGAAAAATAATAGAAACTTTTGTCAAAACGATTGAAATGACCTATGATAAATAAAAAAAACTAACCAGGTGGCTCCGCAACATTAGTAACCGTGGATGGCGCTCCAAACAGTCCATCCAACAAAGCGGGCGCCATGTTGTTGTTGAGGCCGCTCACTCCGCTCATCGCGCTCATTCCGCTCATTGCGCTCACGGGCGCGCTCGTGGGCATAGTGCTGGTCGCGCTCAGGTCGAGACCGCTTAGTAGATCGAGAATGTCCTGAAATTAGCAAAATTGAATACATTTTAATAAAAAATTTCCTTCCATTGAAAAAAGGTTTTCGAGTTAAATTAAGTCATATTTTATACAGGATTAACATCCATTGTGAATCTGTGTAGGTACCCCATTAACACTAGTTAAAAAACTACTTAAAAAACTAGACTTACAATCACGCTCAAAAATGTCCGAAGCTAAACTCTGCGCCTACGCATGAATTAGGCAGAGTTTTGTAATAAATGACTTTGAGCATTGCCACCGCGAAATAGGCGTTAAGGGGCTGGCAAGAGCAAATTTAACAGTGATTGCGCTCTCGTTTACTCCCATACAACAGTGTGCGCAAACGAGAGCTGCGCAATAATTTTTTTGACAACCTTATAATAGGCAGTGAAAATAAATAAAATTGCAATCAACTCACATTGGTGCTAGTATTGTTGTTAGCGGCGGGCGCTGCGTGTTCCACATCACCATTGGACAGCGGCTCTGAACCGATGATGAGATCCAGTAACGCGTCCTGTTTATAAACAATTCACATATTATAATGCGAAACAATATTGTTTCCATTCTTAATGTATTAAACCAAAGGGTTTTTATAAAAGCAGTTTTATTCAAATCAAATCATTTATTTGCAATTAAACAAGGTTACAATTACAACACAACAAACAACTTACATGTAAAACAAATAACATGATACATTTTTTGTGACATTTTGAACAATGTGGCCTTTGCTAGGAAAAAACCTGTGTTATAGGAGACATTCAGTCAGTTGAGTGTTTGTGTTGTGTTTTTGAGTGAAAAAAAAAGGTTGTTTATAAAGTAGGTTTACGATCGAGATGTTTACGTGATAACGTCTTATTATTATCAGCGCTCGAGATGAGACGGGAGATCGGTCCGTCTCTCTCTCGTTATACCTGCGATCGCGCTCGTGAGGTTTTGGTGTGACACAAGTTTCTGAACATGTCACCCGACTAAAACGATTTTAAAGACGTTATCACGTCAAAATGGTATAAATATTATTTTGATTGCGTGTGTGGGGACTTCGCCCCCGGTACACTATACAGTACCTGGTCGGGCGGCGGGCCGGCGAGCGCGGGCTCGGGCTCCGCGTCGCTGTCGTCGCGCTCGCCCGCAGCCCCGCCCTCCATCGCCGGCATGCGCTCCAGTAACGCCGGCCGCAGGCTCGCGTACTGCCTGTGAATATTACATCATTATTATCATTAATAAAATTACTATAACAACAACATTAATTATATCTATCTCGTCCATAGAAATCTAAATAACAAGACACTAGAAGTCGTAAGCGCGCCTAGAGACGTGCGTGTGTAAACATGGTGTGTTTCAGCATTTCCCATTGCGGAAATACTTCCACAAGTTGTTATTATACTAATAAAGGAATAACATTTCATCGGTAAATATTTTTTTTTAGAAATAATGCCCTTTTTCCTTAAAATTAAAGAATATTTACAAGTATTACGAGTGTCACCATAGTAATCGAAATAACAATGAATGACACAGCCGACCATTCTTATTATCACGTTTAACACAAATTTCAACCTTATTTCTATGAGTTTATGTTCAAAGTTATATCTATTGAAAATTGACAACCTCTGTTGTAGAAAAGCCGAATTTTTTCGTATTGGAGCAAAAAGAAACAAAACGTCTCATATACTTAGGGATGTTATTCTAAAATAAACCGTAAATTCGTGCGTTAGGATACATATTCAAAAGCTTAATTTAATATTAAAGTTAGTTTTCACTAAAATCAGGCTGTCCAATAAAAGGCATAGTTTACTTGTGTGTACTGTTTAGCTATCGGTTTTAAATGTGTTGATTTTGGCGACAGCGGTTTTCATACGAATTATGACATTATAGCACTTCTATGTGTCTTGTTATTTAGATTTCTATGATCTCGTCAGATTTTGTTTATTATCTGTTAGTATAAGTAGTTTCACTATACATGATGACCTCACTAATTTAGGAATAACACCGCAAATATTTTCAGTAAATAGTTGTTTAGCCTATGTGTGTCGACTGTCGATTCCAAGTGGTTAACCAAACAAAAAACAAAAAAAAAAAAAAAGATTACAAACTGTTGAACTATTGTGATCCATAAAATCTTTTTTTATTAAAAAACGCCCTTAAAAATGGCAAATGCCTGAAAACTGACTCCGATTGTCAAGTCTTACGACAATTAATATAATTTAGTAAATATTTACCTGAATAGCTGTGATAACTCGACGCCTCGCTGCTGCAGTTCGATGTGTATGTGAGAGCCGAACGTGTCTATGATCACGCGGATTTTACTGCAATCGAAATAACATTTTTTTATACCACCTTTTCATACGGATAATATTTATTACTAGCTGTGCTTCGCGGTTTTACCCGCAGTGCTCCGCTCCTGTTGGTCTTAGCATGATTATATATAGCCTATAGCCTTCCTCGATAAATGGGCTATCTAACACCGAAAGAATTTTTCAAATCGGACTAGTAGTTCCCGAGATTAGCGCGTTCAAGCAAACAAACAAACTCTCCAGCTTTATAATATTAGTATAGATAAGTATAGATTAATTGTAACAAACAATTTATGAACTACATTATTCATGGGTAGAGTTCGGACGGAGTGGGGAACTGCTATTATTCTGAATAATTTATTTTCAAAGGTAACATAAAAGGAAAAATTATTCCACGTATGCAACATTATTTATTGCTGTAGTTCAATTTAATGGACTATTGATTTTACTGATTTTTATCAATACGAACCAGTAGTACTCAGATTCATCCAAACAATCAAACAAACAAATTCATTAGCATAGATCAACATATTACAAAATAAAAACTTACTCCTGACTCGGCTGCGTAGTGAATCTCGTGGACAGCTTGGCCAGAGATAACAGCAAGTACTCCTTGGTAGTTATGGATAATTGTGTCGACCACAAGAGCTTCTGGTACACGTCGATCACGTACTCCTCTGACGGCCGAGTGAACTCGTCTGCGGGTATAAGGGGGAAAGGTTAAGCGTGTGTCGGTGAGAACACTGAGTAATCACTTTTTTCTTACATAAGAAAAAAGTGACGCATCAGTTTTGGTACATATTGTACAAATAATTGGACTTGGATGTTTGTCTCACAAAAACGATGACAAGAAAAACTACTATGCAATAGATAGGGGCGTAATTCATTGCTCTGCTCATTATGATCTTGACTCCTTCAGCTTTATAATATTAGTATAGACAATAACTTTAATAATGCATCTGTTGATTGCATTATTTTTTCAATTTTATTCAGCAATTTTTAAATAAGCTAGGTATATAAAATAAACATACCGACTCCATCATCATCGACCATGGATATGGCGTTACTGGCCTCCGACACCAGCATGTCGCCGTACTCGCCTATCGTCCAAGCGGCAACCTGAAACAGATTAATGAAATCTTAGAAAAAAGTTTTATTTTGGTCCTTCGAGCAGGATTTGCTTAGAGTTGGGAAGCTTTATAAAAAGTTCGTTTGATCTCATTCGTTCCTCTTTGTATCTTTTAAGTTAAAAAATTGGTTGTCTATAAAATCGGTTTACTGACGATAGTTGAACGTGACAACGTCCGATTGTGCTTTTTTGTCGCTCGTTCCGCGCTCTCGCTTGCACTTCAAGCCTTACACGGAACGCCTCAGAGCGAGGTAACGCCGCATGAGTCATGTTTTTTCGTGCGTGCAGCCGGCTCTATCGAATTATAAGACGTTGTCACGTCAAAAATGAGCGTGTGTGCCGAGCACACGTGTCAGAAGTGAAATTTCTTTGGTAAGATTCAAAGATACCAAAATCGCGAATGACGCGATCCTGAAATTTTACTCTCAACGCGTTTAAAGAAGTTTCACTTCAAAAAGTTTCAAAGCTAGCAAGCATATTATTTCTTTAATTAAAAGGAGATTCAAATAAGGCAGCTTGTTTTATTAATTGTAATGCTTATTGTAAGCGATTTTAACATACCGTATGCTAACTTGGACGTATTAATGAACCGTTGATGCCGTTTTCAAAGAAAATAATATTTTTTTTGCCCTCTGTACACATATCACATTTTTGTCAGCTGTACACATATCACTTTTTTGCCAACTGTACACGTATCATATACGTTGCGGACGGTACCTGCACGAGCGGCTGCTTCTCGGTGGCGTCGCCGCAGACGGCGCTCCGCTCGAGCGACACCCAGAGCCGCATGGCCGCGTACGCCTGCCGCTCGCCCGGCGCCGCGGACACTATCTGGATCGTGTTCGACACTGTGTCGTCGCGGAGGTAGTTGCCCGCCTGGAATAGTGGAGTAACGATTTTAAATTACATAATTTATTTTTTAATAAAAAAAAGAGTGTGTGTACTTATGCACACGCATTAGAATTTATACTTCTTTGGCGTATGGAAAAATACTAGAATATACAACTTGAACATAGTTATCAATTTTCATACCACCTAGAACTAACTTCATGCTGTTAAATTTAGGTGTCGGTGTGCGCGCGCATCGTAAAAATTCACTCTCATCATTTTTCATAACTTCAAAAATACGTGTGGCACTCGGGAACTGCCGCAGTAAAGCTATTGCATGCTATGCCTTCAAGCCACACCTCCACCCGTCGGAGTGGGGAGCGTGAGGTTTTTTCGTTACGGAATTTCTGGATTCGGTCCCCGCGCTCAAGACCCGCGATAGAAGGTATGCAATAGCTTAAAAACGTTTTGTATTAAAAAAGTGCGGTATTTGATTATAATGCTTTGCTGTGCTCATTTGGGCATATGGTATACGTAAAATAGAGCAGGCAGGGCGCCGGCCGTGTACCACGTACTTCACACCACTGCGCAACGCGTAACTAACGATATAGCTATGCCTCTGAGCGCACGTGCATATAACATATGGTACCTTGCAGTTTAGTAAATCGCGTTTCGAGTCCAATGAGTGGGACTTTCCTTTAGGTACGCACAATTTCTATAGAAAGTTAATATATTTAACTTGCCTTTTTTATTGTAAATTTTTGAAACTTTTACATTGATAAGTCAACAAAGAAGAATGTACGTAAATAATTAAATATTTTCAGGAATCATCATCTGCAATCCTTAACCAATTCACAATATTGAGAGGAGGTAACGAAAAAATACCACCTAGACTTAAACTAGCTCACTAACTAGCTCGAATAGAAGCACTACTGACCTTCAACAACACCTGGAACAGCGTATCCAAATGCCACTTGCTGCTGGGCGCGTGTCTCTCAGCGGCCAGCACCATCGCACTGGAGCAGTGCGCTTTGAACTCCGCGTCCGACCGCTCCAGGAACACAAGCAGCTCCTTCATCATGGCGCGAATGTTCTGCCCGTTGATTAGCGCGAAGGATAGCTCCATCGCCCGCCGTCGGATCGATACGTCCGGATCCTGAAAGTTCCAGAATTTTTTTTTTTCAGAAATGTTATTGGGCAGTTAAGGGGTAATTTTAAATGATATAGTCACATTTGATGTGAAGGTTAATTGGAGAATATTTTTAGCCGACTTCAAAAGAAGGACGATCAATTCGATGTGTGTGAATGTAAAATTGTCAAAATTGTACAGTTTTCAGGGTGCCAAAAGTGTTATGGGGGTGCTAATGGTGTAGATATAGCGGCATTATTTTTGTCACTGAACATATTTAGTAGAAAAATCTCTGTAAAGAAAGCAACAGGAACATTCAATAGACTTATACTGGAAACTCACTTTCAAACACTCCAATATAGTAGTCCTGTGTCTCTGCACCGCAGACGTATCAACATGTACCGTCCTCAGCAACGTATTCAGTGCCACGTATCTGATATTCTTATCGTTATTCAGCAGGAACCGTCCGAGTATGTTGATGGCTAGCACGCGCAAGCTACTCTCCGACTTAATGTCCATGATGGAGAGCACAGTTTCGTATAATATAGTGTTGCCGACGTTCTTGCTCGTCTCCGTGTTGGTGGCCACTTGGGCGAGTATGTCGTTCATCGCTTCGGACGCTTCCGCGTCGTTCTTGCCCAGTATCCGGAGGAGACGGAGGATTTTCACCTGGGAAATTATAAACTGGTAAAATTTTCCCCAAAATAAGATGCCCTGGATGAAATGACTTGGAGCTAAAATGGCGCCATTTGTTAAAACTTCTGTTATTTTTTTTTTTGTTTATTATACAGATTAAACGGCAATAGGATAAACAAATAATAATAAAACATACAGAGATGCTTACTAAAATGTGATAGATTTATAAATTTAGAGGTCTTATATGTTATTTTACATATTCATTAAAACTGCCAACTGCTATAACTGTTTAACAGATCTGTCCAAAAATTTAAAAGGATAGCTTAAAACTATTTTCAATATCATCTTACCTGTAGGAATGGATCGGAGACACCGCTGACATCATGCTCCGGTGAATAACCAGCCAGGATCAAGTTCTTCAATATCCTCACCAAATTCGGCACAATCTACCAGCAAATTACAATTAAAAATACCCTCTTTTAACACATTTGAAATGCGCACAATGACAGAAAGCTAAGGGATAGTACATTTACTAATTATTTACACAACCAACAGGCGAATGCATCTTCTAAATACTTCCAACGATAGATAACATAAATAAAACGCTGTTGCATAAAGGGATACCAAATTAAATACGATAAAAAACAACATTTACCCCCACCATTGCATTAGTTACGTCATCGAGTGCAAAATTCAAACGAGTGTCTAAAATTATAGTAAATACTTTACACCTTGCAATAATTGAGATATTATGAACTGGTATATGTTCTTATTGTATAAATAAGTATATGAATACCATGAGTACATTTAGAGCTGTACTTTACTAGAACTGTACTCTAAAAAATTATATGCACATGTTAACGAACCTACAACCTTTTTGAATAATTCTATCTCTATTGTACCAGCCCATATTTTGAGATTAACGTACAATCTACAACCTATTTGAAACTAATAGTGCGTATTCTCTTATTCCAACATGATGATAGTAATTATGGTAAATTGTTTCCCAACATGAATACCAAATGCCCAATAAATATTCAAGCTTCACAGTCGAAGGATTTCGCATACATATAAATATATTCGTCAGGCTTAAACATTGAAAATATATCCACTAAGCAAGGGCAATAAGCTGAATATTATTTTGGTAAAAAGTTAAATTTTGTCAAATCTATCTACTTTAAAAAGCATAAGAATTTGAAGTGAAATTGTAAATTTTTTTTATCAGTTTTGGGGTATATAAATCCAAACTACTGTTTACAGCAATTATATGTTTTTGTATGTTTTTTAGACAATATATTTGACGGTGAAGCTTCGAAATACGCAATATACATATAACATTCTTTCATACATATAACCAACACAATGACATGCTTAGATATACCACAGTAAGCCTTTTGATCTAGATACGCATTTTTAACCAACTTCAAATATGAGGTGTGGTTCTATCTTAACCTATTAGTATATATATTTTACGTGTTTTATGATTCTCAAATAATAATATTTATCTTTAGATAAGCTACTGTTACTGAAAAAAGAGCGCGTGCCGAGCACACGTGTCAGAAGTGAAACTTCTTTAGCAACATTCAAAGATACGAAAATCGGCGCCTTACTGCATAACGTGACGGTATTGCCATGACGCGACCTTGAAATTTTACTCTCAACGCGCCTAAAGAAATTTCACTTCAAAAATGAAAAATCTTGTTTATTATTAAATTGATGTCTAGATCAACAGGCATAACTGTATAGTGCAAGGAATCATCGTACGGATTACCTCGCGTTGCCCGCTCTCCTATGGGACAACACAAACATACATTAGTTATATTCAATATATTTACATTTTTACATCACATACAAAATATCGAGACAAGACAGGACAATAATTCTGATGTTAGTAGTAGCAGTATTACTTTGTAGTCATTTATCATAAACTAACCTTAGTCAAAGTTTTTATTTTATATTTTTTTCTTTTATGGAAGTATTTGCCAATCATGCTGAAGTCATATACAATAGATTGTCTAAGTACAGTTAAGTGTACACATATAGTTTTTATTATTTTAAAAATTATAAAAAACTAAAAATAAAAACGAGATTCTATTAATTGTTATTTCTATCTCAACATATTGCGATAACTAAAATCATGTACACATTTCAATCCATACTAATATTATAAATGCGAAAGTACCCTGTCTGTCTGTTACTCAATCACGCCTTAACTACTGAACCAATTAGTATGAAATTTGGTATAGAGATATTTTGATACCCGAGAAAGGACAGGCTACTTTTTACCCCGGGAAGTAGGATAGGTTTTATCCCGGAAATCCCACGTGAACGGGAACTAAGCGGGTTTTTCCTTGACTGCGCAGGCGAAGCTGCGGGTGGAAAGCTAGTACTTTATAACTTGGATATTTAAAAGTTTCAATACTATCGTAGCCTTGTTGGAATTAACACGGTTCTAATAAAAACATTAGTGCAAAAAACGATAAGCGGCGAGGCGTTGTAAGTGAAATCAGTGATAAGATTGGCTCGTATTTACAGCATTTCAATTTAATTTTTCTGTTTCTTTTTATATATTTCTTTTATTTTTAAATTTCTTATTTATAAATTGTCTGGAAATTTCTAGATCTTTTGTACGTAACCTATGTTATTTACAAGAATGCTCACACAGTATAATTCATTATATTTGGATAAATAGGTAACTAATAAGAAGAGAAAAATAAAGTTAATTATGAATAACTGCGATTAGAGAATGTACTTCATTCCATTGAGTTGTCAGTACAAAGTTCTGTTAACTGAATTCATTTCATATTTTAGAATTTTTTCGTAAAACATAAACAAATATATAACCAGATTACCCCAAGTAACGTTATATACAAGTCGGGACTTAAAGTGAAACCACAATTATAACCCGTTAAGCAGTACTTGATCAGTTTAATTACCGATTTATTTGTTACTCGTCGTTCCCAGTATGTTAGGGTTACCAAAAATCAATTTTTATCAATAAAAAAATATAAATAAAATTGATTCAATATATTAAATGTAATGTTTATTTTTAAACACTGGGTGTTAATCATATTTATTATTTACATAACGTATCGCGTATTACATTGTTACATATGCTGTATGCATATCAATTAATCAAGAATTGTACTTGTTATTATACTCAAGGTTCTATGTATATAAATACTACATTTTGTATATAGTATCTTGATCCAAACCTTTGATCAGAATCTTAGTGACCCACTATCCTACAATCTACAATACAAATAACTCCCCGATTTAATATATAAAATAATATAAATTGAATTCTGCCAAAGGATACTTACAAACAAATTTAATTTAAATCAAATTTTCATGGCTAAATAACATGAAGCATTTAAATTTAGCGAAACATAATATAACGAAGAGGTACAAGAAAAAGTTTTTACCTCGTACAATAACAAAATTGAAAATATTGTTGTTGATAGTTGGCAACCCTAACGATCACAGTAGCAGCTGATTTTTTACTGAAACCCGATCGTTTTACACCTGGTTTATGACTCATCCGATGTTTTCGGAGTTTGTGAAAAGGTATATCGCCTCTTTACACTCTGATATTTATTATTTCTTTAGTTTATTTGGAATAAAATTTAAAGTTTTATTATTATTAACACTTATGTATTCTATACTTTTAGAATTGTCAATATAAGGACGTTTGCGTCATTCTTAAATAAAAAAATTATTTATTTGAACGAAATAACATATTATACATATATGTTAAAAGCATTTTCTCGAAAGTCAAGTATGACACGTAATTATTTGTAATTATACCACTTGCTTCTGTATTTAAACGACAACTATTATTGTCTACACCTACAGTCATTATTGTCTGTGCAAAGAAACAGCTATTTTCTTTTCTTTTAAAAATAGATTTATAGAAAGAAAAATGCAAAGTTTATGAAATTGGCTCTTTTAAAAAAAACATATCAAATAAATATTTACTCTTTCTGAGAGTACATAGTAAAATAATTTAAACGCAATATGATGAAACCCAACAGATTTTTTTTATCATAACTCGAAATTAATATTATATCCACAGTAGCAGAGACCACTAACTTATAAGTAAAACCTAGTATGTATTTTATAATCCATGGTTAAAATATCCTTAAAACAATTCATCAAACAATTGCTCCATATCTGTTACACAAAACGCAACTCTATTTCTATCGCAATAAGGATCAAAAACAAAATCTTACCTTTTTGAAATGGTTAAGCGTGTCCGGACTGTTCTCGCACATTTCCGTGATGAGGGTCACGCCGGTGATAAGCACACCTGATAACAGTGTTTACATCTTGGTTGTACATTGAGATGATTTACAAGGAAATTGAGGGAAAATAACTCGGTTTTTCCGATCATTTACCTTAATTTCTAAATGATATACGGAAAAATTACTTTGAAATTATTTACATGAAATATTAAAACTGGAAAAAGGGGAAAATTCTTAAGAAATTTTTTTTCAATATAAAGAAATGTCAAGAAAGAAAAGCAACTGTTGTAGATTAGAAATTTTGAATGGAAATACAATAAAGGACGTAAGAATAATAATTGATAATATCATTTTAAATGTATAAGTGTAAATTATTAAAAGGTCACAAATTTAATCACAGTTCATTTAACACAAAAAGCCTGCGCAATGCCTCAACTAGATGATCGACGAATCAATCAATTTATGACAAAAGTTCACTCATTCATTTCATTACAGACCTTATTACTTTGTACATAAGAACTATATTTCTTTATCATTGAATAGTGACATCATGCGACACGCCTATATTAGATAATAATCAATTCAATTATTTATTAAAGGTAGAATAGTCGTTGTGATTGAATTATACTTTGGCATTGTCCTTTTTTGTTGAAAGCTAGAGAAATAAACGTCGTAATTATGTTTAAACTGATAACTTAATGATTTTATAAGACTAACTATTATACTAATAGGCAATTAGAGTATCACAAACAATAATTAATTAATAGTTTGTTAGATATCCAATAAGATAGATTTGTTATAGTTCTCAACGCGAAATCGCAACTTCCTTGAAGTGAAAGTTTGACAAATGAACTAAATCTTATGTAAACTTTAAGGTCGCTAGCGTCTGATCTAATTAGTAGTTTAATCATCTTAAAGTTGTCTTCCTACTAATGAAGTCTACTAACTTAATGTGACGTAGGTATATACCTACAGAATTCTCATTAATTAAACTTACATATTCATTTAGATTTTTTATGAAAATTCAAGTATTATATGAAAAGAGCGTAACTCAAAACACGCATATCCTATCCTACACATTGCTATATAAACACACCTATATCTTTGTAATTAACCCTGATGAAGTCTACCTTCCTACCTATATCTCCTCCTGGAAACCATCACTATTGTACCTATACGACCTATTCCTATGAAAAAGTAGAACTCACCATGATTCTTCTCAGTCAGCAGACTCCTAGTGGCCGGTAGGAACATTTCCATCAGATCCGGGACTCGTCTTATAATCCTGAACGCGCATAGTGCCGCTTTCTTCTTTATATACGCGTTTGGGGACTTTATGAGGCGTTCCACTTCTGACGCGAGGTCCCGTGCCATTTCTGGTGACGCGATCGCACCTAGCGTGCATAGCGCTAGACCGACTACGAACTGCGTGTTGCTGTTTAGGTCACTGCGGATAGATTTGTGGTTAATAAAATACCATATATGTAAACTCTGCAGCTATGGAGTTATTCTGGATGATACTATATAGTATAGTAAGATAGTGTATAAGATCTAATTGGGTACAGTTTATGTTATTTTGAAGCGTTCCACTTCTGACGCGTAAGCGTACCATTTCTGGATGATCAATAATGGAGATTTTAAATAAATAAAAATAATAAATCGACAAATTAAATATTCAGATTTCGGTACTAATTAAAAGGAAAATATTTATCCTAGAAAATAGTCTTAAATATACCAGACATTTCGTCAACAAACATGCGTCCAATATTCGAGTTGCCATCGTAGCGATACTAAATAAGCCATAACATTTTTACACCTTGACATAAAAGGCAAATAACTTTATGCAATCATTGGAACTAGATAAGTAAAGCTTGGGTTAATTCATGTTAATGAATGTGCAGTTACCGCGCGGCGAACGTTTTCTTTATCAAGTAGAAAATGTACAACTACCATAGATAAAGGACATTTATTTAAACGAAACAGTGCACGTATTTTCTTTAGCATTTAAAATTAAAATGATAATAAAATGACTGATGCGCCTTGTCGTGAAAAGAAATCTATACATATAATAAATCTGTAGAAGGGTCAATTCTGTACATTGAAAATATTGAAAAAATAAATAGCAGGGGGTGTTACTGGATCGATACCAAACCCAAATATGTGATTAAAAAAATTTTTGTCTGTGTCTGTATGTGAAGGCATCACGTGAAAACTAGCGGTTCGATTTCGATGAAACTTGGTATAATTATACCTTATTATCCTGGGCGTAAAATAGGATACTTTTTATCCTGGAAAAATACGTAGAAAAAAATTAATCTTAATTTTTCAGTTTTATCCATAGACGTTGTTCCGTAGAACCGCGAACACACGTTGCGTATTATTATAGGCCTAGCCGTATTTGGGAATTGGGTCCAATAGATATTTATAAGATGTTATTGACAGAGGTACTCAAAATGGAGAAATAACCATCCACGCGAAGACCGACATCCGCGCGGACGGAGTCGCGGGCGGAAGCTAGTGTTAAATATATGAAGTGATTTAATATTGTCGTAATTCGTCTTTCTATTTGCTCTGATTAAAAATATAAAAATATTGTAAAACACGAACAAAGTAGACATACGTAGCTCATTTACGATATCAAGAGCATCTAAATTACATAATGAACCCGTCACTTCGCATCACAAAATGACGTGTTTTAATATTAAATTATCAACATGTGAAAGCCTTGATTGTGAATAACATGTGGTTTGAGTAGAACATTACAGAGGCTAGCTCGTATTATAGTACAATAGCGCGTAATTTGAGCTAGGGTCGAGTTCCGATTGCAGTTAGAAGCCTTCTCATATTATAATACTTTAAGCCGCAAAGGACCTACGTGATACATTATTTGCTATGAAAGTTTATAAATTGCGTCTCTTGGTCGCAGTAGTGTTTATTAAATTGCGGTAAATAAAAAGTATAAATGAACATAAATTTAGTAGAGACAGATCCGATTTCTATGTATAGTTATTTTGTTTTATGTAATGGAATAGTTATTATTTTAATGAAAAAGTATAATATAAAAAAATATATTTTCATAAGTCTTTCAGCACTTTTCTTTACAAAAGATTAGATTCTCGTTAATCACGGTGTCCGCCCTACATCAAACAAGAAAAAATGTGACTGATGCTTAATTCGATTGCCAAACGAAAATGTATTAAGTTTTTCGTGGAAAAAGCAATTTCCTCAGAGAATGCGGAGGTCTTCGGAGGATCCGTAACAATGGAAAGGTCAATTGTCTATAGAGGGCGAAGCGTCGAATGTATAGCATTTCATTCCTAGGGGAGTATTTGTATGTAGGCGTTATTGGCTACCTACTTGGCCGTTTCTCTACAATTTAATACGCAATATACTTATAATCTCAAACTGGGAGAGAGGGATTTAATTAAATAAAGGGCAGATATTTCTACAACAATGGTATTTGGAAGTTTTAGTCTGTATTTAGATATAGAGAAGTGCGGAAATAAATATTGATTGAAATTACTAAACAATCAATATTTCAAAGTCGAATTAAACAAAAATCTACAGACTTTATCATGTCAAAAACTTAATATTCAATTTAATTACAATCCCAATCTTTTGACCGTGAAAGCATAAATGATAGGATAGCTAAGTTATTTTCGGATGTCATTTAATTACACATGCAGACAGAAATGTGTTACGGAGTTTAATCAATAAAAGTAAATCTTGGTTTCATACATTTAAATATTATGCAAGTAAAATTACAACATTGCTTTTATTTTTGGCACCATTTAAAGAACATTCTGGATCAATGACCATTTTTATGTGTATTCATAATTTTATAGAAGCACTAGTGGTTCGCCCCGGCTTCGCCCGTGGTACCTACATGTTTAAACTATCCTATCTCTCAAGTTGGATCGAACTGGACATGGTGTGCGAATTTTATTATAATCGGTTAAGTGGTTTAGGAGTCCATTGAGGACAAACATTGTGACACGAGATTTATATATATTAAGATATAAAATGGAAACAAGAGGTCTGTCTATTCCTTTGGGAAGGGTTAAAGAGGAAATTGCACCGTCCAGTCTTCGCTATGAATACAAATTGAATTTTCCCAAGTATTTTTAAAGATCATTGAAATTCAAATGAGTTTAAAATCTCAAGTTCCGGCGAGACGTTGATGGAGACTTTTAATGAACTCTGAAGAGTTAATTGTAAAAAAATATTTTATGTAGAGGTGCTGTTCATTATATATTTTCATCATTTATTCATCAAAATATTTTAGTAATCAAGTTCATGTTTTAATAACAAGCGATATAAAAGGACATATTTCAAACGGCACTTCACTCTCAATAGCACAGCTCTATCGTCAATAATTTGTATGAATTATAATTTATTATTTTTCATTTAGGATTTCTTTATTATTTTTCATTAGAAATAGAGTCGTGTAATCGTACATTCATTAAAAATGAACAGCACCTCTGCATAAAATACTTTTTTACAATTAGCTCTTCAGAGTTCATTAAAAGTCATAGAGTTCATAACTCATTTATCCTTTAAAGTTTAAACTATTTACAACCTCAATAAAGTAATAGTTGGCATACAAAATACGGTATTTACGATACAATATAATGCGGATAAAAAATTCAGCAGTCGACTTCTTTAATACAAAAGCTTCTATAAAAATATACCTAACTGTACCAGTGTTTTCTTTAAAATATCATTCAGTATAGCAGCATTGGCCTTCGTACTTATTACTAGCACTAAATCATGTACGTCATGTGTATATGTATATACCTATTTACCAACGGACCGATATTTATTACGGGGTCGACGGTCTAGGCTAGCTGCGTCTAGCAAACATGAGTTTATCGCGTTTCGTAGTATTCATATCGGTTTATCTGATATTGAGGAAAATTAGTTTTCCTCGACGTTTTCCGAAAAGTTTTTGTTAACCCGTTTTAGCTTTTAAGGCTTCTTTGCTTAAAGGGTGTTGAGCCGAGTTTTTATAATACGATCGTGACCTTTATGATTTTATCATGTACCTAGGTTCTGTTTTCTAATACACACACCGGCACAATTAGCGGAACAGAAACCGATGCGCGAGAACATCGTCTGGGATTTGAACGAATGGCAGCAGGTTCTCTTTACTGATGAGTGCAGAGGTCTTTTAAAATAGATCGATGGGAGACAGCGAATATGGAGACGCAAAGGAGAACTCCACATACAGTCTAATTTTGAACACACAGTGGCTTATGGTGGCGGCTCGATTATGGTTTGGGGAGGGAAATGTTTGGGAGCTCGCACGGAGTTAGTGAATGTCACAGGAGGGACCATGACAGCAGATCGATACATCAGAGACATTTTAGAAGAACATGTTGTACCATTTGCCCCATTTATTGGCGATGACTTTATTCTAATGCAAGATAATGCTCGTGCTCATAGTGCACAATAGGTACAGGCATATCTGAGCCACGTAGGTATACCGGTGATGCAGTGGCCAGCAAATTCCCCCGATATGAATCCGATAGAGCATGTCTGGGACTTGCTAAAAAGAAGGGTTAAATCCAGAATGCCACCCTCCAACAATCTGAATGATCTTGGAAACGCATTACTTGAGGAGTGGGAGCGGTTGCCTCAAGAAATCATCGATAACATAATCTGTAGCATGCCCAGACAAATGCAAACCGTAATCAGAGCAAGAGGGGGAAACACTCGTTATTAATTTTGCTCTAATTTTATTGTTAAATTATTTTAATGCTTACTTTTTTATTTTTTGTGATAGTTCATAATCATCTAAAAATTTCACTTATTTCAAATTTCTTTATTTTTCAATAAAAAATAACGAAGACTTTTCAAAGTCGTTGTTAAAAGATGTTAATCAATTTGTTATTTTGTTTCTAATTACATTTTCGTCAAATATATGCGTTATTATCTCATAGTCTCACTTTTTTTTCTGTTCCGCTAATTGTGCCGGTGTGTATATTTTATTTAGTTGAGGAATGACTTTTTTTTCATTAATGAATATTAACATAAAATTAGGGTTCATATCGGTTTTTCTTCAATGATGTAATTTTGTTAGGATAGTTCAATGTTAAAGGTTAACAAATTCTGACATAACATTCGTAAACAAAGATTTGCACAATAACATATGGGTGATTATACAAAAATGGGGTAACTTTTAAGGATATTTTGTTTACTATATTTTTTATATCAGATTATTACAAATTAGGGTGTATATGATAGCTAATCTAATGAATATATTGTTCCAAATCGGGCCAGCCACTTTTTTAAGTAGATTGTGAGATATTTTAAATTTTCTGGACTTGGCCTCCAGGGGACTGACAAGGCTAACATAGTACTGATAAAAAAAACAATTTTGTAATATTCTTAAAGAAATTCAATGAAAATGACTACAAATCTCTCAGTTTTAACAATGGCACATGTCTTTGAAGTATTAAAATCACTTAGTTACATTTAAAAATGATAATTGATAATATATTGTGATACTGGGAAAAAACAATGTCTCAATTTTCAAAACAGCCTTCTGACATTTAACGCAACGTGAATATTCTTACTCTCTTACTTAACTTACTACTTTGACTTAGTTTTACTTAATATTTCAAGTAATTCACAAACAATAGAAACAAAAAAAACGGCCAAGTGCGAGTTGGACTCCTAACAAAACTATTTTTTATTATGTTTGTAACTTAAAATTTACACTTTTAGCAATTTTTCCATTATCTGTGTTATAAGACGTTGCTTTTTACCATATTTTAAGACTGTATACACGGCAAGCATCCTGTGTATATTTTTTTTCCCTTGCGAATATTTAATTTTGCGGAAATTTGCAGTATTAACGGATGTAGGTATCTTTTAATTGCGTTGCGTTATAAGTTTCATTTTTTTACAGCCCCAAGGGTTCTTAATGTTGAGTATTCAATATAAATTTCAAATTGATACCTCCACGCGCTTCAAAAAAACGTCTTAACAGACAAACGGACAACAAAGTGATCCAATAAGGGTTCTGTTTTTTCCTTTTGAGGTTCGGAGCCCTAAAAATCTAACATTATTTATGTTAAAAGTACTAATCTTCCAAAAATTAAAAACCAAAGGCTTCAATGAAAATCTCATCTGAGTTTTCATAAGAGCCTTTTGACATTTTTATAATGTTATTATATTAATTAACTTTTATGTTATTTTGAGGTAATTTTACTTCACAATATTATACATATACGTATTTATCTAATAAATATAACAAGCTATGCCCTGAAAGCATCAAATTCAATAATTAAAATAAAATAAGATCTTTTAAATAAAATTATTAGTAGTTTGTTTCAATAGCTCTTTTCTTTGCTACTCTTTTTTAAATGTTTCTTCCCTAGTCAAATTCAGTTTCTTTTAGCGTGGCGCATGATGTTTTTAAACTGAAATATCAAATAGAAATGCTTATACCAATAGCAATCAAGATAAAAGTTCTCAAAAACGATAGAATCATCAGTACTATGGGGTCGCGTCAGTCCACTGGCGCGATATCTGACATAGGACTGATGCCAGCGGATTGATAAAAAGGGACTTAATATGAGATTATAATCACAAATTATGTTTTTTTGGCTTATTTCTAATATCAACAAACTATATTTTTACAAATCATAGTTAACCATGTATGAATGACAATAAAAATCAGATTAACAATAAAATAATGACTGACCATAGGACTGAAATGTTGACTGGCGCAGCACGAATTTAGAGGACAAACACAACCCTAGCGCTGGTACAGTTATGACGGCCATCAAAATATGGGATGCACAAGTAACTTCATTACCAACATTAATATTTAGACAGGGATTTGACCTCGACTTGGTGATATTTAGCGAGAATTTCAAATTTAAAAAACACACAACGGACTGACCAATAAAAACGATGACAAAGTTTATTTTTATTTTTTAAATAAAATGTTAAACATTTCGTTATGAAAGTTATACTATATAATAGTATGTATATCAAAGATTGTCCTGAATTAGTAAGTTTTCTCTAATCAATGATTGTGTTTATAAAATAGTCACTTGATTGTTGGTTTTTGGAGTTGTGACATGCCAAAGTACTGATTATTTAAGTATTAATTTTGTTTTTTTATCAATTTGTATTTTAAATAAAGAAGTGAAAATGAGTGACCAAATAAAGGACGCTTTATTGTTTTAAAATAGATTGTTATTTGATTAAAATATAATAAGACTTTGTATAAATTGGCTGGTGACATTGAGTTACCCCATTTTTGTATAATGACCCATATACCAAAGTTATGTCTTAATCGTACATGTCTTGTTTCGCTGATCTATACATATAATAAAATCGTAGGAAAGTCAAAACTGTACATTGAATATTTTTTTAAAAGAATACATAATCCATGATCTATAATCGATATAGAAGCCAAAAACACAGTTTTTAGAATTTTTGTCTGTTTGTCTGTTTGTCTGTTTATCTGTTTGTCTGTTTGTCTGTATGTTTGACCGAGCTAATCTCAGAAAGTACTGCATAGATTTACTTCAAATTTTGCATGAATATTCCTTAGAGGTCGGGTGAGGATAGTTTAAACACATTATCATGATATCACCTTCGGGGGAGGAGCTGTGAACCTTTAATTTCTTACATATTCCGTGTACTACGACAGCGTACAATCTAAAGACTCATGTTTAAATGTTGGTTTCGAGTAGGCCATACTATTATCTAGCTTTACAAAATAAAAACTATGTCATTTACGTAATTTGGGCAGAGAAACAGTTTAATGAATTTAGTAGTATAAAGACAAATTTGAAACAGCGCCATCTATAAGATTTCGTAAAAATCAAATCAATTTACATGTTAACACTACTGAATACACTGTTGAAAATTAATAATTTAAATATAATCATATTATTTATTTATCTCTTTAACCCATATCTTCCATTCCCTATAAGGTGCGCTTATATTTCGTGTGAATATACTGCATTTTTAAAAGTGAGGGTAGGTAGATGTTTATTATTTTAAGTCAAACTAGACACCATTACAATTAATCTAACATTGATTGAGTTCATTGGTTACATTTTTAAAATCTTCGTGTTTTATAAAGGAGAATGCCCATTTTTGGTACTGGTTTTTCTCATGCATCAAGACAACAATACTATTAAAAAAAATCTCGGCAATTTAGAGGCCTTCTTACCATCGGAAAATATATTTTGAACAGGGAATGTTTTATAAAATCTAATAAGACATGTAATTGTTTAGATCCGTTATTGACAGATTTAGTGTTCATTACCGTTTACATTTTTGGTACAGGTTTTTCTCATGCATCAAGATAAAAATACTATTAAAAAAAATCTCGGCAATTTAGAGGCCTTCTTACTATCGGAAAATATAATATTATGTATTTTGATCAGGGAATGTTTTGTAAAATCTAATAAGACATGTAATTGCTTAGATCCGTTACCATAGATTTAGTATCCATTACCAGTTACCACGGTAACCAAGCGGTAACTATTATGACATTTACTATGGTAAATAGCTAAATGTATTATTATAATATCGATTATTGTTTTCATTGAATTACAAAAAAAAAATAATTAACATAAAATCACTCTGTAAGGTATTGTTTATACACTGTAGGTTGTTTTCACATAGATAGTGAAGTAAAATAATATAAATATATATAAAAAATATTATTATGAACGAGCTTGGTAGGTAACTAGTTATTTCTTATTTGTTTCTTTTTTCGAATATGTAGTGAAAAAATGATTCAAACAACAACAACAATATGTAAACCGAATAAAAACTCTATTGGCATTTTTTAAATATATATTTAGGTGTTCTTGAAATCCGTCCCGGAAGATTTCTGGTGCCTACCTACACTAGCCGATGAACAGATAGACTTTGTCTGAAAGCATAAGCTCTACGCATAGATTAAATATGTTAAACGAAAAATAACCTTCCGACGATAAAATACTACCTAAATCACACATAAACCTAACTAAATCGGGTTTATTTAAGTTTTGAGGTTAATTCACATTTTTCTCAATATCTTGAAAACCCCTGTTTTTATCACAAAAAAATCAATTGGTAAAAATCTTTTGAATATCGAAGAACCCTCCAAAACCACTCTGGCATTGACGCAATACTATACTGTGGTCCATACTTTCATGGGCATTCTCCTTTATAAAGAATAGAAAAAATTCGATTTAATACATAGGTACATATTCTATAACGGTACGCTCAAACTGTTAATCTACATTTAATTTAGATTATTATTTGAAATACTAAGTAATGTAGAATTTAAATCACATTCATTCATGTTTTCCTCAGATTTTCGATTTTCTCCGATTTTAAGATTTTCTTATCAGAGTTTTCAATTTTAATGTAGTTAAATTTTATAAGAGACAATTAAGAACATTCAAAAATAAAGTGTCACGTATTTTTTTTAAACGACGAATGACCTAAAACGACGTAATCGCGGACGAAGTCGCGGGCAACAGCTAGTATTAAAATAATACTGTTATAAAAAATATGAGACTGACTTCAACTGCGTGTCTTTTAACTATTCACGCCAAACCTCATAATAAATGTCGATAAAACAGACAAGGCCACAAAATTTCCTGGGCAATGACCTAAATCTTTTATTTCAAAGATTTAGGCTTAGACTGAAAAAACACGGATTAATAACTATCTTAAATATGAATGTTAGTCAAATTTTGATGCACATACAAATTGCTAGAAAAATAAAGAAGTTACGAAAATCACTTAGAATGAAAACATCAAAAAAAAATAAGGCGTTAGATGTCTTGGCGGTCTAACAAAAATTGTTTGTGAACTACTTCCATCCATTTTTGCAGTTGCTTGTATATAATATAATGAATAAATCGTATTTAAAATCCTATTAAAAGTAAAAACACAAGAAAATACCCTTAAAAAAATCAAATGTATCCACAAACACTTACTTCTTCAAACAGTTCGTGATCAGCAGATGTACGTCTTGCCGTTCGTCCAGTAACAACATGGCTCCCAGGTACCCCACGCGTTTGTCCGTGAACCGTGGACTGGCTATCAGCTTGAGGCACACAAAAATACCAAATCTATCTACAAACTTACTTCTTCAAGCAATTCGTGATCAGCAGATGCACGTCTTGCCGTCCGTCCAACAGCAGCATAGCTCCCAAGTACCCCACGCGTTTGTCCGTGAACCGAGGACTGGCTATCAACTTGAGGCACTAAAAAAGACTCAATCTATTCACAAAAACTTACTTCTTCAAGCAATTCGTGATCAGCAGATGTACGTCTTGCCGTTCGTCCAGTAACAACATGGCTCCCAGGTACCCCACGCGTTTGTCCGTGAACCGAGGACTGGCTATCAGCTTGAGGCATTCGAGCTGGCCAAAGTGCGCTGGGTAGCCCAGCATGTGGATGTATAGGAGTTTCGCTATGTTGCGACATCTGGTGGAACAGTATGGTGTTTTGAAATTATAATATTTTGAAGTAGATAAAGTTCTAAAAGAGTCTAACGGACCGCAAAAAAGTATCTGTGTGCACGGTCAGCTTTATTGTTCAGACATTGTTATAATTCAATTGATAAATGGATCAATATCTTGTTCCACCGCTTCTCAAAGACCTAATAGAATAAATTAGACTTTATTTTCTATTCTATATAGGACTAATTACGTTATGATAAAAAGCCTGATACGACCAGAACGGTAATCAGGTTGGTCTTAAATGAAAAGCGACTCAGCGAAATTTTATCGCCACTGGCAAAATGCAGAACTTATGATTATTACTTTAGCCAAGTTTCCACAAAACGTGCATAGCTTAACAGAGTTTATAGTACGCTACTGTATATTTTCATACATTTATGCATGTTTAATTATCAACTCTTTGGCGTACAGAATGTTTCGTAGAAAGTGTGAATTGGCTAATAGGGTTAACGTATTCTTTCTACTTGTTCATTAACATTTACAAGCCAAACAATGTATCTACTTAAGAAGTTGCAATACCGCAATAGCTACCACAACATGTCATACTTATCATAACTAGGTACTGAACAGGACTCTAAAATGAAGAGTGGTTATCACAACGGTAAACAAGTTCTGAATTAACTACCCTACAAAGTCAACTCCCAACATAGCTGCACCTGTAAACAAACATCACATCCTCACCTCCACACACTATCCTCCTCCCTGAACGTGGACCGTATATAAGCGCACTCCTTGTTGACCACGCTTCTTTCCTCCGCGGCGGTCCGTGCCGCGCGGATCTGACGGATCAGATCTCTGAGCCGCGTGGGCGTCTGCATCCGCACTGAAACCGGCGCGACTGTTACACGACACACACACAAAAAGCGTTCATCAGTGCATTGGTTAAAAGAGAAGTAAGCGTGTGTGCTTGCGTCGAAACTTAACGTCCTTCGCGTATGCGGGTAGTTTGCACTTTGCAGCTAGCGTTTTGATAGGAACTACAGGCATTTGAAGCGCGGTTGCGGTTACGTGTGGACGTGTTCGCATAATATTTTTTTTATTTCCATTGTAGAAGACAAGAAAATCAGACTCCAAATTTATTTTTAGCTTTATTTGGAAGTCTATTCATAAATTTAGTAATAAAGGCTTGCTAAATAAATAAAAAATCTTAGAAAAATCATGCAGGTGATTGTCAAAATGGTGTAAAAATACTTTCTAGTGTGCAAAAAATTCTGTTTAGTCTATTAAATTTCGACACAGCACAGCAACAAAGGTTAAAAATAGAAGAAGGCCTTAGTGTCAGCTACAGAAGAGTTATTCCCACCGATACATTAGAAATTATTAAAACAAGACATTAAATAGCTGTCACCAAAGTTAATAAAGCTTTTATTATAACTACAAATAATTATAATTAAAAATATTATAAGTAAAGTGCTTATAGAGGCAATAAGAGTAAAATTTATAAATTAATATTCTATGCTATGGCAACATAAATATACGAAAAGACAAACAGATACAAGATCAGTAGGTACAATTATTATTACTGTAAATAAATATAAATCATGTTCAAAATATAACAGATAAGGATTCTTATTATATCTATCACATTTTTACAATATTATGTACATTGTTTGTTTTAAAAAAGCACTAATATACAGCATTATTGCACTTTTAAAAATCAAATGAGGCATTTACCTTTTGTTTGATTTAATTTTTCATATAAAGTATCATATCAATATTGTCATATTTTCTTAAATTGAATAATTATTATCTGTATAAAAGATATAGAAAAAAAAAACATTATTCATTACTCACCTCTTTCAATTGCTTCATTAACTACTTGTTTTATGGTGGCAATGTTAAATGCCGGGTTGAACCTGGACAAAAATATATATAGTAAATACATATTAGTGGTCAACTATATCAGAGTCTACAATTGGTCTATCTTAATATATAATATAAATCTCGTGTCACAATGTTTGTCCTCAATGGACTCCTAAACCACTTAGCCGATTATAATAAAATTCGCACACCATGTGCAGTTTGATCCAACTTGAGAGATAGGATAGTTTAAATCTCAAATCGTTTTAGAGAAAGCGGGCGAAACCGCGGGCGGTAAGGTAGTTGGTTAATAATTAATTAATTAAAAAGTCGATTCTTCCTTTTGAACACAAATGTTACTGGAACTTTGATAAATTATAATTTACTGCATTGTTTTCAATAATATCTCATAGCTATATTGATTATTGATGGATTTGATGTGAAAAAAGTCAAGTAATAGATGTTCTTGCTTTTTATTAAATTTATGGGGTAATGCAAAGGGTAAATTAAATTTATAGGGTTTTTTAATCTGGTTATAACTCAGCCCCCGGAATCACACACAATAGAAAATCTATTGTGTCGTGGACCAATTGGGCCGCTCGGGGCTCAATGGGTTAAATATTTTATAACTTGTTTAAGACAATAAAATATAATACTATATTATTCTGTATAATTTATTAATATGCTTTGCCCACAAATCTATACACTCATGAAGTACATAGTTACATACTTGTTATTTATTAAATTGAAAATAGCACACATTTGCAATGTATTTAATCAAAGTATTGTCAGTGGTTATTATTTCATTTGGACAGGTGTTATAAAATCAATTGTCTCAAGTATCTACTATCTACTCACAGTATGTTGTTAAACATCATACTAAAAGCTGTTCAAAAGTTAAATTATGCACTTCTGTTTTTTTTTCTAACTACAAGTGTATAAATGTTGAGGTATAATCGAAACCACATATATACGCAGAAAGTAATATAAAAAAAAAAACTTAAACATTAGCCAAATACACCCATCATCTCTTTTACACACAAACCTCTTTTCTATCTGCTTTTCTTTCATATTTCTACATTGATTAAAAAAGTGTTATCATTCCAATCGCCTATTTGTTTTTACAAATATACAATTAAAAAATATTTAGAACTTCATAGAATGTGCAAAAATAATTTACTTTAGGGTATGTATAAGTATAAATTCATAAGAAAATGAGACTGTGTACATATCAATTATATTGGCAATACTTCATTTATCACAATGGTGTTAAATTCCAAGGTTGATGATATTGTATTTCTTCTCATGCACATATCAATTGTTCATGGAACTGTTCAAAAAATGTTTTAAGCATATTTAACCACAAATTAATTATGTTAGACTTTAATAACTCAAGCCCCGGAATCACAGACACAATAGAAAATCTATTGTGTCGTGGACCGATTGGGTCGCTTGGGGCTCCATAGGTTAAGCGTAAAACCTTCTATACTTTAGGATATTATTGATCAGAGTAAACCTGTATTATTTATAATTTTCTAACTTATAATGCTTGATATTTTAATCAGTACTTAATGATTGTGAGTGTTGTCTTAAAATGGATTATAGTCACTTGTGGTGGACTTATCCTTCAAGAAATTTTAACCTATACTTATTTTTATGGTATCTCAACTCTGCTGTTGGCAAAAGAAGTTTTAAAGTTATTAGTGAATAAAAATAATTATAGCCTTAATACGTCCATAATATTACTTAGCACATATACCTAGTAGCAGTAGAAGATATAGAATGCCAAACGCCTAGTATTTTTAACCGACTTCAAAAAAAAGGAGGAGGTTATCAATTCGGCCGGTATATTTTTTTTTTTTTTTTTTTATGTATGTACACCGATTACTCCGAGGTTTCTGAACCGATTTACGTGATTCTTTTTTTGTTCGATGCGGGATGGTGTCGAATTGGTCCCATAAAAATTTTATTCGGCTAGGCCCAGTAGTTTTTATTTTATGAGCATTTTTGTCTGTACTCGATGACTTAATTGGAATGTAGCAAGTAACTTTGATTCACTTCCCGGTAACCGATTGAGCTGAAATTTTGTATACGTATGTAAATTGGATAGCGATGAAACATTATCATGACATAGAGCTGATTTGATGATGGAATCGGAAGGTGGCCATAGGAACTCAGTAATATATTGACTCAACTTTATCGAGTTTGAGCTCGTTTGATTCGTGTTGAAAATTACACTAAAAAGTATTAAATAAAATTAACTGCGTTAAAAACAACCGACTTCAAAAACGGAAAAGTAAAAAATAAAAAAGATTTGATATTATTAATTACTACATATTATTTAGATGTGCTATTTATTAAATAGGTTTGAAGTCGGTGCCAAACACTAAGCACTTAGTATTAAGCCCGTGCACCGACATCAAACCTATTTAATAAATAGCACATCTAAATAATATGTAGTAATTAATAATATCAAATCTTTTTTATTTTTTACTTTTCCGTTTTTGAAGTCGGTTGTTTTTAACGCAGTTAATTTTATATTAAGTAGAAACACTATTTACTCTACCTAATATGGTAAATATGAAACGTAATAATTACCCGGATTCTGAACCGTTCATTTTGTGTAGTTTATGTTGTTTGTATCCAAAATAAATAAATTATCTTCCTGGAGATTCCTGTTGAGCAGTTATCACAAATGTTCGAAGACGACAGGTGCAATTTCCTTCAGATTTAGGGTCGACGTAATGACACACTCTGTTTTATATTAACACTTAAATAATAATTTAATGAAAATAAACAATAATTAGGACAGTTCAGTCAGAGTTTTAAGCATTTTATCTCGTCACAAACCATAAAAATGCAAGTGAAATCGCATGCCACCTTTGACACAACAATTTCATATTTTCACTTTATATCAACATTCTACCATTGTGTTATTGTCTCGCAGATTTTAATGATATATCACAGCAAACTTTTCTAGTAAATCTTTTATCACAGATTTTACAGTGAATAATTACGGCAACCGCCAGCTGACATTTCCTGCGTTGCAAGAAATTCAACATGGCCGCTAATCATGACATGACTCGTTTACTCGCTCTTTCATTCAATAGATGACGTTAATGAGTCAAATGTGTTGATTTTAAAAAATAATTTTATAATTCGTACGCAAAAAAATTAAATAATTTATTTCATTCTTCAAATAATTTGAAAAAATAGGTTTATCGAAACATTAAATATTTTTTGGTTATTTTGTTATGATTTTGACCTAATAAAGGCTACTTTCCGTATGTTGCGTAGCCAGCGTAAGTATTTGAATACTGAGCTACGTCTACGTGGAATTCAACTGAACTTAATCAAAATATTATTTTTCTAGTCATTCTGGTAATTAATTGAAACTAAATGTAATTGACAAACTTCTTAAATCCAGTTATTTTCACTCAAACACCAATAGTAGAATTTTCTACTTTGAAGGAAACCTACCTTCTATTTTGGTCAGGTGGCAGGACACTCCAATCCACTTCGTACATAGGATATGCCATAATGTTGAATTATCGCACAATAACTTTAATATTTTCACTAAAACATTTCACAAGAATATTCACAGTTACACGCGACAGTGCAAACCGAACTGTTATCAGGTGTTTTATCAGGTGCAGGTACTCCTCAAATATCCAGTAATTACGTATCTCTTATCAAAAGTTACATTTATCACTAAAAAGGGATAGCAATAGACACAATACATTTAATGTTTTATTTTCGATTGTCAATATTGTATGTACAAAACAATGGGTCGCGTCACATCATTATCTTAATAGGAAAGCTAATTATTATTCATTGCGATTGCGAATGTTGTATTATAAATATGGTACATGTCGTAACCGAATCGCTTTACAGATTGTCGTCGTGGTTTCGCGGTGGCCTTTCAACACTGTTCCTTTTTATACAGTCCACAAGCCATCTTATGCCTTCGTCCACTCCATCACTAAAAAAATATTCAATAGCTAGTTAATAGGTGCAATAAAAGTTATGTAAATAACTAACATAACACATACGCGGCACATTTACTTATGGATTACCTCGTATCTATAGTATTTACTATGGTAGTTTGACTGAGTAAGAATAATGCTCTACTAAATTAAAACATTTAAACTAAGGTGCAAGCCTTCATGCAAATTAATATGAAGGTTATTTAAATACCCAAGTTTGTAGATAAGCGACACCCATAATTAGCAAAAAGTATAACTAATTATGTACTTTACATTACAGTAATTACTAATTACGTTCTAATGCGTTTGCACATTACGGCGTAGAACAATCAATGATTGAATCATAAGTTACAATCCAAATCTGCTAGACTGACCTATTATTTACGTATCTTAAAAATATATATTTTTTGTCCAAGATAACAAAAATAAGTATGTCAAGATAAAACATTATTTAAAGGTATAAAGAATCGTCCTTTATATCGCGCGCAGTCGTCAAAAATATCGCATTACAATTTACAATTATTAAAACGCGTATTATTTACATCGTGTTAAGATTATTAGTTATCGAGCATTTTTACTATAGCTAGTAGTTTTATAACGTATTCGAAAGAAAAGGACGAAATCCAAACCTAAAAAATTAAACTGAAACTTTAAAAGCGCGGGAATTTTTAAATTCATACAAGTTTAAGAGGCCAGAGACACTTGAAAAAAAATTAGATAAGGTAAATAAAAAGATTGCATGATCATTGTTGACTTGAGTAATGATATTTTTTTATTATTATTTTACAACTTGAGTATCCAGATAAAACATACCGCGTAAAGACAAGCACATTGGGCAAATTGCAATAAACTAAGTGCCCTTAGTGCCCTTACGCACTAGCGGTTAACCGCGGGGGCGGCTAACCGCGCGGTTAGTCGCTTTCCCATTTTAATATGCAACCGCTTTTATGATTAGTGCGTACAATCATAAGCGGTTGCATATTAAAATGGGGAAGCGGCTAACCGCGCGGTTGGCCGCCCCCGCGGTTAACCGCTAGTGCGTAACATGTATTCACATGTGAAATATTTCATAAAAAAACCTTGGGTCATTAACATACAAGAAAAAGCAAACAATGTCAGGAAAATATTCATATGATTATATCCCCACTTTTGTTATGATATTTATTTTGAATTTAAATAGCAGTACTAATTTATATTACAATAAATAGTTATTAAAAATTAAAAAATGTTTGTAAATAGACATCTCTAATATATTAAATCTATTTCAAAATAATGTTTATTTTGCACATATATATGTAAATTTTGACATTATTCAAAAATGAGTATTTTTAATAATGATATTTCATTATAGTTTATCTGCATTGTTACATACAGACTATACAAAAATTTAAATAAAAAAGAATTACCCAGTCAAAGCCGATGTGGCCATGAGCATTATATCCCTTGCACCGATGAGATGGGCATTTTGATTAAATATAGGTTTGACTGTATGCACACCCATACAGTCTGGAATGTCCTGTTTATTTGCTAGCACTAGCAGTGGAACACCGGTTAGATGCTCTGATGCTATCATTCTATCTGAAATTAATGCGTAAATCATTAATATTATTTTTAAATTCGTAGTAATGTTATAAACTTGTAATAAAATAGTGATGGATAAAATATGAAAAGTGGGCTTTATAATTAGGTGCAATAGATCTCAAAGTTTCTTTGGGTACTTTTATTTTAACAACAAAACAGTATGTTTGTTGGGAAATAACAAAGAATTGGATATCAAAATCAAGGGCATAGTATGTGATTCTGTTTTTAATTTTTATGGTAGTTAATTATGAGTAAAAATAATTAAATTTCATTATTTCTTAAAATGTTTCAGAAGATTTGGAATTCCTAAAAATACCATTCCAAAATTTATTGAATTGAAATATGTATTTTTATTTGTAATAACATATTTATTTCATTTCATTTATTATGAAATATATAAGTGTATGTCATCATTTCAAAACTCACCAAAGGTATCTTTCGATTCTGATACTCTATCTTTATCTGAGGAGTCAACAATATAAATAACAGCATGGCATTCAGCATAATACTGGAATAAAAACAATTTTATACAAGATTTGTAAGAATACTTTGCAATATGCAAGACAAAACGTGAATAAACAACTAAAAAAGTTTCACACATTGACAGTTTTATTACTCTCAGAATTTATATTTAAATGTATATAAACAGTTGCTTCACATACCTTGTCCCACAAGGACTGGAGTTCTTGTTGACCTCCGAGATCCCAAAAGTTAAGTCTTACACCATCTACATCTATTTTTCCTATGTTTAGACCTACAGTCGTAGTTATTCTACTAGGATTCATTGCTATATATTTCTTAGTATATTTCGTTTTTGTGGCCTCCAAATATGTCTAAAATAGAAATTATTATTTATAAAGTTTCTTTATAGTTTTAAACACAATCAAACTTTCCAAAAATGTACCGTTTTCCCCGCATTGTCGAGACCTAAGATGAGCACACAGAACTCGTCTTTCTGAACAACGTATTTATAAAAACCATGTAGTAATGTGTACATTTTGGCTCATTTTCAATTATTTATCACAACTTCATAAGAAATTTGGTGAAATAAAAGAAAACAAACTAAAAGGAAAATAGTGAGCAGTTTCACATGTCACTGTCAGTTGATTTGTCGTTGACACTTGACAAATGACAGTTGGCAACACGTTACAACAAGTGACAGTCCCAAGTGGTGTTTACCTACCAAAAATATTTAAAATAATATTCTACAAAAAAACATACCTAATGGACGAAAACTTCCAATTTTTTAAATATAGTTGAACAACATTGCGACAAGGCACAGTAGCAGAAAGTAACAAGGGGAATCGTATCTTCGAATCTACGAATAACATTTTTTTTTCAAGTTTATGTACAAAAATACTTAAGCTCTTACTAGTCGTTTCTAGATTGTATGAAGCACGGGGCCCCTAATAGAAATTATTATAGTTTGTCACAAGAATCCGACATAGCCCACGGCTCCTTCCCCGGGGGCCGTGGTTTTCTTACTATAAGAACTTTTTGGCTATAACCTGTGGCTATAACTGATACAGTTTCCTATCAAATATGTTTTTTATTATTATTTGTCAAAAGTCCTTAGATCTGTTAATTTAAAGTTAGACGTAAATTAAAATTAATAAAAAGACACGATTATTAATAATTATACTACAATCTTTAATCATGCCTTCAAAAGATCCTAAAACAAGCCAAAAGGGATCAACTTTAACTCCTTTAACGAGTGTGTATGGAGAATTAGATGTAATGTTCCTTACACCTAGGCAAACAAGCGTCTCAATTACTTTAAAAGGTGATGGCCCTGGTCAAGGCGAATGGTTATTTCTTGTTTTATTTGATGGACACATTTTGTTAGAAACGAAATGGAGTAATGAAGCTGTTCATGAAATACAGGCACTGCCGATTGATCTTAAGAATGATTACGATCAAGGCATACTAACAGATCGACCCCTAACATTCTTACTGCGACTTGCTGGAGGTAAAGGTGTTAAAGATCCAGATCCTTTGCTACACGTGGATAACCGAGCTGGTGGAAATGTTGATCTTTTTCCTTTAGTATTGGGAGAGGAAAAAGTTTACGTTTCAGCATCTTTAGATTACATAGCTACAGGAGAAAAAACTGGTTGCTCTGTTACAGTCTACGCTAAAACGAATGGAGCCGTGGATAATAAACGAGTTCCACTGACAATTACTGCGATTTCTGCTCATTGTCTTCCTGTCGCTAGAGAAGGCACTGTTTATTTAAGCGCTATTGGTTTAAACGATATTCACGATCCAGTTGCAATTAATTTTGGTATGTCTTTAAGTACTTCATCTGCTAAAAAAGTTGTATGGTCATCGATTTGTAATGCTGGCCTTGCAGCAAATACATCAATAGAAGTTCCCAAAGAAGATAAGTATATACCTGACGACTTAGAACCAAGCGACTGTGATACATGCAATTCAGTATATTGGAATGCTATGAAACGCGTTCTAGTTGATGCGATTGCCCTGCGCGAGAGGCTGGAAAATCCTTTTCTCGTTGAATTGGCTGGTGTACCAAGACAGGGAAAAATTGATGTAAGGGGTCGATATATGACTTTTATTGACGCTCGAGTTTTATTAGAACCTGGGCAATACGGAGTGACCACCTGTTCTAAGCTTTTTTATTTTAACGAAGCGGATTTACCTGAACAAATAGGTCCTTTATTGGAGTTACCACCTGCAAGCGCTAAGCCAAGTGTTCGGGATACGGACATCGTTTTAGATGAATTTAATCACACAGCTTATATTGTTATGCGATTTGATTTATTCGAATGTTTAGTTCCAAAGGCTAAAGTTGCATCCCTATTTGAGATGATGGGGTTTCCTGTGCCAGAGGGACCACTCAGTCCTATAGACGAGTTACGTGCAGATCCAACTCCTGATGAATCTCAAATTGACGTTCGTAAAATAAGAAAGGAAGGGGGAGCCTTGGCAGTTCACAAAGAGCTTTGCAGTTTGTCCTGCAAAGGGACAATACAAATGAGTCAAAGTATTAAACGTACCGCAGCAAATCGTTTACTTTATCGATTGAGATCAATGCTCAAGCAATTCCAACCAAGTCAATGTTCAAATGTTTGTTTACAAGATACAATAACAGCACAGCATGTAGCATGTAGATATGCAGTTACTTCATCCTTTGCTCCGCAACCTCCTCCTCCTCGAGCGACGTCTCGTGTTGCCGCTACTAGAAGTCGTATAGCTGGTGATATAAGAATTGGCAATGAACATATCGAGAAAAATTTAAGAGCTTTACCAAAACATCCAAGACCATACCTATGTAAAGCTTTGCGTTGTCTTGAAAATGAAAAAGAACAAGATGCTCGCGCTTTTCTTTTGAAAGCATTGAGTTTACAAGCCAGAAACAGATACCTTTTATGGGCACTTGGTGCAATAGATTATGATAAAAATGGTGATAAATTGGATGCTGCAAATGCAGCTTTTCGATTAGCAGTAAAAGGAGATACAACAGATGGTGTGACTAGTGCAATTGGATGTGCAGCCTTGCATGCATTTTACCATTTTAATAAAAATAACCATGCAGCTTTCGTGGCCGCAAAGAAAATGCGCAAGTCGTATGAGCTGTCAAGAGATTGGAAAGCGTTTCTTCAAAGATGGGTTGAAACTAGTGGTGAAGAGGAAACATTTTGGATACCAGGTGTAATAGAAATTAATAACCCGATGCTTATTGCGTCAGCATTTTTTCTTTGTTTACGCAGTTATAAATTTAGTGGAATAATGCTTCAATGTGCGAAAAAAGGTTGTGCAACTCGAGGATCTCGTGTGAAATTACCTAATGAAATAACAATTGATTATTATTATGTGCAAGCTTCTTCATTATTATTGAGACAGCAAGTCGACCTAGCGTTAGAAGTAACTGAGGAAGGAATTAAAAAGTTTGGACCGTCTTCGAAAATGTCACAAATGCGAGCTACGTGCTTGGTGTACGCTCGTGGTTGGGATGGTGATTGTGAAGAAGGTTTAGTTATAGCGGACCGATTTGGAGCTGAACAGACGCCGTCCTTGCTTTTGCGTGCTGCTTTAGGAGGAATTAAGACAAATCCTGAAGGGTCTCTACAAAGAGCAGCACGAGCTCACAAAATAGCTCCGTCTGCCCACTCTGCATTAGCAATTGGCCGCATTTATATGACACTTGGAAAAGAAGCATTAGCAGAGAGATGGGTAGCTGCTGCAGTAAACACAGAACCGTTGTTAGCCGATGCGTGGGCAGTATTGGCTCTGTTAGCAATGAGAGATCGAAATATAGATAAGGCTCGAAACATGCTTCGATCAGCTAAACAAGTTGGTGCAATTAGTTCCGATATAAAAGATGAAGTAAGGAAAGCTATGAAAGTAGTGCATTTAGAGGGATTGCCAGAAAAGTTGGTGAAAGAATTGTGTTTATGTGATTATTATTAATTAATAATTTATTTTTACTCTCATAATGATTTTTAATAATAGAAAAACATTATGAACAATATGAACTGAATGTGTTTTCATTTATACGTGCAGTTTTTTTAATTACTTACGCGTCTCTCATAAATAATTTTATTGAATTAAATTTGTAAATTGATAATATTAATTTAGATTGTTCATTAGATACAAACAATGATTGATGGACAAGAACTGCAGGTATATTTAACACCTTTTAAATATAAATATGAAGTAGGTAATATTAATATATTATTTAATAGTTAGGTATTATGTTTCATCGTTTCATCACCCGATTCTATGAAAACAAATTCCTCTTTATGATTTACTAGATTTCCGCCCGCGGCTTCGCCCGTGTTTACAAAGGAAAACCCGCATAGTTCCCGTTCCCGTGGGATTTCCGGGATAAAAACTATCCTATGTGTTAATCCAAGTTACCCTCTATAAGTGTGTTCATTGTAATCGGTTCAGTAGTTTTTACGTGAAAGAGTAACAAACATCCATACATCCATATATATTAGATCGTTTAGACTTTAGAGTAGGTAATATTGTAATTTGTAGGCACTACACATCCTGATCGATTTTTCATTAATTATTATTCATGTATGGATGTTTAAATCGCTATAAATTATTAGTTTCCGTTAAAAGGATATTTACACTTTCTAGATGTGCAATAAACAAATTGAAGCTAGGTATGTGCAAGGAAAAATGTATTATTAAACGCATACCTGGCTCTATGTATTTTTTATAAACATTTAGTTATTATTTTTTAGTGAAGGTGATACTTTTATTATATAATAATCTATAAAAAAAGAATTTTGTAGATAAAAAAGAGGATGCAAATTAAAATAGGCATCGACTGATGCACAATAACGTAGATAAACGAAGCCACATATGAAAGCTAGTTTCATATAAAAATGTTATCTTTTTATTTATTTCTTGACTTAAAAAGTATATAAATTAGAAGGTATAGTAGGTAGTAAAAGCTCAGGAACAAGTGCGTTAAAAATAGAAAATGTCGCGTGCTAATAATACTTCAACAAGCGAACACAAGATGAAAAGTAAATCTTCAGCAGTCGCGCATAAAACTAGGTTAGATTACGAAATGCACGGTACAGTTATGAGGAACAAACCTTGTTTATCATTGCGATAAGCTGATAAGAAACAGCATCAAAACGCATTACACATACTTTCCTCGAATATTTTCACCGTGAAAATTATTGATTTCAATAGATAAAAATACAATAATGTGAAGATAAATGTAGTGTTTAATTCTGTTCGTCGCTATCGTTGCATCGTCAGTAGCGAGTGGCGCGGTCCAAGCGACATACAATCATTCGGTATTCCTTGAGGTGGAACGACCGTGCTTTTGTTTCAAGAGTTTCAAACAAGTTATAAAATCTCGGACATGTGAACGCTCGACACAATGGCTCTATCCTCGAATTGTTGGAAATATCTCGTGCTGACATTCAATGTTTTATTCGCAGTGAGTATTTTATTGTAAAATTTGATTCCGGCTTTTTGTTGTTCCCGTTATGCTGAATCAGCGTGGGTCTGTTGTCATAACAACTTGAACGATGCTCGCTCCGTAATGAAAACATGATTTATAAACATTATTTCAAGAATGGAGTTTAATATCATTCAAATTATAAGTACTTATGTTTTAAAAATGTTTATACGCAGACTTGTGGTTTTGTATTAATGTATATATTATCATCACTAATTATGATAATATATACATTAATACAAAACCTAATAAATAATATTCAAGATAATTCGCCTGAATCCGATTGGCCCAATTTTCCTGGATTTTCTCGATCAAATGGCGCTAGTTATTGTGAGGATAACTTGACTGTGTAGGGTAGATGTTTAGCTTGACAGGTGACATTTTTGTTTGGTAGCATTATGTATTTATCATGATTCTCCAACTCGTCCACAGATGTCAGCAGTAGTACTGTTCGGTGCGAGTGGGTTCCTCTTGTACCGATTGTTCGTCTACCGTCATTTTATTGGCGTGAATGTGGAATATCCGGCTATATTGTTGCTAATGATGGCCATCATTACATGTTCAATAGCCTGGATAGGTTGGCGAACGGCGAAATCCATGCACCAGATACACGTTATAATGGTATGTTATGTAAATACGGGTATTTTAACATATTTTACTGTATTTATTACGGGCGTGTTTGCAAAACAAGATGAACACTAATCTAAAGAGTTTACCGGCACCAATTTTAAGCACCGTTTGGATAAAACGCAAAAAACACACAACCTTACAAGGGTCAATGAACTTGAGCCCATAATATCTAATTTTAAAGTAAATCATCATGACACTGAGAAAACAAGTGTAATTCACATGAAATGTAAACGCTGTTTGATTTTATTAACATTGATTCCATAGAATTCAATTAATATGTACATATATGTAAACAGAATTCCACACTTTTTTACCCCAAGTTGTTTATGCATGAACTTTACATATATTTTCTAGGTTCATTTACTGTACAATGTTAATAATATGTCAGCTCTATCAAGAAGTAATAGAGCTCTAGTAATTAATAATATTTAATTATATCCTGAAAGTTTAACTTCATTAAGGACTTCTGATTCGACATAGTTTGGAGTTAATATAATGTTGATTACTTTTGGCACATACATTTTAGGACAATATTATTAATCCATACTTAATATTATAAGTGCGAAAGTAACTCTGTCTGTCTGTTACTCAATCACGCCTTAACTACTGAACCAATTTGCATGAAATTTGGTATAGAGATATTTTGATACCCGAGAAAGGACATAGGCTACTATTTACCCCGGGAAATAGGATAGGTTTTATCACGGAAATCCCACGGGAACGGGAACTATGCGGGTTTTTCTTTAACTGCGCGGGAGAAGCTGCGGGTGGAAAGATAGTAAAAAATAAATCACTAGTAAAAGATGAGAATTTAATACATATTCACTTTCTTTTTTCGTCTATATGAAACTTGTAAGATTAAATAGTAACAATTCGATTTCAGGCGGGAATATTAATAATACTCGTCGTGGTGATCGAATTCGCTTGTTTCGTCTGGGCGATGGTTGTGTGGGACAACATAGAGATCGACATCAAGACGACCATGACAACATACTTCATGGACACCATAGATATTAAGGAAGCCAACACAGACACTATTAGATGGGATAGGCTTCATGTGAAGGTAGTTTTTAATGATGTTATTGAAGAATAAGAGCGTTAGGTTTGGTTGAAATGAATTCTGAATTTGAAATATTAAATGTTTTCGATTTATTAAATTATGTAGTCGTAGTCCACTATACAAAATTGCTTGTTTTTATCGATTTTTCAAAAGGGTATTTGATCGATTTTTCAATAGGGTGTCCAGATGACGAAGTTTTTTTATAACGCTAATATAAAAGTAAACGCGAATTAATGGTGATCAAAAAATATTTGTTTTTATATGCAATAAAACAATTACAATCGCTTATCGACCAGTATTAATATTGACTTTGCAAACCCCTAGAGATGGTGTACTGCCACTTGCATTACTTAGATTCATTATTTCTATTTGTTAATAGTCGACCGACTTACCATACAGAGCAGAGTAATACATTGCTGTATGAATCACGTGTGCAGATCCATGCGACATGCAAGGCCAGAGAATAATGGCTGTGTTTAATTGATTGCTATAGATTAGGTTTTAGATGTACCAGGGAGTCGGAGAACTAAATTTAATATTCTATTTCATGGCCTAAATGCGCACCTATCTAAGTATATTCTCTACGAAGTTTTTGCGTGTAGGAGCTACAATTTTTCTACACGATTTATAATATTTATTATTATAATATGAGTAAATAACAAGAACAATATGTGGGTTAGAGTAAACATTCTAATAGGTACGACAAATGAAACACGATTAACCACTTATTAAATGTATTATTTAGTTACTGACAAAAAATGTAGTTGCATTGAGCATAATTTATAAATTTTTGCCATGCTGCTGAGTATCATTTATGCTTAATTATAATACTTATTAATAACACGAGTCACGACTATTAAAAATTAAATTTACCCAAAATTTAAGTTTTGAATCACAAATGTTTTTTTTAAACCATTTTGTCTATTTAACAAAACAATTTCCTAATTCCCAGTTTCAATGCTGCGGTGTCAGCGGGCCAGGTGACTACAGTTCCTCAGGGCACGTGCCGTTCTCCTGTTGTGGACAGGGACCACTAGACTCCATACAGAAGCCCTACGTGGCTGACTGCACCACGCTGTTCCAACGTGGCTGCGGGAATCCCCTGCATGAATATGCGAAGCAGCAGTTGTTATTGGTCGCTATGGTGGCATTGATAGCTTCTATTTTGCAGGTTAGTTAACTTGTAAAAATATCTAAATTATAATATAAACGAAATAGCAAAATAAAAAACGACAAACACGAAACAAGTATATATTGATATCGAGGTTTTTAATGTAATGGGACCATAATACTGTAATATACGTAGTATATTATTATTAGTCTGTGATAATACATAATACGAATTGTAAAAGTATAGTTACTGTAGTGAACACTAGATGGCGTTAGAATACTTTTATGGGCAATGATATTTTATGTATAGATAGGTACGTTATATACTCACAATATATCCAAAAAAAATGCTTCCTATGCAGTGTCAGGCACACACAAATACAAGTTTCATTTTACTTAATTTATTACATTGACAGACTGTATAAGAGAGATGGCTCTTAATAAAATGATATAAACAAAAAAGACAAAGATAGTTTGTCACTTCCGCGCAGGTGTAAGCAAAAGTCATAAGAATTCACCAATTAAATATAAATAAACAAATAGTTGCCATGGCAATTGGCATAGACTAACGACACAGAAGGTTCAATGTTATAGATGTTACGTTTCCTGCACACGTAAACAAATGTGACACTTTCATTTACTATTTAATTATTATTATTATGAAGTTGTATTAAAATGAAAAAAACTTTTTTGAGATATAACTGTATTAAGCATTTATTACTAGCTGTGGTGTTCGTTTTCGGTCATCATCATTTCACCCGATGAGCACCCACTGCAGCTGAGCATAGTCCTCCTTAAAGAACTCCATACGGACCGATCTTATGCTATTCGTTTCAAGGCAGTTCCCGGAACCCGTACCAGGTCATCACTCCAACTTGTAGGATATAATAATAGTGGTGCCTAGATGAAAAAAAGTATGAAATAAAAGAAAGGATGAAGTATAAGCCTTTTTCATCTAAAACACAAATAAAATGTGTTGTTCAATAGCTATTTACAGAAAAGCAAATAGCATTTTTCGTCAGTAGCGATAATCTTTTCTTTAATGTATACGTATATTCAACATCATTTTTGCAAACAAACATTTTTGCCATCACGATTTCATTGTATATAATAAATAGATATATTTGTTAATTACATGCACTGTGTGGATTTAAATATAAAAATAATCAAGTATTTACCCAAATCGAAATTAATAAAATAGCCGTTCTATTTTCAATAATCGTATCTACATGATAATCTTTGAACACAGTGTGCGCTAGCTTTGTCACACTAGTGATTGAAGCAATGTTTTATCCCTTTCATTATTTCAATACAAGTGTCAAGCAAGTGTCAATCATTGATAATTGCAAATTGTTATTTTTGCTCTAAAATTATAATATTTTAATACATTTACCTGTGATATGATATTCCTCTATCTTTCTTTATTTTACTACATTGAGATAATATTAATATGGAGACGATACCGCCTACATCACTTATGTTCCACTCAACATACGTCATGTGGCGTAACTGCACTCAGTCGCTTGCTCGCTCATTGGCGCGAACGTCACGCTCATTTTTTATTTGTTTTAAAGTGAAACGCATCAAATATGCCTACGTGTGTGTAACGATATTGCACAAATAATACAAAGAATACGGAAAAGTGCAAAGGAATAACTTTTCATCAGTAAGTAACTAGATAATAATTTTTAAAACTTAGTTAGAGCAAAATTTTTGGCGGGTGACATTTTGTCATAGATTAAAAATTTAAGATATGACATTGGGCATGAAATAAGTGTTGTTAGTAATATTTGCTGGCGTATATTTTTATAGTATAAAATAATAATTTTACATATTTAGAAAAGCATAGACTGGTTGTTAATTGAAAAAAGGTGAAATCATGAAATATGAAAATCAATTACTCAATCACCAATTTTTTTTGTTAATTGATTTTAATCAAGTTTTTAATTGATATTGTATAAGCTACTGACTTGAACGTGTAATTGAATTATTATTTATTTATCTGCACTAATATTATAAAGAGGAAAACTTTGTTTGTTTGTTTGATTGTAATTAATAGGCTCATAAACTACTGGACCGATTTTGATGAAAAGAGAATGCCCATTTTTGGTACTGGTTTTTCTCATGCATCAAGACAACAATACTATTAAAAAAAATCTCGGCAATTTAGAGGCCTTCTTACCATCGGAAAATATATTTTGAACAGGGAATGTTTTGTAAAATCTAATAAGACATGTAATTGTTTAGATCCGTTATTATAGATTTAGTGTCCATTACCGGTTACCACGGTAACCAAGCGGTTACTTATTACATTTACTATGGTAAATAGCTAAATGTATTAATATCGATTATTGTTTTCATTGAATTACAAAAAAAATCAATTAACATAAAATCACTCTTTATGGTATTGTTTATACACTGTAGGTTGTTTTAACAAAGATAGTGAAGTAAAATAATATAAATATGTATATATAAAAAAAATATTATTATGACATAGCTTGGTAGGTAACCAGTTATTTCTTATTTGTTTCTTTCTTCGAATATGTAGTGAAAAAATGATTCAAACAACAACAGCAACAACAACATGTAAACCGAATAAAAACTCAATTGGCATTTTTTAAGTATATATTTAGGTTTTCTTGAAATCCGTCCCGGAAGATTTCTGGTGCCTACCTACACTAGCCGATGAACAGATAGACTTTGTCTGAAAGCATAAGCTCTACGCATAGATTAAATATGTTAATCGAAAAATAACCTTTGGACGATAAAATGTTACCTAAATCACACATAAACCTAACTAAATCGGGGTTATTTAAGTTTTGAGGTTATTTCACATTTTTCTCAATATCTTGAAAACCCCTGTTTTTATCACAAAAAAATCAATTGGTAAAAATCTTTTGAATATCGAAGAACCCTCCAAAACCACTCTGGCATTGACGCAACACTGTACTGTGGTCCATACTTTCATGGGCATTCTCCTTTGGCACAGACAATCTTAAGACCCTGAGAAAGAACATAGGCTACTTTTTATTGCGAAATATGTGCCACGGGCGAAGCCGGGGCGGACCGCTAGTTCAGAGATAAGTAATTAATATTTTTTCTATTCAAGGTTTCCATGTCTGGGCCGTGAAGAAAGGGAAAAATTATTTTTTTTCTAAAAAAAGGCTCAATTTGTAAGGAATAAAACTTCCCATAGCCCTGACTGAACCTAAAACACGAAAAAAATTAAATTATTCCATATGACGTCACTATTTACATCATCCTATATTATATGCCAGATATTGTTAGCCCCGCGTAGTAAAGTCAGTTTATACCTAAAATAAATATTATGTAAGTACAAAGACATCGCATAATCTATGACTGTCTAGCCGTCATTCGCGCGCCCCGCGCCGCCTCGCTTGGCGCACAGATTTTGTTCGTGGTGTCTGCTCCATATTAATATTATCTCAATGTTTTACTATCGTAATTTGTGCACTTTCTGAACACACAAGAAGGCATTATTGATAATTTTAACGTTTATAACAGCATGTGCGTTCGCTGTCACAAGTCACAATCTGACTGATTCCACTGGTCCCAATTAGGACCAATTCACGGTTTTCGTTTTGGTGCGTTGATAACGTATCTACCTCTTGTTTCTATATATAATATCATTGTTTATGGGTTAATTAATATTCGAAATATTGCAATAATGAATAATTTATGTGCAAAAATATTAATAATTATTTAATAAATTTTATACATAAATAAAATTTGACAAATCAATTTATTAAACAAATTTTATTTATATGTAACATGATCATAACATTCTTAACTTAACTATAGGTAGTTAAGTTAAGAATGTTATGATCATTAACAGCTGTAGTCTTGTCTTCAAAGAACGTTTAAATTCTAATACCTACTTCATAATTACAAACATTATTCCTTATATTTCTAGGATTGCATGATTAATTACAATAACTACGTGACCCATGGGTTTTAATTGTTTACTGCGCAGCGAATTAATTTAATGGTCACTTTGATGGGTTTTTCAAGGATCAACACTGTTTTAAGGCTTCATGGCTTTTTAAAATTATCGGTCTTGTACGTGCTACGTTAGCGAAATTACAAATTTATTGAAATGAAAATAATCTTTTTGATAAATTTATATAAAATTACAAATTTATCAAAAAGATTATTTTCATTTCATTTGCCATATTAATAAGTACAATATACAATGCATGCATATGCGATATTCATATCTTTTTGTTATTTATACTTTTCATAATACATACCTGGTTATTTTAGCCCATCATGAATAATTCATTAGGTATTAAGTTTAAAAATATATTTTAAACTAGCTTCCGCCCGCGACTCCGTCCGCGCGGATGTCGGTCTTCGCGTGGATGGTTTATTTCTCCATTTTGAGTAGGTACCTCTGACAATAAAATCTTATAAATATCTATTGGACCCAATTCCCAAATACGGCTAGGCCTATAATAATGTACGCAACGTGTGTTCGCGGTTCTACGGAACAACGTCTATGGATAAAACTGAAAAATTAAGATTAATTTTTTTCTACGTATTTTTCCAGGATAAAAAGTATCCTATTTTACGCCCAGGATAATAAGGTATAATTATACCAAGTTTCATCGAAATCGAACCGCTAGTTTTCACGTGATGCCTTCACATACAGACAGACAGACAGACAGACAGACAAAAATTTTTTTAATCACATATTTGGGTTTGGTATCGATTCAGTAACACCCCCTGGTATTTATTTTTTCAATATTTTCAATGTACAGAATTGACCCTTCTACAGATTTATTATATGTATAGATGCTAATTTAACATCAAAAATATACATCTATCATTCTCATTTTTATGTATGTTCTTATTTAGGTAGGTTTAATACCTACCTAAATAAGAACATACATAATATCTCTTGAACCAGCTATTTTTATGAAAAGCACAGAGATACTAGAGCTCTTTGGCGATCTTGCGCGGACTTCCTAATTTATAGAGACGTGGACATCACAGAGCAAGGCTAATATAGTAGTGGACATCTTTTGACCTATATGCCTTGTTGCTTTTTTATATGTACCTAGGAACATATAATTCTGTCATACAACGATTGTTTTAAATTTTAATGTTGTTTTAAATGCCTCTACAATTAACTCTATACTATTAAGTATAGAGATTGTTAATTATTTACTAAGAAAAAATGTGTTGATTTCTTCTTAATTCCTTGTTGCTATTGAGAATTAACTTTGTCCAGCATGACTTACATTTTTTCCTCTTTCTTGAAGAATTCTTTGTTCCGATAAAAAAAAAAATTCAAGTAGTTTGATCATCTAGTGCGACATGCACACTGAATTAATCCTAATTGACATTTCATGATGAGAGTGGCACTAAAAGCTCAGCAGGTGACGTCATGTAATCAGCCTCTCCACGGGACCATTGCATTATTTAATTAAGCAGTAATAATGTTTCCTTATTGTCCACATTTGCAGGAAATCTATGAAATATGGTATCTGTTTTAAGATTATTTTTGCTTCTGGCACAGAATAATAACTACCTAGTAGGACTACTACGTACTACTTCTGGTAAAAAAACTAAAAAGGAGAGACTAATTTGAAGTATATTTGAAAAAGTTAAAAGTAGAGATGTACATAAGTATATTATAATTAAAAGAGGAAATATAAATATTTAGAAGAATAGTAAACGAAAGTGTAGTAGAAGTAGGAGAAAAGTATTATTCAAAATAATGCTTAATAAAAACAAACAGTAAATGCTGGTACCTACATTTATATTATTTTCAGGGAACTCAACTGTGTAAAACGAGTGTTTGAATGTTAGTACAATAACCAATAAAGATTTCAACTTTCAAGTATACGATTTTGATAACAAAACATAAACATTTCACAAGTCAAAAGAGTCCGTCCATTCAACTTTGTCCCTTTCAAAACCGTAATTATAATTATAAAAAACCTGGTCAATTGCCCCATTGTTCACAAAAACAGTGGTCTTATTTCTAAGCAAATAAATAATAAGACATACAACAGTAGAGTCTTGTTCATATCGCTTTGCTTCGGGGAACTTCTTACAATCCCACGTTTGTAAGCATTATTATAAATTATAATAATGTTGTACATTGTAACGTCTTCAAGTGCTTAGTTTAATAAACAAAGGATTAATTACACTGTATATAAATTCAGCTTTTATTCTTATCTTTCGCTAAGAGTACAATATTTTAATTTGCTCAGTGTTTATTATGTAAATAGACTTTTTTATTTTTATTCTAAAAGGAGCAGGTCTTTAGGATGCTCATTTATTTATTTTTCTTTTAATTCAGTTTGGTGTTGGATATGATTGGTAAAGCCCATGATAATAATATCATACTATAACGTGGCTTCAAATTTATTGGTGGATATAGATTGTATAGAACGTAATCTACACCATCTATAGCAAAGGTATTATTAAGGTAAATACCTAAGTTAATACTGAACTCATATTCCACGTTTTAGCTACCTAATATTTTTACTTTTTAAACAGTTTATCATAATATTATTATCTATGGAATTTAGCGAAATTATAAATAGTTTTTAGTTATTCTTGTCCAAGATCTACAAAGTATACCCAACACTGAGACGTGCCGCCACTCAATCAACGAGCACTATAAATATTTACCATTATTATGGTGGGAAGTTATTTTATAAACCTCGAGAAGTGTTATTAAGATAAGACTTGTTTGGAACGGATATTTAGTACTTATAAAATTGTTTAATGTTTATGTATCGTTTGACTCTGTTTGTTGACCATTATTTAAAACTGATGAATATACAGATATTATGTTATACAATATGTTAATACAAACATTAATTTACTCTATGCCTGGCAGAGGTTGTTATTGTACGGAGACTACGGAGGATATTATAGTACCTACTAGAAATGCACTTAAAACGGAAGAATGTTTGATTGTTTAGTTGTGACTTGTTGAAAGTATTTCATCATGGTCCGCCCCAGCTTCGCCCTAGTCCGTATTTCGCAATAAAAGGTAGCCTATGTTCTTTCTCAGGGTCTAAAGGTTGTCTGTGCCAAATTTCATCAAAATCGGTTGAGAGGTTTAAGCGGGAAAGCGTAACAGACAAAGTTACTTTCGCATTTATAATATTAAGTAGGGATTTCTAAATTGTGCTGGTCAAATTTTGACAAGGCAACTAATACCTACCATAATAATTTTGCTAATGATTAAACTAAATTACCTACTACTTACTAGTGCAAATGTAAAATTAATTACGAAAACGTTTTATTAACATAAATTCTACACATATAACCTTGCCTTGAATCAGATTTGAAAGTTAAATACCAAATTAAGAAAACCTAGGCAGTGAATAGTAAAAGACCTCGTTTGTTATTACTAGGCTATTTAGATTTACGTATTTCAATAATTGATGGGGGTTCTAGAAAGGCCATAAATTAATGTCATTGCGCCTGTTCGCGTCCACCTGCCTATTCGCGTCCATTTTGCGGATATCTTTTAGAAAATTCACGAAAATAAGTAAACTTTATGTAAAATTGTAATAAGAAAAATTTCCTATAATACCTCACTGTATAAGAGACATGCACACATATTCAAAATATGCCTGCGCACCGCCTATCCTATTTAAAAAAAATATTTAATTTTGGCTATTAGACGAGAGAGCTAAAACGCGCGGAATTTTGAGAAAAAAAATAGTGCGCAGCGTCGCGTTTGGCGGTAAGTATCTTATTGTTAAATGTGAATTTTTGAATATGTAACTATTTCTTTACTTTGCTAACAAAACATGGAATAGTATGGATTATAAATCAGCTTATTTCTTTTACAATTAATAGCTAAAATAAGGTGGACGCGAATTACTACACCGAATTTATACATCTTCCATTTTGCGTCCACGGTGGGCGCAAACTATACCTATAGTGCATAATCAATAGAACATATTGCGTCCACATTGTTTTTCATTACGTAGCAATGAATTGTTTGTTAAAATATGTAATTTAAAATAGATTGTAAATTTTTGACTAAGACCACAAGTTGATAATTTAAATTTTCATTCAAATTAGCAAATTTTTATGCTATTTTTTGAAAATGGGTATTCTAAGAATGAGACTAGTACCTATCTTTGAGAATGAGAGTCAATAAGTCTGTGGTTAAGAAAATAATATAAACAAAAAAGAAATTTAATTCATTAGAAACTAAAAAATAGGGTAAGTAGGTAATCTTAATAGAACTGATTATTATTTATTTACATAATGTAACTTTGTTTTTTGTTAATTTTTAGTTCTATTAATGATGAGAAGATAAATAAGTTAATTAAAGTTAATAAATAAATAAGTTTTTCCAGTTTCCTTACAGTGAAATTAAAAAACCGGAATCCTTGTAGGATCACTTTGATATCCGTCCGTCTGTATGTCCGTCTGCCGGTCTGTCTTTCTGTCAAGACCCTTTTTCTCAGTAACGCGTTCAGGTATTAAGTAGGCTGAAATTTATATTGAATACTCAAGTCTACGGTCCCTTGAAGCAGTGAAAAAATCAAACTTATAAGCCAAATAATTCAAAAGATACAGCCGTTTATGCTGCAAATTTTCGCAAATTTAGACATTCGCAAGGGAATCAAAACCTACAGGGTACTTTACGTGAACACAGACACTTTACGTTTGGTACGAAGGAACCTCTTATAGCACGAATAAGGGAAATATTGAAAAAATAATAATTTACAGATAAAACATATGAAAAAAAACAGGTTAATAAGGAACCCTCGGTATGCGAGTCCCACTCGCATTTGGCCGGTTTTTATTAAATACCTATATTCGTAAATAAATAATTTATTAAAATCTAATTTTTATTTGCATTTATCTGATAAAATGTCACCCAATTCACTTTTAATTCTTTTTCTAAGCTGGTGGACGCGAACTGGTCCACGGGTGGACGCAAACTGGAATTTTTGGACGCGAACTGGGTAAAACACCTAATTCTGCTATTTGTCTAGATAAATAAAAACCACATGATATTTCCAACACAATTGAAAGTAAATCTTAAAATAGACTATGTAATGAACACGTTACATAAATTTTGCGTTGAAATTTGTTCTGGAACATTTTTATTTTCTCCTTCAAACTTTCCAACTGCACTAAGTGGACGCGAACTGGCGCAATGACCTAATGTGCCAAAAAAATAACGATATATGTTTTTACAGTTAATATTTATTATTTAATGCCGCCGCGGCCGCCGCGGCCGTAAAGATACTATGTTCAATATTTAAAGACAATAAAAAAAACTCACATAGGAGTAAGTAGTTAGGTAACTCAATTTGTTCTTTATCTGTCTGCTTGCCCTGGTTTTCAAAATAGATACATTTTTTAAGGTTTTAATGAAAAAGTACGAGTGTCTTTCTTCATTACAACACTAGTGTAGATTAAAGGCAAAATATTTAGCAGGTAGGTTGTGCCCATATGTCTTGTTATTTAGATTTCTATGGTTGTGCCGCATGGAAGTAGTTTCACACTTCGGCTTTGGCATAGTGCGTGATTAGGTTAAAATTATAATGATGACCGAATATTTGACAGTACATTATTGGCGGGAAGGAAAAGCTGGCACAACAAACAATGACACAATCCTCTATGACCTCACGACTCCTTACGTGGTAGTGGCCTTTGAGCCATCTCAAAATGATTGTTCAAGGCAACAGTGTATATGAATGGCTTTTCCTCTGACGTACTGCTAGACGGTTTGTCATTCTGTATGTGGTTTTCAAATTGACTGGGACAAGGAAAGAAGACCTATATTGTGTCATATATATTCCCAATGAGGGAAGGATTTTGTGGATATTATAGAACACGCAATTTTATGCAGATATTATGAAGTCGAATTTGCGCCATGCTTCCTACTAATAGACCAACCAAAAAAGGAACAAAGAACAAATAATGTTTGTAACTAATGTTTAACAATTAACTGACTAGGAAACGTGATAACATGATCCCCTTAGGTAGGCCGTAGGTACCTATTTAACTTATACCTCTGCTAATAAGCAATTAGATGATGTACGAATTAATTAGAAATTATCTAATCAGGACTGAAATTACCAATTAATTAATTAAGTCAAGTCCTGGAAACCAGTTTAATTATGAGTAACCATACTGTTATTAGTACCTAATATATCGTCTTGATAATTCTATGACGAGATAACGTCAGGATCCTAAGTGATGAAAAAGAAGACAAAGTAATTAAAAAGGGATTAATTTCCTGATAATATAAAATAGTGCAACGGCTTCATAATGTACATGGTGTGGGTTACACCAAGATACCCGTGTAGTCCGTACAATTTCACAAAGGTTGCATCTATTAACTTTTTAGGGGATTTTCCGTAATTATTTATTTAACATACGGTCTACGCTATTTTTCTATGGTTAATAAATTCGGTTAATTTTTTCTTATGAGTAAAATCCAAAAAAATGTTATTGTTTCTATGTTCCTGTTGTTTGATACAACCCAAACCAGATTGTTTATTTGTTGTCTATAGCAATTTATGTGAAACTCTTGTTTTCTTTAAGATAAACATTGAAGATGACTAATAGTCCCATGGTACTAAGGAGTAAAGACCCTGATGTTACGTAAGTGCCATAGTTGTCGGCTGAGAGTTAATTAACACTAATTAAAACGGCCATAGATGAGACGGTTTAGTCTCCGAGCCATTGCATTGGTTATAATAGTGTCTTGGTAATTTGCGTTCGTGATATTTGTAAATTGCCTGTGTTATTTTGTAGAAATAGCTGAGGCTACTTAAGATATGCAATTATAAGATCTATGAAAACTAGTTTATTCTCTATAGATAATCTCGTTGATTTTTAAGGGCTTTATAAGGATTTGGATTTTAAATTCTTATTTTGTTCCTTTTCCCAATTTTTCCTTATTATCACATTATTCCTCAAACCCAAAAAAATATCGAGATCTCAAAGTTTGCCCCGTTTCATAATAATAGAGCGGTATGATTGTGAAAATCTATCTAGTCACATTAAAATAATAAGCACAGGATATGAGGATGTACTCGAACGATCATTACTAGCGATCCGCACCTGCGTGGGAGCCAATTAACCTCCGTGATTACACCTTACATCCCGCGCTCACTTTCATACAATTAGAAAGGGACTGAAACAGATACAAGTGATGTGGCTAAATTGAAGAGTGCGTCTCTTCAGGGGAATCGAGGTCACGCTAGTCCTGTTTAGAAATAGGCGGATTATATCACGCGATTATGTAATGCATGTGGGTGTTGTTTTGCATATAATTGTTAATATAAGTGTTTGTGTTAATTGTGATTTGCTGAGATCTTGCATGTTGCGTACTAGATTTTGTGGAAGCAAGCATAAATGTTCAACTGAATAGAAACTTGTTATACTAATGATTAAGCTAATGATTATTAAAGACGTCTTTATGCAAGTACCTACCTACAGTGCAAGTATGCGAGATTTGGAACATAACAACATAAGACAAGTCTACAACAGACAACTGTCAAAGGCAATAAGTGCATAGGGTCAACTCATCTAATTCTGTGACAAAACAGAATATGAAAAAAAAAACAGGTTAAACTTTATAAATTTTATTTTTATTTTTAATAGGATCATTAATCAGTCTTCTATTTATCATATGAGCAAGTGTAATCTTAACACATATGAATTAACTCAGCGTAAAATGAGCTTAATCAAACCGCGATGACTTGTCTAATTCTGTGACAATCACTTTAATTCGGTGATAGTACTTCTCTAATTCTGTTATAACCGAATTAAGTGAGTATTTATTATTTTTTAACACAAAAGTAACAAAAAAATAAAATGAATAAAAAATATAATATATTGAAAGTAATAATTATGTATTTATTAATCAACGAGAAACTATCAAAAGAGGGGAACAATAAAAAACAATATTGGACTTTATAAATTGTTTGTGTGTAGTGTGTACGGACTCATTTTTGACTGCAGAATACTTTGAATTGCGGATGTCAGGGTTGTTTCATTATATTTTCTATTTTTATTTTTGTCTTCCTCCATGCTGTCTAAAATAAAAAAAAATAACTCACTTAATTATGTGATAAAAACTCGATAAAAAAAATAACGGACTCTTTTAAAATGCTTGAAAGCGATCCTACTTTTTTACCTGAGTAAAAATAAATATTTTCTGACTTAAACTACTAACGTATACGTACTGAAGACAATTATTAATACACGAATTGAAAATAATAAAAGTTTGCTTGGTTAATTCGGTGACACTGTTTTGAGTTGCAATCTTGAGAATCGTTAACTTTTTGAACCCAGGAAATAAGGTATTGTGCAAAAACAAATGAAAAATTACTAAAACCTTTGTCGGTTATAACAAATATATGTTTTTAACAATTAATTGTCAAAGTATCATGAACTTTAACTCACCTTTTCTATTTAAAACTAATTAAATAATGACAGCATAGTCGCACGCTACCGGTGAAACGTCAAACATGGCGGGCGCAATGACAAATCCCGTGATTGTTACTATTTCACTCGCACGATCTTAACAAAAACTTGTACACGAAAAGAAGCTTTATTACCCTACCCTAGGGTTAATTTTAATGTATTGGATTTTACTCCTAATACGCTGTGTTAAGAGTCCAAACGTTGTATCTCCGAATTAAGTGAGTCACACAATTAGGTGAGTTTACCCTAATTTAAATATAAAGCAGACTCAGAATATTGTAACGATCGCCATATTATTATTCATCTGTTAATTATTATTTATATGAACAACATACTACACTAGGCACGTAGCTGTTTACGACAAACAGAAAAATCTCTATTCATCTACATCTTCATCAGATAGATACTTAACTGATTTATATCGACAATCATTCCATTATAAGATATCCTTGTAGGGTGACATTACCTACGTGTATTTTTCCGTTCATAAACAGGATTGTGTCCTTTTGAAGTATTGTACATAAGGCAGATTACGTGTTGGGTTCTAGCTAAAAAGGTGTTATTATATTATCGTGTCATATCATGATACATAAGACATGAGACCTTTAAGCATGAGACTCTACCAATGCTTTGATAGAGTCAATAATTGACTTTATCAGAGCATTGGTAATAATTATTATTAATTGTTGTTATTACATCTTAGGTACATCCTGAGCGTTTTATAGATAGTATCTTATATTATATATTATGTATACTTAGTAAACATTGAAGTCAGATTTCCCCATCGTAATTGAAAATACTGAAACAAAGAAATTTTTTGTTATATTATGCGTGTGGAATGGTATAAAATTTGTCATAGTTAATAATAATTTGTCATGGACGGTGGAAAAATCAATATCTATCCGTCTACTACCTATCTACTAATTATACGGGCATGGAACGGCCTTTTCGTGTTTACCATTTTAGTTTCATCATAAAACAATATATATTTTTAACTCAGCTAATGATCACAAAATATTGTATTAAAAATAAAACGAGTTTTCTATTAAAACAAGCTAGGTATTTCTTTTTAAACAGTTGAAATCAGTGCAAACGTCTGCATCTGTAAACCATTAAATACTCGATACAAGTAAAGGTTTTTTACAAACTGCTTGGTTCGCAGTTATTTTTATTTTCCAAATTGCCCAAAGAAGTGTAATTAATTTCAGACGATGAGATTCAATTTAAGCTATTTGTATGTGAATCTTTACAATCTAGAATCTAGATAGACCTTACATTCTAAATGCCTGGGCATATTTATTTGAAATTATTCGTGTTAGAAATTTAAATGACTAGCTAGTAAAACGTAGCCCTATATTTTAATAGGAAGGTATGAGGAAATAAGAAGTGTCTGAGTCACTCTTATATTGGAACAATAGGCTCTTGTACGCAAAGCTACTTCACAATTACGTCATTTTACTAAATTTCATTTATTTCGACGGTTAACCCTTAATTACTCGCGTCCATATAGTTACACTTACGCTCGCGTGGGGTATATTTAACCCCAATTTTAAAGGTACAATAAAACATATTTTTAATGACATACTTTTATTTTTATTATAAAATTAGAAAGAGACAACATTGTTCTAAATGATTAACTATCTTTAATCAATATAAACGTAATAAACTTATGAAGATGAAACTTTAAATTTAGGAAGTTTTTAATCAATACATTTATCACATATCATAGTGGAATGGTCGTGACAAACTTGCTGGTGGCATTTGGCACACATAAATCTTATTTTTTTATCCTTTGACCTTGGACAGATATGGCACCTTTTATAAGTTGTCGATGGACCACCTCTGGAAGTGTGGCTAGGATCCTGAACTTGAGCATTTTTTAGCCGTTTTTGTATGGCCCTAGGCAGTGTGGTAAATATAACCATATGCCATATTTTGTGTGTATTTTGCCGACGTTATAGCTAACACACATTTGGTTGAGTTGTGGTCACTCTGGATCACGTCCTCTTCTACCTCATCTTCATCGGGACTATCTATGATGCTTTCTTCGTCGTCTTCCAAACGCTTAACAATCTGGTAGTCAAAAAGACGCTTAATTGCCATTTTAGGCGTTCTAACCTAAAACAAATACACAGAAAACAAAGATAAGTAAAAAACGAACTATTTAGTATATATACTGCACATTATAAAATAAAAATACACATACTCACTCGTCCAAAAAAAGTTGCACGAATACTCGCGTGGGGCAATATATACCCCAGACGCGATCTCCTGACACAATCACACGACATGGAGCGTCGCTGGCGCTTGATTCGCGGCGGGGAAGGTATTTAGGCAGCTAATAAAAACGGCACGCATGTAGCTTTAAAAATGGCGGAGATACGACGCTTCAAATACGCCGTGGGGTCAGATATACCCCACGCGAGTAATTAAGGGTTAATAGCTAATTTGAATGTATCTAATATAATCATAAAAACGTTACCTATGGGGTTTACCAGTGGAGGGGTAGTAAAAATTATTTGTGACAATTTTCATATTTAAACACACCGGAAAATAGCGTAATATTAATTGAATGATGAAGTGCCTGATTCTGCTTTCAAGAATAGCTGCTGTATAGCCTGTAGTCTGTACATTTTGAAAATATCTTTAGTTTTAAATACCTAACATTTCCTTATTAAGTTTACGAAAAACAAAAAAAATTATCCTTGGTCCTTGAAAAATAATATTTTCCTCGATGTAAATTAACTCGTAAAAGGTTATCATAGTATAATTTAATTTATTGATTTGAAATTTATCCTTTAGCAACAAAATTACAGGAAAAATTAATAAATATAGGAAAAACAAATTTAATTTCAGTATCGAACGCTAATCGAACATAGTTTTTTTTTTTACAGAGTACGGGTATATTCTGCACGTTTTTCCTTGCTCATGCTATACGGGAGAGGCGACGGGCGTCCATTCGAAACTCCACTATAGCCAGAGAGGCGACCTTCGCGGCTCCAGATGATTCCCTTCTTACCTCGCCATCTGCGCCTGCCCCAACCTTGCCAAAATATTGAGACTTGTATATTTAAATAGATTATGTAGTTTGTAAGTTTTTATTAATTTTTGTGGTAAGACATTTCGTGTTCTGTATGTTAGTAATATGACTGTGTTATATTTTTTTAAGATGTTCGGCCTAACTCAAGTTTATATAAGTTTTTTCAATCGTAAGTATAAGTATGCATGATCCTATGTGTTTTCTTTCCAAGAAATAAATTTTCTTGATAGAGAAATAAACTTATTTCAACAAACTTACAGTTTTGCAAGATTGTGATGAACAAAATATAAAATGTATAGATAATACCCATAAGTACATAGAATAATAATATACTGCATATTATTATAGATATGTGACTCTCTGCGTCTGGGTTCCCGCTCTTGGGATTTGGGGAAAGTTACAGATTAAATAAGACGTGTTGCCAGGCAGAGGGTGCGCTCCCCTTTTCAAGATTTCAAGGTCATCTGAACGTACAACCTAATTATATTACTCAATTTATTAGTATGCATTATAACATGTACAATTTATATTACATGTTATATAGAAATATTGTGTTGGCAATGAATGAACGCGGCGAAAGAGAAAACACAACGTTTAAAATTGGAATGTTATTTGTTTTTTTAATCAGACCACAGACCCACAGATCAAACATTGAACAAATTGTATCTCTCTTTGTTGTACCTTTTTTCTTAATAATACTTAAACTTAGGTATTTATATAGGTATAGGAACTTGGTTGTGTGCTTTGGAATGTGTTTTTTTATAATTAAACTGGATTATAATTTATAAATATAAAAATAAAACTTATTAAATGGTCGAATAAATATCTAAATTTTGTTTTGTTTTCTTATTTATAAAACAATTTATTATCACAAAGTAAAAGCGAGCGATTTTTCGAGACATAAAATAAAAATAAATTACTTATTTACTAAGTAAGTACCTAGGCATTATAACGAACGTGTTAACTTATTAATAAAATTATTCAGAACGACCTGAAGCTACATAAATGCACATTTTGTCATATCTAAGCTTTTTCATTGTATAATGTTGTATATAAGTAGGTACCTACTGAAATCACAATTAAGTTAGATAATCGTTATTTAATGAAATGAGTTAAATTAAACGTTATTTAAGTAATGTTGCCAATTATCTAACATGTAAGAAAAAAAAATTAAACAATATAGGTATTTTATCTGTGGACTACAATACAGATTATATAAGTGTGACTTAGAATGAAATATCATAAGGGCAAAATGAATTGGAAAGTACAAACTGATACTAGCAGACTTTCTCTGTAGGCTCAAGTTGTTATATGGTATTGGTTACCCAAGTTCTGCTAGAAAGTGAAATAAGAACGCTGCGAAAGTGTTGTGGGAGGTTTCTTTGCTTTATTGAAAAAAGGCGCTTAATACATGCTTAATACGAACTTGTTTAGATGTACCTTGTACGTAGGATTTCGTTTTGATTTTTTAAATGAATATTTAAATATCTTTCTACCTATATTTTCAGCTGATATATTGATTCCTATTCGATGCAGTTTTATTCGAATTTACGAGCACTCGTAACTAATCACTGATTAGTTATATTTGTGAAAATAATAAATGTAATGGAAGGTGTTTAAACTTTAAACTTTAATGTTTGAAATAATTTAATTGAGGTTAGGCTCTTATCTATATTTTGACCATCGCATCTGAGTAGGTAGGTATGTACCTATTTAAAATTATATTGTAATAACAAGACTATGCTGTAAGTAGGCAGGTAAGTCTTTTCACAGTATTACAATAAATAGGTAGGTATGTACTATGTACCTATCTATAAACTTTGTGATTAGTGGAATTTAATTTTATTCCTAATAATAGGTAGAGACAAAATAGGTACCTACTACTTACCTACTTACTAGAAAAACTTATTTAATTTATACTTATGATGACATTAGGTACTGACTACTGTCCTGTAAAATTATGAAATATAGAACCAAGTAACGTTTATTCTACGGGTAAAGTTTTGTTTTTTGTGTTGAAACTTTATCTAGGTATATTATTTTTTCTCATCATAATATACCTACCCACATCTAATTGCACAATAAGTTTCATAGATCAAATTAAATCATACTCGAGAGTCGAGATATAAAAGCTCACCAAAAATTCATTTGATTAATACTAGAGATGAGATGTCAGAACAGGACAGAGCTATTAATTGATTCCCTTTTACTGTACGTAAAAACGAGATGGCAAATAGATTGAATGAGGGGTCACGATTCATGAGTAAGCACGCGGGGTCGCAGGGCAGGGGAACGTCGCCATCGCGATCTCTCGTTTATTTTCATTTAGTCGCATTTCTTACGTCGTGTGGATAACGTCGTTTCGCTCCGCGCGATCCAAACAAAATTGTGTGTGACCTCAACTTGTGTAGTTCTGTGTAAATCGAAGTGCGTTCAATATGGGGTGTGGAACGAGTTTTGTGAAATATGTGCTGTTTTTCTTCAACCTGGTTGTTGCGGTGAGTTTGAGTAAAGGGCGGGAGAACCGGTTTCATTTTGTTTCAGATGGTCAGCGAAGAGTGAAGCCCATGGGTACCTACGTGGCCCGCTGCCCAGTAGTATGTGACGGAATGCTTTTTTCAAAGCAGGTACTCAAATACCGGCCTCTAATATTGATCATGCCATAGCATAGCAACCTTTGTTCTATTGTTATTTTAATAGGAACTAATACCTAGCTTTTAAACACGCGAGAGACTAACTAATTATTATAAAATAGTTAGGTATATTCTGCTTGTATTAATAATAGTTTTGTAATAATCGGGACTTAACAACGTTTTATAAATTAAAAACCTTGTAGGTACTAAGAAGTTCAGATTTGTCTTATTTGAAAATAACGGCCGATTCTTCTGTTACCTATTCGAAATTTAAATGTTAGAATTAATTACCTAGTACAGATTAAGATAAATTAGATGCCTACGATTTAAATTTACATGTGACCACCTAACCAATAAAAATAAATAGGTACCTAGGTATAAGTCATGGGTTTTACCTAAGGTTTACCACGTCAAAATTAGATTGGAGCAAATGCAGAATTAGGATACAGGGATACAGGGTATATTTGACAGCATGATTTTAAGTTTTCAGTTTTCCTCGATTCTCATCAATGTGTGAGTTGTGTGACTGAGAACTTCCCAAATTTAAATAAAGCGTCTTGGTATGAACTATACATAAATTTATGTATAGGTATGTCGCAGTCATCTGGTTGAATCTGCTATTTGATTGAATGACTAGCGCGTTCATTGAATGACTAATGCACTAGGTACCTACTTCTCAAGTTGTTTTATGTACCTAACGTTCAACTTCTTGACTGAACGTCATTTAACTTATTCGTTGGAAATAGATCGCAAACCGTCTTCTTCTAGACATTTGGAAAAAAATAACTGCGTTAAAAACAACCGACTTCAAAAACGGAAAAGTAAGAAATAAAAAAGATTTGATATTATTAATTACTACATATTATTTTTATGTGCTATTTACTAAAAAGGTTTGATGTCGGTGCATGGGCTTAATACTAAGTGCTTAGTGTTTGGCACCGACTTCAAACCTATTTAATAAATAGCACATAAAAATAATATGTAGTAATTAATAATATCAAATCTTTTTTATTTCTTACTTTTCCGTTTTTGAAGTCGGTTGTTTTTAACGCAGTTATTTTTATTTAATACTTTTTAGTGTATTTTTCAACACGAATCAAACGAGCCCAAACTCGATAAAGTTGAGTCAATATATTACTGAGTTCCTATGGCCACCTTCCGATTCCATCATCAGATCAGCTCCATGTCATGATAATGTTTCATCGCTATCCAATTTACATTCGTATACAAAATTTCAGCTCAATCGGTTACCGGGAAGTGAATCAAAGTTACTTGCTACATTGAAATTAAGTCATCGAGTACAGACAAAAATGCTCATAAAATAAAAACTACTAGGCCTAGCCGAATAAAATTTTTATGGGACCAATTCGACACCATCCCGCATCGAACAAAAAAAGAATCACGTAAATCGGTTCAGAAACCTCGGAGTAATCGGTGTACATACATAAAAAAAAAAAAAAAAAAAAAAAAATATACCGGCCGAATTGATAACCTCCTCCTTTTTTTTGAAGTCGGTTAAAAAGTAAATTAAAACAGTCTTCATTCAATGAACGCTCTAACAATAGGTATTATTATTTGTAAAGTTCTTTGCAAAACCGTTGTGGGAGAGATAAATAAATATTTTTATTTTTATTTGTTGGATGTTGAGATACGCTTGTTAAAACAACGTTCGGCCTAGTCATTCAATAAAATAGCATATTCAACCCAACCAGATGACGACGACGCGACGAGTACTTTGTAGGTACGTAGGTACCTACTACCCACATCATAAAAAATGTAGCTATGATGAATCCCGTGAATGCAATAATTGCACTAATTTATACATGATTCAATGCCAATACAACGTCACTTCAGTTTTTTTACATATTATTCAGCATTGAAAATAGTGACTCATGTTAAGATGAAGATGACGTAACGAATGTACCTATGCAAAAAACAGTACGTGTTGCCATGAATTTAAAAATTACGTGTTTCAGAAATGCTTTGTTATTTTAACGTGATGTTTGTTTAAACGTTGTATGATTTTTAAGCACGTACGAGTGTGCAAATTCTTTCATCGGAATGGTATCTTAGATGAGTCTAATAATAATATTATACCTACAAATAAATAGTGCAGTCATGGGCAGGCTGCGGGTGGTGTCCCACAACACAGTAAAGTTCTCGAAAGGGCCTCTGCGTGTTGGATCCGTGTCCTTATGATGGTACCCGAGTATTATGGAATTGAGATACATAATTATGGTATAATTATGCTTCTATAATTAATTGATACTCTTAAAGCTCCTTTAAGCAAAGTTGTAAGGAATATTATCTTCTATTTACGGGATAGAATTTGATATTTAAAAGTTATGCGCTCGGAGGGTGTGTCATAAAAATTCGATTATTTTTGTTCGCGTGCCGTGTCCCTTCGCCCTAGGTACCTACTTGGTACGGGGCAACAGGTGTGTTTCATTGCATAATTAATGGCGAGGTATTTTCGTGCGAGGGACATTACCCTGACTTCTATGGTAACATGGCCCATATAAGTCAGCTAAAAAGACATTTCACAGGTAGGTACCTGTATAGTCAATACCTAGTGTAATTTAGTTATGAATAATGATCGACACAAATTTTGTATCTCTTTACTTGACACCTCTTCTCAACTTGGGTTGTGATCGGGTTTCGCTATTTTAATGAGAGTAAACAATTATCACATGTCTTTATTACAGCAATAGCTATAATACCTATAACAAGATATTTCTTTGCCGATTAGTAAATTTTAAACCCTAACATTAATAGAACCATGGATAGAACTGAACTAACCACCAGAATAGAGCATATTTCTGCTTAGAGATACGGGGAACATACCTACGTACCGGTATACCTACGTGAAACTAAATTCAGAACTTTGACTACAGATTCCATATTACAAATAGGTAGGTACGAAAAGTTTGTAGTAATGAAAATATTGGCTCAAACCAACAAAGCCATTTCAAGAAAATATGAAACCATAAATTTCTTTTGTTTAAAACGAGTTGGTAATATAAATACGCTGTTTCAATTGGGTCAAGGAAAAATCCTCGGCTCTGAAGGAAAACGTCTCGGACGTGATGTGGCTCAAGGTACTAGGATTTTCCTACTCCTTTGTTGAGGCATGTGAAAAACTCATGTACATTATAGGACAAGTCAAGATTTTTACATAAGTATTTTTATGAATCATTTTAAACGCGTTTTATTCGTTTCCTTATCATTGTTCTAGGCTCTGGGGCATAGGTACCCAATATTTATAAAAATGACGAAATTGTTAAACGAACGTAAAGTTATTTTTGTATTTTCAGTTAACTTTAAATGAAAGAAACAGTATCATCCTACCGATGTAACTTTATGGCCATAAATTGAATAATGTTTGAACATTTAACAAGTAAGTGACAAGTCAATAGTATTTTTAATCCACATACCTACCTAGCTAGTATTCTACAAAACTGTCACAATGTTGCTACCATTTAACATTCTGCATTATCTTCAACATTTTATTTCCCAGAACTTAATACGCTTAAAGTTTATTAACTTACACGAAGCTTAGCGTTACTTAGCGAGTATAGGTCAGTTAGATCGTTAAACGGTGACAAATTGTTTCAGTAACAGTGTCATAACTATAAATACATTGTTTTAAATGACGGACAACTCATATAAGTAGGTTTATTATTGTATATGAGGTCATGCGAGCCATTAAGTGCGAGTTGTTCAATTTAAAATCTGCATTTCGACTGCGTACTATAATCTAGATTTTTTATTATCATGTGCTGACTTGGGGGAAAAAAAAAGGGTAACGGGACCTGTGCATATTTCACATACGGTGACAAATTGGCTACATTTGTAAAAAGAACTAAGAAGTAACTATCTGAATTTGGCATAATGTAAATCGTACCGCATTAATATCTTTTCAAACTCGGTAAACCGGTTGTAGAGTAAAAATTTGAGTCACATAACCTCCACGTATTTGCGCTAGGTTAAACATTGTCTCTTAAAGCTCTATCTCCTTTTGATTCTCCTCACGTTAATTGTAATCTTAACGTAACGTAACAAGCAACGAAACAACGGATGTTTGCTTCGGTAACTAATAACTAATTCCAACGATTCGAGATGATCACGTGACGTAAGCGGTGACATCATGCTGAGTTATGAGACGCCGCGCCGTTCTGGCGCCCTGGGCCTTCAATAGGGGCGTTAATGCAGATTCCTTGATACTTAAGTTACAGGACCAATGATATCATGGTAAGTGCTGGTAATTTTTACCATTAAGTTTCGATTTCGTAATAAATGAAAATCAACAATTAGGTATGTACACGTTGATTTTATTGTGTTTCAGGAGGTCTGAGCATGAGCGTTAAGATTAGTTTATTAGAGTACATAGGTATTAATAATCTGAAAATTTTAGACATAAAGATGGATTAAATGATCTAGTCTGGAAGTAGGCCGGTAATTTGCGTATAGACTAGGTATATAGACTTGCCTGAAATATTTTGAGTTGGCTTTGTGCATATCACATGTACAAAATACAAATGTGGAAACATGGTACATTGGGTATCGCTAAAAGGCCTTAAAGTTTAAAACAACAGACAGGCATTGAGTCTGCATATAAAGTCGCTCAAAGTTTAGAAGTTGACGGTTTGAATTGTAGGCCAGATTATTTGAACCGGAAAAACCGGATTCGGTCTCGTTTGCGGTTACAATCCCTACATATCTGAGATTACGTAACGCTTTAGATTTGTTCAGTTTCTGTCCAGCGAAAATTCTTCGAAAATAAACGTCGAAAGTAAATTTACAAACATGGGTTACAAAGACCATAGTTAGTATTATTTCGTTGATAAATTAATATAAGCTTTAATTAACGAAAGAGTCTGTTTAATTGAATTAAGCTCTGCTGTAAATTGAGTGTTTTACTCTCAAAGAGTATTATTATTAGTGATGGGTACTCCGATCAAAATTTTGTATTCATCGTGCATCAAGCGTACTCCGCTAACATTGAAAATCGTAAAGTTGAATAAACTCAAACTTATAAAATTTATTCATCAATTAACTACGTACTACCGGTTCGGAAAACAAAGAGAAATCGCTTAAAATATTTTTACATTAAGTTTCCTTTTCAAAAATTTATTATTGGCAAAGGATTTGATTTGAGAATTAATATTATTTTTTATAAAGTAAATTATATGATCGTTGTACTTGGAGGTGTAGTCATAATAAACCTAAGCACTTTTATAAAGTGACAAGACCGGGCTCTACCATAATTACAACATTATCACCATTTATTTTAACATGTAACAATGGTGATTGAAAATTGCAATAGGCCATTAATGTTCTAATCTAGATTAAGTATTACGTGTGACCAGTTAAGATTCGGCTCGCTTACACAATTGACCGATTTGTTTCACATACAAGTACCTACTGTTATGTAATTGTAAATGTTACACCTGTGTAATCACTTGACAGCTTTAATTTTAAGCTGTAACATGGACACTGAAGAGTACTAGTTATTGCAATATGCAGTGGAATGTCTCGGCTTCGTATTTCATATTTTTGTAATTCAGAGATAGAGTTGAAGATATGGAAAACATCAATCATTCTTATTGCATAGTATAAAATATGCCTTTTTGAAGTAAAAGGCAAAAGAAGAAGAAACTTTATAAGTTAATATATTGTGTTTATTATTTTATTTAAACTTCGTTTGATAATGGTTAGATTAGTTAGCATTTTTATAGCAACAAAAAGGTAGATAATGCTATTGCTGTTGAGTTTTCTAATCCTCGTTAAGTAAGGTTAGTTATTATTATCTCAAATATAATCGTTACAATCACATGTAGTAATAAAACATGCAAATATTTTTAACAAATGGCTCTCGGATGTTGCGCGTCTTTCATAACCTTGTTATTTGCAATTAATTCATATGCAAGCGATTAAAGTTTTATTTGGGTTATCGCTTTAGTTGTTTTCTGAAGAACAATAAAATGAACAATAAAATAATTCTCGTGTCCTTCATTTATATAAGGAGAAAATTCATGTACTAGATAGTTTGTACTTACTTGTGAAATTACTAGTATATTGTCACTAATTTAATTGTAGCATTAATTGTCTTTTATATAAAATTGTAGGAAATGATGTGTTCATCTATATAACCATTAGGGATAGAAGCAAAGGTGTAGGCATTTTATTGATACCTATAATACGTGATGTAAGGCATGTTCCCCTTCCCTTATTGAGGATGGTGAGGTCAGCGTTGAATCGCCATCCTGGCCCCGAAAGTGATGTGTGCGTGATATTTAATGTGACTTATACATATACAATTTAAATTTATATATTATATTCTGGGCTTAGTTTCCCGGATTTCAAATAGTATTAGATAGATAAATTATTTTCTATGCATTCTAAATGCTCCAAACGTCCACTATTAACTTAATTAATATACGTTATCTAAACGATAGTGTACACTACCAGTTCTATAATTGCATATTAATTGGGTTTGTAAAGAAAGAAACTGCCGTTCAGTACTCACTTAAATAATAAATTGAATATATTTAATAGAATACATTTTAGTCTATTGAATAGGTATTTCCAAACAGAATTTATCTCTACCTACAGAAATGTCTCAATCAAACAACATCAAAACATCCACGTACGTCAAGCAAAGATTACGTGGTAATTTGACCATTTACGTCTGGGCTGAAATTAAATTAAATTGACGACCTTTAACTGCTACCTACTCAAGAGCAATCATCTTATCCGTTAAGCCAGAGAGAACGTAATAAGAGATTCTTTATAGATGAGACTCTATACGGTAAAGTTATAAGGAGCTGAACTAAACCTATTGATAGACGGTATGAAAGGACTACTATAACGATATTTTATCCGTATGTTCTTCTCTAATCTGTTTTATTTACCAGGAAAGGAAAATAACCTTCTTGCTCTGATCGTATGATACTACAATTTTTTAATAATCATATGAATTTGTTAAAAAGAGAAGACTCCCTTAGGGATAAGTAGTCTTTCTACATAGTTAAACGTTAAAAGCTACACGAGCTGTAAAATTATTTTTTCCTTCTACTATTTCAAAAGTAAAATTAATAAGGATGCTTTCACCAAGCAAGCCTCCTTTGCATTCCTTTGTGAAACGGATCGGTAAGTTCTTGCCTGGTGAACACAAAGGTGACGGAGACATCTCGATACTGCAAACTGATCCCCCTCCGGCCACCGTTGTTTAACGGGCGATGACCTTAACGTCTGAAAGGGCTAGGCTAGATCTTAATTACCGTAGGTAATAAAATAACAGAAGGCTTAATGTTCCGTTAAGAACTGGCATATCTCTAGACTTTACGCTTATATGAAAGTAAAATATACAATTAAAAAATACCTATAGGTACCATTAAAAGTAAAATTAACATTTTTACTCACGATTAAAATTTACAGGAGAGATAAGATCTTCTATCATTGCTACATTGTAAAATGAATTCTATTTGCTACTAACTGTAACACTCTTGCAGAACTTGACCTTAGCTTCAAGGAACTAGTCCTAATACACAACGCGTAAATGCATTTTCTTTTGTTGATACGCAGTATTGCAGAATATCCTAGATTTTAGCTTTACCAAGTTGTCATTACCAATGGCCCTTAAAACATTAAATATCACTTTAATCACCACATTTCTGCATAAAACTTTTACGCTTAACGAAGAGGTGCATTTCAAAGGAACCTCATTAAAAGCCACCCGTAAGCGTTAATCTTGGAAATCTCATTAACAGCGGTTTGAATCAAATTTGTTCGTCTATTTTAAACGAATGTAGGTCGTCACGGGAGGTGAATGACCGACATAAAGGTTTTATCGCCCTATCCAATAGCTACCTGTGACTATTGTTTCTGTAACTTGGCTCTCGATCATGCGTGAAATTATTCCTGAACGATATAAGAAACGTACTTATCACACAATGTAGTTGCAATTGTTAATCTTATATTTTGCTAAATTCGGCAAATAATAAAAGTATGATTTTTATTCGCTTTACATTTTTATCATTGAATTTTTGCCCTTCGCTGAACTTCACGATGATAAAAATGGAATGTTCAATAAATATTGTATATTTCTGTTGATGATATAATTTTTTATATCTGTTTCTTGTTTAGTAAATTAAAACAAATGTTTTTTATTAAGTTTATCATTTACTAGCTGCTCCGCGCGGTTTCACCCCCGTGGCTCCACTCCTGTTGCCCGTAGCGTGATGAAATATAGCCTCTATATAATATAGAAAAATCTAGAACTAAATATCACTATACATATATTTGCACTTGCTGTGCCCTGCGGTTTTACCTACAGTGATCGACTCCTAGTGGTCTTAGCGTGATGATACCTATATAGCTTACAGCCTTCCTCGATAAATGAGCTATCTAACACCGAAAGAATTTTTCAAATCGGACCAGTAGTTCCCGAGATTAGTGCGTTCAAACAAACAAACAAACAAACTCTTCAGCTTTATAATATTAGTATATATAGATATCTAACTATCCAGTATCCAATTCCAAATGGTAATTCGATTTTTGAGCTACATAATATTCCAAGTTTATTTTAAAAATTAATAAAATAGTTGGAGTAATTGAGTTGAATTTCATTAAATACAAATTAATTCGAAAACAATTCTAGGTACGCCTCATCAGCTAATTTAAATTTTTCGAATATTGATAAATCGCTGTTAAAGCTTTAGTAAAAATTAAACCAAAAATCATTCCTCCTAATTAAGATGAAATTGAATTAGATAAAAATCTGCGAATGATGCACTAAATTCACTCCTATCATGTAGGCACTCCACTTACATCCAGTTATTCGGTACTTACTTTTTTTAAAAATATGTTAAAAATTTAATTAAAACTTACGCATCGTCGGTAAAAGTATAAAGATAAATCTTTTAGTTTTAACTAGTGTTCGCGTTCGTTAATTCGCGCAATTACCTACAATGAGGGTTAATTGCTTATGTCTGCATTGACCTTAAGCTTATGGTTTTAAAGTATTGACTTAATTTTAATAATGTCGTTTGGAGGACTAAAGTTATATACGGTATTCCAAGTTATTTACTTTGTGCCTCGAAATTGGAAAATTTGTTGTTGTTTTGCGTAACTGCAATTAATTAATTATTCTTCAGAGCTGGGAAGCCCATGAAATAATTATGATTAAATGGGACTTTCGGAACGTTCATTTCATCGTTTATTAAATGAGCTTTGTTACAAAACAGCCCATCTATTATGGATTTTTTCTATCTATAAAGCTTTAATTAACTAATGCATTATTTATATTTTGTTTTGTACGTTTCCCTTACGAGTACTTACCTAGTTGAATTTTAAAATGCATTCACAGGAACAAAACATGAATCAGAGTCAAATTAAAGTAACAAGGCAATATAAATATTCCTTATTCTTCCATTGCTCGTAGGTATATAAGGTGCTTTCCATAGGGTTTCCATTTCATATATTATATCTATACTAATATTATAAAGCTGAAGAGTTTGTCTGTTTGTATGTTTGTTTGAACTCACTAATCTCAGGAACTACTGGTCCGATTTGAAAAATTCTTTCGGTGTTAGATAGCCCATTTATCGAGGAAGGCTGTAAGCTATATAGGTATCATCACGCTAAGACCACTAGGAGTCGATCACTGTAGGTAAAACCGCAGGGCACAGCAAGTGCAAATATATGTATAGTGATATTTAGTTCTAGATTTTTCTATATCATATTCCATCTAAGTTCAATACGCTTTGAGTTCATGACTTCGTCTGGTTGCAGTCTAGACGTCTGGATTTGTTTGAACATTGTATTAGGTACTGTTTCCAGAATGGAAATGTATATTTATGATCTTTGGAATTTCTCACAGTTAATTCAGTTTCTGTTTTTAAGCTTATTGTTTGAATAATTTAGGAAAAGTTTTGTTTTATTTTGATTTACATATTTAAGTATAGTATCATATTTTTGCTAAGCCATTACTTGCATACATTCTTACGTTAGTGTGTACTTATCCAAATAAATTCAAAATTATTTTTTATACTTACATTTTTGGATAAAGTTCTAAGGAACAATGCTTCCACAAAGCATGTGTTCTCCAAGGCTATATAAACATTAAAATAATGTGTTAATATAAGAAATTGTTTTGATATCGCCCAGTTGTCTACAGCCGTTTAATCGGAATTCTATTTTAGCGTAGCGAGATTTTGCAAACAGTGTTATTTTTAGCTTCCTACCCGGTAACACGTGCTTAGTAATAGTTTTAGTAACGTACATTTACCTCTAGTTTAGTTAACTTGTTTTTATACCCTTTCTTACTGAATTATTAATCATTTCTAATTACCAACTAGATATCTTGTAGACAGGGTTTGATCAAAGCTGCATAGAAAAATTCAAGTGAATAGTGTTTAGCCAATCGTAATTTTAAAGAAAAAGTCTTTAGAATACATTTTATTAAATTTTGCATAATTGGGTGTTTACTAAAGCTAAAATTTCGAAAGATTCATCATAAAACTACACTTGAAAATTTCCAAATCAATCAATTACATAGATAGTACATCTGTAACGAATTAAGATAGGTATGATATGGTACAAGGCAATATAAATGTTGCGGTATCCAACCTCAAGGTGCCAGATAGAGCTCGAAGGTCTACCATACCACAAGACCATAAATTATCCATTAAGCGACGCATTATTTAAATACATTTTCTAAGTAAAGAAACGATTATTTACGATGATTGTTTATTGCACGCCTCATAAGCGAAGCGTTGAGGTGGGTACTACTGTCACTTCGCGCAAAACATCTGATTTTTCAAACTTAAAATGTCTTTATGTATCATACATTGCACTTGTAAGATAATACATACACACACATATTAAGAAAAAACACTATTTTTAACGTTCATGATATTTTTGATGTCATTTTTGTTATTTAAACTAGTTAAAAAACAGTTTAAAAAAGTTCTGTCTTGGACGTCCGTGTGTCTGTATGTGCGGATCCTTTTTCTTGTTAACACGATAGCGACCGAAATACTTTACTAATCGAGTCTTTTTTTTTCTCTTACGCTTGAGTATGCTCAGGAATAGAACCCTTTCATTTTTCAGGGTCTGATTCGATGTGGTTTAATTGTTATTAAATAAACAAAAAAAATATCGACTTTTTTTTTTTTTTTATAGTGTACTCAAAATTCACCATTATAAACTCGATTCTTTATACTATAAGCCAAGGTTTAAAAAAATAAGTTGGTAGTCAGTCCCTTAAACCTGCGCAGTTTCACATCTAGGTGGGGCCACAAGAAAAATAGCTCAATTATTACGGTACCGCTTTCTTTACTTTTCCAAATGTTTTATTTTATTTCATTTTTATATTTATAGTCACGTACTCTTTATAAATAATCAATTTTATTGTAAAGGATGAGATTATGAGGCGTGCACTTTTGGATTTTCCAAACTATTTTGCTTATACTCTGCTGTTTCTTTAGATGCTCAATATATTTTTATGGATCTAACCATTCATTTTATGGTAAAAATGATTAAATGAAACGACCCCAAATAAATAACCACATATCTAAGTGAAAACGTGTACAGAATACGAATTGCTAAAAGGAGTAGAATTTCCTAACCTTATAAATTTCAGTGAAGTAAAACGTATTTCAAAAGTAAAGAATTTTCTGGATATAACTAGTTTTAATTCACTATCGTAGGTATATCACATGAGCACTACTGTCTACCTATTATTAATGAATATAGCTAAAAAGATAAAAAATAAAAGTGATCGAGCATTTTTATCTAATTCTTTGCTAGGTGCTAGGTATACTCATATAAAAAACATGTGAGCAATTTAGTTAATTTTATGATTTATTGAAACAAGTACAGTGCTTGTTACAAATTTCAATTAACCGAGCCAAGGAAATAAGAGGACAGACAGGAAAAGCCATGACTTTAAGAATTACTAATGGCGATTTCAGTTGTAACTAGGCATTTAATGAATTTAATTCATAATTTAAAATAATTATTGACTGGATTTACCCACAAGATGATAATGCGCTGTAACAGGACATGATGTCACCTTCATCATGGAAATTGTCGTTCATATCAAATACAGAATCAATGACATTCCATATTTGGATGAGATATCCAAATATGGTCTAAATAATTATATTTGTAGTATTCATTTTCATTCTAAAGTAAAGTATTTACTTATTGTTATAATATCAACTTAATCCAGTTCATCAAATTGATTGATGTATTAGCGATGAGTTCGTTTATTCCTGGTATTCTTTTTATATGCTTTCCTTGTAGGCATAACTTTGGGATATTCCAAATTCCATATGCTGCTATTTCCCCACGTAATTTCCGCTAAAACTTTTGGGGATTCACTTATTAATTAGCCACAAGCATTCTTAGAAATTATTTTCTGTCAATTTAAATGTGTTTTATTTATATCTTGTTGTGTATTCGTTGGATTGAATATTCGTTTAAAAAAGATTAATAACATCATTTTCACTTCATTCATTCACATATTCTATGTAATTTTAAGGATTCACATATTCTATGTAATTTTAAGGATTCACATATTCTATGTAATTTTTATTTCACTGTTGCTGCTTTTAGCTATTTGTAAAACCTACTGAATTTCAAATATCAAAGCTATCGAAAAGCAGAAAATACATTCATGCTCAAAAATGGCTCATGTTGCATTAATAGACATGATTATATGTTTATCTCATTGTTAGAGTCGCTAATGACTGAATCATTGTTTAATGACTGTTAATTGTGCTCATAAATCTGGAAACAGACTTGACTCAGCGGTTGGATGCTCTGTTATCTACAGGTCGTCACTTTGATACCGGGAAAAAGTGTTTGTTCTTATAATTGTATCATGTAGTCATCCTAAGATATCTGTGGAGTATTGGAATTTTGAATGTGTGATAGGGTTGTACCAGAATTCGCACTGTTCCTGCTAAACTAAACATATTGTAGGCCTTTACACATTAAATTTATTATTCATCATTATCATTATAATTGTTATCCTACGAATTTTAATAAATAACTCAGCCCCCGGAATCACAGACACAATAGAATTAATCTATTGTGTCATGTCGTGGTCCGATCGGGCCGCTCGGTGGTCAGATAATTACGTGTAAGATTTCACTATCATTTCAATAAAAAGCCTTTGAATCTCTAATTACCCTCAGACTGAAACCGTTTTTTAAGTTTATAACTTCAATAGTCAATAGAGCTAATGCTTCGACCCTTCACCTTCAAATCTAGTAAAAGCATCTAGTATCAGACAGTTTCCCGCATAATACTGTGATAATATTCCAATTTCCAAATTACGAACATTCAGGTCATTGCCGATAGCTATCAATTCGCTGCGAAGTCTAACGAGTACGAGACATTTCTCAAACAGGCCTACAAACCCACTTGGGTGAACTCATGACTCTGTTATCAGTGCTAACAATAAACAGTTACTGATTTCAATTTGTTCTCGGAACAGTTTGATTGTAAAGTGTAATTGAATATGTGTCGTATGCTAGCTTTAACCTGTGGGTCTGCTAGCGAGCTACGTGTATGAAAAGCATCACCGGTTGCGTGCATAATTTATACTAATATTATAAAGCTGAAGAGTTTGTTTGTTTGTTTGTTTGTTTGAATGCGCTAATCTCGGGAACTACTGGACCTATGTGAAGTTGGCAACTAACTGAATAAAAATGAGTGTTTCTCAATTCTATACGATTGTACTAGGTTTGTACCGGATTGTACCGCTTTTTATTTCGTTTGTACCCCAAAGAGGTGGGAAGAAACATAGGGTCGTAGTTATATAGTTCGCTGCTAACTGAATAAAAATGAGTGTTTCTCAATTCTATTCGATTGTACTAGGTTTGTACCAGAACGTACCGCTTTTTATTTCGTTTGTACCCCAAAGAGGTGGGGGGAACATAGGATCGTAGTTATATAGTTTGCTGCCGACCTAGAAATACAGCATTTTTTTAATGCTAACTCAAAGCATTTCGTTTGTACCGGATTGTACCGTTATCAGAACCGAAAAAAATATATAAAAAAACTAATATTCACGTTTATATAAATATACATGAAGATACTAAAGAAAATTCGACTAACTGAATAAAAATGAGTGTTTCTCAATTCTATTCGATTGTACTAGGTTTGTACCGGATTGTACCGCTTTTTATTTCGTTTGTACCCCAAAGAGGTGGGGAGAAACATAGGGTCGTAGTTATATAGTTCGCTGCCGACCTAGAAATACAGCATTTTTTTAAATGCTAACTCAAAGCATTTCGTTTGTACCGGATTGTACCGTTATCAGAACCGAAAAAAATATATAAAAAAACTAATATTCACGTTGATATAAATATACATGAAGATACTAAAGAAAATTCGACTAACTGAATAAAAATGAGTGTTTCTCAATTCTATTCGATTGTACTAGGTTTGTATCGGATTGTACCGCTTTTTATTTCGTTTGTACCCCAAAAAAGTGGGGAGAAACATAGGGTCGTAGTTATATAGTTCGCTGCCGACCTAGAAATACAGCATTTTTTTAAATGCTAACTCAGAGCATTTCGTTTGTACCGGATTGAACCGTTATCAGAACCGAAAAAAAAATATATTAAAAAACTAATATTCACGTTTATACATATAAATATTTATGAAGATACTAAAGAAAATTCGACTAACTGAATAAAAATGAGTGTTTCTCAATTCTATTCGATTGTACTAGGTTTGTACCAGAACGTACCGTTTTTTATTTCGTTTGTACCCCAAAGAGGTGGGGGGAAACATAGGGTCGTAGTTATATAGTTTGCTGCCGACCTAGAAATACAGCATTTTTTTATGCTAACTCAAAGCATTTCGTTTGTACCGGATTGTACCGTTATCAGAACCGAAAAAAATATATAAAAAAACTAATATTCACGTTTATATAAATATACATGAAGATACTAAAGAAAATTCGACTAACTGAATAAAAATGAGTGTTTCTCAATTCTATTCGATTGTACTAGGTTTGTACCGGATTGTACCGCTTTTTATTTCGTTTGTACCCCAAAGAGGTGGGGAGAAACATAGGGTCGTAGTTATATAGTTCGCTGCTAACTGAATAAAAATGAGTGTTTCTCAATTCTATTCGATTGTACTAGGTTTGTACCAGAACGTACCGTTTTTTATTTCGTTTGTACCCCAAAGAGGTGGGGGGAAACATAGGGTCGTAGTTATATAGTTTGCTGCCGACCTAGAAATAACAGCATTTTTTTATGCTAACTCAAAGCATTTCGTTTGTACCGGATTGTACCGTTATCAGAACCGAAAAAAATATATAAAAAAACTAATATTCACGTTTATATAAATATACATGAAGATACTAAAGAAAATTCGACTAACTGAATAAAAATGAGTGTTTCTCAATTCTATTCGATTGTACTAGGTTTGTACCAGAATGTACCGCTTTTTATTTCGTTTGTACCCCAAAGAGGTGGGGAGAAACATAGGGTCGTAGTTATATAGTTCGCTGCTAACTGAATAAAAATGAGTGTTTCTCAATTCTATTCGATTGTACTAGGTTTGTACCAGAACGTACCGCTTTTTATTTCGTTTGTACCCCAAAGAGGTGGGAGGAAACATAGGGTCGTAGTTATATAATTTGCTGCCGACCTAGAAATACAGCATTTTTTTAATGCTAACTCAAAGCATTTCGTTTGTACCGGATTGTACCGTTATCAGAACCGAAAAAAATATATAAAAAAACTAATATTCACGTTTATATAAATATACATGAAGATACTAAAGAAAATTCGACTAACTGAATAAAAATGAGTGTTTCTCAATTCTATTCGATTGTACTAGGTTTGTACCAGAATGTACCGCTTTTTATTTCGTTTGTACCCCAAAGAGGTGGGGAGAAACATAGGGTCGTAGTTATATAGTTCGCTGCTAACTGAATAAAAATGAGTGTTTCTCAATTCTATTCGATTGTACTAGGTTTGTACCAGAACGTACCGCTTTTTATTTCGTTTGTACTCCAAAGAGGTGGGGAGAAACATAGGGTCGTAGTTATATAGTTCTGTAAAAAAACATTGTCGCTAATTCTTTGCTGATTCACATAATAACTATTTTTGAATCATCATTGAGCACTCAAGAGCACCACTTCCACAATTCATTTTCGACCTACTTCGACTATATTACGTGATAATTGAATATTACGATAAGTGTTCCGTTTCTCATCGTTTGTACCGCTGGGCAAACCTTCCATACCTTCTTCCAATAGAGAAAACCACCGATTACGAATGTATTCTTGGGAAACTTTCGTAATTCCACAAGATTACAAGCACAGTTGACAGATACACAGGGTGTAATCGTTAAGTGTGCACAGGCGATTATTCTGTAACTATTACAGATATCAAAAAACTTTAAACTGATATCGAAAGTACTTAACCTAATGAGAAAATGGCCATAATAAATTTTTACACAGTTAGTCGAATTTTCATTTTTATTCAGTTAGTCGAATTTTCTTTAGTATCTTCATGTATATTTGTATAAACGTGAATATTAGTTTTTTAATATATTTTTTTTCGGTTCTGATAACGGTACAATCCGGTACAAACGAAATGCTTTGAGCATCGACCACACAACCACTTTGAGTTAGCATTTAAAAAAAATCTGTATTTCTAGGTCGGCAGCGAACTATACAAACTACGACCCTATGTTTCCCCCCACCTCTTTGGGGTAAAAACGAAATAAAAAGCGGTACGTTCTGGTACAAACCTAGTACAATCGAATAGAATTGAGAAACACTCATTTTTATTCAGTTAGCAGCGAACTATATAACTACGACCCTATGTTTCTCCCCACCTCTTTGGGGTACAAACGAAATAAAAAGCGGTACAATCCGGTACAAACCTAGTACAATCGAATAGAATTGAGAAACACTCATTTTTATTCAGTTAGCAGCGAACTATATAACTACGACCCTATGTTTCTCCCCACCTCTTTGGGGTACAAACGAAATAAAAAGCGGTACAATCCGGTACAAACCTAGTACAATCGAATAGAATTGAGAAACACTCATTTTTATTCAGTTAGCAGCGAACTATATAACTACGACCCTATGTTTCTCCCCACCTCTTTGGGGTACAAACAAAATAAAAAGCGGTACAATCCGGTACAAACCTAGTACAATCGTATAGAATTGAGAAACACTCATTTTTATTCAGTTAGTTGCCAACTTCACATAGGTAACTACTGGTCCGATTTGAAAAATTATTTCGGTGTTAGAATGCCCATTTATCGAGGAAGGTTAGGCTTATAATTATATCATCACGCTACGGCCAACAAGAGTGGAGCTACGGGGGTGAAACCTCGCGGAGCAGCTAGTATTTAATATTATTGACTAACAGGGAATGTAGAGTATATTTAAAAAAAACAATAACACTGTGGTTCAACTAGACGTTTGTAACACAATATTACAGACACGATAATACCATAGTATAAAGAGATATAATACATATAACATAACACATGTTTTAACACGGGCTGAATGTGGACACGTACAAATAATACACTGAAACATCCTTAATAACAAGTTTGTTTCTCCAAATCCGCAATGCATAATGTATTACATGGAAGTGAAAGCTTAAGATATGTAATAAACGCAGCTGACCCCGATATCCAGCCATCTGTAGTCTTACGCAATCCGACACATGGGCTACCCGGCACCCGCCGGCAAAATAATGCAAACGAATTTGCTATTTATTACAATGCATTATAGACTATAATTAAGTGCAAGTTTTATAGACATTTACTTGTGTGGATGGTGTATAACCTAATTTGTTGGTTATCTGCGTATTGTTTGTCTAGTTCCGAAAACAAAAGTCAACAAGTAATTCTTGAATCTCAGAGTATATCATTTCTGAAACAACATTTCTTGTTGTGTATAAATTTACGCTATGCTCATTGCTCTTATAATAAACTAGTCTCTCGTTCAGACTAGGTCCGGGTTATAAATAAAAATTAAATATATACCTCATGTCAGAAAACACCGATTGTATGAAATTTAGCATACAAATACTTATAACCTCGATTAGCACATACATTACACAATATAAACGACATATTGTTTTCTCGGCACATCATACTTACAAATACATAAGTAAATAGAGACATTCAATCGTGTATGCAAGGTGTGGCTACATTATCTACAGTACAGCATACAAGATTGTTAGCGTCTCTTTATCAGTGTTGTAATGACTGCATTGTAAATATTGCATATTTAATGAGTTGTCGTGTACAATAATTTCATACTACTTACACTATTTGAAGGTCTAAATTAACCTTCATCTTCGCCCTTTTACCTATTAGGTATATTATGGTTGTTCATCTGGATATAGCTATTCGTAGATATTTTCGTGAAGTTGCGTGATGTCATCTGCACAGCGTCATGAAATTTTTTTTTAAAGTCAACAATGAATATGGAAAAGTACTTAAGATGGGGATAAAAAGTAACGGAATTTAAATCGTGGCGATACAAAAAAGGCCTATATGCCTGTAACTGGGCCTTTATTTCTTAATTTTTTTGCCAAACTGTATCTTAGATGTATTCTTATTGTTAACCTCCTTACATAATACAATGTTTTAATTATAGTAATTTTACTTAATTAATTACGTATAAGTAACCAAAAACAATATCACGTTAATGATGTTGATGACATAACCCTCACTACACGCGGGATGGGGTCAAGATATTTCTGGCGTGTTTGTAGTACAGCCGCCAATTCTAACGTAAATGTTTAAACAGTATAGTACCTATGCAAAATAAATTGGTATTTACACACGATTTATCGAATGAATAAGTAAAACATTAAAAGTTCTTGGCTCCCATGAGTAACGTTTAAATACAAGAGTTCTGATCGCAACAAAACTTATATTATATATAAAAGTATCATAAGGGCTGATTTTTTCATCCTTTTATTCGACCAATAAAGTATTTGATAATAATATAACACCATCTTTAAAATCTAAAGCTGAGCAACTATTACTCACTATAATTTTTAGTTTGAGCCTAGGATTGAAATGTAGCCCTTAGTTACTTCATAATATTATAATGTCATACCCATGCCATTGAAACTTCCGCACCAGCGGTTACGATGATTGCAAAAACAACAAAGCGTAACGTAAGAAATGAATTAATTTATTTGACAGACAAATCTCTCAAATTAAATAAGACAATGGGAAACGTCAAAATATGTCCACAATGTCTTTGTTGTTGTGTTTGCTGTGAATAACCATGTTTATTATATCACGCAAACGGCAAAACGTTAACTTCAAGGATGAAATTATCTGTTATGTTTATGACAATTTTTTTCCAAAAGCGAAGATTATTGATCATACAATATAATGTTCAGAGTTCAAACATTGCACCAATTGATTCGATTTGAGCTCAATTTATAATTATAATCATACTTGCCAGCTCTATTCAAACCTTGATCCAAACACTACGCTTAGTCATCCATAGCTGTACTCGTTTCAATTTATCACTAAAGTTAATTGCTCGGTAATGAGCACTAATAGTACCTGCTCGGTACACGTAATCTAAATATCCGGCCTTCTGAAATTGCTTTTAAAATAACAAAAAATACGTACCTACCTAAGTAATGATTAAATGTTGTTCAGTATTTTTCCTTTAAATATTTAGTTGTTGATAAATTTTAATGTTTTAAATTTCAATTTGTCAAAAACGTTTTGTATTTTCATTCGAATGCCCCAGATAAATAAATGTAACGCATCTGTGCTAAAGCTTTTATACTATTTGTTCTTAGTTTTGTTACGTACTGTTTTATTATAAAAACCTTTTTTTACATCATTTATAAGCCGAATCATACAAAACACTAATAATTTAATTCGGCCAATTCTATTCAATAATATTTATTTAAAAGTCACGTGGTTCGTGCATTAGTTCGTCTAGAAATATTTCCGAATGAATCTAATGGGGCGGCACTTGACACAAAAAGGCGATACTAAAAACGTGTTCAATGCCGTCTTTTTTTAACTTTTTTATGTTTTAACGTTGCTCTACGCCTTGTTCTTTTGTTCCTTATTCCCGAAGCAAAACATTCCGGTATGGTTTCATCATTATTAATCTCGGAGGTTACTCGGATGCTGAGATCCTTATCAAGGGATAAAATATTTACTTTTGTCTTTATAGTTTATGGCTTGTTTGGCGTTGTTAGAACTATAAAACTGCGCTATATTTATAGATAGGTCTATGTTAATTTTATACAAACTGGTTGCTATGTTTGTTCATTAGAGGTTGGTATTGCAATGTAGAAATCGACAACTAAATATGATTTTAGTTTGTAGCGATTTTGTATCTAATATGCATAAAATATTAGGTACTTTAGATTTTCATTTCGTCTGATACAATCTAAGTCTATTGAGAAATTGAAATGGAAATTTTTGATCCCTGCCATTAAATAACTAAAGTTATCAATTGAACTAGAATACTTATGGTTAATTTAATCAATTCATCATGTCTTTGAAAAAATGTAGTTACATTACTCCTCCGAATAAATTTACCTTTACTTACTCCTATATCAATCAATTACCTGAATATTCCACATTTTAACTAATTTCCATCTGTCCACAGATCTTCGGCATAGCCATAATCGGTATCGGAGTAGCAGTACTCCTCAACTGGGCCCCCATCAAGGATGAGCTGCAGGGCCACCTCACCGTCGCACCCTGGGTGTTCATCATCATTGGAGCTATCATGTTCGTGATTGCCTTCTTTGGATGCTGCGGAGCGATTCGCGAGAGCCACTGCATGGTTGTTACGGTATGTGTTCTATTTATTCATTCAATTAGACTTCTTCTAGAAGAACTTTTGAATCTTCATAATATAATAAATATCTATTATATACCATTTACCACGGGTTCAAAAAAAAAAAAAACGGTAGGAAGCTTTTTTAATAAAATTTTTAATTAAGGCTACTTTCACAGCATTTATAGTTTGGATAGTATCTTCTGTTTAGTTCTTCTATTAGTTAAAATGACAATCTATGTAAATATGGTATCAGATATTATTAGGAAGTAGGGGCACTAAGATCTTTGTGATTGGAAATTTTTCTTGATTTTTGTATGAATTTATGAAAATAAGAGTGCATACGACGTCAACTAAATCCAATAATAAATAACAAGCATCTTGTTTCAGTTTACGATAAACAAAGTTTTTTATGAATGCATTCATTTATCATTTGCTTGATATTTTTATAACACAGTCCATTATACGGAGTTGATTGTAAAATTTAGCACGATTTCTTTTATATACTGGAAACGTAAGTTTCTCTCGGTTAAAAAAGAAGGGCAAAGGTGTCGTAAGAAAACACCCAGAAGGGCCAATTAGTGTCGGATATCTTAGATGTAGAAAAGGAAAAGGTTCGGATTAGGATTAACTCCACTCCTAGCTTATGAACTTACAGGATATTTCATGTACAGGATACTTTATTTTATTGTTATCCTGATCTCAGTTTTAACCAGACAGGATGTGTCTTGTAGAAGTTGTAGACATATCCACGGACCACACCCTATATTGTTTTTATTTGAGTATTTTTATAGAATAAATTATATTGCGTGCTGTTAATATTGTAATGATATTTTGAAGGTGATGTAGTTGTTAGTAATTGTTGAAATTATTATAATAAGCTTTTATGTATTACATTGGTACCATTGCTTTGGGATTCGAACGAATCGAATCGTTCGTTTTTAACCGACTTCAAAAAAAGGAGGAGGTTATCAATTCGGCCGGTATATATATATATATATATATTTTTTATGTATGTACACCGATTACTCCGAGGTTTCTGAACCGATTTACGTGATTCTTTTTTTGTTCGATGCGTGATGGTGTCGAATTGGTCCCATAAAAATTTTATTCGGATAGGCCCAGTAGTTTTTATTTTATGAGCATTTTTGTCTGTAGGTATTTGTAAATTTTGCAAGTGCAAGTTTGAAGTCGGTTGTTTTTAACGCAGTTATCACTTGTTTTACTATAAATATTGGTGGTTTATTAAATTCCTCTGCGTGTGTATATATTTGCGTAAGAATGTATAATATTCACAACTATGATCGTAATATATTGTAAAAAGTATAAATAACTTGTATAAATGTGACGATATTCCTGTTTATTTATTTATATTCTACATCTTATATTTCAAGTAATCTTTAGCAAATGTCCTTGAATATTCCGAGAAAACATTTTGCAACATGCGAATCTATTATTTCGATGTTATTTCTTGAACACGCGATACCTTATTGAAAAGGACTGTTACGTAATATTTAGTCATTTACTGCATGTTTACTGCTAGTAGCAATAATATACTGTTTATAGTTTATACTGTTAAGTATAAATAATTACATTTTTTGATGATAAAATTATAATGTTTCAGAATCATATTATAGGTGTAAATAAAAATCGTAGAGACGGCTTTACTAAACATTTTTAAATAAATAATTTTACTACATAATTATTTTGAGTTCCTCGAAGACCATTAACTATGTTTATTGTACAGCCCATATCATTTCTGTAAAGGCGATAAGTCAATTAACTTCTTCAGTATTCCATTTCTCGCTTGAACGTAGACATGTTAATAATAATGTATGTCACTTAAATTTAACGCTCTCGTAGAACATCGCAAACCGTATGCGAAAGAATTCCCAAACAGAATGTGTTTACAAATTACAACGGTCGCGGTGTCGGTAAAATCCAATTGTAAGTCAAACAAAGCATTATCACCGCTTCGAAAGCGACTTTCGTTCCACTTATGTATGCCACTTGTTTGTCAATCTTTGCCTCACAAAATTGTGTAAATAAATGCCTCGATATTTTACAAGTTACGAATACAAGGTTATCGGCTGTTCAAACTGATAAAAACGGTTTTGATGATAAAGTAATTATTTCAATAATTAAAAATTAATTTGAAGTACCTATGTATTTAAAAATAAATCACTGCAGGTATCTTAAATTTTTATGAAAATAGCCCATATCCATTGATTTCTGGTCTCGGCTGTCCCACTGATGGGCAAAAGTTTCTATTGTGTGTTGGGGACCACTAATTGTAACTTTTATAAAAAATAACTTTAACACCAATCCAATTGTTTCAAATATATGCTTTGAAACTAGAAATAAAATAGACATAAATCAACGTATTAATAGAATGAATATTACTTTAAATTCTATCCTATACCTAGTCATGTGGGTTATTAAGAATAATAATATTAATTATTAGTAGGTAACTGTAGTAACGTACCGAGATTTAGTATGAAGTAGGTTCTAATAATTTATATGCTCCTAATGTAATTTATACTAAAGAGTCGGTTCCTGTATTTTAACGTGACACGCTTACAAAGCGCGATGAAGACAAGTTCATATACTTATTATATAAATGATATTGATTTATAAAAAGCATCCATAGGACTAAAAATATTGTTACTTGTAAAAGCAATCTATACCTAATAAGAAGTAACTATACCTTTGCTGACTTTAATAATTATAGGGAACCTAGAGTTCTGGGTTACAATAGAGATTGATATATATCTATACATATAATAAATCTGTAGAAGGGTCAATTCTGTACATTGAAAATATTGAAAAAATAAATACCAGGGGGTGTTACTGGATCGATACCAAACCCAAATATGTGATTAAAAAAATTTTTGTCTGTCTGTCTGTCTGTCTGTCTGTCTGTCTGTCTGTCTGCCTGTCTGTATGTGAAGGCATCACGTGAAAACTAACGGTTCGATTTCGATGAAACTTGGTATAATTATACCTTATTATCCTGGGCGTAAAATAGGATACTTTTTATCCTGGAAAAATACGGAGAAAAAAATTAATCTTAATTTTTCAGTTTTATCCATAGACGTTGTTCTGTAGAACCGCGAACACACGTTGCGTATTATTATAGGCCTAGCCTTGGCCTAGCTGTATTTGGGTCCAATAGATATTTATAAGATGTCATTGTCAGAGTTACTCAAAATGGAGAAATAAACCATCCACGCGAAGACCGACATCCGCGCGGACGGAGTCGCGGGCGGAAGCTAGTACTAAATAAATCTATACTAATATTATAAAGCTGAAGAGTTTGTTTGTATGTCCGCGCTTATCTCGGGAACGACTGGTCCGATTTGAAAAATTCTTTCGGTGTTAGATAGCCTATAGATAGATATCGAGGAAGGCTTATAGGCTATAATATAATATCATCACGCTAAAACTAACAGGAGCGGAGCCACGCGGGTAAAACCGCGCGACATAGCTAGTAACTCAATAAAATGGACTTTAACATAGTTTTCGAGAATTTTTTTAATTAAATTTAAAGTCAACAATGAAAACAATAAATTCAAAACTCATAAGAGGAAATAATTCCACTGTTTGATTCCAACGGAACAAAAGAGCTGATTTATTGACCCCTAAAGCTGGACACAATGGATAAAGTTGTACGGATGCCTGAACTTAATATCTGTCTTTTGTACAAAATTATAGAGCGTTTATAAACATTATCCCAAAATCCTAGATGATGATACTCATATGAATGGGAAATAATATGATTGTAGAATGGTTTTTCAACACAGAAACAGACTGTTGAATATTTTAGTAATTAGTGGTTTTTGAATGTCATTTTATTGTCTTCATTGAAAGTGTTAAGAGGGACCTTGTATGAAAGGAACGTGTTGAAATGCAATTGTTACTAACGCTCTTTACAAAAAATTGTATACCTCTAAACATTTATCACAAAATTCTTTACCAAGCACCAAACTAACCATATAAATTACCATTCCAGTACGCAATCTTCCTGCTAGTCGTGATCATAATGCAAGTGGTGCTCGGAGTCCTCATGTTCACGTTTGCACAGACTCTCAAGGAGGGCCTGGTCAAGTCAGTGAACACCGTGTTCGACAAGCGAGCCACCGACCCGGCATCCAACGCCGTTTTTGACAACATTCAGACTCAGGTAAGATAGAGTTACCAACATTCCAATACATACGTATACATCATAATTTGAGTTTTTCAGGTTCATTACCTTTCCATATATAATATTCATCAACATATCCTAGGAATAAATAACATCGTTAAAATGAAAAATTGAAATTCCATTTGGTTTGGTTAAAGGAAATGATGTAATAAACAAAAGCTGACCTTCCTCGAATTCGTTGTCGATTTTTATCAGGAGGATAAAAAGTAGGTATTATAATATTCAATGTGTTAATATACCCACATCGTCCTCCATGGCGTAACTGAATAACAAATATCCTTACTTTCACATACATAATATTGGTAAGGCTTTCACTTTTTATTTCTTGGAAATAGTTTCGTAATGAAATCGAAACTTTATCAGAGACTTCTCTGAAAAACTTTCCATCCTTACAATTTTCTCTGTTAGCTTGTACCTTGAACTCTATTACCCCAATGATGTTATATTTAAAGAGGGTAGGTGTTGCTAAATTTCTTTTGTGAACAACCCTCGTAACGTATAAAAATCAATATGTAAAACACGTGTAAAAAACTGCCCCCAGGCGTTGCTAAGGCAACTGGCCACTTTAATTTAAGTGTCTCCTTTTTAGGGTTCCGTAGCCAAAATGGCAAAAACGGAACCCTTATAGTTTCGTCATGTCCGTCTGTCCGTCTGTCCGTCTGTCCGTCTGTCCGTCTGTCACAGCCGATTTACTCGGAAACTATAAGTACTACAGTGATGAAATTTGATGGGAATATGTGTTGTATGAACCGCTACAAAAATATGACACTAAATAGTAAAAAAAAGAATTGGGGGTGGGGCCCCCCATACATGTAACTGAGGGATGAAATTTTTTTTTTCGATGTACATACCCGTGTGGGGTATCAATGGAAAGGTCTTTTAAAATGATATAAAGTTTTCTAAAAAACATTTTTCTTAAAGTGAACGGTTTTTGAGATATCAGCTCTCAAAGTCGTAAAAAGTATGTCCCCCCCCCTCTATTTTTATAACTACGGGGTATAAAATTCTAAAAAAAATAGAGGTGATGCATGCTAATTAACTCTTTCAACGATTTTTGGTTTGATCAAAGTATCTCTTATAGTTTTTGAGATAGGTTGATTTAACTGTAATTTATTATATTTGCTGCTACGGAACCCTTTGTGCGCGAGCCCGACTCGCACTTGGCCGGTTTTATTCATATATCTAATACAACAGGTAGAAACATGAGGAGGAAGTCAATCTAAAATTACCTTAACATTTATGTGTATTCTGAATAACACTAGTAATAGTGGTGTTGATCATTAAACCAAAGTTAAATTGCGTATGATAAATCATCATATTATCCGCAATTGTTTCCACCGCAGTGGCTAGATTCATATACAACATTTGTTTAGAAAAAAAAGTCAAATGAACATGTCAATGAGGAGCTGATGACATGTTGCAGGCAACACAGTTTGATCACATATTTCTCAAATAATGTTGACCATGCATACCAGGTTTCAGTCATCAGAAATGGTGACTATTACTTATATCCTGTCATACATCGACAATATAAATCCCTACAATTAACAATATCCCCCACACTTTTCCAGTTGGAATGCTGCGGCAAGTACAGCGCAGCTGACTACGGCCTGGTCCTCCCGAACTCCTGCTGCTCCCGTCTCAGCGCTATCGGCAAGGCTCTCCGTGATACCTGTACTATCGCAGACGCTAATACTACGGGCTGCGGGCCCAAGGTCGCGGATTTGTATGAGAAGTGGAACAAGACGATCGCTGGAATTGCTATAGGGGTGGCTTGTATTGAGGTAAGATTGTTAGAGTAAGGCGCATTGAAAAAAAAAAATTTGGAAGACTAGTAGAAAGAAGAAGTATTCGATTTTGTTGGTGTGTATGCTGGTATAAGATTGTAGGGTATCTAATTATCCAAATAGAATGTTATTGTCATAGAATTGGTGAAGCTTAGTCCTCCCAATTTTTTTCAATAAACTAACTTTAATGTTATCAGAAACAAACAAAAAAATCTAAGGGTTATTAATTATTTGGTTTGTTATTTTTTTATATATAAATAATAAATATCAATTTGTGATTCCAGGTGGTCGGAGCACTATTCGCGCTGTGCCTCGCGAACTCCATCCGCAACATGGACAGAAGGTCTTTAGGCTACTAATATTTAGTACATTAGAACTGGTACCTACACTTATATGGTTTTTTTTTTTAATTTTTACCTAAATCTCAGCTGACTGTGGTCACTGCATGACTCTGGATAAACTCCATTTGCTGTTAATTAAAGGAGAAATAAATTTATTTATAGTCGTTTTTTGAGTTTTTATATATTTTTTGCAAATGGAGTTTAATGAAAACTGATTTTAAGAAAACTGGTTATTTTGTTTAATATTATAAAAATTATAATGCTTAGGTATTTTGATTTTGAGAGTACATTTCGTAACTCATTTTTTTTCTTAATTTTTTTTATTAAATATTGAAAATAAACAGTTTTATTAAACAGTGGGCACACAAATACATGTATGTGGGTTTAATTTTTAAGCTTTGTGAAATGTTAAAATTTAAGTGTGGTGTTCAAAGAAAGACAGTTTCTTAAAAAGTTAAGATAAACATGCACAACATAATAACAAAGTTTATTTCGATTTTCTGTAGAAAATCTTGAAATGTAAAACTTTTTTTATAAATAGACCTTGTTAAAGATTAATGCATAAATTATTATTACATTTAACTATAAAAAGCACAATAAAATAAATAAACTACAAGTACAATAAACTTTACACTTTGTATAAATTATTTACTGTCTTTCTTTTTTTATGTGTTCAAGAGCTAAAATAACCATCTCAAAAGTTTACAGTTTCAATATTTAGCGTGGTACATATCAAATTAATATAACATTTTCTTTAAATTATCTATACAAATTATTTAATACATTAAGGGCTGTTTTTTCAATCGTCGTTTAAAACTTATTCGTCGAATAACGTATTAAACTACCATTTTAAAAATGTATTCTTCTTGCCTGTAATTGACAGTTTACAGGTGACATTTTAATATTATCGTGTAATACTTTATTCGACGAATAAATTTTAACCAATGATTAAAAATCGGGCCTAAATAACATGTCTCGTCTAGTTACTTATAATGTAAGGGTTACAACAAGCCTACATTACTTATTATGCCCAAGGGACATTTGGTTATTTTAGCTCCAACAAAAATTTGTAATTAATATGGCTTCAGCTTTACTAACATTTACGTGCGCTATTGAGAGAATGGATCGCTTTGGTTTTATCTCGAACATTCGAGAACATTGTGAATAGCTTTTGTAAACGTTTTAACTTTGATGTTGTAGTGACTTGTATAACTATTTTGAGATATTTTAGAATTACAATTCCCGATAAGAGATTGTATTGAGGTACAAAATAATAATGTAAAAATAAAATTTTATATTGTCAGTTTTGATAACGTCTCAAAGATTCATGTGCCAATTTTGTTTGATTTTGTTCCAATGTTACATTTTGTTCTGTTTTTGGAGTAAACATTAAAACAAACTATGTGCGTCTTTTTATATATCCGAATAAGGTCTTTTTTCCCCGGAAAACTGGTAAGTTTATTTGAAATTTATTCTGATCAAAGATCATAGTAAAAAAATACTTAAAAATAAATTTGCATTAATTATTGAAATAGAAAAGTATTCAATTAAATAAATTAATAAAAGGGAGGGAAAAAGATATTTTAAGTACTTCGTTTTTATGGCGAGCCAGCATGACGTCATAATTTCTGGGAAGGAATTTTCAAGTAGTTGTTAATTTTAGTACAAGGTTACTGGGAATATAATATATGAAGTTAATCTACAACTTAAACTGGTGAATTAAAAAATTTGCACAAAATAGATTTGTGGACATTTGCATGATTTTTTGTTGGTTTTTGTGTGTTTTTGCAATTGTGGTTTGGTATTGAAATAACACAGCTATATTGCACTTTAATAAGCTGTGTTGTTTTATCTAATTAATTAATTATTTGTGATTAATTCCCTCGACGGTACCAGTGACAATGACATATTATATTTACTATATTTGTTCTTTATTATATTTTTTAATAGTTTAAATATTTCCAGGTACGCGTAAAAGGTGGCTCCAATAATCGACGTTATATTTCAAGCGATATACCATACTTTATGTACAATTTTTATAAGATCATACGAAACCAAACCCCACCTTTGTTAATTCTGTTACCATTAAATTCTACGCTTGCAACATTTGTTACAAGGCGACAGAGTTTTTTTGTAATCAAACACACGTTCGAATATTAACATTAAAATAATTTGTATCTTTTTAATGTAAGTATTATTTCTCAGTAAATTCTCGAAATATTTTATCTAAGTATATTCTTCTGGCATTTGCGCGTTTGTAAAAAGCTAATGCATCTATGATATTTTCTCAAAAAATTTATGAAAAATAAAAAATGTTATAAATTTATAACCCAGAAAAACAAAATATATATATTTTTATATTTCAAGTAAAATATATTTGTTTTCTATTATATTAGTAGCACGTAAGCTATTAATTTAATTTTTTGAATCTATTAAGTTGACTTGCGCTAAGTGCGTTATATTTGTCTTTAGTTACGTAAGTATTGTTAAGTTAGATAAGCTGTTTTTAATATTACGACATTGAAATTATATTGAACATTTTCTTAAAAATTGTAACTGTCTATACGTCCATTTTACAAGTTATAGAGTTTAAATATTTGTATGCATTTCTACAAGGTTAGTTAGTTTCACAGATTGTAAATAGTAACTGATACATCAGGAGCAAATGAATATCTATTGTATTTTGAATCTCTTGTGCATTTCCGAAGATACTGCTTTTGTGGATTTATATTATATTATTAATTAAAATTAATAAATTTTTAAAGACAATCGTGTGTTTTTATTTCATCTATGTCCACAGTTATATGATGGAAATCTATACTTTTTAATATTAACCCATTGATCGGCGAGCGGCCCGATCGGTCCACGACACAATAGATTTTCTATTGTGTCTGTGATTCCGGGGCCTGAGTTATTAAAAAGCTGAAGAGTTTTTTGAACGCGCTTATTTCAGGAACTACGACAAATAGAAGCGGAGCAATGCGGGTAAAACCGCGGGGCACAGCTAGCTAAATATAAAAATGAAAGATTTGTTAGTGTCGATAGACGATATGAGACAAAAACTACGTGGCTGATTTTATATTCTTTTCCTTTTTGAACTTTAAAAAGCTAAATCTTTACTGATTAGCGTATTTTATTTATTTTTCTCGTCATTACTAGTGCCTAGCGTGTAGTCAATAATTATGGTTTTCAAAGCTTCTGTTGTTTATATATATGTTTTATAATATAATTAATAAATTTTTTAAAGAATAAAAAGCAGCACTTGAATTTTCATAAAACTCACAACGCCTACCGTTCTGTAATAGCGGCTGTTGCAACGAGGACTTTGCTCAGTAGTTTACAGGATGAAAATTTCATTTATAAATCGTTTTTCTGAGCAATTAAATTATAAAGGTTATAAAATAAGAACATTAAAGGGTTAAAAAAATATTTAGAAAAAATCAACTGACTTTTAAGGCTGGTTTAAGAGCTTGACTGACCGTCAGTGCGTACCGTCGGTCCTGACGATACGCATGAACAATTGTATAACTATGACACTTTAAGGGCGCGTTTATATGACATGGAATGTTACCGCGCGGCGAAAGTACGGTGACCGCGCGGCGGCCGCGCGCTCAGCCACGCCACTGCGAACCCGGACCATTTCCAGTTGAACGTAAAGTTGAAATTAATGTGAGTAACTAACTGCGCGGTGGCCGCGCGGCCGCCACGCGATCGAGCGCGCAGCCACCGCGCGGCGGCCGCGCGGCCTTCTCGCTCGAATCACTCGTGCGCATGCGGCATGACAATACGCCCCCTATATTACTTTACTCTTTGCAATACGCGTGCGTATGGTCGGTCTAGCTATGAACGGTTTTATGAATTTCCATACATATGACAAGCGCAACTGACGTACGCACTGATGGTCGGTCAAGCTCTGCAACCAGCGTTAAAAGTGGCATTGTGTGGTCAAATAAAATGAACACACTTCAGCACACTAGACATAATATACATTATACATAATAAAACAATTTGAATATAGTGCTATCTATAGGAATTTATAAATTTTGGAGTGTTTCAAATAGGGCAAAATCAATCTTTCCATGGGAATGAGATGTTTTTACTGTGCATAAAGTAGACTAAAATATTATTTTAAAAGAATGATAAATACCACGGACGAGCCGTGCCGGAGCCGGGAAACAAATGAAACAAATACTATCCTTATGTACATATTTCAACGCCGAGCACCGTCCGGGCGCGGCAAAGCCACGTTCAGTCATGAACACGGAGTGTCATGAATCACTTCATATAAAAAATATGTACAGTTAATCTTTGATCGATCCCCGGACGTGGCACGGCCTGTTACTGTTTTCATCAAAGTCGTATCAAGAAACTAAGAAGAGAAGAGTAGGTTTAAACAGATTGAATAAATTAATTAATTGCCAGTATCCATTATTATGGTAAAAAAAAAACACCTGACATTGACAGCGGGTAGGCATGACGTGTATTTCTCTTACTGTCATGTGTCATTTGTGTACTTTCTAAAATTTTGCTGTCAATTTTAGTTGTCAAATTTATTGTATTGTGATTTCTGAGATTGCTGATTGTGTGTTCATAAAAATTTTACTTTCATGTTTTCACTAAACATTATTCAGTATCAGTATTCTGGTGGAAGTTGTAGTATTCACACTTCTGGTTATCGTATTGAAGACTGGTTATTTCGAGGAACAACGATTACGAGACGAATCGCACGTCGACCACAATTGAGAAAACAATGAATTTTCAACAAAATAATTCATTCAAATTTGCAATAATATTTTAAATAAGCAGGTTTACTTATGCCAATAAAATAATAGTGTAGTTCGTGATAAAGACAATTTTTAAAATGGTTCGAAAAAATTCGTGTGTTGTGTTTATTATTTTTGCTGTAGCTATAGTTCAAGCGGTGGGTTTCGACACGGAACTATTTGATACGATTCCTTGTGATAGCAATGCGTGTTTTGACTCGCTTCATGGAGCTCTCGGAGATTGTTCATGTAACGTCGACACGATTGATTATTTCAATAACGTGAAAATATTCCCTCGCATCCAAAGCCTGGTAAGCAAAGACTACTTTCGATTTTATAAAGTTAATTTGAAGAAAGAGTGTCCATTCTGGGCTGACGACAGCAGATGCGCTATGAAGTACTGTCACGTCAAAGCTTGTGCAAAAGAAAGTGTGCCAGGATTTGATGGATACGACAATGAATATTTGGAAGAATCACCTGTGTTGAAGTACACTAAAGAAGCTCAGTCGCCGTGTAACGGAGACGCAGACCACGACCCGGACCTAGGATACTTAAATTTAACTATAAGTGCTGCAAGTCAATTTGAAATAGCTAAGTGGAAAGCCTATGATGATTCTGTTGACAATTTCTGTCAATGTGATGATAAAGACGCGGAAGCAGAGTATGTAGACCTCTCACTAAACCCTGAGAGGTACACAGGATACAAAGGGCCATCAGCTCACAGAATATGGAGGAGTATTTATCAAGAAAACTGTTTCCGTCCAAAATCCAATCCTTATGAATCATTTCCATATGTTCTAAGTTCAGATTTGGGTAACATGTGTTTGGAAGAGAGAGTGTTCTACAGAGCAGTGTCTGGGCTGCACGCTAGCATTAATATCCACTTGTGTTCAAAGTATCTGCTATCAGAAAAGAAGCTTGGTTTTGCTGCACCACCTGATGGTGAATGGGGGCCGAATCTAGAGGAATTCCAGCGTAGATTTGATCCATCACAGACTCATGGTGAAGGACCTAACTGGTTAAAGAATTTGTACTTTGTATATCTATTAGAAATGAGGGCGCTCGCCAAAGCAGGTCCTTATTTGGAGCGTGAAGACTATTTCACTGGTAATCCTATTGAAGACGAAGAAACAAGAGGTGCAATACGAAATATGTTAGGAGTCATATACTCATTCCCTGACCATTTCAATGAGTCACTAATGTTCAATGGAACCCAAGCCACCAAACTAAAAGCTGAGTTCAGAGAGCATTTCTTGAATATTTCGAGAATTATGGATTGCGTTGGTTGCGATAAGTGCAAACTATGGGGTAAATTACAGACGCAGGGGTTGGGAACAGCGTTGAAGATTCTCTTTTCAGGTCGATGGGACAGTGAGGACCGACCGGAGCAAGGGACGTTGACCTTAAGGCATAAGGCACAGAAACGCTTACAGAGGACAGAAATTGTGGCCCTGTTTAATGCTTTCGCAAGGCTGTCAAATAGTATCAGAGAACTGGAGAATTTCAGGATCATGCTGAGGTGAGATGAGTTTAGTTTTTCAGTGTGATTATGACAACAGATTTGATTTACTTTTACTAGTAGTATGTAGTTAAAATATGTAGTACAAAATCATCAAGTCAAATTCTATAAATTTCCCTAACTACTTTCATTTACATAAAATTGTGTCTAATAGGATGTTCTTATAAATATTCCAATTGGAGTACTGTTAAAGCAATGAGCTTATTCAAAAACATCAGTCTAGTTAAGTTTTTTTTTTATTTTAATTATTTCATGATATGGGAAATAATTACATCAGTCATGTGAATGTTTGATATAATCAATTTCTGTTGTTATAATCACTATAACGTGTGCATTGTGTTTGTGCCCTAAACCATAGCGATCATGTTTCTATTATTATTTCCTCCATTTACCTTATTGTTCATTAATCTAACTACAATAGTTTGATAATTATGTTGTTTTTGGCTTTTTGCTAATATTTGTGCATGTGATTGGGTTTGCTTTGTTTCTAATTACGCAATAAAATTAACTAATTAACCTTTCAAAATATTAAATGAATTGAACATTAATTAATGCGAATCTGTTTCGATTTCTAGTTTGCTTAAACTATTTTAGTTGATTGTACAAATATGACATTTTTTTTCTGTAGTTAATGATCTGAAGTCGGGAGCGGGAGGTATTATCTGATCTTGTAATGCATTGTAATCGTAAAATTATTTCGAAAATTAAGCGTAAAAAATCTTATTTACTTACTGATAAATAAACAATTATTTATTCAGAAGTAATGAAAAAGTTTTTAATAACACACACTATATGTTATTATTTACGCTTTAATTATTTTGCATGCTATGATGCAATTTTCTTTTTTAATGGGGTCTGTATTAACTATTCCAATTTCAATGAAGTCATACGTATTTTAATTGGTCCTTGAATTATTTATTTAAATTAAACCATGTATAGGAAATTGATTCTACTTTAATGTAAACATTGTATAATACTTATTTTTAAGGAAATAAGTTTAAATTATACATATAATATAGAAATTAGAAAAGCAAATTAACTTCTTACAAGAATAATATTTTCTCTATACATAGTGAAAATTATCGAAACACATTTATCAAACTGAATTAATAAATTGAACATTAAAATTAATATAAGCCGATATCTCTGTATTGATTGATAATAGTCAACATACCAAAAAAGCAGATGGCCATATTGATGTCGTATTCGCGATAGTCAACTTTTGAATCGGGTTTAATGACAAGTTTTGAATCGGGTTTATGCAACGCGTCGGAAGAAACTAGAAAGTGAGTCTCGTGTGTTAAGTAACAATATAGACGATTTCATAGTGGGTACATAATATGTATGTCATTTAATATGTCCTGTATCAAACACTAGATGCGTTCCGCGGTTTAACCCGCGTGGCTCCGCTCCTGTTGGTCTTTACGTGATGATATTATATAGCCTATCCTTCCTCGATAAATGGGCTATCGAACACCGAAATAATTTTTCAAATCGGACCAGTAGTTCCTGAGACTAGCGCGTCAAACAAACGATCTCTTCAGATTAATAATATTAAGTATAATCATATTAATAGTTAATAAGATTAATAAATTAAAAAAAAATCTAATAAACTCAACGCTTAACAACAATGAAGCTTTTTTATTCTAAAGTTTATGTGGTTTGTAAAATGACCTATATGCTAAACACCTAGAGTCTCAATTCGTGACGCAATTTCCACAAGATCAGTTGAGATTTGCCTGATTTATGCTAATTTTTATTATTCAATATTAATGGAATTCTTTTGCTCCAGTTTTCAAACGAATTCTATACATTCATGCGAAACCCGCATCTTCAATTGGGAATCATGAATATTTAGCGACATACTATACTGTAGGAATGTTACCTATGTTATTTGAAGGTCTATGTATTTTTGGAACGCATTCTTTTGTTTGAACCTTCGACATATTGTTTCATCTTCACAAAATCAATTGGCAAACATTTATTCTTCGATGATTCATGCAATCTTATCATAAAATATAATATGGCCCCATGAAAAAAAACAGGATTAATTTGAGGTAAAAAATAGGGAAATAAAATATTTTGTTCACCAAAATATAGCGCTTTAAAAAAGGAAAAAATAAAGTCAAGTCGATGTAGAAACCCAAAACAAGTAAAACATATGATAAGATCTTAATCAAGATCCCAGTTATTCAGGCCTCTATCATCATCACATTGTCAAAATAAAAGTCATTGATAGAAGACATCCTTTTATCTATACTTATATTATAAAGCTGAAGAGTTTGTTTGTTTGAACGCGCTAATCTCAGGAACTACTGGTCTGATTTGAAAAATTCTGTCGGTGTTATATAGCCCAGTTATCGAGGAAGGCTATTGGCTATAGTGCTATATAGTATATCAACTTGCAGGGCCGTCTTAGACTATGCCGGGGCCCTTGGGCACACAAGAATTGGGGGCCCTTTGAAATATAAAGAAATCAAACTAGGTACGCAAATTTTTTCCCACAATTATATATGTTTTTGCCCTAAATTGAAACTTAAAGAAGTAATAAGAAAACTTAAAGAAAATTTCTATGTAAAATTTTTGCTCCATTTTTTTATACATTTTACAAAAAAGTTACTTCTGACCAATGTTGTAATAGAATATGGTCTTTTGAGGAAACTTTTTTCCTTATTTTTTTTTTATATAATTCATTTGAAACGCTGCTGCTGTAATGGCGCTCCAAAGTTGACTTTAATTAAATTTAATTAAGAAATATTTTAAGAATTACTTTTTCAAATTACCTTTCTCTTTGAATTTATATTTTAGGTTTTATGGCACTCAAATGCTTTATAAATAAAATATAAATTCAACAAAAAAGGTCGTGTTCCATCGTTACAATATCTAGACACGCGGCAGCGTGTCAAGCCGAGTTCAAGCGAAGAGAACTGGCGAGCAGCAGCCGTGTGTATATTTACACGAACCATTTCGAGCCACTTTTCACCCCCTTATAACTCGAAAACTATTTAATTTAAATAAACCAAATTTGGTACATATCAAGAGGACCTCAAGATAAACAAGAACCTTAAATTTCATAAATACAGATTAAACAGTTGCGTAGATATTAATATCCAAAAATCGCAATTTTTAAGACTGACTGACTTATAGACATATACAAAACCTAACCCACTTCCAGATGACCTAGAAAGTTCAAATTTTGTAATCAACTAGGTAATAGTGAGTATACAAAGGAAAAAATCAGAAAATACTGAATTTATCTGTATTTAATTTTTTTTTCAATGACATTAATTTTGTTTGTATGGAAAAATGGAAAAGTTTATAAAAATAGAAAATATTATATTCACCTTACTAGTCTTAAAAAATAGATCAAAACTAGTCAGTGGCCGAAAAAAATTTTGAAATCCATCAATAAATGACTGAGATATAGATAATTGAAGTTTACATATTTAGCACGAAACATCTGTAGATTCGATGCGCCTCTGACATCAGACTCACTCGCGCTAGTATCGCTAGGGCGGATTACTTCGATTGCATGATTTCTTTATTCAAAACTGTTAATAAACGTAAAATAAAAGAAAATTGTAATAAAAATATTGCTCATACAGGTAACAATAATATATAATTTTACATATTCACATTTATTTATTATTTATTTATGAGTGTTTAGTTTAGTTTTAATTTCAGTGTAATGGAAGAAGGCTTCGTCGAAGGTCGGAATGATTTTATTTGCGTAATATTAATGTAAGTGAAACATCTTTAGGCGCGTTTAGAGTAAAATTTCAAAATCGCGTCATGGCAATACCGTAACGTCATGGAGTAAGGCGACGATTCTTCTACAACGATCTTTGCATCTTTGTAATAGTGTGTACTACAAATTCACGCTGGATGTTTAGAAAATCATGTAATCTTTTAAACAGAAAACGAGTTTAAAAAATTGCGGATAATGACGGGGCAATGTGCGCTGACATTCATAACATACAAGAAAATATAGAAAATAATACAAAGAAACCGCAAGAAAAAATATATAAAAAAAAATCGTGTATAAAAAGTATTATATTCATAAAGTAAATCAAATTTGCAGAGTAATTTTCTGTACAAAAAGTAATGATATGCCACCAAAAACATAAATGTAAAAATTGGAGCCGAGTTCAATCGTTGACTTAATTTGCTAAAAAAGAAATGAGATCTAATTAATGTGTGCCAAGTTCTGCAGACAGTCCAGAAATTTATTTACAAAGATGTATTAAGTTCTGGTTGACTGAAAACTCAATTGTTTTATTTTCCCTTAGAGAACAATGTTTATTCCAAAATATAACTTTTTTAATTTGAATAATATAATTATTTTCACAAAGCAAACAACTAATGACCTATTGAACCCCATAATATTTTGATGAGGCTAGTTTTACATACTGTTTATATTTTGTGAGGTTCTAAAAACTAGCCTCATCAAATTATGGGGTTCAATAGGTCATTAGTTGTTTGCTTTGTGAAAATAATTATGTTATTCAAATTAAAAAAGTTATATTTTGGAATAAACATTGTTCTCTCCAGGTTATAAATAAATAAAAAAATAGGTGATTTCGCGATTTATACTGAAACGATAAGTTTTATCATAAAATCATTTAGGTGTGAAGTGATTTAAGAAACGTGTGCATATTATAAGGATGGAATGAGTTTATAAATCGTTATATCTTAGAAAATGGTAGGAAGCTACATCTTAGGAAAATTATGTATTGATTCTTTTGTATAAGTAGATAATTTTATGATCTACAATTTGGGTAAAAGTGGTTATATGATAAAACTTACCGTTTCGGTAAAAATCACGAAAAACCTATATATCTGTTGACTTGTAACAGAAGGTCGGGAAATTTTAATATATTTTTGAAGTGAAACTTCTTTAGGCGCGTTGAGAGTAAAATTTCAAGGTTGCATCATAACAATACCGTAACGACATGGAGTAATTCAACGATTTTGGTATCTTATAATCTTGCCAAAGAAGTGGGCTATTCAGCACCGAAATAATTTTTCAAATCGGACCAGTAGTTCCCGAGATTAGCGCGTTCAAACAAATAAACAAACTCTTCAGCTTTATTATATTAAGTATAGATTGTGTTTTTAATAATTTCACCAAATTTCGGCTGGATGGGAATTTTGGTCGTGGTCGTCGTCGTCCTTGGTAGTGTGACCGAAACATTAGCAAAACGTCATAATCATATCTTATATCAATTAGTATCAATAGTGGATTCTATTCTCTAGCGTTTCTGCCACTTGTCTAGAGGCCCAGAGATTAAAGTTTTGTCACAACGCCCTTGTATGCTATTCTGTAAACTTAGACTTGTTAGTAATTTTCATAAATCTCAAAATGATTCAAGTAAAAATATATTATATTACGTTAATAAGTAAATAAATAATTCGAGTAAATGTCTGATAAGTTAATTATAATGGTGTTCGAATCACTCGAATTATTCCATGTAATAACCTTGTAATAACATAGATGTTTTGATTCGAATAAATCTGAAAATGATCTGACGTTCTGGCATTAAAAAGCTGTATTGCTTTTTAATAAAATATTTTGAGATTTATGTGAGAAAAATTGTCAGTCCTACATCTCCTCCAGGGGGGCCCCCTGACGATGGGGGGCCCTGGGCACTGGCCCCCTGTGCCCCTATGGTAAAGACGGCACTGTCAACTTGCTAAGACACTGCGGGAAAAACGGCGGAGCACAGCTAGTTTTAATATATTATTGAACATAGGTAGATTACATTCAATTTGTCCGAACATATAGATATAAAAATTCTATCTGCTTAATCCATTTTCAAGGTCTATACGTAGAAAGATATTTATAAGAAGTTCTTATAATAGATTATTAGCATTAGAAGCTAAAACAATGGTCTCCGTAGTTATATATGTATATCTGTATGTTTATCTGTAAAAATTACTGCGCTATAATTGATACAGATTTCATTTCTGAGTAGACCTTAAGTTGTTTAAGTATTGTTCTTCAACAGATTTTATTTATTTATAAATTAAATGAAACTATTATCACAGAATTGGAAACACACAGATTATGCTAAAATCCGTGACTTATTCGTAGTTGATTTAATTATGACCTACGTTTATTATGCAATTTTATAATTCTTCACCAATCCAATCAATGGCCGTTATAAATAACTTGTTAGAAACATCGAGAAGGACAAAAACACTAAATAAAAGTGATTTTACTTAAAAGCAATTGATCCTGAGCAATGTTACGCCTACAAAATATGCGTATATTTATACTACTATACTGTCATCTGATATGAATAAAATCAGTTTCATTACATATTATGTTCTTTTATATAGAATTATTTCATCAAAACAAGGTAGTTATAATTAATTAAAAACAAAAAAAAATATATTTTGTAAAAGACCCTTTTTCAGGAAAATGTTAAAATATGGAAACTAATTTGAAATATTGATAGTATCTAATAAACTTCATCAAAATGATATTCTTGCACTAAAATAAAGCGAGGGAACACTCCCTACTCCCAATTCAATTTGTGCAATCGGAAACATCAGAAATTACTAAATTGTCTTTCCGCTGTTCTCGTCCTTAGTGTAGCGTTGTCTCATAAGTTTCATATACATTCTCATTAGAATTCAATAAATCCTTTGTACGAAATATCAGGTAATTGTTTAGTCATAACCGTTAGGATACGTTCCGTGGTGCACGTAGGTGTCGCTTCTGACTCACGCTTGACCAGTATGTCATCTGTTTACAATTTGCATGCAACTTCGCTAAAGGTTATGTAAACTACTAAATTTCTATATGGAAATAAATATTTTTTTTGGGTTTTTGCGTTGATAATATTTTGCTAGTTTCAAATAAATAGAGCATTGCTGTATCTTCATATTTTTATATCTAATAATACCTTAGAGCATTAAACCAACTGCTCTAAGAATAATACCGTTCCGGTCTAAAAATTCCCATAAAGAAACAAAAATTCGACTGTTTTTTCCGCATTATCATCAGCCCGTATACAGTACGCGTCACGTAAAAAGAACGCTGGATGAAAGTGATGGGGTGTGTTTGCGCATGGATCGAGTTTTGAACGAAAGCTATGTGCCGATTATTTTATTTTTGAACTAGGCTCGCGAATCGTGGCTTCGCAACTACCTATTTGTTATTCTTTATAACACCAAATAGACCGATAAATCGCCAATGCGCAGCTTCCGTCAGCCATCCGTCAGCGTTCTTTTTACTTGACGCGACTTATACGTTCCCATCGCTGGGACACGGGCCTCCCATGAGGTATCTTTCCTCAGCATCATCATAATTTGATAAATAATTGATTATATCGATTACACCAGTCTTACTATCTACTCTAGTTCTTAAATATATACAGTATACACAATACATTAACCAAATTGCAAGTAATTACATCGTAATGTGTTCTTAATTCAATGGCTTAATAATAATTGATGATTGATGACTTTCTCGAAATATAATTATGAGCAACATTACGAAATCGTTATCCACCGGTCGACTAACTGCAAGGTGGCTAAACATTGTCTTATCAGAGATAACAACAAATATAATGGACCTGTCTGTGGAATGTTCTAGAGATATTAATATAGATTAAAAATTGCAATTGATAATGGAAATAATGAATTTTTAATCTGTTCGCATATGATTAAAGGGATTTCCCATTTTGATAAAGTTACAAGTATAATGGAAGATTCTTTACGATGTCATATCATTGGGAATTCTTTGGGTGTTTTAAGTCACGTTCACATAAAAAAATATTAATTAATTTTAAAATATGGGCTATAAAAGACTAAATGCACACGCACCTCGGGTTACATTTCTGGTCTTTTGTTTGCATGTTTGGGATTGAGTGCCATTTATTTCAACTGTGAATATAACTTGTCTACAGCGGTCACAAGGAAGAGACGAAGGCCAACATTTTCGCGGGAGATTCCAATAAAATTGACGTCAGGAAAGAAAAATGTTCTTCGGGTGGTACTAAACCGAGGATTTGGAGTTAGTTTGAATTGTGGTTAATCCTACGTGTTTAGTCTAAATTGTTAGTACATTTTCGTAATGTATGGAGGCACTTTTGCTTAGCATCTATCCGCAGGTAGTGGATTTGAGAAAGTACAACTTTCTATTACTCCTTTGTGGTGTATCGATTCCTAATTGACCTAAAGTTATGTCACAAATAGATAAGAGACAAAGAGGATCTCTTGATTAAATTGTTTGTTTTTATTTATATGATGAAAATTATTTTGTTAATATAACGAAATTATTTTACAAAAATTGATTGAAATTTTGAAGTTAAAATGTTTAAGATACTTAACGGCAGTTGTGAAAATAAGCGTCTTTAGTTCTTATTACTTATTCGTTTATATTTTAAATAATTATTTAAAAAATGTTCAATTATTTCAAAATCGGATGAAAAAATAATAATTATTAATTTGTCTTTTAATAATTGGTACAGTTTACTATCTAATTTATAGGATCTTGTTAAATCTTGCCCCGATTATTCATGACCTACGTAGAGTTAAAATTTGTTGAATTTTTTTTAATTATTTATTAATCTGTATTATTTAAACTTAAATTTATGCCTTGTACTTAGCACCTTTTAGATATAGTTCATCACAATCATCCCAGTGCTACTCATTTAGATCTAAATATATTATTGTATTAGGTATATTATGTTACGTGAAATCAAGGTCGTTTAAAAATATTGTACACTTTACGCTATGAAAAACCTGTCTTCGCATAATAGGTAACAGTTATGGTAATAGTAATTCTTTCATTTTTTCAGCATATTGTATTTTAAACATGGTACCTAATAATTTAATGTCGAAAATTCTGTGTTGGATTATTTTTTAATAATTTTGTATATTTTGTTGAAATAATACTGATCTTTAAAAAAATTCCATTGTCTAATGTATTTTTAATATGTATGTAGATAGGTACCTAATATTTACAACGTAGATACACACGTGTAAAATATAATGCCGTTTTTTCACTTAGTCTGCTATAGATGTATAATTTGTCTCCTAAACATATTTACTCGTTTATCACAAGTGAAAATGCGGCTTGTGGATTGTGGAGTCAATTGATTAGTCGTGTGAATCAATAACATACTCTTCTAATAAGGTACAAAACGTCAATTTTAAATTTAACCATAGGTAAATATTAAAATAATGTCTGTTTATTTGTCAGACTTCGTTATGATTAACTTATATTAGACAAAGGAGTCGTGAAACTAATATGTTTTCAACTCAGATAAGCGTAGAGCCGACAATGGTCACGTCAATCAACAACAGATGCAAATATGTAACCATTGTATGGCGTAACATCTGTTTTCACCATGTTTAATCACCTGATTTTATATATTTTTATTTTTTAGTATTTATGTTATATTAACTTTTTGAAGTGGAACTTCTTTAGCCACGTTGTGAGTAAAATTTCAAGGTCACGTAATGGCAATACCGTCACGCTACGAAGTAAGGCGATGTTGGTATTTTTGAATCGTGCCAAAGAAGTTTCACTTCTGACACCTGTGCTTGGCATACACGTTCCTTATTGATATTATAATGTCTCGATAAATGTCTCGCGGTTTTAACAGTTTACAAATGCGCTGGCGCTTTTTATTTTAGTCACAAATTTTTATTTTATTTCAATACTAAAACCTACACATCTAGTCTACTGATGCTGAATAAAGTGCAATAGTATTAAGGCTTTCATTCGCTTTCTTTACCTGTATTTTAATACCTTCAAAAGTTACATAAATATTCAATGTACATTATACATATTTTTTACATGTCATTGATAAAGAATGGTTTCTTTGAACAATAGCCAAATATTTGCGGCTCTTAATGAAGAAACTATTTTGGCGCATATATCGCCCAAATATGTAAGTAATTATACAAGTTTTTTTTTGTCACATATTTTCACTTGTTTTTATTTTTTTACAAGCAATGAGTATATATATGTATAACAAGTATTACGTATTTTTCAATTCATATTTTAAATATATATATATATAATATATAATAAAGAAATACTAAAATAAGTTGTAAGAATTCCTTACAATATAGCTAAATGTTATTTAAGCCATACCGAAACAAATTAAGATACTACGGTCTTATCAGTGTACTGCCACTCGATTGATTAGATTTATTTAATTGATATTCGTTAGCACTTTTATTACTTATTCTAAATTGGGAGTAAATGTTATAAACAATTTTTTGTACGGTTGATATTCCAATATAAACGAAGACGAAATTTGTAACGTCCGACCTGAAATCCTTTTTACTCAAAAAATACTAAATAATCACTAAAACGAAAATCAGAAAAAATAGTTGAAACAAATATGAAATTTTGTCATTTTTTCCACGTGTACAGTTTATGGTGAAGAGTTTTATACGAATTTTTATTTTATTTAATTTTATAATAAGCGTGAGATGTAAGAATAATTATTATGTATTAATGTGTAATGTCTGTGATTTTTGGGGTCTATTGTTGATCATGACAGTTATTTTTAATTATTTATAATTTTATGAGAATAAACGTTTTACTCTAGTACCTATGTTGTATTCTTTTCTTACCTATTGTGTATCCCAAATGTGCATTAGTAAATGAAAATCGTAGATATAGGCATTTGTATTGATATACAATAAATATTTTTTCAAAATTGTGGACTGTAGTTGTTTTGAAAGTACCTACTGAAAGAGATATTACAAAACTAGCTGTGCCCCGCGGTTTTACCCGCATTGCTCCGCTTCTATTGGCGTAGCAGGTTTCCTCGTGGACTATCTACGTTCTAACGCTGAAAGAATTTTTCAAATCGGACCAGTAGTTCCTGAGATTAGCGCGTTCAAGCAAACAATTTCTGCTTCATCAAATTAGTATAGATTATGAACGTATTTAATTAAATGTTGAAAAAATACAATGCTTTTGTCCTGCTGGCAATAATCTAATGCTACCAGTGTGTGTGCTTTGCGTGTTCAACTATAAAATTGAAAATAGACAAAAAATTAAAGTATCTTCTCCATTGCAGATCACACGACGCAAAAATGACTATAGAGTATATCAGAAGACCATAGAGCAAGAATCAAGCTTTATAATTAATATTCTGTGGTTGATGAATCAAGTTTAAAAAAAATTATATGTACTTACCTAGGTCAAATTTTTGGGGTTTATCCTACTATAAAGTAAGAAAATCTGATGTTTTTTAAAGAAGCGGCACATTGATATAATTAATAAGAAATTCTAATTCTGAATATTCCTATATTATTTCAAAATTTCGCTTCAGGTTGTGCATAAATATGAAATAGGCCTAGGTACCTTAATTATTAAATCTAGTCTTTTTATCATATCAATAATTTCGAATACTAATGGAACTCAATATTAAACCTGCTTAAATAAATTATTTTTTTTATTTACAAACCTTTAATTGAAACCACAATACAGTTGTCCTGGGTTCGATCCCTGGTGGAAATATGTACAGAAAATAGAATTAAATACATGTTTGTAATTATACTTACTCGGTCAATGAAATTAAAGTTTAGCCTATGCATTAATTGGGAATTTTAAAAAGGTTGTAAAGTAAGGGCATAAGAAATAAAACAATATATTATTTGGGAACGGAATCGTTTATTTAACCCATCTGCAATAGTATATAATTAAATTATACTGTTATTCTACACATTTTGTACTGTTCAAAGTACCTACCTATTTCAAGTATCTCTATCTTAGGTTAGAGTGTACGAAAAATGCACCCAATATTGAGGAATACGTTTCATATTTTCTATTTATCCGATTGTGCTTCAAACTTGGTAGTTACCAATCACAGTACTTCTGGATCCTACAATTACATTATTATTACAATGTATTAATGACAGAAATAAATTGCCAATACAAGTCAAGAGGTCAATCCACACAACTTTACACCTACATTGACAGGAGTGAACTATTATTATAGGAACAGTGTATTTCTATCGCTAAATCAGTTGTAAATTTCAGGATCCTAATTTGAAGGTCTAGTTAATTTATATAAATGAAATACATTAATATTTAAACCTTGTACATTGCTCGGATACATAATTGAATACATCTTACGTCTTCCAATAAATTGTCAAAAATATATTAATAATAATTGGTGTTTATTGCTTCGTAAAATATTTCTGATGATTTTAATGATCTAAAACAGCGAAAACTATTGACATATTGTATAGTGTACCCGAACTTAAGTATATACCAATTTAAATATAAGTACTAATAGAATAGATAATATTTTAGATATCGGTCGAGTCGACATTTCGTTTCTATTCATTAATATAATAGGTAAAAATCTTCCTTATTGTCTTCAACGTTTGCCATTAAAACAAAGCTGGGGTAACTAATAATAAAACGGGCAATTTAATTTGTGTTTCAGCGTAACAAGTGGTGGCAATATTCTGTATTTTGTGTAAATAATAGCTTTGGTTTCGCCATTACGACAAATATGCGTAATAAAGTAGCAAGTCACTACGAATTCACAAGGTTCATAACCACATCCAATCTTATACATTCTGTAAATTATTTTGCAACTATAATAAGCTTTGACACGAGTACCTATTTTGGATTTAAATCTTTGATTTGGCGCCAACTGAAACGTCACCTTATTCATACCGACTGTCATCTGGACAGGTCCATCGCCAAAAGACAATATTATTTTTAATGATTTACGAATAATGTTAAATATGTTTTAGGCTTAGGTTATAGGTATGAAAAATGTAATAACATACTTGTTTGTTTGTTTTTAATCATTTTTCTCATGTCATTGCTAATAATAATTATTACATTGATACTTGAAAATAATACAATTTTATGATATGTTCCTAATTATACACAAAGACAACGCAAATGATACAAAATAATAAATAGCATTCAGTGACGTCATAACATATATACACTTATCATATTTAGTACCCTTTGATTTAATGGATTTTATAAGATTATTCGACCATTATAGAATATGACTATTCTTTATAACTTTTAAGTGTAGTTACTAGCTCGATACGCAAATAATCGTCAATATTTACATAAGTACTTAAAATTACAATATAGTAAACCCACAAGGGAGTTCCCTCGTGTGTGCTAAGAGTACACCTTAATATAACAGCACACGTTTGGGCACACTAAATACACATTCTAAACCCAACAGTACGCTTCATTCGAGTTCAAAGGAATCCATTTAAATGTATACGAAAATAAGTGGGACTTACAGTATATACAAAAATATCACATTACTTCGAGGCCGCAGCTTTCATTTACCTACTTAGTCATTACTTATCTTCTTACCTAGGTCGGTGTTACCGGTACGAAGCGTAAGCGAACAACGCAGAAGTAATTAATAATTTCGGGTCCTTTACGGATCTCAAGCAGCCGTTCGCAGTCTCATTATATCTTGTCACAAATGCAATAACTAGACCCGAAGTAAACATAAAATAACGCAGTCACTGACCGACTCGTCCTCCCCGAGCTTACTTAAGATTAAGTGCTTCGTTAGATTATTAGAACGACTACACCTAATAAACTATTGGCAGAAAAGCTGCAGCCTAGTCGCAGCCGCCTACTAATAATTGGCGTCGAAAGCGACCGAGAGCGGGAATATCACAACATATAAAAATATATTCGGTACGTTGCTGTAAAACTCCCTACAAGCATAATAAAGTCAGTTCTACAGAAAACAGATTCACAGATACATAAAAGCTGTATTTCTCCTGATTTCTCCCCTAATAATAACGTATCAACACAACTGTCAAAACTGACAGAACCCAAGCACAAAAAAAAACAAAAGGCGCGCAAATACACTTTATTCAGTCACACAATCAATGACAGTCTTTGGTGTCCGGCGACGAGTTGCCGGAGAGTTCGTCGAGGAAGTCGAATGAGGCGACGGCGGCTCGTTCGGGTTCGGCGAAGCGCACGAAGAAGTCGTCGCGGCCGAGGATGGTGGGGCGCGCGCGGGGCCGCCCGCCGCCGCGCCGCAGCGCCGCCGCTGCGACCACACTCCGGTTAGCGACCCCGGTTAGCTACAACCGACCGCCCGCTGGACGAAAGCGCGACTCGTGAGCACAAGCTCCGTCGCCCGCACGCACGCAACGCTCCTACCACTGCCGTATGCGAATTCTCAATGGCATGCGTTTTAATATGAAATTAGGACTTTTTTGTGGTGTCTCTCGATGTTAGTCAGAAGGGTTTCTACGTCTTAACGCGGACGCGTGGGTGAACTGAAGAGACCCTTGTAGCGCCATGCGCAAGGGCCTCCCCCCTTAACGGGGATCTCGAACCTCGGCTTGGCCTGTCGCTTGAGTGGAGGAGGCCGGAAGGGCCCTAGTCGGACGGAATGAAATTAGGACCGTAGGAAATGTTAAGATAGAACGGTGCTTTCAACCTTTTATGTTAAATTGGGTTGATTAGAAGAAATACTTGATGTATGAACAACTTCATGGTATGGTACCAGGAAATAAGAGATTTGACATAGAGCACATATTTTTTTAAATCTAATTCATAGTTCCGTTTGCGTTTGAGAATTCGCATATATTTGAATGTGGCACTAGGAGGCATTTAATCGATTAGATTCAGAATCTTAAAATGGTCACAAGTTACGATTAAATGCCTTTATGTGGTTTACCTCTGGGCTCTACTATCCTAACGCATTTGACCAAACTAGATGAAGTAAGTATAATTACAAAATAATCAACTTCAAAAACATCTTATAAGTAATAGTTTTCAAAGGCGTGAGCACATTAGAACCTTTATTTACGACTTCCCTCCCAATTGACCAGCTTCATTCTAAATGAATTTTAATATTTTTTTTCATTTATTTAAGATCGTAATTTTATTGAATGATCGAAAAAACTGGTCAACCCCTACCCCGGAGCGATGCGTCAAATAGCTAAAATGAGTGAGATGTGCGTATGAGCGGAAACGAGTGACGTGGCTTGTGACAACTGACAGATGACATGAGTACCCGAGACACAGATACTTAATACCTTTTGCTGTCATGTCAAACTTTATTTATCCTTATGTCAAATTATATAAATTAGGAGTCAATATGTATGTAATTATTTTCATGGGAAATAGCAAAAAGTATCAAGTTTAGAAAAGAAATCACATAAAGCGTATAGCATCTAAAACATTTATTATTAACATTTACATTTACACACATTTAAAGCTTAAATTGTATAAGAAGAGAAATAAATAAGACGGCCATTTGCAAAATAAAATATCAATTCAGCTTCAGCTAAGATGCAGGGCAAATGAGGAACAACCATTTTATTTTATTTTTCTTCGACACAATTAAACAATACTTAGATTTTATGTACCCATACTAACATTATTAACACATAAGAGGTTATGTAAATAACACCAAAATATATTGAATAAATATTTATGTTAAATTAGAATAACCCTCAGTATATTAAAGACTGAATTCGTTATTTAAAATAACACAATGTAATAAGAGTTACAGTGGAGGTTTTATTAAAGTTTATATCTTATGTTCTGTAAGTTAAAATATTAAATCTGAAATACTAAACCTTTCTGATTTACCTAATAAGTAGATACAGTATTTTAAATTCTTCATTATGGAAAATTATTTTAGTTAAATTAAATGTATTTTCTATTGGTTTTATTAAATAGTAGTAATCACACTCATCACACATAGCAATAATCGACAACCATTTAAAATCAATACCATAATCTGTAATAATATTTTTTGTTACATATTTTAGAAGTACGTAATATATCATTTATTATTATCTGTCGAACGAGCATTATGCAATATGCATGAAATATTTTTTAGTGTAAATGGAATATGATTTGGAAATTGTTGATATTGTATGAATGGTTATCGATTAGTAAACACCAAGATAGCGTAGTTTAAAAAAAATCTCGTATTTTGTGATTCAATTTTTGCTGAGTCTATTAATTTCTGAGATTTTTTAATTTTTCAGTAATAGCAAAATACGAATTTTTTTTAATGTTCATGCAGTTAACGAAGGTTGGGGTAAGCAGTTAACGAGGGGTGAAAATGCGTGCATTTCGGGTACCTAATTACCAAAATTCAAATTTGAAGATAAATCAGTCAGAAAAGTGAAGGTGAAGGTATAAGTGAAGAGGTACCTACCTCTTCACTTATACCTTCACCTACACCTGTACAGTTAAGTGTAGTTGGATCTAAAGATAAAGTAGAAATGGAAATATGTAGTTAGATTTACTTCTCCGTGCAGCAGTATTAGATAGGTGTATACGCAAAAGTATTAGTGTAGATATAGGTATATTATTTCATGTATATAAGATTAGGTGCAAACATACACATGCAAATGTATGTTTCAGGTATAGGTGTAGGTATGTATATATTAGGTGTACAAGTACACGTGCAAGTATAAGTCAGGTTGTGCAAGTGTATATTTCAGGTGTAGGTGTAGGTGTATATATAGGTGTAAGTGTATATCCTCACCAGTTTTCTGTCTCCTCGAGCGGTGTAACCTGTGCAGACGCGAGTATGGCGGCGCGTCGGCGGGCGACGAGCCGCACGAGGAGGGGGACGAGTCGCTCGACGCGAGCATCACGTCTAGGAGATTGGCGCGCGCCTACACATATACGGGTTTAATTGATTATGTTTATTGCCTCCGATTTGTAGGTTATATGTGAATTGATTATGTTTGTTGCTACTTTACTTGTAGTGGATTTAAAGTGCTATTTTTTTGGATGTGGTATCAATATACAATCAATGTTGAGAAATAAGTTTGGTATTATGTTTCTAAAATTCTAACATCCAATATGTTATAAGACTAATCCCATAAGTCTTATTTGTTTAAATTAATGTTGAATTTGAATTAATTTTGTATGTTTAAGAATACTATATTAGTTAATAATCATTACTTGCATCTGAATTAGACTGTGATTTTCACTCATTCTAAAGAGCCATAATTATTTATTATTATAAAATTTTTTGCAGTATATCATTACGTGCGTGGTTTTAAAAATTACGTTCATTCTACTTTAATCAGGCAAAAAAACCTCATGTCCACATCAAAATAATATTTAAAAAAAACGTACCTTAGGATCGCTGAAATCAATATCTTTTTCAACATGCACCCAACCGGTGGGCGCCCACAACGCACTATCCTTTTGAGCATATGCGTTCTCTGTTCTTTCTTCATTCTTAACTTCAGCCGGAGCTCCTTCACTCTGACGAATCATTCTGAAACACCAATTAAAACTTATAACAAACATATCAAAAATTAAATAATAATGACCACAACAAACACTTACCTATTAAGCTCTTCAATGACTTCTTTAGACGTAGCCGCTTCGTGGAAACTCAACGTATGTTCCTGCTTAACTATAATCGACTCGGTGACTTGATTCGTTGCTTTATTCTTATCTGCTACGGGTATTTTGGATTTCGTCTTATTCGGGGAAGATGGCGGCCTTTTCCCGCCCATTAATGTAGGGATTCGACTCTTCTCCCTTCTCCGTACATCCTTCCCGTCATTCTTATTGCTTATTATCACAGTTTCAGCTGTAGAAGTGCTGGTCGTATTCGATTCAGTCATTTGAGGGGAACTCGTCTCAGGTGACGAGTTTTCTTCCTCTTCTGGGACGGTTACTAAAGCGACTGTGCTTCGCCGACAAGCGTTTAATATCTCGTCCATTAGAGATATTTCTGTCTCGCTCGTGTTCGGAAAACTCATTGACTTCGCGAGACACGTTTCTACCTCTTTTTCATTTGGTACTGGCCTGTTTATTATATTTACATTGTTCTCTTTTAATGGGCAGTTCTCTGGGCGACTAGCTTCAGTTTCCGTTTTGTCGTCTCGTAAACAAGACGCCTGATCGAGATCTGTTAGATTGCTTACGTCGATTATTTTGTTGATTTCGTTCTTTCTCTGAACTTTGAGCAAATGGTGTTGGTCTATTTCATTTTCCGCGTTATCCGCTTGCGACATATCGACGTAATAACCTTCTGATTCTGCGTAAGGTTCTTCTTTTTCTATGAACCTTGGCGTTGATTTTGGCTCGGATACTACGTCACAGAATGCAACTTTTGGTCTATCGTGTATATCACATGAATCGTTTTCAGAGAAACTTCCGAATGAATCAGGCCTTTGCCTGTCATCGGAAACTTCACTGCGCGGGTCGACGGATTCATCGTCAAAGTCAGCAGCGGCATATGGAGGAGGTAATTCTCGTATTTCAGACACAGGACGGGACGACATTGAATCAGACTCCTCTCTATCGCGGCAGTACTTCTGTTGTTCCGCTATGAAGTTGAGCACGTTCTGTAGCGCTTGCTCTCGGTCTTGTAACGCCATTGACTGCACGTCATGAATTCTCAAGTGACTATTTTGATCTTGATTCGGCACGCTTTTTGAAGAATTCGACGCTAAGCTCTTCGTGCTTTCATATTTAACGAGACGGTAGAAATCTCTTGTGAAATCTAAACCGACGTTTGCACAGTCACCGTCTTCGCTTAAAGCTGTGCTAGATCTCTTTTCTGGGGCATCAGATGCACTCGACCACGATCCACCGGGAGAATGTGTTCCTGAATATTCCCATCTCTTTTCTGAAGTTTCGTTATCATCGGCTATCCGACATTCGTCGATTTCTACCGTCGCAAAACCGCAATCATTCCATAAGCAATCACCTACATCTTCTTCTAATTCTAGCGCATCATCTTCCCTTATACTTGGTAGAGTGGATAGAGATATTTGCCCGGGCGTCGTTATTTCAGCGAAAGGTGATTGTCTATCTCTGAGATCTTCGCACGACAACGACAAGCTCCAGTCTTCTAATTCAGCTCTATCGTATTCTAAGTCCGCTAAATCTCTGTGCCTCTGTTGTAGAGCAGATCTAGCGTCGTCCAGTTCTAACCAATGTTGAACGTAGTCAGAATCGAACTGAGATCCATCTGCTCGTTCATCAACAGTACTTCCCCAGGAGACTCTTTCTGAGCTAGTAGTGGAAGCGATGGCCGGCCTCCTTAAAGGTCTTTCTGGTGACGGTTTGAGATCTAGAACTAAAACACCCGAACTAGGGGAGGGGGAATCTAGGCAGCTAGTTGGACAGGTGGTACCAGCGAGTAGTTTTAAACACAAATGAGAATCTGAGAAGCTGCGAACAACATGTTGGAAGGGTAGAACTGGTCGGGAGGGTGGATAACTACCCCTTATGCCAGCAAACGCGACACCAATGGGGAAGTAAATATAGTCTGCTTCTGCGAGCAGTCTGGCGTGTCGACGAGTCTCCCGCGGGTTGATGGACACGATGGTCTGGTTGTCTGTCTCGTCAGACGCTTCGTTCAGGTCTGGTAGAACTCTGTCTACAGCATGATCACTCTGACGTGAAGCATCTGCTTGCACGTCACTAGACATGGTGGAATAACCTTCGTCTTTGGCGCCGCTTTCTGGAGATTCTGCGCCCGCTTCACATTGCTCGCCCGTTTCTTCTTCCTTTTCTACTGTTGCTTCTGAAATTGTTGAATTGAATTGTTCAGATGAGTTGTAATTTGAAGACTGGATCAATGGATGACCAGCAAATAGTAATGGAAAACACGTTACAGATATTGTATGATAATAAAGTGAACATTTTATGGAACCATGTAATTTTTAATTATATTTTTAAATTAAATATACAAAAAACATGATCTTTTCGTTTTAATAATACAATTACTTAAATGCAATTTTTGTTTAAATCCTATAAATATAAGCAAATAAAATTATTGCCTAATTGACATTAACATGACATGACTTTAAAAATATACATAATACATACCTTTCCCTTTTTCCGCACTGGGCACGCTAAGACTGAGCGTGGCGGGTCGTGTGGGAGCCGCCCACAGCGTGGGATCCACTGCTGACAACGCACGGGCTAGGTTCGCTGGCGTTACTTCCAGACCCTGGAAAGGATATTTGTATGGAGTTAGAAGTAATAAATTCTTAACTTGTTAATCGATAGAATAGTGGGCAATCATCATCTATTCTGTGGAGTTGCAAGCATCGAGCAGTAAATTTATCAAAAGTCTATACATATAACTTTTACTTCAAGCTAATATATTTCTGCTTCAAGCTAGATATTCCTGTTATTTTATCGTTAGAACTTTATAAAATACCTACTCATATTCTATAATGCAGTAGTTTTACTCGAAGGACCATTGTTTTAAAATTAATGTAACGTGAAAATCATGTATGAACATTGGAAGCATTATAATTTAAAAGCACATACTTACTAACGCCATTGAGATATACATATCGAGACGATACCGCCTACATCACTTATGTTCCGCTCAACATACGCCATATGGCGTAACTGCACTTTATTTGTTTTAAAGTGAAACGCATCAAATATGCCTTCGTGTGTGTTACGATATTGCACAAATAATACGGAAAAGTGCAAAGGTATAACTTTCATAGGTAAGTACTTAACTAGATAATAATTTTTAAAACTTAGAACAAAAAAATGGCGCACAGATTTTGTTCGTGGTGTCTCCTCCATACGTAGTACATATCTCAATGACTAACGCACGCTTTCTTGCCTACCTTTAGCTCAGTCCATATATCGGCTAGTATCTGATGTCGCCTCTTGTCGTCCTGACTGAGCGCGTGCGGCAGCTGCGCGGGCGGGCCGGGCGGCGGCGAGTCGCGGAACGATACTAGCGACCCGCATGAACCCACGTCTAGGAGGTGTACTGGAATTGTATTTGTGGAAGAAAAGGTTTTTATTCGAAGCAAAAAAATATAGTATTATTTGTAGTAAAATATAGTTATACATATGTTATAGTCATTAAACCGAAAGACAATCTCTTCGCCCTTTGACTCGCAATTTCACCGGCTGAAGTCAGCAGCAGTCCTGGGCGTTGGCGAACGTTTATTTGTGCTTTGACAAAGTCATTATGCCAGACCTGAGTTTCGACCAGTCCAACCTAGGAGTGCCCGAACTTCGGGGTTTGACTATAACACAAACACATGAAAGAACTGTTTACCACGAAAAGACGTATGGATATTCAAAGAGTGGTTAGATAGTAAAACGATACGAACTTCTGCTTCTGAAAGATGTTGATCTTGATAAAAGTTTCAATTTGAACTTTAACTTCGCTGAATACGTAAAGAATTGATTCACAATTCGTTCTTCTATTCAATGCAGAAAGTATATTATTTATTAACTGCTTTCAGTACATATTTAAAACATAAGCTTTACAACCAGATATTTGGTAAACTTAAAGGTGAGAATTAATTTATTTGTCTAGTGTCACCTGTGCCAATTGTTTAGAACGTAGTAGGTGTACCTATATGAGTTGTGTATAGTAGTGTTCATGTCTTAGTGTGCATAGTGTAGGTATATATACATTTTTAGTTCGTTCGATTCCCGGTCGAAGCAAGTGAGTTTTCGAACATCTTTAATTGCAATTCTATTTCTTTTTAAAAATAAAGGAATATTTCTTTTCAGCAAATTTTGCTGTCTCGTATTTCTAGTACTTTCCCTCTAGGGCCCATAGAAAATTTCCACATTGTTTATTAGTGACTCACCTTGCAGATCCCTATTAAGCGGTGTAACAGGCGTGTGCGGTGTAGCGGGAGTGTGCGCGGCCGGCGTGTGCGGCGTTGCCGGCGAGGGGCGCGGCTGCGGGCGGAGTTGCCGCACCAGCAACGCGCTTAACGCTCTGTTTTGTGCTTCTAGCTCGCGGATACGGGCTCTTGCACAACCGAGCTCTTCGCGCACGCTCTGGAATATTTCGATGAAACTAATAAGTTAGAGACTAGTTTTTTAGTGTTTTGGAAAGTTTGACTCGTAAATTTGAAGGTGAAGATTAGCTTGAGAGCTCTCTTAATTTGTATCCAAATGAGCGTTATCATAGAAAAAGTCTTATTCTATAGAGGCGGTTAAAGGTAGAGACGAATAGGTAGAGACTAAGAAAGACGGTCGGTATCTATGTACTCGTCTAAACTAAACTGCAGCTGCAGTAGAAGTAGGACTGTAGGAGTACTGAGTAGTAACTCTTATTAATAGTTTAGTTCTATCAGGGTAGATTACGTGCGTGGCTCCCAGTAAATACTATAGAATACACTCACGATTTCACACAACTAAAATTTGAATGTAGTAGTTTGAATTTTGATGATCAATTTCCAATAATTACCGAGATTAGATCAGGATATCGACTGCACAGCACCGGTAACTTTATTACAAGCGAGTGCAAATCAGAAATGCACGTCACGGTGCATATTGCATGTAAATATACTTAAAGTTGCAGACGAAAGTAATAAAAGTAATGTAACCTTATTTAGCGTACATCGTACGGATAACAAGCTGTTCCAATATAAAAATCTTCTCCCCCCATACTCATTACCCGTTAAAAGCATCCCTGTCAGTTTCCAAAACAAATGCGTATATTTTAATTATACTTCATTAGCCAAATTAAATTCGAGTAGCGTAATTGACGGGAGGTGATTAAAGGGGAGATCCGAGATAGAAGGAATTGTTCTTGGAGTTGCCAGATTCTGCATTAATTAATGTAATGTTGATATTTAAACATTATTTCTTATTGTTAACTGGAAGATGTGGCAAGCTTTTGTTTCTAGAATGAAATCTGTAGTAACCAAGTATTATTAAAATGTTATAAAACGTAAAACTCCTTGTATAATTGTAAATATTCAAGAGCGTCTAATATAAAAGTGATGTAGCGTGTTTGAGATATTTTAATTACCTAAGCGTAATAGCATGTGTTTATTTATAAGTATATTCCAACATCAACGACGAAATACTGAGAGCCAAACAGTCATAGTTAAAATTTAAAACCGCACGCTTCATAATTAGGTCACACTAAATTACAAAACTCAAGATTCTGTTAAATTGATAACCGTCACCAGCCCAAAAGTGATTACTGTCATTTTGACATTTGATAAATGTTTCCTCTTCAAAGGGAATACGTTGATTAACTTGGATAATATTCACGTGAGCCTCTAGTTTATGAAGTAATTAGAGGCAGCGAAAGCTCCTCGGATCGGTATTGAATTATGGAAAGCAATTTGGCTGAGTAAACACACAGCTAACAGATAAATAAGATGTTGGGACAATGACATTTCCCGAATTCGATTGCAATACAAATAATAGAAATGCTTTCGTCAAATATACAGTTGCTAAAACAATAAACGACTCCGATATTTCTACATCATGCACAGAAAAGTTGCTGGTCCTGTCATAAAATATCCTATTCCGTGGTTAGAATATAAAATACGGACACCGTATTTGCGGCACAGTAAACTAAACGCGAACAATTCGTACTGTCATCAAACTGTCAGGAGCACGCGCCGCCATCTTTATCCGAAAAGTTCGCGCCAAAACTAAATAACATGGCGGACATTTACGGATTTAAAACACAAACATTCACATTATCGGCGAGATTATGCCAAGATTATAGTGGTCGGGCGCTCCGGTGGAATTATTACGGTGCTCGGTAAGGCCGAAGTGTCCCATTTCGTACGATTTATGTGCGAGACTAGCTGTTAGTAATCCGTAAGCGGAGCCTGCCTATAATTATGAGAAAACAATTTTCCAGTACCCATCTAAATACTCTGACCGGATTAAGAGATTCCGGTTCTGGTTTTTTTGTGCGAAGAATTAATTCTGTAGCGGTTTTAAGGTACTCGCTATAAATTAAAACGGTATTATCTCTGCTTTGCAGCTTAGTTACCGCGTAAAGTTGTCGACATCTTTTTTGGTTAAAAGATATAAAGAAGGAATTGCAGCTAATATTAAAATATTCTCTTCTATCAAGGCAAGATTCTATTTAGTAGATCGTAAGAAGAAATGTTGATAAACATTTTATAATTTATCTACAATGTATTTCGCAGTTCGCTCAGGTACGCTATAATTAATTTAAATCATAAAGTAAGTATACTTAAAGTTTCAATAGTTATATTACGTGCCCTCATAATTCATATATTGAATTACAAACATAATATCTTCAAATCATATCATAACATATTTCACTACAGAAAACTATGCGTGTATTCTATATTTGACAATAATTTATATTATATATTATATTATTTGTATTGATAATATATACCTTTTGAGAGAGCAGCGCTCGCACGACTTGTTGCGCAACATCGTCCAACTTTTTCTCATGCTCCCCGACCCCGAGGCTGACTGACAGTGCTGACAACTGACCCCGCAGCCGCTCGTTTTCAGCTGACAGCACTGACAACTGACTTTGGTAATGCGCTGCTGACGCCTGAAATAATAAAAAAAATCTTAAAAGATGCTCTTCATAACGAAAATATGTCATTATATTTATCGGATGAACGTGCCGAATACCCAAAAATGTGTCAGAACCAGATCTTGAAAAATTAAACCGCGCCTAAATAAACAAAACCGTCCTCAAAGATCCTTTGTCTTTTCAGAGGCAGTTCTGAAGTAAAACTGCGTACATAATGTAAAAGTGTCAATTCATCAACACATCACGGATACTGTCAAAACAGCTTTCGTATTTAAAAAGTCCCCCAAAAGGGCCTATCATTCGCACTCTTAATTAAACGGGCTCCCGCAGTTAGGGTGAAAAATAAACAACCAGACACGTTTGACCCCTCTGCTTTTTCTTATCTAGTCTATTTTATAGTCTTTGAGCGTTACAATGGGTCTACGTTAAATGGCCATCAATGTAAACTTCAAAATTAAGTAAAGGTGCTCAAAGGTAAATTTAATTTGAACCTTATATTTTTGCTATAAAGGTTCAATATTCATCAAAACTATTCATGTATCTATATAATTGATAGACAAATATTTGTCATGTTTGGCGGTAGTCGTATAATACTGCAACTGTGACAGAAGGCTTTATAATTAATAAAAATAACTGCGTTAAAAACAACCGACTTCAAAAACGGAAAAGTAAGAAATAAAAAAGATTTGATATTATTAATTACTACATATTATTTTTATGTGCTATTTACTAAAAAGGTTTGATGTCGGTGCATGGGCTTAATACCTCTACTAAGTGCTTAGTGTTTGGCACCGACTTCAAACCTATTTAATAAATAGCACATAAAAATAATATGTAGTAATTAATAATATCAAATCTTTTTTATTTCTTACTTTTCCGTTTTTGAAGTCGGTTGTTTTTAACGCAGTTATTTTTATTTAATATTTTTTAGTGTATTTTTCAACACGAATCAAACGAGCCCAAACTCGATAAAGTTGAGTCAATATATTACTGAGTTCCTATGGCCACCTTCCGATTCCATCATCAGATCAGCTCCATGTCATGATAATGTTTCATCGCTATCCAATTTACATTCGTATACAAAATTTCAGCTCAATCGGTTACCGGGAAGTGAATCAAAGTTACTTGCTACATTGAAATTAAGTCATCGAGTACAGACAAAAATGCTCATAAAATAAAAACTACTAGGCCTAGCGGAATAAAATTTTTATGGGACCAATTCGACATCATCCCGCATCGAACAAAAAAAGAATCACGTAAATCGGTTCAGAAACCTCGGAGTAATCGGTGTACATACATAAAAAAAAAAAAAAAAAAAAAATATACCGGCCGAATTGATAACCTCCTCCTTTTTTTTGAAGTCGGTTAATAAAGTAAAGGAAAAAATATTCTAGAGCAAAATTAATTTAATTTACTGGTTCGTTTTTAAGTTATGCTTTTAATACAACCTTTATCAACGTAGGTTTTTTTTATTCGAATAAAGCATATATGGGATGTAAAATCTATTGCAAATAATAATTGTGTCGCACTAGAAATATGCGAAACCGCATTAATAATTTCTTTAATGACACTACTTTAATCGATACGTACTCGAAGTACGTATTGAGTGTAGGAATGAAACGTAATATCACCTTCACATTAATCCACCAAAAACACATCAAAAACTTGAATGTCGAGAAAATCAATATCCAAATTAAGATAATATAATGAATTCCTCAGAATTCGTTAATTTCAAAGGCACAACCGCAGCTGGTGCAAGGCAGGCAATTAAACTGGCAATTGGCTGTAGAATTGGTTTTCAATCAATGGAGACGTATTTTACAGGATTCAGACCTTAGCATTCATCACGGCTTATTAATTAATTTTCATAAATAAACTCGGATATTGGCTGAGCATTTATTGATTTTCGTATTTCTAAGATTTCATGTGATGTTTAAATACTGGTAAACAGTTCTTAACTATAAAGAGCTAACTGTGCCGCGCGGATATACTTGCGGACGAACCGCAAACATCAAATCAATAGTTCATTTGTTATTCTGATGTTTAACCTATAGATACTATTGTAAAGTTTCATCCAAATCTGTTCAGTAGTTTTTCGAGAAAGAAAACTTCTCACAAAGTTTCGCATTAATAATATTAATAGGATGTAAATTAAGGTTTCCGTGTTAAATTTAATGATTTTCATTTATCCTCAGCATACATATTACCATCATTAGTTCTTACTCATAATGGATTAATTCTTATAATAAATTATTAAAAGCGTCTACCGCCTGTTTTCCATTTGTATGTGTCAACTCTTTCTATGCACACATTAGTATAATTCTGTTATAAAAATAAACGAGATTTTATTTTTGTATTAAATCTTTCCAAACATTGTTAGGTTGAATAACTATTTAGTTACTAGGCTCTATTGGAATACCACTGATTTTACTGTTATCTTCATTACGAATAATGATGATTCCGTCTATTTCTAATTTCGTAGTTTCATCACCCTATTGTGTAATAATTATCATTAATATAGGTCCTTAAAGTATTTAAACGTACGTAGTATTAATTACGGAGACACTTTTAAGTGCTTTAAATATACACAGTTTTTATTATTGTCAATGATCAAAACCTACATATCGTTTCCAACTCTTATTCCACAGTTCAAACTGGAATCTGATTTAATAATCCCAAAACTGAGCGTAACGTAATATCATTAACATTAACACGGCAAAGTTGCAAGTTCATAAGATTAATGGTGTTATCCAGAACTCGATTGTTGCTTGGAGTGATTGGATACATAATCATTGCTAAACACTTGAGCAATTAGTCTGTTAATCGTAGTAGGTTTAATGCAAATAGATTTTCTATGATGAGTGTTTTAATTTTTGATAAGGATAGCGGTATTAGAGTATCGAGCATAATTATGTTCTGCCATCGTTTTGTAATTGTCATGCTTGTAATCACTACATACACATAGTATAAAACAAAGTCGCTTTCTCTGTCCCTATGTCCCTTTGTGTGCTTAAATCTTTAAAACTACGCAACGGATTTTGATGCGGTTTTTTTTTAATAGATAGAGTGATTCAAGAGGAAGGTTTTAGTAGATACATAATTTATTCGGTTTTAGACAAAGTGGGCGAAGCCGCGGGCGGTATGTATTGTAATTAATTCTCTTACAAAGGTACGTATACCTTAAAGTGTTGTGGTTTATTTAACTAAATTTTAACAACATTACTCAATGTCAAGGAAATTTTCTTACTAATTTTATGTAGGCGGAAAACAGAATATTAATTAATAGGATTTTATAATATTCTATCAAATATTTTCAAAGGCTATGTATTAAGTGTCTATGCTAACAATTAACATATAAAACTACAAAAAACAGAATGTCCTAAAATAAGAATGAAAGTGGAATATTTGAATAATCAAATCCAATATTCATAAAAGGAAGACTGTAATTTGATTGGAAACGCTTTATTGGAAGTAAGCTATCCAAAATAATTGCTGATTCGACGCATTCGAGTGGAAGAGAGATTAAACTCTAACGAAGCGGACGTTTATTAAAAAATTATTAATTTGTGTGCATAATGCCACTGTTTATGCAATAGTTGCATAATTCAATCTGCCCTGAGTCGCTTGTGGATAATAGCCATCTCTGGTGCGTTTCCATTGTTTGATGAACGTGACTACAGCTTGACAAAAAGAGAAGAAAATGTACTAAAACTTCGGTCGAAATATCTACCGTTTTGAAACTATGAAACTAGCGGCAGCTTTATACTTAACACGCTTTTATTAGCTTCATTATAACTTCTCTTTATTAAAGTTTTGGTTTGAAGATGCATTATCAAACTATATATTAAGATTTTTGATATAGGTCTACCAGAATCTGATGGCATATTTATAATTAAGAAATAAAAGATTTTCATAATATGGCAATGTTATTTGACAACTATCAAATTGGTTGTCAAATTATTTGTCTTCTTTGGAATTGATGAATAATTTTTAGGATTTCGTCTAAAAAATCTTCGAAAATGTGGAAAAAGCCGCTGCGATCACAAGCAAGAGGTGTTGTTTATAATGTGTATGGAAAAACATTCGATGAAGAAGGGTCAAACACATCACAATTTTCAATTTTGAATATTTTATTGGTAAATTGGACTTACCCGTTTTGATACTTAAAATTAAAATTATTATAAGTAGGTAACTATAATATTGTTTGTTGATTACAATATAATTTTATGAAAACTTATTACAAGAGTTTCCAATACGGCTATTCGTCAAGTCCAAGCTGTCCAAGTCAATTTGATATAGTGTGTATCTGTTAATACTTACGAAAATAAACATAGTTTTTATTTATTTTATAAAAAAAATTATTAGCATTATCTAGTTTTGATCTGCATTATCATTACATCCATATTTTTACACGGCATAATGATAATGAATATACAAATATAGGTATGTGTAAATAATAATACTTATGTATTACATAGATAAAAGTAATATGTACATTATACATGTAAGTATGTACCTACATAATATTAAGTGGATATCTCATTATTAAGTACAGTATTGTTCACTTATGTAATGTGACTAATGATGTTGAGGACAAAATAAAAAATAAGCAGTATCAAGATCGTTCAGTCCATTTTCCCTAGGGTGCACACTCAAAATTTTGATTTCCCTAATTGCCATCAGATTCTGGTTTACCTATAGATAATATTATGTAGCTTTGATTGAAAAAAAGTATTATTTATGTTAAAAAAATGTTTACTTTCCTTCTATACAACTCACAGGCAAAACTAAAAGATAATTGAGTTACAAAACGATTCATTCAAAACACTACTTTTGTTACCCCTGATGTACGTACAATATAATCGTATCGTATTAAACAACGGACACTCTCTAATTGGTTTCGTTAGCGGACTATGAGGATATCTGGAGTCTGCGGTAACTCAATTACGAAGATGCCTCTGCTCGTACTATGATTACCAGCTGACTGACTTTTGGCGGATTTAAAAATGTTTTATGCTTTTTATAGGGGCTTGATGGTACTTATGTAGTAGAACTATAGGGATAAAAAATAAATTCTGTACTAATTTAATTTAATAAACAAAAATGTTTGTTTGTCCGTCCTTCGTGTCAGCATAGATGTAGTAACGTGCCACAAGTGAAAAATACCAGCCAGTATTTGATGTTTTCTGTTAATAAGGTAGGTACCTAGGTTAAGTATAGGGAAATCGATTTTTTATATTAAAAAAAGAAAGTTATGTAGAATTTAATATTAAGTAGTATAATAAGTATAATTATATTTTCCAGGTCAGAAAAAACAGCTTAATGTCTTTGTAGCTCCCTTAGGTCATTGTAATTCTACAAAAAGAAAATTTTAGCACAATCATACGATGATAAAACCAAACCCGTTGCCATGGTAACCCTACTTTTAGCATGTTCTACAAAAAGCTGCTCCGTTAGCAGTTTACAATGCAGGCGATTTCAGATAGGTATTATGCAACAAGGAAGTTTCAATTTGCAATTTAGCTGCTGATTTAGGATTTACCCGTTTTCTGAAGGCTTTTGTGAAAGAAAATCAAGCTATTTTGTACAGGAATGTATTTGTAAGGATTTTTTGACATTACTCATAATTTACATTTAAAAATGATTAGGTAACTCATGAAGGTAATTTGTGTACACACTGCAAGAAAAAAAAAACCGTTGAAGGCATATTAAAGTAAATAATCATCCTATGTGTATGGTAATTTTAAATATATAACGAGGTATATTTTATTGGAATCATCACATTGTACAACGGAAAATATTATCTTACAAACGCATTGATTTTATATCGTTCAATTTTCTAAAACTGTTTGTAAATAACATAACCGTACAAACGTCAAACACAATTAGTGCGTGTGTATTTGAGATCGGGGCAAAGCCGGGGGCTGAAACGATGCACCCTAGTGCTGACCGTTACTAGTGCTGTGCTGCTAAATATCGATAATTGATTGTATAATTAATTAATTCTTGATAAATTGTAAACTAACTGTAAATTGAGGTAATTATTGTTTAATTTAGACACAGAATCGTGTCTACATTTCCACTGAAAAACTTTTGTTAACTACTCCTTTTTGATTTGAAAAATTTGTCTACATCTTTATTTATTTCACAGTATAACCAAATTGATAACTAGACCGACAGCAGTACCTAATTATTGTTTTTGCCTCCACGGCGAATAGTGAAACTTTACCATGAAATGTACCTATTTACTACGAAATTTTCAGCAACTGTTTGTTTATACGTAGGTACTCTTCTAATCGTAATTTCATACGTACTCTAATCTACATCGTAATAATTATTTTTCAAAGAGTTAAATCAGCCTAAATGATATTTTACAATATTAAATCACCGCTAATCCATACATATCGATAAAAGCGCATCCCTACTCCGGCACTGCGCCCTTGCACTTCGGAAGGGTAAAGTTGAATTATTGTTTAGAGGCGCGAGGGGGCGCTTTTAAACCGGGAAACCCCAGTCATTGTGCATAGCCGATTTACCGCTTTCCGCCATTTTAATGTCCTTACATCGCTGTTATGGCTCGTCTGTGTGAGTGCATGTAGCGTAAGAGAAAATATTCTGCGTTTTGACAGTTTAGAATATTCTGGAAATCCAGAATAATCGCACTAGGTATATGTTTTTCTTTTCCTTTTTTTGCCAGAGAGTAAATAAATCTATTTCGATGTTTCAATATTTTTAAAATAAAAAATAGAGCACATACCTACAATATAAGATACTAGTACACATTACCTACTTAAACAGTAGACATTGCTCGAACATACATTACAACATTGAACATTACATTACAACAACATAATATCATTATGATTGGATTCCGCTCGCGCTTTTACCTTGTAACACATTCATAATTTTACCGTGTCTATATCAATTCCTGTGTGTGTGTGTCAGTAACGATTTGTAGACTGAACTACAGTTCCGGGAACCACGTTTTGTGTTAAAGGGCAGTGATGGTACCTTTTAGGGGTTGGGTTTTTCAGTACTAGAGTGCCTCTTATCTTGCCTGTTTTAGAAGCTGAGGCTTGTGATTGTCATTAGAGTAACGCTATTGTGAAAGCTTTGAAGGTGGTAATTATTTTGGTTTTAGTTGAAGTGTAAGATTTTCGGTACGTGATGAAGTATTTGAAAGTTACATCTGCTGTAGAATTAACCAATTTATTGGGGTAAGATTATGTAAAATATTATTTTGAAGGGCACAGTAAAATGGATAATATTTCATTATGTCCTTGTAAAAGTGAATTACCTTTCTAAATTGTAATACTTCAAAGTCTTCCATTAAACTGAGTAAAATCAAACAAGACGTAACGTGATAAGGAAAACGTCAAAAAAGAAATTCATTTTAGCGGAACGCTCCAGAAATATCAGATACAAACTTCGAAATATTCAAGTGCCCGACGAAATATTAACTCGCAAATTGTTCACAAAATATTCTAAGCCGTCAAATTAAAAAATTCAAGGAAGATTCTGTTACGAGCATTCACCCATTATAGGTTGACACCCCGTTGCCATTTTTTTAACAAGTGCGATAGACGTTTTGATGGGTTTTGTGAATCTGGTGAAACAGGCATTGGGAAACAGGAATCATGAACAAATATCCGAAATATTTCATTAAACTGGACTGTTTTGTCTGCTCCCCTTCAATATGCATGTTTGAATACGTTATTCGAAAACTTTGTATGCTCACTGCGTTTGCCTTTTGATGCGGAGGGTCTTTAATGATGTCCAGAGGACAATATATCTCAATTACTCTATCGTGGGTATCATTTAAATTAAATGCGGCTTCATTTTAGATAAAAGCAAATTGTAATTTGCAAAAATTATTGCAAAGTATTCACCTTATAGGTATCTCGTATGAACATGCTTGAAGGTGTTTGTAACGTATTTGAAGATACATTTTAACTGCTATCAGTACAATATTTGAATTTCAATAAAATTCACGATTCACCGCTATCTGGTCATTCCCCCGTCATTCCTATCAATTTTGATTTTTCCGTTTCCCCACCTGCCTTACAGCCGTCTATTGTGTGCCCCTCTTTAATATATTCTAAATATTTTCCATTGTCAGTCTCCTGGGCGACGTCTTTTGTAACTGATATATTATCATTGTTGAAGGAATATTGAAATTCGCATGAAACTTTTCATACAATTTTATCAGAATACTCCAGACGTCTTATGTTGTGAGCTTGAGCATTGTTCATTTTTGGTATAAAATTATTTTTTGATGAAAAACCTATAAGTACGAAGTTTCGGCTTTGTGTCTTATCAAGTTGGTAACAATCTGTTCTGTTGTAGATAAAGAATTTATATAAATACACGCTTAGAAGGTGACACACAAAAAGTATATATATAATTCGTGTGTTTTGTTTGTCTTCGTATATGTTCCCAGCTAAAACATCCAACAAACATAACACGACCAAACAAATCTATTTGTCCACACATTATCCCTACCACTCAATCAGGCTCACAAACCAAACAGACCACACTCATAAGAACCGGCCACTAATTACGCAAAAACATTATCCCCTCTCAAACACACTCCGCCATTAATAATCCTTCAAAGAACGTCTAGGGGGCCACTATTATATCTTACTTCCAGTGTCTGAAAGTGATGGCGCTAGACGCTTATATAGCGCTGTCTTTTTTGCACGCTGGAAATAATACTGCTTTAAGGAAGCATAATCATAGACATCATGTTAGAGAGCAGTATAGACCGACCAAACTAATAGACCTCTCCACCCTCCTTTATTTCCTAAAACGACTATAGTTTTAAAGGAAGCTATCTATTTTGAGGGATCAAGTGACACTGGTTATGTGGTACTTTCGCAAATTAATTCCTATCTGCAGTGGCAGATATCATCCAAAAATAATCGCCTGTCCCCTCTATGCGATAAATGCTCTTTAATGCCGTTAAACGACTGCCCAAATTTGTCTTGCTCATGCCGTTTTGACATGTTTTGAGTTCGTAGTTCAAATGAAAACCTTATTCATTAATCTAATGCTCTTTCGAAGGTTTTTAGTGTTTCATTTTAAAACTATTGTGTATCTATTAGTACGGAAAATCGAAATAGTTTTAATTTTTAGTGCAGGTTTCAAGACTTCTTTGGTTAGTTAAATATAATGCATACTGTTTGCATTAAAATATAACAATTGTTCATTTTACTAAGTGTTTTAATGTATTTATTGTAGGTAATTGTATTGATTCTGTTCAATAGAATTCACACAGCAGTTATTTGATAACGTCAATCACGTATTGCACCGACGCGACGCAACCAAGATACCGCCAATATTGTCATCATATAAAATATACAAATAAATATGAAACTCACCTCCAGCGCTGAAGATAAAGACGCTTTCTCTTGCTTCAAAGTTTCCACTCGATTCTTGTGTTGAAGCAGCGAGCGTACCGTTTCTTCCATTCTGTAACAATGAATAAATGAATGAATTAAAACATTTAATTTGCATCAAAAGAAAACAATACAACGGACACAAATACTAAACACGGTAACAATCCATAGTATAGGTGATTTTATTGATAAAAGAGCCTATCTCTTTTAGATAACTTAGATCGAGATTATATAGATTTACTAGTGGTCCGCCCCGGCTTCGCCCATGGTACCTACATGTTTAAACTATCCTATCTCTCAAGTTGGATCGAACTGCACATGGTGTGCGAATTTTATTATAATCGGTTAAGTGGTTTGGGAGTCCATTGAGGACAAACATTGTGACACGAGATTTATATATATTAAGATGTTAAAAAAACTGAATCATGAAGAAAAATCCAATGTCTTTACGTTAAAAACAACAACTTGTTTTTACAATTGAATGTTACATGGACGTTTAAATAGGAAATAGCTTTTATCACTGAAGAATCGTTTAGTTTTACTTTTGTAAGGGACTTGTTATTTTTTTTATACTTTCAGCATTATTGTATGTAGCACGAATTTTGTATGAAAAGCCTGGGCAGGTAAGAGAAATGAATAACATTTGCTAACAAAAACAAATAAACAGCTTTCCAGATTTTGATTGTTTTATTAGTTCCAGCACGCTTATCCCGGGACATTTCTTACCTCAAATTAAACGTTTCACAAACACAGTTTAAGGCAGTCACTCTTAATGAGCATCTTCTAAAGTCAACGAAGTAATTTTATTCAACGCTTTCCTCATAAAAACTTCGTAATCCAGAGTGATAACCGTAATAAGCTCGGGAACAAAACAAAGAAGGCCAATCTTCTAAATCGTACTTCATTTCGGTCGTGGATCAAAGTCGCGCTATAATCTTGTATTTGCATACAGTATTTTAAAAGACGCAGTATAGTTATAAACACGTAGTGCAAATAAGATAGGTACCTAGGTACCTAAATGTTGAAATTTGAAAATGTCAATTGAAAAAAGGCGGGAAATTTGTTTTTTTTTCGAATAGTGAGGTCATTAAAGTTTTTATGGCAATATATTTTTTTATCTGTGGTACTAGCGCATAATTTCTATATTATACAAACCTTTAATTTAAATTAAATAATATCATTATTTTTAGATTACGTAAAACAGATTTGTTGTGTGGAAATTATTGTAATTTCTTATTAACGTTAATCCTCGTGCTTCTAAAACCTTATTCCGTAAGCCTCTGCTTTATCTAACTTTAATTATTTTTGGAACGAAGAGGCAAACGAAATACACGTCTTGTAAGACATTGTTTTGGAAGTACTAAGCGAGATTCATGTTTCATGTAATTACTTTGCGAAAAGTAATATTATTATTTTCGCACGTATTTAATATTTTCTTAAACTTGAATTTGCTATGAAACAGTTTTAGTTTAAACAGTCGTGATGGATCATAGTAGGTAGTTTGTATTGCGTATAGATATCTTTTATACTTAACCAATAAATGGAATTGTATTTTTACCAAAACTGCTGTAAATCATCAACGTTCAGAAACACGAACATAATTCCTTTCCTGCCCAAAAAATCAATGGAAATCACTCGCCAACGTTCACAGATGCAAAATCATAATTCACCGGGCTGAGTCTCGAGACGCATCGAATGAATTAACTTTTCCAATAAACCCGAATGGAATTCCTCAGCTGTAACATTCTGACGTCGTTTTCCGTTTTCTGTAACTCCCAACGATCCTCATTGTTGAAAACCTTTTTTGAATTCTGACAGCTTGCGTAGGTAATTTTTTAAAAGCGGGCCATTTGAAATTAGAATGTTTTTGTGGTTTTGATTTTTTCTTATGTGCCAAATGTTTCTGTGTTGAAAGTCTAAGGTTAAAAGCTTTGAAAGATTGTATTTTTGTGCCTACCTAAAAATCATCATTGTAATGTGATTGTAACGTTGATTAAAAATTGTTAAAATAAATAAAATAGGAAGGGCGCATAACATATAGATTAAGTCATAGAATATCCGCCTCAACATTTTTAATGAAACAATACAATCCATGGGCTCGTACATAATTTTCACTTTGCATTCGCGTATTTCCCATGCGTAAAATCTAGAAAACAAATTTGTTATTACGCGGGTCGATCACCGAAGTTTTGGCGTCCGCGGGCTTATTACGAATAATTTAATGTATTTTTCGTTGAACAATTTTTTTCGTACAGGCAATGTTTTTACTGCTGCCAGTCACGATAGTTTATCGACCGAGACTGGTTTCATTGTGAGGGTGGATTGCAATGTTTTTGGGGATTTGCCGCGTCATTGGTAATCTAGTGGTGGGACGGCCGCTGTTTTCATAATGTAATCTTAAAGTGTAAGATACGGTGGGATGCAAGGTAAAGGTGTTTTTTTGGCGGCAAGTACTTTATCACGACGCGATGTGTGAAAAAAGGGCGCTATTTTTGAATCGAAAAATAGTTTATTTTTTATTATTTAGAAGCAATAAGGATATTGTAAAATTATGAATCCATGCAACTAACGAAAAATGAGAATAATGTGAAATACCCTACATAATTAAAATGCACCTAAATGACATTTTGAATTAAAACTTTATTTATTCAAGCCCTAACGTGTTGCACTACGTTTCCACGAACGAACACGAAATTTATTTCAAACGTGTAGCCCATTCACATTGTTTAGATAGTCTGTGGGTAGTATTTGCATGGCAGCCCACAGCGTACGGTGTGTATAGGTGGTGTATAGTCTGTATCCCTTCTGTCACAAATTACGCGGGCCCCTGGCCAGATGAGCTCTCTCGTAAATCTTGCCTATTAAAACCTGTAAACCCTAATTAAATCAGCCCGATGTGTGAGCTCGAATTAATTTTACGACGCAAATAATTCAATGATGAATTATATTTTTGTTTGTGTGTGGATCTGTAATTGGTGTATGTTGAAAATGTATGTTGAATTTTTCATAGAAAAATAAATTATATTTTGTATAAGTATGGTCGATGAAAATTTTATTCAGCAAAGAGTTTTTTTATTTCATGTAAATTTTTTGTATCTTTTACCTTTTGTCTTAAAATTACTTATGCAGATTAATTAATGAACTGCTAAGAACGAATTTTAAGCTTTGGTTAAGCTACTATAAAAATTCTGTGCTTTGACAATACTTTTATGAGTACCTATTGGTAAAAATATGTTAATTTAAAAGAATCTACTTAGTCATAAATAATCATCAAAAATTAACTTAAGTATAAATTGATCTCCCACATAGGCCAAACATGGAAAGCGATTACCTTAAACACGTGGATCAGTTGCGACCCGTATAGACAAACCGATAATTTATTACTCGCGTTTCAATTTTGAAATTAGGTACTTTTTGCTGTATAGCCAAAAGCCAAATGCAATATGTATATATTGCATTGGCGATTGTCTGTGAGTGTGGTTTGTTTATTTGATTTTTAGATCATGCTATAGATATGTTTTTTTTTATTTATTATCAATTATTCTCTTCGAAGAATTTAAGTATGTACAATGTACATAATTTTTCTCTGACTGTCTTGCAATGTTATACAAATCTAAGGTTCATATCAAGAAAATATTTTTTTCCAATATAATATCGTATTGTATGATCAATTAATATCTTTTCGAACAAACCTCAAGTGGCAGATTAGAAAAATTCTTAACCGATTGAAAGTACGTATATTTAGTACCTACATTAGAGATAGCGATAGCCAATCCTTACTAATATTATAAATGCGAAAGTAACTCTGTCTGTCTGTCTGTCTGTTACTCAATCACGCCTAAACTACTGAACCCATTTTCATGAAATTTGGTATGGAGATATTTTGATACACGAGAAAGGACATAGGCTACTTTTTATCCCGGGAAAATGACGCAATCCCGGAAATCCCACGGGAACGGGAACTATGCGGGTTTTTCTTTGACTGCGCGGGCGAAGCCGCGGGCGGAAACCTAGTTCATTATAATTTTAAGTATAACTTGCTAGCCTCATACGTTAACGTATCATTTTAATATCCATTAAACATCAAAGAAACGACACATTTTTTATACTTTACTCTCATAAAAATACGCGTGAAGCATGCAAGTATTGGCGAAACACGGCAATTCAACCCCACGCAATGATTCAAAGGTGACTAATGATTAAGTAATGACTGCCTTTTGACAGCTGAAAAATGTACGACTACCCTCCTGTTCTTGACATATATGGTGAGTCATTTGAGGTATTGACGTCGATGAATCATGACGTTTGATTGTGGAATACAGTGTTGATCTTACTCTTTTATTTGTTAGGGTTATGAATTGAAACGTCTTTATGAGGAAGACATTATGATATTGTAGCATTATGCGATAGAATTATAATAACAGCTCTTTTTTTGAAACTGATGTATCCTGTAACGTTGATATAGGTAAATAAAACACAATTAAGTTGATGATTATCAATAGTGCTGAAACTAAAATTAAATGGCATAGGTAGATTAAGCAAAATCTGTTCAAATATCGTAGAGAAATCTTGAGAGAAATGCAAATATAACTGTTAATTTATATTGAGAATTAAACACCATGTTATAACTTCACTTGACTTTATTAGATAAAAGAACAGTTTACAGTTTTACATATTTAACATTGCTAGCCGGCATCAGCCATCTTGGCCACGCGAAAACCACAGAGAATACTATACAGTGTTGCCAATATAAATGTACTCTTATTCCAACACGCCTCCTTACATTTATATTGTAAAACAATAAACAATAAGACACACAAAACAATAACAAAAGACAAAGCTTAAGAACTATACATAGTATTTTTCATTTAGATTACATTTACATTTTTCACCTTTACTCCTTTAAATTTAACATTTCTCTAAATTTAGTGAACTTAACATTTCCCAAAGCTTTTGTAAATATATCTGCAATATTATTTTCTGATTCTATTTTTACTACTTCAATACTTCCTTGCTTAACATTTTCATTTACAAAATGATAGTGAACTTCAATGTGCTTAGAATTCTTAGTAAAGTTTCCATATTTGGAAATAATTACAGCTCCTGAATTATCTTCATAGATTTTAACTGGTTTACAAACTTTAGTAAATACATCATTCATTACACAAATAAGAAAATTTAATTCTGTTACTGCTTCTGATAAAGCTACATATTCAGCAAATGTTGAAGACTTTGTTACACTACTTTGTTTTTTAGATTTCCAGTAAATAACATTTCCAAACAATCTTATGACAAATCCTGTAGTAGATTTCCTATCCACAATATCTCCTGCCCAATCGGCATCAGCAAAGCAATCTAGAATATCAGCATTACTATTATTACAATATGTTAATTTAAGATCTTTTGTCAAATACAAATACTTTAAAACTCTCAAAGCATACTTAAAATGTGTTTCATTATAACAATTTTGAAATCTGCTTAAGTAATTTACACTGTAGGATATATCAGGTCGAGTACCTGAACTAATATACAAAAGAGCACCAATCAAATTTCTATATTTTACATCCTCATTAATAACAGATTGTTCCAATTTCAAATTTATTTCTATAGGGGTTTTAAACAATTTTGCATTCTCAATATTATAACGTTTAGCTAAAGACTCAATATAAGATTTCTGACTTAACGTTAGGATATTACTTTGATTATACATATATTCAATCTCAATACCAATGTAGTTTTTAACTATACCAATATCTTTCATTTTAAACTTTTCAGACAATTTAATTTTTATATCAGCAATGACTTTTTCATTTTCACAGCATATTAATAAATCATCAACAAATAAAAGAATATAAACAGTTAAGTTGTTCTCCCTTCTTACATACAAACAATAGTCATATTTACTTCTGTAAAAATCTAGATTAGTTAAGTAATCATTAAAACATTCATACCAAGCACGGGGACTTTCTTTTAAACCATACAATGATTTATTTAGTTTATAAACTTTATCAGTTCTATTTTCATAACCAATTGGTTGCTTTACATAAACTTCAGATAATACTCTACCATTTAGGAATGCTGTTTCAACATCCATTTGATGAATGACTAAAGAATTTTGACAACAATAAGATAATAGTAATTTAAGTGTCGGCATTTTAGCAACAGGAGAATAAGTATCATCAATACAATTTGTTTGTTGAAAACCTTTTACTACTAACCTAGCTTTGTATTCATTTTCACTTTTCTTTTTATACACCCATTTCACATCAATTACCTTTTTGTCCTTAGGAGGTTTGTCAACTAGAGTCCATGTGTTATTTTTCATTAAACTGTCCATCTCTTTATCCATTGCTGCTTTCCATTTCATTGCCTCATCACATGTAGTCGCCTCCTGAAAATCAACTGGAGTCAAAGCATCGCAGTAATTACTGTATATGCAATAATAACCAAATTCTTCATCAAAACGAAGTGGGGTTTTGACTTGTCTTCTTGATCTTTTATTCTTTTCTTCATTTTTAATTCCTGCTACACTTGTTTCTTCATTTTCCGAGTGTTTAATTGTATCTCTTTCCTCTTGTGTCTTTTTATCTTCCATTTCCTTTTCTTTTATTTCATATTCAGTATAATTTTCATCTTTCCCCTCAAAACCACACAATTTAACATCTTCCTCAATTATATCACAATTTCTAGCAATGATAACTCTGTTGTTAATTAGCACCCTGTATCCAGTGTCAGTATAGCCAAGTAAAATTCCAACTTCTGCTTTCTTATCCCATTTAGACCTTCTCCGTTCTTCGGGTATTCTAACAAACACTTTACTTCCATACATTCTCAAATTTTTGACAGATGGCTTTCTGTTGAAGAATATTTCATATGGTGTTTTCCTTTCAATAGTATTAGTCAAAGTTCTGTTCTTAAGATGAGCAGCTGTTTTAATTATTTCTGGCCACCATCTTCTTTCTACCTTTGCTTCTGATAAAAGACATCTACCCATATCCATTAATGTACGATTGTATCTCTCTGCCGTTCCATTTAATTGATGAACATATGCTGGACAGGGTTTTATTATAATTCCTTTCTCTTTTGCGAACTGAAAAACTCTTGCATTCATGTATTCCTTCCCATTGTCACATCGCAGTTCCTTTATCATTTTTCCTGTCAAGTTCTGTACCTCATTAACATATTGCACCAAGTAGTCAAAAACCTCATCCTTTGATCTGATGCAATAAACTTTAACTAATTTGCTGTAATCATCTATAAAGCTCAAAAAATATTTTTCTCCGTTATATCCTGTAGTCTGATGTGGCCCATTTAAATCAGTATGAACAATCTCTAATATCTCCTCTGCTTTTCGTCTATTATTATGAAATGGTAAATTATGCATTTTATTTTCAATACATATTGCACATTTTAAATATTCACTTTCAATCTCTTTAGGTAATCCATCTAATGATTCATTTTTACACATTAATTCCAAACTTTTAAAATTAATATGGCCCATAGTACGATGTAGTTTTTCTTTTACAGTCATATCTTTTTTACTCATATTTGCTTCTGATATTTCTTCATACATGTAACTTTTCATCTTGTACAGTCTTTCTTCCTTAAATGCAATTGCTATGACCTTTCCATAATTGTTGTAAATTTTTGACAATCTCCCCTTTGAACTAATTGAGTATTTATCAGTAATTTTAGAATAACTTAATAAATTTGCCTTCATTTCTTTTACATAAAAAACATTTTTAAGAGTCACTTCAATTTTTTGTCCATAGACTAGGAAATAAGTTTTAATATTACCAATTTTTGTAGCTTCTAATATTGTTCCGTCACCGATTTTAACTTTAACAGGCTTATTCAATATCTCACATGAATTGAAGTACTCATCAGTATTAATAATATGGTCTGTGCATCCACTGTCTAGTAACCAATTTATTTGACCTTTCTTTAGCTTATCATTCTCCGTTGTTGTGTAAGTATTATTAACGATAGTAGTATGAAAACTGTTACCTTGACTGTCTTGAGCATTACGGTGATAATGTCCTGGGCCTCGTCCTCTGTTACTATATGAACCACGTCCTCTGTTATTATATGAACCATGTCCTCTGTTATTATATGAACCATTTCCACGAAAATTAGAAAAACCACGTCCTCGACCACGGTTTACATATCCAGATTTACAGTCTTTTCTTAGGTGACCAGGTTTCCCACAGCTATAACAATAATATGATGGTTTGGCGTCAGCTTTAAAAGCATTTGATGTATCATTAGACGTTTCGCTCACATTTTCCGTATTTTTCACTTTTATTTTACTCTTTAAATAATCAACTGTTCTTTCACGCTCTGGCAAGACATCAATTAAATCACCTATATAGCTGTAACTTGCTGGTAATGCTTTTAACATATAGTTAAGTTTTTCTATTTCTGATACCGTTGCACCTGCTTGTTTCAACTCATTTACAGACTTTTCAAAATCATCGAAAAAAAGAGACACTTCAGAATAATTTTTCAATTTAATATTTTCGAGGTTATGTCGACAAACTATTTGTAACGCTGTTGATTTCTTAAGATACATCTCGTCGAATTTTTGTATAATTCCGTAGGCTGAATCGATTTCACTTATATATTCCAACTGCTTGTTGGTTATTGCACTATAAATGTAATTTGTTGCTTGGACATCTTTGTCGTCCCACTCATCGCTGTCGGTTGCTTTTTTCGCTCGCATTACAACATCTTTGCACTTTTTGAACTGTAGAAATTTTAATATTCGTATTTTCCAATTACTGTATTCCGTACCGTCGAAAATTGGAATATTGATATCATTACTTTTGGTCGCCATTTTTTTCCTTTGTTCTTGTTCGTATTCGTTTTAAAATTCTTCTTACTTTCTGTAGTTCTCGTTATAGTTATTTTCGAAATTTTTGAACCACGCTCTGCTACCATGTTAATTTATATTGAGAATTAAACACCATGTTATAACTTCACTTGACTTTATTAGATAAAAGAACAGTTTACAGTTTTACATATTTAACATTGCTAGCCGGCATCAGCCATCTTGGCCACGCGAAAACCACAGAGAATACTATACAGTGTTGCCAATATAAATGTACTCTTATTCCAACAATAACAACCATTTATGACAACCAGATTTTCACTAGCGGTTGGATTGGATTTCAACAAAAAGGCTCCATAGTTCTCCCAAATATTATATTTTTCCCAAATTCTTACACAGCCTTTCTCAAACACTCTAACAATAAATCTCATTGCCGCATTCTAATCAGCAAATGAAATATAACAAAATCATGAGCGTGCGTGCGAGTGCCAGTAATAGTCCCGTGACCCCCGCGTGACCGCAGGCTCCGTAATTGGGTGTCGCTTCTAAACTAACCTATTGAGTGTTACAGGTTGGAAAGTTCATATATGCAATGCGGAAACTGTGCTGATGAAATAGTAAAGCTTACCTAGTTCGTTTCAGAAGCGTATAGTGTCTTAAAAAGGAAAATTAAATTACCTACCTATCTGTTTCTATTACAGAATATTGTACCTAATGGTGTTATTCAAGATCTTGCCTTTTTTATTAAATTGCGAAATAGTAATAATTCTTTAAAGTATAAGAGAGGATATATTATATAGGAGGATAGGATAAATTAAAATACCCTTACAAGAAACCTTACAAGAAATATAAAATGAAATGAAAAGCTTTCAATTTTCATCCAACTTGTTTACATTCAACTTCTCTTCTAGAAAGAATTTGAAACTTAATTTGAAATCATATTATAAAATAATTTGGAAAGTATGTCCCCTAGAAATAATTATAACTATATATTATGTTTTGTTTGTTTGTAAACATCATATGTTTCGCTCTTCTTTTCTTCTATATTATTTTCCATATAGGTATATAAATAAAACATAATGTATTGTATATTAATCAAGACATCATACATATCACAGGTTGCTTAACATCCCTTATTTTTTAGATAGGTTGCTTATTATCCCTTAACATACGAACATCCACATTCCACACCCTCTTTGCGACCACAGGTGCGTTCTGTATTGACCCACTTCGCTAATAATGTATTAATATTTTATAAACACGTACAGGAATTTTCTACACGGCCGTAGTGCTATTTTTTAGGTTAAGTGTATGGTCAGAACATGTACGAATTATGAATTTGTAGCAAATAATCACTATAAATAAATATATTAATCCATACTAATATTATAAATGCGAAAGTAACTCTGTCTGTCAATCACGCCTAAACTACTGAACCAATTTTCATGAAATTTGGAGATTATGGAGATATTTTGATACCCGAGAAAGGATATAGGCTACTTTTTATCCCGGGAAAATGACGCAATCCCGGAAATAAAAAATCACGATAAAAAATCCCAATCATTTCCGGAAGAAAAACCCGCATAGTTATGCGGGTTTTTCTTTGACTGCGCGGGCGAAGCCGCGGGCAGAAACCTAGTTTGATATAAATATTTCTTAATTCACACACATATTAAAATATAGCTGAAAACTATATAAAAACGCTCTCAAACTATCACGTACTTAAAACTTCATTGCACCAATAAAGAGAATTAAACACAAAACGAAAGTTCCACAAAGCTCCACTTCATTCATAGAACCACACGTTTTCATTACTTTAAAGTATCAAAGAAATGTTCATAAAAGCGTGTGTTAGAAACTAATATTAAAAAGGCGGAATGGCGAAGGAGTTTTCTACAATAGAACAATGTAAGCCATTTTCCGCTTTTAGTGAGACCATTCGCAGCTGTGAGCTGAGGTGTGGTGTAAGTGTAAGAGATAATTATTACATTTTCTTTGTAAGTTACACGTAGTTTTGTTTTTCATTTCATTTTTTTTCCAAATTAGGCAGGTCGTAGGGCTGATACAAAAAATCTGAATGTTTTCGTCTAAGTGTAGGTTATAATTAAAAGAGTTTTTTTTTCTCGTGTACAGCTTCTATAAATTATTCAATATCATAACTTTATCAATGAAGAAAAATCCATTTTCTATACAAACGATTAGCTACAAAAATAAAGTCTTCCATGACTTAAAGCTGTTCTTGAGGCCTACTTTTGATGCTGACTCGACAGCGTCAAGTGTGAATCGATCTTACCCTCAAGTGGGTCGTGGATTCGATCCTTATTATAACGGTCAATATCTTCTTAGATAATTTTGAAAAATCTTTAGAAAACGGAATAGCAGGATGTCTTTTATAGCTAATTTTAATAAAACTTTTAAACAAGTGTGTAGAATGCTATCTTGGATTTACTTGAAATAAAAAAAATACTTTATGTTATATAGGTTACTAGCTTTCCGCCCGCGGCTTCGCCCGCTTTATCTAAAACCTAATAAATTACACACTAAAAACCTTCCTCTAGAACCACTCTATCTGTTAAAACAAACCACATCAAATTCCGTTGCGTAGTTTTAAAGATAGCAAAAGCAATCATTACAAACATACATACAAAAACGCAAATTTTTCCTCTTTATAATATTTCTTTAGATATTTTCCTCTTTATAATATTACTTTAAATAAACTTTCAAGAATTTAATCGCAGCTTTGCCATTATTACTTCATTGAAAGTTTCCAACTAGAATTATCGCTCACAGCTCCTTAGAAACGTCCAGTATAACTTGACCTACCGTTTTCACACCCACTTCAAATTTCTTCTCACTTTTCTTTAAAATCCTACTGGGTGAGAGCTCAACGTTGCTGGTTTGAACACCTTTTCGTAAAACGAAACCGTAATATTAAGGTTAAGAAAATGTTCTTAAATATAAAATTAAACTACTATTACTTAACTAAACTACTATTAATTATACCTTTCGAATACTGTATTAATTTTTAAACTAATATGCAGTATTGAATGTTGTAGTTCACTACAAAAGGAATTCCACTACAAATATATTTTTTAACTTGTCCTATTGGCTATTAGTCTAGTCATTTACCGTTTACCGTTATTGGAATCATGTTTGTAATAGCGATTTAGGGCTGATTTTTCAATCGTTGGTTAAAACTTATTCGTCGAATAATGTATAAAACGACCATTTTAAAAACGTATTCTAATTGCCCGTATTTGACAGTTTACGTGACATTTTAATATTATCGTGTAATACTTTATTGGACGGATAAGTTTTATCCAAGCATTGAAAAATCGGCCCTTAATCGGTATTACAAACATGTTAAAAAGATGTTAAACAACTTATTCGCTATTGAATAAACTCCTCCCTACATTAAAAATTTATGAAACAAAGATACAGCTAATGTGCAATCATTTACTAAATAACAACTAACCCACTTTCCCGGGACTGCAACAATACCTTTTTCCTTTTGTCCTGGCTCGCTTTCTCCTGAGTATATTTAAATCTGTTTCACTATTGTTTTGCTCCTGCTCTTTAAAAATGTATCCTGCATTATGCAAGGACGTTGAACGCTAAAATGTAGGAAATACGCGAATTATACTTTCTTTTGTTTCATATTGTTTGAGTATTACGAGTGTTTTTTTACATTATTCTTAATTTGATAACACGTAAGTTGTAATAATTAATGATATTCTACACTAAATCTTCTTTGCTCTTTGCTTTCCTGAATGATTTAAACGTCATTATGTTTATTTCCGGAGTTAATTACAAAATTTAAAAAGCTAATTTATGTAAAATTTTCCCTGTCGAATAATATAATATGTACCTATAATAATTTACATTCTGGTGAGTATCATTATTCGCACACAATATTTCCATCCTTCAACACTCACTGAAACAGACAATCTCCAATCCATAAAGTACAGTCGTCGTGAAAACCGTACCTGTCCATTACCCACATCTGTTCTCTATCGCTCCAATATCGGTGACTAACGTCCACTTCGGATAGCCGAAATCGCCACGATTAGTGCTCTAATAACCCCGTGTAACGACCAAGGCCTCGCAAATAGCCACCCTTCTATAATATTGCGGCTAATTTATAGCAGGACGAACAATCGCGTCGGATACATTGATTGGGACCATTCCTTGGAAATACATAATATATTTATTGTAGCACCTTTCTTTTTGAAATATTTTTTACACTTTCTGACGCGAATGTACTGACTCAGTAATATGAAATAATTCGAAGTAATTCAATAAGTAACGTTTTATGTTTCAATTCTTGTTGTGGTTACAAAGTTTAGGTATAACATTTTTAACTATTTTTAAATTGGAAAATAGGAACTCGACACTTAACTAAGCTAAAAAGGATTCAAACAAATAATTACAAAGCTATTTAAATACCTTCTTAGAGTCATTTAAGAACTTTCAGTCAACTGAATAATTAACAATAATTGTCGCTAACGTTTAACTGTTTTGCACCGACACCCGCCATTTTTAGCGAGGCAAAGGTCGCACAGCTATACAGCCAAGACATAAATATACTCTGTGACATAATAGACGCTGTTTTAACAAAGCGTTTATTTAAACTGTGCCTTTAAATTCCACGTTCACGTAACAAGATTTCCTCTCATTAACCCGAGTCACACGTACGTTTGCTAATATGTTTTATAGCTAAAGCAGGAGTTATTTGGCGGGAATTAAAATAAAGGCGCCATATTGCTGAAAACTTCTAGAAGATTTTGACGTAATGAGCGCGACGTGTCGCCTACTGAGTGTGAGAGATGATTGTGAGATTTACGATTATTATTTTTCTTTTATTTATATAATATATTATATTCATTATTATCAACAGCTATTAAAAATTTTAATGGTTTAAAATAATTAATAGCTGTTAAATGTATATTTATAACGATAAAAAATATTTTCCTTATTTTTAGATGACATTTACAATTTTGTGTATTAGTAAATAGATGTATAATTATTGTATAGCTTTAATAAAGATTTAAAACAATTAATTAACAGAAGCTTACGTAACAATAATATTTCTGAACTGTATAATTTTCTTTGACTCTCTGTCTAAGCGCATTTACTTAAATTTCCTCCATTCATCTCGGCTTCAGGTGCTTTACTTAAAGATTGTTTGACGAAATGTTTCATTAGTGAAACGTCAGGCTGTATATCGCAGAAATTAAGGGGAAATGTTATAAAATGTCCTTTATGAGTTCATTTATCTGCTGTTTATAGAAAATTAAGAAAATGAATGGAATTACAGTATTTAAATTGTGTTTAATGGATTGATATTATATTGTCTATGTATTGATTCTCTACTTTTAATGGGATTTTAATGATTGTCAATTTTGAAATAACATTATTTAGAATTTTTTACTTACATTAGAAATAAAAGAACATTATTTAGTTTAGATAATTCTATAAAAGTGAGTAATCTCTTTACACTTAAGTAAAAAATATTTTACATCAAGGAATGACAATGTATTACCTACATTATATGGTACTATTACTACTAGTATAAAAAAGTCGCTATGGCTGTCTGTCTGTCCCTATGTATACTTAAATCTTTATAACTACGCAACGCACATTGATGAGTTTTTTTTGTACAAAGAAGTTCTTGAAGGATATTTTAGTTAATAATTTCTTAAGCTTCCTACAAAGCGGGAGCGTGGAATGCTAGTATTGGAGAATTTAGAACAATGGAGGCACATAAACGCCATCCAACATACATTTCATGCTCCGAATCCCTTTTAGGCCTGTAGGTAGGTTTTAGCTGGGTTTTATTCTGCTGAACTACTGCGTACAAAAGGTGAAACGATGATTTTAATTTAATATAAAAACATATGCTACTTGTATTTTACATATTTATAGACTTGATGTGTCTTTTTGTTGTCTCTAAGAATTCTAACATAACTACGAACGGCAAGTTGTGAACGGCAGAGGCTACTTCAGCCGTCGCCACATGTCGACGGCAGTCGGCGGTAGTCTAAGACTAATTCATAATAATGTTTATTTAATGTCTCATTAAATACGAAGATATATAATTACCACCTTCAATAAAGCACTCTTATAATTATAAAAATTACAAAAGACCTATGAAAATAATATGAACTACAGACTAAGCAAATTATTAAACATAAAAGACAATTAAAATCTTATCTTCAAAGGATTGACCTTAAACTAAACTCTTTAAAAAGCTTAAGCTCTTATAGTAATTACGTTACCATCAATAAACTTGGATTAGATTACGGGCAAGTTCCATCTCAGAGGGCCATTAGACATCGTTTATGTAAATTGTCCTCGGAGTGCCATTTATCATTAGCTGTCTATCAAATGTGTTGGAAGATGGCATTATGTAAATATTCCCGCACGTCTTGATTATGCGGGATTAATATATCATCGCTGGGATGATGTTTAGAGGTTTATGTGTTGAGTTAACGTAATGATATGGTATGGTTTGTGAAAGGAATGCTACTGCAAATTGGTTATAGCGCATTGATAAATGTGACAAAATAATGTAGAAGTATTTTAAAATTTCTCTTATCGAATATTTTTTTTGTGTCAGAGCAAGCAAAGGGGCAGGTGGGCCACCTGATGTTAAGTGGTCACCACCGCCCATTAACACTTGTAACACTAGAAGTGTTGCAGGTGCTTTGCCGGCCTTTTATGGACAAATAAGCTCTTTTCTTGAAGGCCCCAATGTCGTAGTTGTACGGGAACACCGAAGGTGGCAAATCGTTCCACAGTTTCACCGTACGACCAGAGTCATCATCATAATGAATTCAATTAGTATTAAAAATACCTTTTAGTTATTAAAATATACGACATAAATATATTTAAATTATTTTCTTTATATAACTTACCCACCATTACCCCATTACCATAACTCCAAAATCTCTAAACTGACTTAAATGTTTCAAAGACGCTTCATCAACTATCATGCCGGCGCGTAAAAAGACACGAGTCCCGTCTATTCAGTAATAAAGTCCTCAGATAACAATGGAACCGGGTCAAAAAGCTTTCTTACAATAGCACTTTATCTTTTGTCAGTTCCCTGCGCTTCCGACTTTTTAATTCAGCCGGGTTATATGTGGTTTCGTCTAATCGTAACAATAAAAAGTTTTTGGAAGAAAATTACGAATTTTTGGTATTAAAAAGTAAAAACGTATGCTAGTCATGTTAAATGAGATGTCCTTTTATAACATACTTAATAGAAAGTGAAGAATTGTTTTTGTATCTAATCATGAATATAAAATATTATTATAACAAAGTTTTCAGATAAGTAATAGTAGATTCAAGATTTACCACATTTTAGATTTCCAATATGTTTTTTTAAGAAGATAATATTATAATCTATATCTTTTTCGATATAACCAAAGCATGTAGGAAAATGTTGTAAACAATATATTTTATGTATTACACTTTTAACTGTAACTCATCACTGTAACAATTTATCACAGTCCTCAATATCGTGCGAACGCTGAGAACACAAATCTATAAAAACACCAACGTAGTTGGATGTGCTATTATTACTATTAGTACTGATTTTCATATTAAAAGGAGAATGCTATGTGATGAATAAAACAGAATATATATTCTATGTTTTTCCTTTTGCTTTTTTAATATCCTTCGAAAACTTGTCTTGAAATGTCCTTTACAAATTGTTTGAAGACTCAAACGAAAACTACAGATAAATAGTAAGACTACATTCTTAAATAATACCCAGTCCACATTTACAACTCCTAGTCACAAGTAGAGCAGGTATTCTCAAAACCGCTCCCTCACGAGGGCACGTCTGTCTGTGTGTTGTGATGTATAACTTCGCATTTATAGTGTTAATATGCGTTTTAATTGACGGGCAGTATGCTATTAACTATTTAGTATTAAAAATATAGAGCAAATGTGGACTATGAGCTACGTGATATGGAATTAATGAATTTGTTTTAATATTATAAATCATTACATGTTTTCGTATTTTTAGAATTTTTACACTGTAAAACACCAGCAATTGGTTTAACGACTAAAACTCTCACTTAAAGCGAACAAAAAATTACTGTTATTAGTTTTTTTCATTACAAAAATGTACAAGGTAAAAGCACCATATATTTAAGATGTGAAAAGTCAATTTAAAAACAAAACAAATCGATTTTCAAAAGCCAATCTTCTACAATAGATATAAGGATCACATTCGCATGTACACAAGTTACGTAAATTATCCTTTGGTATTTCAATTTCGTGAAAATTTCGGAGCGCGTCGCGAGTTTAAGCGTTTTGATGACGTCATAAAAGTCCTGTCATTATAAACCGTGTGCCCCACATTTTAACAACCAATTTTTGTAATTTGAGAAACATCTTTATTGCGAAAGCAATAAGATCCACTTTCAAAAGTGAGTTAGCACATAAACCAACTTCGCTGTCATAAAATCTGTTCCCAAATTACGCCATATATGTGATATTAAAACATAAATTTAATGGTGGACAGATTTTCTGGCGGCATTTATGTGGAAATATCGACGATTGAGTTACAAGAGTTGGGTATACGGTGCGTACTTTTCGAATAAAATGAATAATAAAAATATATTAAGTATGTAAACGACGTTAAAATTCTTTATTAAAATATATTTTCTACGCGTGCTTAGTATAGATGATATTAAGAAGTAAACATCACTAAACTAATGAACCTTTAGAACAACCTTCGTAAAGAAAACATTGTCTTATTGCACACCAGCATCACCATAGCAACGCGTAAAAATATCGTGTCTTATAAAATAACATTATTATGCGTTCCGTTTTACGCTCCTTTTATTCGACAGCCGACACACTAAACTATTCGCGAGCATAAAACGAAACGCGATCGTTCACTGTCATATTGAATTTTACGACGGATAAGTAACTTATTCGGGCTTGATTTTTCTCTTGATTTGAATTTTAGATCAATTTTTATGTACCTCCTTATTGAGGGATGAATGGTCGCGAAAAAAGATTTTACAGGCTCTTCTTGCCTTGGGGTAAATATTTTTACACAGAGATTTTTAAGAGTTTTATGTTGAATGCGTTCTAAAACGTAGCGTTCTTAATCAAGACGCTAGTAAGATTACTTTGAAGAACAGATAACAAATTAACATTTAACCCATAATAATACTCTGTTAAAAATATTGTATATTTCTCCTTCTACCCATAGCCAACAGAATAATAAAAAGGTACAATATTCCTCCACGATTTCATAACTTAATCAAACTACACCGCATGTAACGGCCGCCGAACACGACGCACGCGCGAAAGACAATGGTTTCCTTACCGTGATGAAAGCCATAAATATTCCCCATCCGTCAAACTTCAAAGCTGGTGATTAGCCCATAAAGCTCGTTTGGGATACCTTCACAAAATTGCGTTAGGGCCCATCGGCACGCCAACCGCAAGTATTATTTACGGGCCCCGTTTAGATTGGGTGTGTCTGAATTATGAATTTTTCGTGGAAGTTCCTGTGTGAAATGTTTATTAAAATGCTTGTGTTGTATTTATATATGTACATGTATCGTGTACGTGAAACTTGCTTCCTATGACTAGGGATGTGCTTGATTATACAGAAGTATAAATTAGAAGTTTTATCAATTCAAAAAGGCTTAAAAACAGCGTAAAACCTATTCAACGTTTACTTCATTCAAATATTAGTTACATTCTTGTAAGTAACAACTTTAATATTACGATGCATTTAATTTTACTATTGTGGTTAATAGAAAATGAATACGTTTTTAATCTCTTCAAATACAGGAATATTAAATTAAAAATGATTGAAAAAATTCAATCACTCCTTTCTATAAGCACTTTGATTGCGAAATGAATTAATATTTTTCAATTTGGATTAGACGTTGGTAATAAAAAATTCCCCACGGTTTGAAGAAATAAAGAAAAGGGGTGAAATGGAGTTTTTCCTTATTAATTGGAAAACTAATAGACTTGTTTTTGATGGTGTATGACAAATTTTTTGTTATGATAAATTATGATTTAAAAAGCGAGGGGCGATTGAAGACAATTTTGAAGTTGTGAGTGAACAGAGGAAATTTAAATTTGAACTGAGAATAAATTTGAATTTTTAACCGACTTCAAAAAAAAGGAGGAGGTTATCAATTCGGCCGGTATGTTTTATTTTTTTTTATGTATGTACACCGATTACTCCGAGGTTTCTGAACCGATTTACGTGGATTCTTTTTTTGTTCGATGCGGGATGGTGTCGAATTGGTCCCATAAAAATTTTATTCGGATAGGCCCAGTAGTTTTTATTTTATGAGCATTTTTGTCTGTATTTGTAAATGTTGCAAGTGCAAGTTTGAAGTCGGTTGTTTTTAACGCAGTTATCTACTTGTTCCTTTAACGTTAAGTTATATTATTGCTACTTTAATGGCTACTAATATGAATACAATAATTATTTCCGACATCGTAAACAATTGGTTTGCACCAATTATATACGGTACATTTGCTACCAAATAAATTGAACACAAAAGTGCTAGTCATCTCTACATAGCAATAATTCATCGAAAATCAAGTACTAAACTCTATCGTTTACTACCTACACTATGAAAGGGGAAACTCACGAACAGAGGGAGTAAGTCTCCGTAATTAAATATTTCAACTGATTAATAACATAAAGGACTAAAGTACTAGAGGGAAGGATAATTTTTAATTTCCCCGTAATAGCCAAGATCTGATGTAAGGGTGAAAAAAGATTTAATGGCCGCTGAAGGGTTGTCCAGGGTAGTTACAACCCAGTGTATTAATCCGATTATTTAAGGGTTATTCCTTGGTAATAATTCTTGTCGAATGAATTATGGTAACGAATGATTTAGAAGTCGGCAGTTGATTAAATTGAATTGGGAATAAAGAAAGATTAATATGAAAGGGTAGATTTTAATCTTAAGGCTGGTTGCAGAGCTTGACCGACCATCAGTGCGTACGTCAGTCGCGCTTGTCATATGTATGGAAATTCATAAAACCTTTCATAGCTAGACCGACCATACGCACGCGTACTGTCATGCGTATTAGTGTCATCTTCATACATTTTGTTGATGCGTGTCGTCAGGACCGACGGTACGCACTGATGGTTGGTCAAGCTCTGCAACCAGCCAGCAAGTAGGTAAGTTGTTAAATCTCGTAAAATAAAATTTTGACTGTGGGTAAAATACTAGATGCTCATGGAACTTCTGATATTTTTAGCTACAACCTTGTTATACTGATTAGTTAATGTTACAGTATTTCTTTTCATCCATTATTAAATAATTTTAATTTTAATTTCAACAGTTCGCTTCAGAGCTTAAAAATTAACGATTTTTAAAAAGCTCGATTTTTAATATCAGAATGTTTATAAAAACAATAGCGACTTTATGAAATGACTTATTTCACAGCGAAATTGGGACAGCTCAAAAAACTTCAAAAGATTCACGATACAATGAGATAATAGACGAAGAAACAATAGGAATAAAACAATATTCACTACACAATGGGAAAATTAGAAATAATACAAATATTATTGTTCAAAGAGAAATGAAATTCGATATTTTTTCGCAACGTTGTGGAAACCTTTGAATTCCTTATTATTACCTATCTACATTCTACAGCCCTAACACACAATATAAAATAATTTCTAATTTGTAAATACAATACAATTAAAGACATAAAAATGTTATACATATTATGGATAATAGATATAAATTGTAATGGTTACAATAAATACTTTCTAAAATGCCAATATACCTATTACCTAACAATATAATTATATCTATACTTAATATTATAAAGCTGAAGAGTTTGTTTGTTTGTTTGAACGCGCTAATCTCGGGAACTACTGGTCCGATTTGAAAAATTCTTTCGGTGTTAGAAAGCCCATTTATCGAGGAAGGTTATAGGCAATATATCATCAACAGGGGTGGAGCCACGGGGGTGAAACCGCGCGGAGCAGCTAGTATTATATTATAAAACAATAATGAAATAAATAAATAATCACACAGATTATTTTAACGTATATTTACGTTTAAATTTTAATAAATGTAATTAAGCAACCGCTGACATTTTATTACACGTCAAGACATCAGATATTCAAGAAGATGCAATAAGAGACAGACATTTTGCGAAGGGACTACTAGAAATTACCGGGACAATGTTTAATTATAACACTTCTATAAAGGCAAGAGGGGGGGAATGGGGAAGAGGGGGGGGGTTAAAGCCTATTTAGAGGGTCGCTGCGAAAACCGTCTCTTGAAGTAATTTCATTTATTACGAGCATTAGTTAAAAGTTTTATTTTTTTGAAGGACTTAAAAGTTTGCGATTTCTACATTTTACAGTTTACTGCAGGTAATTAACGATGGCGTTAAGTCCTTTGGATTTTATGTTTTTTCTTGTCTGCCGTTTAGAATGGAAAATGCTTTGTTTGTTTACATTATAGAAAAATGTACGCACCAGATATATTTTCATTTGATTTCATTATCTTATGAACATTGTTTTTGTTACCGCTTAAATCTGCACGCTTGACCGTAAGTACCTGTAACAAAAATAAATAAATTTATTAGGTGATTGAAAAAGTACTAATGAAGGCTATTAACTCACTTTTAATTCTAATAATTATATTTAAGTTTAATTGGTGTAATATTAAAAAATAAAAATATAAAAAGCATTTCCTTACAATAAACATTAAGTAATAAGTAGGTATATCATATTTTTCAATACATTTTCTTATAAATAACTCTATTTATAAGTAAGGGGCAGATGCATTATGACATCTGTTTCACTGATCGATTTTTCTTTAGGGACAAGTAGGTGATCAGCCTTCTGCCAGAACGAGACATTTTTTTATATGTCTCTATCGGGAATCGAACCCAGGGCCCCTCGGTTCTACGCTCACGCGTCATCCACTGTACCAAGGAGGCAACTCTATTTATACTGGCCATTATTGGCAGAACCGCAAGGATCCATTTTATGGTAGATTCGACTTGAGCACTAGCCATAGACTGGCTCATAAATAAAGGAATAGTCATAATTTAGAGGAAGTTATATCAAATAATTCGCAAGATTTGAATACAATTTAAATTTATATGAGCATAGTTTCTTGGACTGTTCAATATGAGTTTCCAAGTTAAACGTCTGAAGAAAATTTAATTTCCTTTTCTTTGAAGTGCTTGAATGAATATCGAAAAGTTGGAAGTCAATTGAAATTATTATAAGTGGGGTTCAGGTGACATTTGCTGATTAAAATCGCTCAAGTGTAATCGAATGTAGTCCTTATTATCAATGGAATATGCTTCATTATAGTTTGAATAGAACCTCTGTTAACTATCAGGTAAACGTCACCTGATGGTTGACAATATTATGTATTAATTAATTTAATATCTATTGTACTTTTGAAACCTATTCAATAAGTTTCGTATTGTTTATGGATTAATTTTATATGAGAAAGATTTACGAGATGCAATTACAATAATTTAACCGAGTTTACATACTCGTATATTTCACTAAAGACCACCAGATCTAATAATCAATTTTATGTTTCTTTCTGTCTTTATTTCTTCAAAAAAACATTAAATTAATAATCTCCGCCTTATTTGGATGTCCCAAAATTATATATCACAAGCTTCATTAATTCTGTAGAATATTTAATAAACCATTATAACTTAATAAAGTATGAGAAAGTGGGTACTCTTATTAAATTATATGAGTCCCAAAAAATCAGCCCCTCAGAGCTTCTCATGGGAAAATAATTTACAAGTTGGAAATTCATCTTAAATTCGGTTTATTTTGCCATTAAGCTATTTGACGAAAACACTCTGTGTTTAGCGTAAAATTAATATTAAGGAGTTTTTGATGTTCTTCGTGTATGGTGCAAGTTATGAGAGATTAAAAAAAAAGCAAACCCTTTGTTCTGTGTTTTAATATTATCATATTTAAAGTGACTTATTATTGGACACAGAAATTATTAAAAAATATACAAAACACAATCACGATAGATAAACATCTATAGATAGATGATTTATGAAATGAATAAATAAATAATTACTTAATAACTAATAACTGACTTTAGTAAATAATATTTAATTTACTAGGCTATACAAACGCTAATACTAAAGTTTAATGATTATCCTATTCTATTCAGAACAAACGTTTTATTTTTATGACACGTAGTTTAATATCACTACAGATATTAAAACGTCAAGATTAAATAGTATGTTTGAGCAATAAGAAATTTTGCCAAAAAATGTTGGCACAAATCTCTAACAGTTCAGCAAACTTTACTAGGTTATATGAATATTAAATAAGATAGGTCAATGTTCTTTCCTCTATATTTCTACAGTAGAATACTAGTTCGTCATCATCATCAGCCCATATACGTTTCCACTGCTGGGACACGGGCCTCCTATGAGGGTACAGGCCATTATCCACCACGCTGGCCAATTGCGGCTTGTCGAATGTGTCATGTCGTCGACATTTCGATTCATCGAATTCGAATAAAGTTTGCAATATTTTACAAAAAGTAAAAATTATTTTTCTTCATTTAATATTAAACTTCACCATTACTCATGTAAAAAACTTTTTAATGTACTTATTAAAAAGTTTAGATCAAATGATAAATTATTTTATATATATTGTATTCAATTTCACTTGCACCACAAACGACAAGATTTCCTCCAAAAGATTAACTTTAAAGAGATTTCAATATTCATGTTTTGATTAAAAGTTCCTTAATTACATTAAGAGAGTTACGGGCTTAACTATTTCTCGAGAAACTTTTAATGAGATATACCTTGCTATTAATGAGTATCTTATATTCATCAATTTATAAGCATATAATATTTATGTATTTTATTTGTCATGTAAAATACCTATGTAACTTAAATTCATTTAAGAATACATAATTATGTAATTTTTATGTAAATATAAGAATAAAGAGTAGATACATACAGTTTTAGCTATTGTTGAATTTGTTAGTGAGAAATTTAGCTATTATTGGATAAATATACCTCAAACTGATTTTTATGACCAGTTTTGAGATTGTTACTCACATATTTTCTTTCTAATATTGATAACATTTATTTTACTATGATAATTTTCGTCAAATAAAATAGTTTCTATGAAATATATTAAAATGAATTGCAAAATGTGTTGGTCGCATAACTCGAGAACGGCTGAACCGATGTTGTTAATTCTTTTTTATAATATTCCTTGAAGTAACATGTACCACGGGAGAAGCCGGGGCGGACCGCTAGTGAAATATAAAGTCATTGCCTTATTAAAATGCTATGTTTGTCAGAGGGTAGAATAATGAAGACAGACATACACACAGAAAGGGTTGAGCTAATTACATTCACGTCAGCCGTGATTAATCAACACTTACTAATATGGCGGCCCTTTTTATTTTCATTTTTAACTAAATGATAAATAAATTGCTTCCACGGGATTGTATTCGAATTTGAATTTAATTTTTTCGCAATAAAAAGATGATTTGGAAGTTTTTGTCAAAACCACTGGTTCGAAATATAAGTTTAAATATTAAGAAATGAGTTTTCGATTACGCAATTATGTACATATTTAATTATATTTTTTAAAAAGTATATAACAGTAAAAACAACGCTAGCAAAAACATCGTTACATTACAGGTCTTTTAATGTTTAAAAAATCTTTAGATTCATGGTATCATTATTATCAACTAGATTTCCACCCAAGCCTTTGCCCGCGTCAAAGGAAAACCCGCATAGTTCCCGTTCCCCTTGGACTCCCGGGATAAATCCTATTCTAAGTGTTAATCCAAGTTACTCTCTATATGTGTGCTAAATTTCATTGTAATCGGTTCAGTAGAATTTGCGTGAAAGAGTAACAAACACATACACACACACACATCCTCACAAACTTTCAAATTTATAATATTAGTAGGATGGCTACAAAATAAAATAATATTGTAAGTAACCATCGTATATAAATACATACAAGTAGCTGTACCGCGCGGTTTCACCCGCTTGGCTCCCTTCCTGTTGGTCTTAGCGTGATGTTATATATAGCATATAGCCTTCCTCAATAAATGGGCTATCTAACACTGAAAGAATTTTTCAAATCGGACCGGTAGTTCCTGAGATTAGCGTGTTCAAATAAACAAACAAATTCTTCAGCTTTATAATATTAGTATAGAATATAGATAATAATATGTATAATTTATTTTGTTTGTTTGTTTATATAAGTCCCGATTTCCCAGCAATATTAAAACATTTATCCCTTAAATAATAATAAAAATGTTGTAGCAATTAACTTATATTTTTATAAATAAAGATACATACAAAATATTATTGCTGTGTACAAATTGCAATCAAGACGTAATTCAGTAGGTATATCTGATTGCTTCCATTGACGCATCTTGTATATAGGACACGCTAGCGAGTCTTTGCCTTTCATAAAAATATCCCGTCATTTAGTTATTATATTCATATAGGTACTACTTTAGTATTTATCTGAGTTTTCATTATGGCGATACTATTACAAAAAAGTGTTTAAATTATTTATTTGCAAGTATTTGGTACATAAATAATTTACTAGTCTTCGTAAATAGTAAACTTTTAACAACGAAAATAAGTTATTAGAATGTAAGAAGCCAAGAGATGACATAAATCAAACATAAACATATTATATTTTGTTCCGTAGAGATTCTCGTAGCAAGTTCGTAGCACTGTAGCAAACTTATTGCAAGTACCATCTATTCATTTATCATTATTCAAACTAACGCCTTAGCAACTGCGTCTATTCATTGTTGTTCACACATAATTAACTAAGCCAATTACTTTGAAAGAATAACCCCTTAATACATTTAATACTGATGAATGTACTTATCCGAAAATCGACATAAATACAGCAATTGCCTTACTGATACAAGATAAATATCCAGAAATCACAAGGGTTGAACAAACAGAGCAGATAATAATACTTCCTACCGGAGTTACAGACGGGCAAACAAACAGAAACCCAATTAAATGGCTCGCAAAGTTGTATGTTTAGGACTCCCTTTGATACACGACTTTTATAAGCTTATGGGCATCAAAGTACGGACATTATAATTTAGTTTTTTCACTAAGTTTTGTTATTAGTCTAGTTTAGAGTAAGTTTTAAGCTATTCATTTTAAATTAAAAATAAATTATGTTTATTAAACTGAAACTTATTTACGCATTTTATGAAATTTGATAATACACAAAAGTGGACCTAAACCTCTGAAATATTAAGTTTAAATTAAAAAAAACATATCGTTTGAAGCTTCTGTAGAAATTGCTCTCCGAACTGGTCGTAAACAGTTTCTATGTGCTAGGACGATCAAAACCGTAAATGAATGTTTGAGAAATATTAATAGAAAGATATGAAAATCTTTTTATATGACACGTATTAAAAACGATACCGAGCTTTATCACATTCACATCAAAAACAATTCACCATAACTGACTATAACATAAAAAAGAACAAAGACCTTTCCGATACTACACACCAAAACCATTTATGTATCATTTGCGATTCAGTTTCTGGATATTCAGTAAATATCGGCTTGTTTACGACGGCCATTCGCTGTGTACTGAGAGCAAATATTTGTGACGTAATACGGTTATTGGCATCGAACCTTCTTGTATGACGTGATTTTGTAAACAATGTTACGCATAAATAGGTAAGTATGTAAGTACTTTTCTTTGCATTGGTTTTTCGATTCATGCAATAAATAATACAATAAAGATTGTATCTTATTTATAAAATATGCGATTGGAATTTCCGAGAATATAAATAATACAAAATACTAAAATACTGAAAACATGCTGAGATCGTTAAAAAAACAAATTACCGTAATTAAATAAACCGTTCACAACCTCCATTTTTCAATCATAAACATCCTTTATCTTCATAAAATTAAAACTTAATTAAAAACACAATCCGCCGTTTAACAAAACGGCTAAAACCAATCAAGCTCATAATAGTTCAATCAAGCTGAAAACCAATAGGGTTGGCAAAAAACATTTTCCAGTGGCATTGTGCGCTAGCCGGGGGCTGCTAATATCCGGGGAACAGTCCGAGCGCTCCGAAAACACCCAGAGGCGTCGAATAGAAGTGTTCATTGCGTTAACTTTGCTGCAATTGATGTTTGTTCTGAACAATAAAAGCACGAATGTACGATGTGATTATGACGTAATAGATCTTTTTTCGCAATTTACAGCCCTAGCATGTTTAACTTTGAGTATCGCTTGTTGATGCTGTAATTTTAGTGGCAACAATGTACCTAAATTTTAGGAAGGATTAAAGCAGCTATATATACGCTACTTATTGAAGACCTCCAGTTGTTTTGGAAACGGTTTATATATAATCAGATTGAAAGGTATGAAAATAAAAATAAGGCTTAAATAGCATGAGTGAAAATGGAATAATCGATATTAATTAAAAGTAAATTTAATAACTATATTAATTAGATTCCATTTTTACATTTTTAGTCTTTGGAAATGAGATAGTTTTATTTAACATAAGAAATTAATTCAAACAATAGAAATAACAAAACGAAAGACCGCCTCAAACGCTAACAAATACAATTAAAAAACTTCTCGTCCAAAAGAAGAACGTGGAAAAATTAATTTCAAATGATCCCAACGTCTTGCGAATTTCAAATAAAAATTTCGTAACAAAATATCTTGGGTTTGGCTTCTTCATAATACAGATTAAGACAAAAATTTCTTTGACGTTCGACCTCCTAGGGCGCGAACGATATTTTTTTAATTTTCTCAAACAAGATCAGGAGGCAGTGGATTCGATTATACAGCCAAACGTCTGCCGTGTTATTAAATTTGTTTGAGAGCGCAGCGGGATTTTGACGGTGCATTTATTAATTTTGATCAAAACTAAATTTTTTGCTATTGTACTTACTTTCATGTATTGTGATCACAGAACATATTATATTATTATATACTCATTGTGGTAGATGTCTATTATAAATATCTTTTTAGGTATTACCACATATCACCAAGCGATACTTAAAACAATTTATTTTTAGGATAATAAGAATTTTAACATTCCGAAAAATTTAAAATGAATTTCAAAATTGTAATTAAAATACAGGAGAGAAAGTTCCCTTTTCATTTACAATAACCGCCGAAACGTTTTAACTGAACTCTTGAAGTATGAATAATTTTTTATCTGTGGCTTTATAATTCCCGCTCTTTTCTTCAAGTTCTTTACAATGTTATTATATGTTTTATGAGGTAGAAATTGGGAGATAACGAATTTAGAAGTGCAGGGGGGCTCCATTTGATGACTTTTTGTTTGAAGATTATTGTTTTATTAAATTGTAAGGTATGGTTATTACGTCAATTCTTATAAAGATTTGATTCAGCTATTTTATTACGGAGTATTTTGTAAGTGCAAATTTTGAAAGTAAAAATGGTAAAAGTTATAAATAAATGAAGGTTTGATAAATTGATACCGTTGAAAATCTATGATTTATTTACTCATTTTATTTTTTACATAACGCAGAATGACATATATTTTAATTGTAATATTTCATAGTTCATCCATAACTCCTAGACATAACTTATACCTATATCTTACTTTCTGTACAACACACAACAATTTGAATCCGTCATCTCAAATTCACCCAGATTGGGGTGGATTATCATACGTATGAATATTTAATAAATTATCACGAAATCACATTAGTACCCGGGTGCATTTAAATTAGTCTAGTCAAATAGTACTACGGTTATATTCGAGTTTTGTTAAAATACGTTATAGTTTTTAATTGTATTAATTTGGCATATTGTTTACTTAATTGATATAGGTATGCAAGGTTCAGTATTAAATCTATAAAAATGAATTGCCAAATATGTTGCTAAGCGTAACTCTAGAACGGCTCGACCTATTCGGCGATTAATTGTTATGGAGAGAAAACGTAAATATGTACCAGGGGCGAAGCCGGGGCGGACCGCTAGTTTTAAATACATTTTATTTTATAAGTTTGGCAATAGAAATCGCAGTTTTGTTAATAATATTTGCCTAAATAATATTGTATTAAAGAGTTTGTGAGGCTATCTATTCAATTATCTACTCTATTATAGTGTGCTTATTTTTCTTTATTATTTATAAACGTATTTAATTAAACAATTGTATACAAAATTAAACGAACTCTGCTACGCTGGCGCACGTAAATCACGTCCTAACAATGTTTATTCATGAAATGGCTCCAACGAAAGTGAATCTTTTACTTTTACTTATCGTTGCTGTGGAATCCTCTTTTGTTATACATTTTTAGAGCATTTTTTTGCTTTTATGTTTATATGAAGCGTTGTGACTGTTAGATTTTTCTATTACGTTAAATAAAGTGAATGTCCATTGTCCATTGCTATTAAACTCAAACTCAAACATTTAATTATTCAATTAGACTTCTTATAAAAGCACTTTCGAATCGTCATAACATTTTTTAACATTTACAACTGATTCGGAAAGCAGTGTCTATGGAGAAGAACCGGCCAGAAACTCCATAGTTGCTCTTTTAAAATCATGTCAATTAAAATTCAGTGCTGATTTATTTGGTACGTTTTTTTAATGGGGTTGAAATGAAGCTTAATATCTTTATTAATACACTGTTATACATTATATATTATTAATACCATTTATAAAACCTTTAATAAATTATAAGGATATAGAAGTTCAAACCGCCAATAATAACCTTGTGTAATATAAGAGATGACAAAAAAAATAGTTTGAAAAATACGACACGAAAACCGTATTCGATTAAAATACTTATAAAATGCAGAACCATAAAAACTCGACAAAACAATTAAACCAGCGTTTATATCGAGCGCCATCTTGACCTATTTTTATTTAGCAACGTTTTAAAGGAATTTGAATATAAAAAGTATCTCGCGGACGAAAAAATGCTTATTCAAAGTGTTATATTTTTTGAGCGGTAGTCGCTGTGTTGCGGAAGTAATGTGGGGTATCAGTGATAGCGTTTTAAAAGTTGAGTGAGTGAAGTCCCAACTCCCATGTCCCCTAGTGGGGTAAGGGGCAGATGCATTATTATACCTACATCTGTTTTACTGATCGATTTTCTTTAGGGACAAGTAGATGATAAGCCTTCTGTGTCCTGCCAGACCGAGATATTTTTTTCTTCGTCTCCACCGGGAATCGAACCCAGGACCTCTTTTATTTTAGAAAGAAAGAAAGAAGAAAGAAAGAATGCGTGAGTATGTTACAGTTAGAATAATACAAAAATCACAACAGATTTAATAACTATTTTTTCTTAATATTACATAGGTGATTATGTTTTATGACCAAGTCCTTTTCGGCTCTAGAAATTCATCCTTTACTCTCAAAAGGAATAATTTTTCAATTTTGCATCATTTTTTACTTCCTGTTCGCTCTTATTGATCATATCGTGATATATTATATCATCTAGCCTAAAATATTCCTCCAATCACTGTCTATACAAATAAAAAACATTTTTAGAGGTCATCGTCAGATGTTCCTGAGATCAAGTACGTTCAATAAAAAAAAAAAAACAAATCTAAGCTATAACAACTTTATAATATTAATGCAGATATTTTCAGTTCATCGCTAGCACTACAGCCACCATTGAGTGATGGCTTATAAGGATTGCAAGGAAATGGGTCAGGCCAGGATTTGGCTCACACTTATTGCTGACTGATTTAAATATAACGTGGATGAAGGGATCTAATAAGTGACTGTATGGCTTCCAGTTACTGCTATTGAATGCGCAGCCTTTGTCATCATTTTCCTATATGCTTTTAATATTCGTAAATGGATTGTAGATGTATGTTGATTGAAGTTGTATGTTGTTAACGATTGTAATTTGCGTTTATAGGCTGATGTAGATGTTGAAAATTCAATAAGTAGTATTATTAATGGTTATTCTGTATATTTTCTTCAAGAATAACATTAAAAGTATTGCAGTAATGATGAAGAATAATAATCAAATAATTCATTTTAGATATTTAAGAAACCTTTCTCATACTTTTTTTTTCAATGAAGTTACATTTTAATTGTGTTTAAAAGAAATTAAAGCAAATTTAACATGTAGATTATAATTATAAAAACCTCATATTACCACGGTTTTAATTAAAACCAAAATCACGTACGTTTGTTATAAATAATTTCTCAAAATGAATATTCAAAAGGAAATGTTTTATTAGAAACGTTGGTTTAGTCTTACTTTCGGATCTTTTGTTTGCGGCCGCTGAGTGCTTCCTTTGTTTTTAATATTGTATTTCAAATAATACGAACGAAATAATTTATTTACGTGGGCGTTCTTTTGTTTGTTTTGATGTTTAATTGCGCGTTCGTATTTGTTTTCAGGAATAATGATAATTGAACTAAATTGAAAGGATATGAACATTTTGCACGATAAATGATATTATTGTTTAGAGTTGATAATTTTTGAACGACTTATCTCATTAATAATTTTGTGTAAAGCCTAAAGCAAAAAAAAAAAAAAACAAAAAAAAACTCAAACATTTATTTATTCAATAAGACTTCTTCGAGAAGCACTTTTGAAACGTCAATACATATTTTTAACATTTACCACCGATTCGCAAAGCAGTATCTATGGAGAAGAATCGGCAAGAAACTCCATAGTTGCTCTTTTAAATCATTTCAGTATTACAATTTAATTTTACAAAATATGTAAGTAATTGTATATTATCATAAAGCTATTATAGATAAGCAATATGTCGCTTAAGGCATTTATGGCATTTATATATATAGCTTTATAGCATAACGCTATGAATTATAGGTATTCCAGTCAATTAAGACATCAAATTTGTGGTCAAATTATACAAAAATCCGGAGAGCCGAATGCTGGCAGATATCCAAGATCTTTAATTTATTGATTTGTACTATTATATCACACTATAGGTATGAATCAAGAAAAAAAGTATTACTTAAAAAACAAGAATTATAATCCAACTAGCTTTCCATCCGCGGCATCGCCCGCGCAGTCAAAGAAAAACCAGCATAGTTCCCGTTCCCGTGGGATTTCCGGGATAAAACCTATCCTATGTCCTTTCTCGGGTATCGAAATATCTCTATACCAAATTTCATGCAAATTGGTTCAGTAGTTAAGGCGTGATTGAGTAACAGACAGACAGACAGACAGAGTTACTTTCGCATTTATAATATTAGTATGGATATCAAAGACCCGAACTTAGTCCATAAACAAAGCGACTCAAGATAAAGGGAAAGACAAAAATCTTCGACGCAATCAAAGAAATCGGTACGGCTTCGACGGTTAAGCCCAGAGCGAGTTATACTAAACTTACTGGACGTAAGACCCGGTTCACAGTGGACTTTTTCAGTTTATGATTATTAAGTACACATTTACAATTTTATCAAGCGTTTCTTTACTGAGATAAATTTTAGATATTATATACAAATACTTATCCTATGAAACATTTGCTCTATTCTTAACATCTTTTATCATATTCCAAATGATTGTAAAGTTTAATTTAACATATCGAATATCAATGCTCATTTCAACTCATATATCATCTATTCATTTCAAGCACTTCTCTATACTCTATAATCTATAGTTTATACTCATGATAATATAAATCTATAGTCCTTACTATATTCGTGTTTTTACGTAACGCAATGAACAGCTATTCAGTCTTTCACTATATTGTAATAACAGTCGAACCTTACCCTTAGCGGAAACGGCGACAATTTACGAAGGCAGCTGACTCTCTCTAATTCTGCGAAGCTCTCATTAAAGAAGACTAAACGCAGACCTATATTCACTTATAGAGGCAATTCTTTTCGCCCCGTTTTCCCTTTTATTTACGACGGTTTACGGCTCGGTTCGGTGCTGGGCTTTTTTATCTGGATTGTATGAAAGAAGTGTGCGAGAGATTAATTTAGGTACGATTAGATACAGATATGCTATGACGTAATAAATCTCAATTGAGGGCATTTTTTATGCTTTAATTTTTTTAAATTATTAAAAAATTATTGTGAAAACGTTCAGGAAAGATCCATCATTCAATTTTGATCAAACTAATTTGTCTTTGAAGATGTTTTCTAAAGTATTATAATGTAGTTGTGAGAATAAGTTTATATAATATGTCTATGTGCCTGTGTTAAGCGTCTAAATTATATAGAACGATTCTTTTAACTTATATTGCCATAACACGTCTGCAAGACAAACCTTAGGTTAACTAACAATCCATTCAAATTAATCGTTTGAGTATACACAAAATAATTCAACAGAATACTCGTATACAATGCGACAATTTCATATTATACATGTGTATGTACGCCATGTTGTATGTTCACCAAACCCCACATAAATTCCAAAACAAATTCAATGTTCGCGTTTTAATTTTGTGTTTACATCTAGAGTGGTGTAATAAACGGCGGCTTTGCTGAAAGTCATTTACTCGTGCACTCTATAAAGTTTATACTCGCATGATCATTGTATAGATAAATTCGTAAATTAAATATGTCCTTCAAACCATAATACGCTTTATATACTTGTATACATGACAGGATTTCGCGTGGCAGAGGATTTTGGGCGTGCGTTAGGGTGGTAGCCGACTAGGTTCATCGTGTTTAAGATATAGTATGAGTTACATGTTCAGTAGGAGATAGTAAAAGTGTACAAGATTTTGTGAACATAAAAAATAAATGTAAGAATGTATTATAGTTCAATAATAAAAGTTACTTATTTATCTGTCTTTAAGTGTGTTTTAATAGTTTTGATGTGATATAAGGAAATTTGTGTAATTGACAGAAATTGAACAAGATTTATGTTACATTTATAACAACATAACTACTTTTTTATTTCCTTAGCGGCCTTGAATTAACCCTTAATTATATCAGCCACTAAACGCGCCTGTAATTATTGCATAGTATGACCAGCAAGGTGTGTTATCACCTTTATAATAATGTTAGCTCCAAATACTGCGTGAGGCTATGTGGGTCGAATAGTGACACTTTTCTGGGTCATGATTTTACCGATGTTTTTGTAATGAATTATGTGGGATTTAATTCGGCAATTTATCGCCTTTGCCTTGTACGTTTCAAGGGGATTAAAATCTATGTGGTTATCTTTGTAGCTATGCAGGAATTTAATGGTTTTTACAGATAAGAAGTTAATTCTCTATAGTACTGTTTGTTCAAAATAGTCGGATGAATGATTATAAAATATCATAGAATTTCATATTCATATTCGTATAAGATAATTAAAGATGTTGTAAAATCGTATTATGCAGAGATGAGGGTGTAAAATAATTATTAAAATACATATTTTACCTATTTGGATATACTAAAGCTTATTTCCAAAAAAGCGAACACAAACTTACATTTACAATTATTACGCAGTTTAATCTCGACACACCCAAAGTTAGTACTTTCCTTACTCAAGATGTACTAGAAGATAGAAATAGCAAACAGTATATTACGTGGATTATTGTTCGGCGAGGCTTACAACCCGTAATCTCTTGCAATTTAGCTCGAGATCTAAGTTAAATTGTAGCAATCTAAGACCTTGGTCGGCAGTTATGGCTAGATTTTGCCAACTTCGTGCGGTGAAGTCGCTCTGCGGTCGTTAAAACTTGTGCAATCCTACTGTAGTCTATAAATACGTGAATTGAGATTTGTGAATTGAAAAATATTATATTTTGTAATTATGTTATGTAATTTTTTTATATATAAATTGAACACAACGTTTTTTTTTTCATTACAAGGCCCGCTTCAATGTCGACTGAACATAAATAATTGTAATATTGTGAATATTATTTGTAAACTTTATGTTTTCTCTAAGCCATAATTAATCTTATGTACCACGATCTATTGAAATGAAAACTAAAGTGAATTTTAATTAAGATTTTGCTATAGTATTAAGATTTGAGACATAATTTCGTATGATTAGAAACTATACAAAGTTCGTAGTACACATTTATAAAAACCATTCACGAAGAAATTAACATTCTTACAAACTTAAACTTTCACATTAAGAAGATAAAGCGAAATCACCATTTGGTATATCTGTAATAGTCAACCGACTATTTGAGTTAGTAATGGAACCCACTAACTCAAACTCAGCACACTCATGCAACTGAAATATAGCGTTAGTGGCTGAGCTGAAAATAGACAGTCGATTCTTAAAGTCTCATTGGCAATGCGCATAAATTGGACCGCTACGGGCTACGGCGTAGCAGTGCTACGATATTTTCTCTTTGCTGATTTGTAAGGTCATTGAAACGATAAAATATTAGCTGTATTTTTTAATATTAAAGCTCTTTTAATATATTGAGTGTATTTATTTGAACTGAGATGTTATAAGTTAGTTTTTCAGACTATTTTAAAATGTAGGTTACTTTTCTGTATCAGCTGCAATCCATATTTAGAACAAAAAACAAACTATAAAAACGATTAAATTTTCAAAATGAATCGCAGTGAAATCACAGATAGACCGGAAGTGTTGATCGTGCACCGGAAATAGGCGTGTGCAGCGCCACCTGGCGGGCTGGACTAGCGGATATTACGTGGGTTTACAGGTTATTGTTTTAAAAGCAAATAGTACCTAAGTACAATACCTGTTCTGGAAAAAGTAATAACACTTAGGTAAAAAATCTTGGTCTAACTCTGGATCAAACTTTTTCCTGGGATGAACAAATAAAGCAGGTACAAAAACGGGTTTTTTCTTCTGCCTTTTCCTTACGGCGCTTGCGCAACTTTCTTCCAGTCCCATCCAAAATTACTTTAGCTCAATCCCTTCTCCTTCCTCTCCTTGATTTTTCCGACTCCTGTTATCCTGATATTCGCCAATATCAACTTGACACCCTTGAGAAGCTCCAAAATTTCTGTATCAGATTCATATTCGGTCTTCGTAAATTTGACCATGTTTCTGAATACAGGAAAAGGCTTAAGTGGCTTCCTATCCGTTATCGCCGGGATACCCATCTGCTGCATCTTCTATACTGTATTCTGTTTAGCCCTAAGACACCTTCTTACTTAAAGGATAACTTCGACTATTTAAGCTCTAGTAATACTCTCTCTCTTCGTTCTTCCAACTTGTTATTGCTTAGCACCCCTTTCCATCATTCTAAATTTTTTAACAATTCTTTCACAGTCCGGGCTATTCAACTATGGAATACTTTACCAGAAAGTATTAGACGTGCTCAAACGCTCAGCTCTTTTAAAGTGTTGCTAAAAGACCACTACTTTTCCTTGCTATAGATTTTATTATTATCATTCTTTTTTTTTTCCTTACTTTTTGTTTTGCTTGCTGACGTCATCAAACATTGTTTTTTTTGTATAAATTTATTGTCTTTGTGCTATAATATATTTATGTTTATGTATTCTATTTATATAATAATATGTATGTATAGTTTATAACATTATCATATGTATGTATATATTATGTATTTTATTTATTTGTATTATAATTTATGCATTTATATAGTAGGTATCTTTGATACTTAAATAATTTTATTTATTTATTAGGTATAATTATTATCATTATTTTTTTTTTCTCTTCTCTTTGCACTATCCCATTAACTTCATACATTTCCTTTCCCATCAGGTTGCCTGGTAGAGATTGCTGCTCAGCAATAAGGCCGCCTCTTGTACAAACTTTGCCTTTTTTTTGTATTTTAATGTTATTTTGTCCTAATTTTTGTTTGTGCAATAAAGTGTTATAAATAAATAAATAAATAAACACTTACATTGTTTTAATATTTTAGATTAATGTTGTGATGATTTGAATTTTAACGTATATTAAGTATAGTATTAAAATATATGAAAAAATGTTTATTAAGTAACAGTTTTAAAAATTGTTACGCTTGTAGAAAGCAATGCTGTCGGTATATTTTTAAATTAAGTAAGCGCAATTGAAACCTCGTTATTTTTTCCAAAACCTAGGACAACAGAAAAACAAATTATATTTGAGATATAATTTGTTGGTATGTCTCTCAACAAATGTTAATCAATGATTATCAATAACACAAAAATACAAATGGCTGTGTTTTTGTTGTATACACAATCTTAACAAAAATCAACGGAATTTACTCATGTTCAAAAACACACTTATTCTGGGGGCAAGAAATCGATATCGCTTTATAGTCGTTTTATGATCGCATCGCGTTTTCACCTCGGAAGTAATTAGATGGCGTTACGTAAGTTGGCCAATAAATAGTTTCTTCATCAAACAAATGGAGTGGATGCGAGTTGCTTCGTCATTGTTGGGGAACAAGTTTCGGGAAACTCATTGAAATTGATACATCTATTTTATGACACTATATTTTGGTGTAGATAATTAGAATTTTGGGTACATGATTTTTTTATACTGTTAATAAACAACTATTTCGTCGTGGTGGTATAATATTAATTACTTAGTCAAAAGTAATAAATCAAACACAAAGGGTAATATTAAATCTTACTGCTAGAGATTTACCAATCTTGTAGAATAAATATATTCATTCATTGCTAAATAGTTCATACATAACAACATAAATTTTACAAGATTATGTAAATACAAAAAACTAGGGGCTGAGATCTCTTAGTTCAAGATATTTGTTCGTGTTCAACGAATCGAGAATAAGGCCGTTATCTGCAGGCGATGGTAAATGAGTCCTAACTTACAGATCACTTAGAGCAAGAGGAAAAATACAAGTATCACTGTATTTATATATTTATTTATATACTTACATTGTAGTAAGGAAAAGAGAATAAATAAATTGTAATAATTCAAATATGTTCCTTCAGGAAACCGAAAAGGAGAGTTAATAAGAATATTAATAGCTACAAGCACTGAATGTGATCAATGTGTCAAAGTTTTCTCAATTATGAGGAACTAGCTGCTCCACGCGGTTTCACCCCGTGGCTCCACTCCTGTTAGTCGTATCGTGATGGTATATAGCCTATAGCCTTCCTCGATAAATGAGCTATCTAACACCGAAAGAATTTTTCAAATCGGACCAGTAGTCCCCGAGATTAGTGCGTTCAAACAAACAAATAAACAAACTCTTCAGCTTTAAAATATTAGTATAGATAAGCAAATTCGGTAAACTGAACAATTTGACTTACACGTGGTTTAGAAACATATCCAAATCTTTGATAAAATTACCTGAAAAATAAAAAAAAAATTGTTAAAAAAGAATTCAGAATGAGTACAAAAAAGTATTGTTAGAAAATATCTTTAACGAGACACCCCGGGCGAATCAAAAGTAAGGAAGGACGGACCTGTAGGGTATAAAATAATATAATGTACTCAAAATAAAAACATTACATTTAACTTTTTCGATACGGGCTATATACATACTTTTCGTCTTAAGGGAATTTCGATGACAACAGTATTTCGTCTTTTTTGTACGAGTAGGAAGAAGGATATTTTATGTTTAAATCTCGTATAGTATTATATTTGTTGTAATTTATAACTGTAATGAAAAGTGTATTTTGTTATATTTTTAAACAATTTAATCCATACTAATATTATAAATGCGAAAGTAACTCTGTCTGTCTGTCTGTTACTCAATCACGCCTAAACTACTGAACCAATTTGCATGAAATTTGGTATGGAGATATTTTGATACCCGAGAAAGGACATAGGCTACCTTTTATTGCGAAATAAGTACCACGGGCGAAGCCGGGGCGGACCACTAGTAGATATATAAAGGCTGACCCCTGAGTTGGGTTCATGTATCGATAATTTATATAATGCGTTTAAATTTTTTAGTATTTAGTATATTCCTATTTAAAATACAACACAAACAATATCCCTTGATACACGCATATAATAAGTTTGCAAATATAATTATTCTTATAGGAATTCCTTTTTAAAGCGACAAAGTTTTCCCTGTTTCAGTTCTTAAGGGTTAGCTTTGGGCTATTTGATGTAAATAATGTTATTTTTAACAAATAACAATGTTTCATGTCAAAAAATTCCTTACAAAATCCTATACAGTAGATTTCGTAATCCATTTACGTTCTTTGTGATCTGTTATGTAAATTATTTGAAGAAAGATTTTATAAAATGACTTACAGGCATATTTATAAAAGGCTTTATAAGAAAAATATATACTTGTTAAGCCTGTTTACTTTGCGTTTATTTTATCCCCAATTCTTAAAAAATATTCAGGTAAAATGACGGCGTTTTGGGACACCCTCTTGTGGGCAGTTGTTTTGAGAGTATTTTTTTTTATTATAAAAATTTTTGCATAAAGCACACAAATTCAAGTTGTACATTTTGAATTTGTTTTACTTAGCAACATGTTTAATTGTTTCATGCATGAAACTTTAAAACTCATTAATTCACTTAAATTATTCGATTATTTATTTTTTTGGATTGTAGCAAACAGCATATTTTATTTAAATAAAACTTAAGTGTCCAGACCTTAAAAAGCACAACTTTTAAAAACTGCAACGTATTTTAATAATGTATTCATTTTACATAGCAGAAAGTATTACGACACAGAATGCATAATACATTCATGAATCTCTGCAGCGAACAACTTCTGTTTTATTTTAAGTAATAAACACCTTAACAGCTAGTCGTTTTATACTCTGAAAAGCACTGCTTTTGATGTATTATTAATTACATAATAAAGAAAAATACGTGACTATTTTTAAGTTAAAGAAATGGTATTAAATTTTTATCCATATATTTATGCACAGGTCGCCTTTGCGTGTAATATAGAGATTTCTCCATATATTTATGCACAGGTCGCTTTTGCGAATAGAGATTTCGTTCGACATATCGCGATGATAAATTCAAATTTCAAATTAAAAATTAATTAATTTTTCACAATTTCATTACACACATACATTACATATTTTACAGACCTATACAAAAAATAATATGTTATGTTTGTTAAATTTTAATACTTACATGTAGTACCTACTTCTTTTATAAATTGTAATTTTATTTAATTGTTTTTGTTCATTGCAAGTTACTTTGTTGTTTTTGCTTTGTATTTTTGTGTGTTGGATTAAATGTATTTTCTTTCTTTCTTTCTTTCTTAGTGGAAAGCTGATAGTTTGATTTAATGCATATCTTTACCTAGAACACAAGCCTTATATCTTTAGAATGTCGTTGGGGTAGTCTGAAATTATGTTTATAAAAATTACCGCCCATTTTTTTGTTTTCTTGTTGTATTATATTTGTGTTTACAAACTACTTACTACCATAGAATACAATTACTCCTAGCGGAGCTTACTACGTACAACGTTAAGCGAGCAAACATGTTTTATTAAATTTTATTATTATTTCTTTGTAAGTGATTCAAATGTAATCTTTTTGAGAAATAAAATGTCTTAAACCGTAATGTGTTGTTGCTACGTTTAACTTCAAATTATATATTAACAAAATAAGTACATTAAAAGTTGGAAAAGCCTTGATAAAAACGAAACTAGCAAGTTCCCCGCAATCCAAACGATGTAAAACTTAACAGAAAGGCATTCTTAAAGAAATTTCGCAAAGAATACGTAGCTTTATTTCCTTCAGTATCGAATTCAAAGGAACAGTTGAAACAATGTTAAAATTTATGTGTTACGCAGAGTTTTCAAAACTAATCGTTTTTCGTTCGGAATTTTTAGATATTTCCAATGCATCTTGTTTGACAAACTGAATAGTGGAGAGGAATATTGAATACTATCTTAATATTGTAAAGAGGAAAAATTTGTTTGTTTGTTACGATAACTCAAAAACTACACGATTGATTTTAAAACTTATTTTAGCACTACCAAATATTTCTTGTTTCAATATATATGTTGGAATACACGACTAGTATTAGTACATATTTGATTATTGTAAAATATATGAAATTCTCCATAAATGATAAAAGATTTCATGTAAGTAGGCGTAAATTGCTTCACAGATTTAGAAGGTAAACAACAAAAAAAGGTAACTTCTTCTATACATATAATAAATCTGTAGAAGGGTCAATTCTGTACATTGAAAATATTGAAAAAATAAATAGCAGGGGGTGTTACTGGATCGATACCAAACCCAAATATGTGATTAAAAAAATTTTTGTCTGTCTGTCTGTCTGTCTGTCTGTCTGTCTGTCTGTCTGTATGTGAAGACATCACGTGAAAACTACCGGTTCGATTTCGATGAAACTTGGTATAATTATACCTTATTATCCTGGGCGTAAAATAGGATACTTTTTATCCTGGAAAAATACATAGAAAAAAAATAATCTTAATTTTTCAGTTATCCATAGACGTTGTTCTATAGAACCGCGAACACACGTTGCGTATTATTATAGGCCTAGCCGTATTTGGGTCAGATAGATATTTATAAAATGTCATTGTCAGATTTACTCAAAATGGAGAAATAAACCATCCACGCGAAGACGCGAAGACCGACATCCGCGCGGACGGAGTCGCGGGCGGAAGCTAGTCGTAAATAAAACCTTTTTAAAGTCTTTTCATAAACTAATCTTTGTTCAATGCTATTACTTGTGTAATACAATTTATATCAAAGAAAACATTCAAATCGTTTTATATCTCACTAGCTTTCCGCCTGCGGCTTCACCCGCGTTTTCAAAGAAAACCCGCATAGTTCCCGTTCCCGTGGGATTTCCTGGATAAAACGCCATAGCCTATATTACTCGTGGATAATGTAGCTTTCGAATGGTGAAAGAATTTTTAAAATCGGTCCAGTTGTTTATGAGCCTATTCATTACAATCAAACAAACAAAGTTTTCCTCTTTATAATATTAGTGTAGATATCTCTTCAATTTATTAATAGCTGCTGTTTGCAAAACATCTTTCCAATATTAATAAATTGCACATGAATTTATTAATTAAATTGCAGAAACTCTACTTAATTATGAACGGAATCTCATTATGATAGGGACATAGCGAGATATGAGTAGAAATAAAAAACACGCCAACGTATTGTTCCAAGTCTCATATGCATCAGACGTGAGAAATATTAAAAACTTAATTCGATTAGCTCTCACAATTTGCTTGCGAATGAAAATTGCTGAGCATTTCCAATGGAAAATGAATCTTATATTTTGGAGGAGAGGGTTAGAAATTGATTGTATATATTCTCATTGTATTTAAGAGCGTTATGCAGTTTGAGTGAAACATCGTGGAAGTTAAATAATTTAGAAAAATAAGCGCTAATTATTCCATTAGTATTGCGTTCAGTTATCGTTTACTTTTATTTGTTACTGAATAGGTTTACAAATTAATAACACAATTTAACAGGTGTTCATACTAAATTGTATAACCACATCTATTTTTGGGACATTTTAGCTTGACACGAGATGTTGTATTAATAATAGTAATATCGAGAAGTCCCGTGTTAGATAGCCAATTTATCGAGGAAGGCTATAGCTACAATATTATAGAGATGATAATATATTATATTATATTATATTATCATCTCGCTAAGACCAACAGGAGCGGAGCAATGCGGGTGAAACCGCGGGGAACAGCTAGTTATGTATATGCGTAAATATTATGCATTTCCTAACTTCTAAAATAAGTGCAAAATGGACGCTATCATAGTATAATTTGTTCAGGTACGCATTAACAAAATTTTGTACAATAAACAAATATGAAATCTTTCTAGAAATGTGCCAATTTTACTCAAATTTAAAACACGAAATGCGTACATGAAAGCCTGGTCCGTATCAAAGGCAGTTCGTTTCGTATTAAAATCATATTAATGTTACCAGTGAAATGAATTCTAAAGGTTTCCATATGTATACAAAAATGTATTCGAATTTTAATTTTCGGCGAGTGAGCTTTTAAATAATATTATGTAAATAAAAATCTGTGTTCCGTTTCGAGCTTTTTCCTTTGCGATTTTATTTTGCCTTGAAGAGAGACATCATACAGTTGAGAAAACATGTGATCAGTTCATTTTCTTAAATCATTGTACATTATAATATATAAAGCATGAAGGACTAGAATTTGATTGAAGATCCCGACGCGATGAAGATAGGTACTATAATATTTTATGTTAAGATTCTCTAATATAAAATATTACAGTATCTTAAGGTATCCGGTATCAGCGTTCTGACCATCATTTTTCTTTTTGTCATTGCGTACTAAGACCCCTGTAGAACAGCCATCCTGTTACAAATGTGAAATGACCCGAAATTTTGTGTCAGTGTTTGTTTTCAGTGTTTCTTTTCAGTGTCTTAAGATACTGTAATATTTTATAGTAGAGAATCTTAACATAAAATATTATAGTATCTTCACCGTACTGTGTGACGCACTTTATGCTAGAAAAGACATACAATTTACCGCCAAATATTCATCATTGTTACCGTCCTATAATTTTAATAACTAGAAAAACGACGTGTGGCACTCGGGGACTGCCGCGGTAAAGCTATTGCATGCTATGCCTTCAAGCCACACCTCCGCCCGTCGGAGTGGGGAGCGTGAGGTTTTTTCGTTACGGAATTTCTCGATTCGGTCCCCGCGCTCAAGGCCCGCGATAGAAGCTATGCAATAGCTTAAAAATTATTGAGGAAAGGAAGGAAAAAAGGAATACCTATACAAGATAATAATGTCCATATTGATTTGTAAAATACTAAAGTCTAAAATGTAACCGAAATAGTTTTACGATGATTAAAAATTATAATAGTTTGCATAAAAAACCACTATACGTAGAATTTAACTGTGTTCTGAAATTTTGCCTGGCATTTCCAATATATTTTCTTCTTTTATATTTCCGTGTTCAAATATGAGGCGGAAGAAGCAATTGTATTTGAGATACATTAATTTTATGAGCCGCATCGTGTGGGCACCTAATGTGCTGTACTAAGACCTTAAGTGGAACGCTTTTAAACGTTGCTCTTAAGAATTAAAGACATCTCTCCAATGTGAGCGAAGCTTTATTTTGGGCGTGAAATGTATTCTGACAAAACAAGATACAATTTTTACAGTTAACGATAATAATATGCGTTTTTATTAGAGCAATTAATTATAAGTTAACAATTTAGTACTCTCAATGTTTGTTTGACTTATTTAAATCATCAGTCAAGAATAAGAGGAGATTATGATACATTGATTTATTCATTTGTAGTAACAGACTTTACGTGAATATAAAAAGTAGAGATTGGCTATAAGGCTAAAGAAATATATAACAGCATATTTGTGAATGAGTAACTCATTTACATTTTGAAAACCTTCATTTTTCTATGCCTTGTAAAATTTTAGAAGGTTACTGAAATTCGTCAGATATAAACTGCAATTATAGCTACGCTTACTGCATATAGTATAGCATTCACTGTGTTGAATCCTGCCAATAATAGAAGATACTATAAGGTATAATGCACATCCTTGATAGGGACATGGAAAGGGAGGATTCAGGAATGTTTGGGGAAAACCGCCATTGGACCATTTTATTTGATGTATTCTAGTAGAATGGGTCTGCTTAATTATATACTATTATGTATGTATTATATCTTGGTATATAAAGAATTCTTTATACAGGCTTTATATAAAGTAGGTATAAAGTCTTTTTTTATTGTGTTTTATTTTGAGGGATGGTAAAGTAAAGCTTGTTATTCTGTATTAGGTCTTATTTTTCGTCGACTTTAGTTTTACTTGCCATAGTATTTATTTACGATATTTTGTGTTTAATAATTAGGTATTCTTAACATTATAATATAATTTAATTCTGATAATCTAGTTTAGCTTGTATTAATATGAGTTTTTTTATAAAAGACCCTTACATCAGTAATCTACATCAGTAGATCACTGTAATAACCGAATATAAACCAACCTTTACACCTGAAATAATTAAATTCTCACTCGAAAACCACGGAGTTAACTAACTAGATTTTCGGATATATAGCAACCTCCGATGTGTACATTATTAATTGGCTGTTACGAGCATTTCCATGTACCTTAATAAAATCCAACATAAAGCCGCTTCCACAAACACGACTAATTAATAACCTTGTGTGTTTCATAGCGAAAATCCGAATATACTATCCATTATTTATTCACGACAATCTGTTAATGTAAACTCGCCCTTATTTGATAAGCAACCGTACCAATGTAAATACTTCCGTATTTGATGTAATGCCTCTTGAGACGGAGGCCAAGTATAAATGGTCGGGTTATACTTAGATTGTTAATTTGATCTCCTTAAGGGCAAGACGTACTCAGGCTTCAAATAAGCTCAGTTGTAGTGGATTTGTGTGACCAGTGTGTGTTGAGCCGTGCTTGAGTCGTCGGTTCGTTGTTTGGTATAGAGATAAGAGGCGCGGTTAGTTACAGAGGGGTTAAGGTATGCTGGTCGAGTGATTGACCGCAACTGCTTTTGGCTAACGGTGATACGTGACGTAAATTGACGGCAGAAGTGTTGAGTATTAACAATGACGGTTAATATATTTTTAATCATTTTTTTGCCATCATTGAGTATCCTAATTAGTTAGAAATTATATAGTTCATCTGACCATTTCTTATGCTTTGAATAATACGTTTTAACACGTGAATTTATATTTATTATCGAAGAAAATTGTACTTCGCATTAAAAAATACTAAAAGAAAAAAAAGTGCATTGATTGTAGAGTATGTTTTAATTAAATAATAATAAATAAAAATCCGACTTGACTTTTTACAAAAGAAAATACAGAGAAATAAAGGAAATGTGCAGCAGGAGCAGAAGTTAAATATGTAGTTTAATCGTTCGTTTAAAGATTCAACATGGCCGACAACCGTTTAGCTCACAACCAACTTGTAACGAGTATTTTTTGCGTGCCAAAACGACAATGGAAGTTTAAATCAGAAATGGCTTCATATGACTGCAACATAATTACAATTCCACACAAATAAAACGCAAAAAGCAGACCACAATGAATTTGAATGTCAAGTTTCCGAACGATTTGGCGGGAAACAGATGAATTACAAATATGGCCTCGGTCGCCTGCTATGCCCGTTTGTTCATTCATTTGGTTATAAATGTGTGATTTAATTTATATTGTAAGAACATTAATGTTTTAGAAATATTAAATTAGTTGATAGACAGTTAATACGACTTGCTTTTGAAATTGTAATTAGTAGATATTAACATGTTTTAGTTTCCTTAGAAAATCAATAAATATAGTAACAATCTGAAATAAAACAATAATACACACAATATAGATATATTTTAAAAAAAATCATCACGTCGGCGATATAGTCACATTTTAATTCAATTAAAAGAACACTAAGCCATTGAAAGCTCAAGTATCGAGTGTTTTACAATTCCAGGGAAGTTACGGCAAAATCCGTGCCATTTTACTAGTCCATTCCACCCTTCAGATTTATGGCGCCAACAGCCTTTAACGAAAACAATATAAAGTTGATGTAAACAAAGGGGTTGTCTTTATAGAAACTGGCGTATTATTGCTGCAAAAATGGGTCAAAAGTTGCTGAACTTTGCTATTTTTAACCGACGTTCCTAAACTAAGTTTCACATACGTTGTTTTTCTCGAATTGTATCAGTTTACTATTCTTTAGTAATCTGTGGTATTATGACATCTATATGTTAGATTTTGTCTGGTTTTGATATACCAAAAAAAGAGGCCTACAAGTTATACCAAGTTTGGAAAATTTGGTATGCAGATAGATCTGCATACCAAATTTCGGCCAAATCCGTTCAAAAGTTTTTGTGATTGAAAACGTACAACGACAAATTCATACAAACCTTCGTATTATATTTTTATAGGTCTTTTTCGAAACTAATATTTGAAGGACATTAAATAATATGTATTATGTACTCATTATGCCATCTTTTTCTATTAAATAGCTATCATTTTATGTAGGAAATAGTTTTAAAACCAGTTTTATACACCTCGATAATACGAATTATATATCAATCAATAACTTGAAGGAAATAAATAAAGTTATAAACATAGTCTTTATAAATAATATTATCTCTCACAATAATTTAAACAATATTTTAGATTCAACGCGCTACTACTTATGTAGTAGTAAGAGTAACATAGTGTTAGGATAGCTCTAGTTTACTTAGAATAAACGATCAACTATATCATGTGAGACGCTATATGCTTTGAGATTTAATATGCATTTTAGGAAATTTGTACAGCGACGTACTGAAGGAAGTTATTTTAGATAAGGAAGCAATTCTAGCCAGTGGTGAATGCGCAGGAAATAGATGTCTAGCTGCCTAGTACGGATAGCAAGGAAAACTGCTCAAATGTTTTTACATTATTTTATATTTATAGAGGTATTGTAGATGTAATATATTTTTCTATCATTTTTAATATATTTTTATAAGTGTCTGTATTATAAAGTAGAGATTAGTAAAATTAATTTATTAATTATCAAATTTAATATTTAATTTTAATGGGATTAATTACTATACACATATATTATACAGTTTAATTTGATTTTGCCTGTCCCTGTATTCTGATTTGTGTCCGAGCTTCTTTCATTTTTTCTCTCTCTAATAACCAAAGTATTATACGATAGAAACAAACCACCTGATAAGTATAATAAAATGTCACAATCTACGTTTCTCATAATTTTTGCAATAACAGATAATCGAAGTCACAACCACCAGAAATTAATTCGGCTTTATCGTTGTCTTTACAGCGATCCCTCTATAAAACTAACACATAATATTATCTATCTATGAATCCTAATTATCAACAGTCAACACTTGATCTGCTGTCCGTACGCAATTCACGTGGAGATCTCTATAAGTCAGGCACGCGACGAGCTGTGAACTTTCTATTATTTCGAGCCATTGTGTCTACGCGATTTGTTCACATTCTCGCTTTAGTGTTCCCATTTATCCTGCTTAATCTAGACTTAAGGTCATACGAGATAAATACTGCGGAAGGTCTTTTCAGTTGTGGTAAAATTGTAAATAAATAAAAGTATTCGAAGTGATGTTGTTGAGTTTATTAGAACTTTAACATACATATTTATTGTAGTTTTTTTTATTAATATTTCGATTCATTGTGCCTACGCGATTTGTTCAATATTCATATTCTCGCTTTAGTGCTCCCATTTATACTGCTTAATCAAGACATATGGTCATAGTGGATAAATACTGTACACACAGTATTATTTTTAATGCAGACCAATCCATCTCGCTATTTCATTGCTTCATCGCTTAAAACAGGTAGACAGAGACGTAAATATAAATTTTCATTTCATAAGTAAGTAAGTATTTTAATTTATTTCATTGGAATGTTTATGTTTATATCTTATAAAATAAAACACCTACTTCCAGAACACGTTTGGCGAATAGTTAAATAAACTAACCGATAAGGGTATCGATTTATTCGGTTTTATCATTTAACGGACGACCGTAAAACCTTATCCCGGGCTACGGGGTCATCGCGTAAATCCCGGGTCCTATCTCGGTGGATATCGTGCGATGTGACGCCTCTTCTGTGTTCCGTGTTTTATTGTCTTTTGTGTTAAATAATAATTAGGCTGGACGTGATGTTTTTATATGATAAGGTTTAATTTGGAACGGTTTATAATTTACGATGTAATATGGTTGTTAAAATATTAGGTATATCTTTTGATATTTATATATTTAAGAGTCAAAATACGATTAGTAATAAAATTGCATAAAGGATTTAAGATATCTAGGTAAGGTAAGCAATCTAGGTATATAAGAATACAAATGCATGAATGAATGAATGAATACATTTATTTTCGAAATAAATAAATAAGAATACTAGGTCTTGAAATACTTATAAAAGATAGTGTAGGAGAATAAGCTTTGTTACGATATATTTTTTATACAATGCTTTTCTCTAATCCCTGAGCTTACGTATTATGCTGTTATTATGAAAAACAGAGATTCATTATGTAATTGTATTTATGTCACAATATAAAGGTGTTACTTTTATGTTTCAAATTAAGAGTACGAAAAAACGAGCACAAGATAATAACTGCGCCTCACGGTTTCACCCGCGTGGCTCCACTCCTGTTAGTCGTGATGATATATTTAGCCTATAGCCTTACTTGATAAATGATGATCTAACACTGAAATAATTGTTGAAATCGGACCAGTAGCTCCTGAGATAAGTGCGTTCAAACAAACAAATAAACAAACTCTTCAGCTTTATTATATTAAAGTATTTACTGTGATTACAATGCAATAACTCAAAAACATTAAAGGAGCACTTAGTGTAGGTGTCGTTTAACAAGAGGTTTAAAATACAGCGTTTTATAGATTGGCGAGACAAAATAAAAACACTATTCGCATAGTTCCTACTAGCCCGTGTTAAATTGGAAAAGCCTTTGTGCTATGAACAAACGGGACTCAAAAAGTTCGTGGAGCGGTGAATTGAAACCGTGTGATAGTCGATAGAGCAAAGGCGCGAAACAAAGTTATGTGTATTATTGTTTTATTTATATTATTATATTAAAGTATTTACTGTGATTACAATGCAATAACTCAAAAACATTAAAGGAGCACTTAGTGTAGGTGTCGTTTAACAAGAGGTTTAAAATACAGCGTTTTATAGATTGGCGAGACAAAATAAAAACACTATTCGCATAGTTCCTACTAGCCCGTGTTAAATTGGAAAAGCCTTTGTGCTATGAACAAACGGGACTCAAAAAGTTCGTGGAGCGGTGAATTGAAACCGTGTGATAGTCGATAGAGCAAAGGCGCGAAACAAAGTTATGTGTATTATTGTTTTATTTATATTATAGATATATTTATTTATTTATATTATAGATACACAGGATTGGTATGTTGTCGAAATTCCGACGCATAAGCTATTAGCTAAACTCCAATGACTTAGTCGCGTACGAAAGGCTTAATAATTACTTTTTAGTTTGTTAAAAAAAAAGTCCCATGGAATACTGAGAACAAGACCTGGATAAGAATACCATTGGAACGGATTTGAAAAAGAGCGCATGTGCCGTACACACGTGTCAGATGTGAAACTTCTTTGGCAAGATTCAAAAACCAAAATCGTCGCCTTATTGCATTACGTGACGGTATTGCCATGACGCGTCATTGAAATTTTGCTCTCAACGCTCCTAAAGAAGTTTCACTTCAATAGGTAAGTTGTTTTAAAGTAAACCTATAATAATCGCCTAAAACCAACCAAACAACTATACATACACTCAAAAAACTTCAACACAAACGCTTCATATTTTCCCCGCTATCCTATCCCGTAAGCAGTCATTTGGAATGGCCACTGCTCACACAGCATCCAGATAGCTCATCGATTTTGTTCACTTTCCACCGTCTCGACAGCGACATAGGGACAGAAAAAGCGACTTTGTTTTATACTATGTAGTGATGATGATGATGATGATGATGATGATGATGTTTTTAACTTCTGATACAAAAGATTGTGATTTGGGAAATAAGAAATAATGACTTGAATAGGTGCATTTTGCTTAAAATAATTTCTAAACACAATGTAAACATTGTGAAAATATGTCCTTTCTCCATTTCTCGAAGCTTTTTGTTTACAAAATGTGATTTTTCGAATACCCAGGACTTTCGGCTTATTGTTCCAGCAAATGTCATACAACCTGCGGGTTCTATTGTTTTTTAAATGACAGCAGATAGGAAAAAGATAATTAAATTGTCCTTTAAATGTGTCTAACACAATGGGGGTCTAGTATCGAGGTGAAAGACCGTTACCAGTCTGTACCTTTATATATTTTGTAAACATACATGCTACAGGTATGTACCTAATATTCAATTATAACCATGTGCAATTGTATTTATTAGTGTACTTATTGAGCTCCCTTTAATTAATCTAAAGATAATATTTTAAATAGGAGATAGGTTGGTATGATAGCTCCTTGATTTAAAAAATAAATACTTTCACGGTTTCTAAGCGTTGAAAAGGAAAATTCCTCCTTTTCCCGTCAGCAGGAATTGTTTGATCAAAGACGACCGTTGATAAAGAAACTTTTTAAAAGAATAGATTTAGTAAAATCATTTAGTTTTAAAATAAAATTGTGTTTTTTAACTATGATCGAAAAATTACTAATTCACTATTCAAACTTCTACACAAACGGTTGATATTGTTAATAATTCCTTATTTTTCCTCTCTAATGCAACAATAGATTGAATTAATTACTATTTAACGTCACTCATAATTGGCGCGCAGTTTGACGGGCGTACCACAATCGCCGCAAGCTGTCAAACTCAGTGTTTGAGTTTACACTTAGTTGGTTCCAATGCATTTAATGCTGATTACATGAGCGGTCATTGTTTAGTGCAAATATTTACTGTGTCGTGATGGTTTGGTGGTTAAAGGTTGTAAAAGTGTAAAGCGTCGTTAAAAAAGAAGAAACAAAATGGCGCGCTCTCTATTGGAATGCAGATTTGAAAATATTTGACAGCTTTTTGCTGTTTGAAATTTTTTTTAGATGTTTAGACGTTTTAGCCAAGCTATTTAGCTAGTCTTATATAATGATGTAAAGTTACATATACCTATTTGTTGATAAATAACATACAGTTACAATTACAAGAAACAATTTTTATTAAAATTAAAAATAAAGAAAGAAAAAAGCACAAATTTCTCAATTCTAATTTAACGACTAAAACCGCAAAGGTCGCAGTAAATAACATCTAGTGGTTAACTTGAAAATTATGTTGTATAGCTATCCCGTTTACTCATAAGAATTTCGTATGGATGTCTTGCTCACTCACCAAGTTTGTGGTCTCGGCGATGCGAGCGAAAATTGTGTTTATGATTATTGAATGGTTCAAACTTCGCGCCTTTTTATCATACGTATTATGTTTAGTCTGTGGAACGATATTTGAAAATTTAAAGAGATGAGAAATTGTTGGTGGCCAGAATCATCTTGGCTATAAACAATTTATAAATACTTTAATTGTAATGAACATTACCTATTTAGGTATGTGGTCTATAATTATTTTTTAAATTAACGTAGACGATGATTAAGTTATGTACATAAGTAAAGCGTATAAAATATTTACACAATCCTTTCTGATATGTATTTGTACTCTATGTAAATATTAAAATAACTTTAAAATACTAAAAGCTGTTCGACTTATAAGCTCTGGTTAATCTACTGCAAATAACAAAAAGCTGAATTGCATTTACTCGTTGAAACGCAAATAAAATAAACAGAATTAAACGAACAAAAACGTGAGGCTGGCAAGAATAAATATTTTCAAAAATAGAACTGACGATATAATTAAAAAAAAAAAAAAAAATCGAGCGCGCGAAAATTTTTACAATCCATGCGGAGTCACGTAGGCGGGAGTTTTGCTAACCTGCGCAAATTCTGATAAAACTCACTTTTTGGGTACATTTTTAAGCTGTGGACGAGTCGATAATAATAATTGATTGAATTGCTTTATAACTATGATATTTTTAATGTAGACATGATTATAGGAATTTTGTTTTATAATATAATTAAAACAATTTTTTTTTATGAATAAAATATAAACCAAATCCACCAATTTTGGGGTATCATTTATGAATAATTATTATGCAATTAATTAACACATTTCTAAAGTCATAAACCCATAAAGCTGTCATAAACAAAATTGGTGTCCGTTACACTTACCCTGTGTTAATGACTACCGTTGATTGGATGTGACAATTGATTGAACCGTGTTTGTACCGCCGCGCCCCCGGTAATAGTGTTCCGGGGGTGCGGACATACGAATATGTGATTGAGTTATAAACACGTTTCATTGGAAACGTATGTTCATTAGTGAAGGGTTTTAGGTATAATACTATAATAGTACCTATCTATGAGATGCGTGCAGTTACGTTACTTCATAAAATAGTGGCCTTAATACCTACTAAGTTATTGCATATACTATGATACTATCAATTAACAAGGGGTATTTTAAATGTACACTAATATTTTAAATGTATGATTTTATTATAGAATATTTGAAAAATTATAAGATACGTAGGTACCGAAAACCAAAAACCTGCTTCGGACTTATTACCTATTCCATTTTATAATCTGTATCGAAAAATTGCTAAAATACAATTGCCTCAGCCCTCAAGTATAAAAAACAAAAACTAATCGACATGTACATTGTACGTTCAATAGGCGACGTTAACGTTCCGCTCTTTGCTCACAATAATATCCTGCGATCAAAAAAGTCAACATTTGATCGCTTTGCCGTTCAAAATGTCTCTGTGAAGTCGATAGAAATCGGAGAAATAACAAAAAACCGTAATTATTTGCCGTCTGGCTATGACGGCGGAAGCCAAATCGGCTTTAAGGGGAACATTAAAAATAAATAAGGGGACCCGATTGAGTAATGTTTGTCTTGCGTTTAGACTTTCTTGTTTTTGACAGGTCCATGGGAAATCGCATTAGGTTGCGGCTAATAATTTTTGTCGATTTGATGAAATCATGATTAAAAATATATAGTGCAAAAATATAGCTAAAATAATTACGTTGTTTCGTGAATATTTGTAAAAACGAGCGCGCAAAACAACATTTTTACATAATCTGTGACACAGTGTATCATAGAATGTTAGTTATCTGTGCCGCCTTTCATCGGCGCTCCCGTAGCTATTTGCATGGAGATGGCGCCAAAACTCGACCTTTCCCGCCATAATCCCGAACTCGGCTAAAGTGATTTAAATTTCCGTCATAGAAACGTACCTACTTCGCAAACAAGCGTATAACTTGAACCGTATTTTCAGTTAATAAGGGACACGATAGTCGCAGAAATATAGCAGTATCGTTGTAGCGTTAATTCGAAGTTTTCTTTTTGAAAGCGAGTATTTACATAAGAATTTGACATAGAAAATTTTATACATTTCTTGGTGAGTGATACTTTCATTTTTCTTTTTGACGATTGAAGACTGCATTAAGTGTATAAAGATTTTAAATTGTAGCAATGAATCCTATTTAGTATTTAGTATTGTTTTTTTCAAAGCTTCCACTTCAACACCGCTTTTATTGCAAAGGAATATACTTGTGTAGCGTAAACGTATTAAAATTGTTTTGTAATTTGTATTTTAAGGGCCTTTCTGGAGTTCGCTTAAATCTGATTTCGTATTTTCATAAGGTAACGAAATAATCACGACTAAAAAGGGTCCGTCAAATTCCGATGTCCATATTTTCGCAATATGTCAACACAGACATTCCCGTCCGTAAGGAGGTTTTATAACAAATATTTATTTTCCCCTAGTAATGGCACATTAATCTCCCGCCAAGTGCTTTTCGGCCATTTTGACATCCTGACTCTTCGCAGTTAGTTGCAGACACTCTGGCTTCTATCGATGTCAGGATTACTTTGGGGGCTTAAAATAATTTTTATGTTTTTTTTCCTTACTCTGACCGGCTCTGGCAGGTATTCTTGGTAGCGTTGAAACTGTTGACATACCTGGAACAAAAACAGTTGATGTTATTACAAGAAACAGGGCTAGAGTTCTTTTAAATGCATTTGTTAAAACAGAATCATATAAAAATCTGTATAGATTTACTTTATATGCGAAAGTTACCTCCATTAATAATCAATATGATAGGTAGATATCAATCTATTAGGGGCAGTAATTTTCATGTTTTCTTTTAAAATACCTATATTTTTTTGTTTAACTATAACTATGTTATTGCTGTATTTCGGACCCTATAAAAATAATAGTATTTACGAATATCATAGCCAATAAATCAGCAATATCTCGCGACAAGCGCGCGTTGTGTCCGAATTTATGACGGGTCGCTGTCTGTGTGGCCGTAAAAATGATTGCCCGTTGATTTTATAGCCACACACACGTGCATATACATTATACACACATGTATATTCCATCCATACACACATGTAAACACATACGCATACACATAATATAATGTTTACACACATGCTCATACGCACATATGCAAGCTCTTTGAATTACGATACGGCTTACAGCGATGAGTTATTGAAACAAAGATAAAGTTACAAAATCAATGAAATATTTTTATATGCGAATGAAATGTTCCGAACGTAGAGATAAATTCAAATAGATGATTTTGAAAATAAAAAGTGCATTTGTAGGAATTGTATTAATAATCAGATATTTTATAGCTTTTCACTATTCTAAGCTAGTAATTTAAGTTCTCATGAACACGTCTCTTCAATTAACATCTATTTGGATATTATATCTTAATCTTCTTTAATATAAAAATGAATCCCAAAATGTGTTGGTAAGCGCATAACTTGAGAACGGCTTAACCGATTTCGTTAATTCTTCTTTTATATTCCTTGAAGTTCGAGGATGGTTCTTATGTAGAGAAAACGTGAATATGTACCACGGACGAAGCCGGGGCGGACCGCTAGTAATATAATATAGAGAAACATTAATAATATTAATATGCACTCTATCTTTTGCATCTTTCAATAATAATCCAATAATATTCAACACCAACAAAATTTAACAACACATTACGTGAGATTACTACACTTTGGAACGAAGTTCCTTATTTGTTATGCAACGTAATTCAAAAGGCTCTAAAGGTCAAGGTAAAAATACATGTTCGTTCGGAATTAACAGGCATGTGACGTGATTCCCACGAAGCTGAAATTATTAATTAATTCATGGTTTGGCCGAACGATTATTCAGAACCATGCGTCCGTGATGTATTGTTATTCGATATTTGCGAGACAATAGTGCTGGTGATCATTGTTGGGTATATTTTGGTATTTATTCATTACTAGCTTACCGCCCGCGGCTTCGCCCGCTTTGACATAAACCTAATAAATGATATACTAAAACCTTCCTCTTGAATCACTCTATCTATTTAAAAAAACCGCATCAAGGTTCGTTGCGTAGTTTGAAAGATTTAAGCATACAAAGGGACATAGGGACGGGGACAGAGAGAGCTACAGCTAAAAGGAAAATATTGCCTATGGTAGATAAAATGGGAATAGCTGTAGGTTGAAGTTCACCAAAATAAAGCTAACAAATAATCTTTGCTCTTTATATTGATTTAGACGTACGGGCATTATATCCAAAAGTATCCAAAGCATAGTATATTCTTGTTGTCTCAAATATAATGAAACAAACATGATCAGTAAATCTGTATCAAGATATACAATAACGTTGAAGTGGCTCAAGTCATTAACGAAATAAAAATGTGTGCGTGTTCTAGTGTACACACGTAAGAAGTGAAACTTCTTTATGACCTTATTTTTCAAAAAATAATTTACTACTTATATGCAACTTTACAGAAATACGTCGAATCACGCGTGGTAGGGATAAGAAAAAGATGGCGCGTAACGTAAAAATGTCATGCGTAACGAAAAAATGTTACACTTAAATTTTTTCCCAACTCCGATAAAGAAGTTTCACTTCAAAAATCTGAAATAAAAAGCTGAATTTAAAAAATCTAACTACAAGATTTTTTAAACACAAACAACTACCGTATATAAATTCGTTACTTAAATAAAAGGCCGTTATTATTTAAAAATTATATCGTTTTTCTGTCCCTTCTTAGTTTATAAAATTGTATATGCAAAAAGATATGAAACATAACAATATAGAGGGAACATCATTGCACTCGGTCGAACGTTGCATATTCAAGCGTGGATTGAATATTCATGTTTCTGTTTACTTCCCTTGATTTGTAGTCGGATTTCAATGTTTTCATATTTCCATATCATTAATACGATTTTATATTGTTTGTACGATTGTAATAAGTAGTTATATAATAATATACATAAATTCAAAGTTAAAGCTAAAAGCTGAAGGAATCCAAAATTTAAATTAAAAAGTCTAATTTATTTATTAGTAACGAGATTACAAGAGACAACATTTTTGAAAGCAAGATTCATAGATACCAAAATCGTCGACTTACTCCATGACGTGACGGTATTTCCATGACCCGACCTTGAAATTTTACTCTCATCGCTCCTAAAGAAGTTTCATTACAATAAAATTTCATACGTTGTATTAGGTACTTAATGGTATATAAAGGCATCTAGTATCTCGAGTATAAATTTTCTGGTAACACATTATATTAGTCTACTGAACAGCCACAAAATTGTCAAACATTCTATCAGTATCAATCAATAATATCAATTGAATTCCAAGCTTTGATATTCGTCCATATCCAGTTCTAACTAGAACAAACCAGTTACAGCCAGTTAGCGCCGGCTTTGACGTAAGTTTAACAAAGTAATTGTCGTGATTGCGAACGTTACGCTTGCAAAGGCTGACTGTGAGTAAATTTTATTATCTTTTACGTTGAATTTTATAAGATTTCAACGTAAAGCTTTTGTTGAAACACAGTTTAAGTTTTTAAGTAAGTGTTTTAACAATTCAGCAAATTTTCTTGATACATTTTTGAAGTGAAACTTCTTTGTCGGGGTTGGAAAAAAATTAGTGTAACATTTTTTCGTTACGCGTGAAATTTTTCCGTTACCACGCGTGATTATGTTATTTATGTAAAGTTGCATATAGTAGGTAAATTATTTTTTTTAAATAAGGTCATAAAGAAGTTTCACTTCTTACGTGTGTACACTAGTACACGCACACATTTTTTATTTTTAGTAATTACCTAATGTACATTTTACAGCTGTCAAATCGGAGCATTTCCATTGCATTGATCAAGTGTCTCAAAATATAAATGAAGTCGCCATCTATTTACCACGAGTAGGCAATTAAATTTTTGTTCTCCTAATGACTGTAATTAGTCAGCTGAAGCCTGTACATCAATTTGTTTCTGTCCAACACAAACGACTGGATTTTAACTCCGACATCTTAATTTGGTGATTATTTTTTAAGTTAGTAATTTATTATCTTGTTACGTGTTCGCGATTGGCGTAATTCAATCAGGTGGGTAATTAAATTTATATCTGTAATTAAATTTAAAATGGTTATAAATTGATATGTGTTTTTTGGGAATATCGGTTAAAATATTATAGTGCTAATCTCTATTTTTTGCTAGTAAAAATTCGAATAATTATGTGCTTCTCGTGTCATTGTTATCTATACTAATATTATAAAGCTGAAGAGTTTGTTTATTTGTTTGTTTGTTTGTTTGTTTGAACGCGCTAATGTCGGGAACTACTGGTCCGATTTGAAAAATTCTTTCGGTGTGAGATAGCTCATTTATCGAGGAAGGTTATAGGCTATATATCATTACGCTACGACCAATAGGAGTGGAGCCACGGGGGTGAAACCGCGCGGAGCAGCTAGTTGATAATAACAAAGGTGGTTTCAAAGGAACAATTTAATGTATAAATTAACATTATAATTTTTCGCATAGGCACCAGGCTTGTTATTCTTGAAATCTAATTATAAAGGATATCCATAACATATACTTTCAATACCGTCGACGCAGCGCAAGACCTATAATTTTTGCTTGTCGTACTGTTATTTGTTTCTGCAGCGAATTGAATATCACGACAAAATTGGAGCTCAATCAATGCATGATAAAGAGTTTTTAAGTTAACGAAGCTTCTCATTATTTCATATTTATAGTATTCTAGATATGTCACAAAGTTTCAGCCGCTAATGAACTGGGCAAAAGCAAGTAATTCACTTAGGTATATAATATTCAGATGCATCACTACGAAGTATCATCAAAATCCGTTCAGTAGTTTTCACGTGATAGAGTAACATATTTATTTAAATTTATAAAATTTCACGTTTATAATGTTAAGAAGGAAACATCGCTTTTTCCATCTATCTTGCACTCTCTGTACTTGTGTAATTGGCAAAATATTCTACACATAAGCTTAAGTTCCAATACATCCCATGGATACAAATACTTAAAATTATCCACCATCTACTTAAGGGCACAAAGAAGGCGCATATAACAAGTTCGGCGAAGCCTTCAGACCCAATTAGTGTGAAATGGGACCCTTGCCAAATCGAGATTAGGGGCATTTACTATTTTCTAACGTTTTCCCGTATTGCTTTGCCTTACGTCAAAGCTTCAAACGTTTTTGTATTGATTTTGCTAATACTATTCTGTGTTGGTAGTAATTATTTGCGTGTCAGTTATTTTGTTCGTAGGTAATCCATTAATTTTGTGAAGAATTTCTTTATGTTGTGATGAACTAGGGTAACTATTATGTTATATTCACAAAAAAGTTACTACCTATTTAAAAAAAAAAAACTGTTTCTTTAAGAATCTAACTAGGTATCTCATGAACGTCTAATGTATTAACTATTAACGAAGCATGAAACTAATCTTATCTTCGTTGAATTAACAAAATATAAATCTAAAGCTCGACTATCTAAACTTTAATGTAAAATTCATTATTTTAATATTCAAAACATTAATTAATTCCATAAAATATGCTAAGTCTATGCTAATTAATATTCGTAAACTGTTAAAAAGGCGTCTACTTTAATACCTAGTCCATGATAATGTCTAGACGACCTAATGTCGACGCGCCTGTGGCTCCGCCTACGGATGTCTACGTTTATTATAGATACTAGCTGTGCCCTGCGGTTTTATCCGCAGTGCTCCACTCCTGTTGGTCTTAGCGTGATGATGTATAGTCTTCCTCGATAAATGGGCTATCTAACACCGAAAGAATTTTTCAAATAGGACCACTAGTTCCTGATTCCGGATTAGCGCGTTCAAACAATCAAAAAAATTCTTCAGCTTTATAATATTTAAGTATAGATATACTTTCCATATTATATTTAATGGTTTTCTTTATTTAGTCGCATTATAAATTAGTGAATTTGGCAGCAATAAATAAAAATAATAGGTTTTATTTACATAATTATTCCTTGAAATAAGCTTTCAAAACATAAGCATGGAGAGACGTTATAGTTAGTGTGATAATATGGTAAGTCAAACATAACATGGCCTTAACCGATAAATATTTTAATGTGTGCAAATCCTATAGAATATCATATTGAAACTAGTTCTTATAAATTTATACTCAACAAAATAGTTATGTAAAGAAAATGAAACACTTATTCAAAAGCTCTTCTATAACGCATAATTGTCACTTCTTAGTTGCCGTTCATAGCATTACTGATATAAGGTGATTACTATAAAATTACACCGAAAGACTTATAGTTCAAACATCCGATCGTGCATTCTAATATATTGATGTTATCACGCGATTGGGGCGAACTATATAAAGAGTAATGATATGCTTTTCATTCGATAGACTAACGACCTGCAAATCTTTTAAAATAATTAAATAGCTACCTGTAATGTGGTACGATAGTCGATAAGAAAGTAACGAAAGAATATTTGATAAATGTTTAATAACATTTTACATACTTACATTATTTTACCCATGTTGATTCAGCTTGAACTTATTCACTATCAGAAAGGGTTAAGGGATTGACCAAACTTAATAGAAAGTGTTACGTACAAATTATCATAAAAATTCACATACCTATTGTTAGTTTTATTTCTAACTAGCTGTGCCGCGCGGTTTCACCTGCATTGCTCCGCTCCTATTGGTCTTTGGGTGATAGCCGATATCCTTCCTCGATAAATGGGCTAACTAACACCGAAAGAATTTTTCAATCGGACCAGTAGTTCGAGATTAGCGCGTTCAAACAAACAAACTCTTCAGCTTTATAATATTAGTATAGATTTTACAAACCATGCATATTATTATCTTTAATTAAAAACGAACTCAGTGGCCAGTAAATATAGTTTTTTTATACTTCCTTGATTATTTTTCAACAAAAACGTTGTTTTAAAGTGATGTATTGTGTTTGATCATGTAAATAGATTTATTACCTAGAGGGTGTTAAAATAAAAAGCAATTTCATTATCCCCTTGATTAGTTAGCAAGATTAACTTGATACTACAGCTAGTAATTTTTTATTAAAAATGAATTAAGTTGTACTTTGTAAATAAGGATTATAATAAATGGCTTCATAGTCATTTGGTTTTTATTATGAGTCACGTTAAGGAATATGTAGAAAAACACTATTAAGGTAACTCAAAAATATTAACAAACTCAAACATTTATTTATTCAATTAGACTTCTTCAAGCACTTTTGAATCGACATGACATATTTAAATATTTAACCATCCATTCGGAAAGCAGTATCTATGGAGAAGAACCGGCCAGAAACTCCATAGTTGCTCTTTTAAAATCATGTCAATATTACTTTAATAAGATATACTTATGGAACTATTGCAATGTTACTGATAAAGTTTAATTGATATGTCCGTTTGAAGTGGGTCAAAATCGATTCTAATCGGTTACATACACAGTCATACATATCATGTACAGAAACATATCGATGAAGCTAATATTATAAGCATAATAGGTTATCTAAATATTCTATTTCCACTTTCAGACTCATAGACATTTATAATTTAAGTAGGAGAAAAGTTTTTGGTATACGAAAATAACGATTTAACGTGTTTTAGGTAAGAAATAAATTAAAATTGCGCAGTCGTGCGCCGGTTACAGTTAATCTCAACTCACGTGACTCGAATATTTATTATATGAAAATATCTTATTTCACACTAGCTACTCGGCTTGGATTTGCATGCATATAATATTACATACGTAAGTCATAAAAGTAATTTTATGGTGATTTGGTACAGAATCGCAACTATTTAAAATGGTATCTAATTGCTTTACAATTCAAATTGTTATCTCAAAAGCTTTTAATATGATGCAGCTTTAATTATAATTCAAAAGCTGTATGGAAAATAATGTTTAGGATTTATTATTTTAAAGTAACCTTTCAAAACGTAAGAAAATAATTTGGACATTTCTACGTACCTTCCAAAAGTCTTGTCCCAGTCCCCGAGTGCCACACGTCGTTGTTTTATTTATTTATTATTATCTCTTATGCTCTAAAATTATAATGCACAACAACATATACCTCTATTTCCCTTCCAATACACAATGTATCATTATGTTGAACGCAAACATTCGATAGGCCCGAGAGGCATAGAGTCTAGAATTACAGGTTGTTGACTGTAATCTAGGCAATCCAGACCACAGCTCGGATAGACAGGTGTCTTTCTGAATGAGCGGTTTCTCTTCCTTGCTTTGGATTGGTGTTGTTTATGAATATTAATGTGTTATGATTTTGGTTCTCTTAGTAATTTTATATGTTTAAAATATTACGAAATTAAGTACCTACTAAGTATATAATTTAACTGATTTTAAACCGGCTTCAAAAAAGAAAGAGGTTCTCAATTGGTCTGCTTTTTTGGGGGTTATATCAGAACCTTCTACTGGGTGAAAGAATAAGGATAATCCTTTTTTTCCTTGCGGTTAGTCTCATTCAACATTTTTCCAGTTCTGACCATTTGAAGGAGTTTGAGTTTTTTTAAATAATTTTATTTAGTTTTTAAGTAAGTCTTAGCCTCCATTAAGCACTCAATAAAAAGCCAACAGACTTTTAATACAAATGTACTTTTTACAATAACCCCATCAGCAATTCCCGGGACGCACAAAAAGTAGCACTCAACAATGTCCGTTATCCCGGTACACTGTCAAATGTAATTAGGGTGAAATTCGCTTAACGCTCCGCGAGCCAATTTGCCGAGTTCGCTCGTTAGGACACTGCACTTTTCTCTGTTGACGTTAACGATAAATGCGCATTTTACACAGATATTTCTATTTCCATGGACTGTACTTTACTATAGGGATAAGAATTCATATCTAAGTGATATAATTTAATAGATATTTTTTATTTACGTAGCAAGATGTTTATTTTGTCCTTAAATATAGTTTAATCACTACATAGTATAAAACAAAGTCGCTTTCTCTGTCCCTATGTCTCTTTGTATGCTTAAATCTTCAAAACCACGCAACGGATTTTAATGCGGTTTTTTTTAATAGATAGAGTGATTCAAGAGGAAGGTTTTAGTATATAATTTATTAGGTTTTAGATAAAGCGGGCGAAGCCGCGGGCGGAAAGCTAGTGCTTTATATGGCTTTCTTGCTCTCTATGTCGCATACTTAAAGAATTTGTCGGTGCTATCAGCAATACAGTATGCTGAAATAATGTGTATTGTAACAAACTTTAACATTTTTAAATCAAATTTACTCCTTTAGGTATTTCATTAAAAATACGATCTCATTCTATTACCTACATACAATGCTCATTATTACAAAAATAATATGTAAAATTTTATCTTGATTAAACCCTTGTTTGTCAACATATTTTTACATACATTATTAAATTAATGTACATCTTGCTAAAATCCTTAATGAGATCTGGTAGCCAATTACCAAAGCCTGGCAGGGTTAATTTTAATGAGACGCCACCTACGTCACTAATACAATGAGCTAATATTTGCACCCGGCGCCTCTCACCTAGACCCTTTGTTTGATAATTTAATAGCCGTTATGTGCTTTAGATATGGGCGGTGGAAATTTTACTTGAAAGTCATATTTTAACGTAGAATGGTATAATCACTACATAGTATAAAACAAAGTCGCTTTCTCCCTATGTGATATGCTTAAATCTTTAAATCATTAAATCTACTAAACTACGCAACGGATTTTGATGTGTTTTTTAGATAGAGTGATTCAACAGGAAGGTTAGTATATAATTTATTAGGTTTTAGCCAAAGCGGGCGAAGCCGCGGGTGGTAAGCTAGTTTGATATAGTTTTAAAAATACATTTCCATATTGTAGCTATACCTACGTAAAATCAGTTTTCTGAGAAAAATACCAATATAAATAAGTAAATACTGAAGATCCGTATGAAAACAGGATTTAGGTTTTAAAGGTTATTTCAAGCTTAATGCAGTTCTCGGTAGTTAATTGTATTTCACGTATTCCAGAGTATATACTGAGCTGAAAATAAGGATTTATGTTGTTTATAAATCCGTTCCAATAAAATGAACTGTCACAACAAAATGGATATTGGAGCTTTTTCCACTTACGTACGTTATTGTTAAGTTCAAACTTATTGGTTATTATTTTGCTTTTTGTTTAATTTTTTTTTTCAGAAAATTCCAGAAGTATTTATAGATCCTTGGTACAACAGCTATTATTTTGTGAGTTACGCAAGGTCTTTGATTTCATTTGCTATTAAAGCTTAAAATAAGACGTGGTCAAAAGATACATAACCGCGACCAAGGAAACTGATGTATTATGAAAATATCCCATAAGCCACAAGTAAAAATGGGGCTTCCGAATGAGGTAAAACATTTTCCGGTAAGTATAAATAGTTAGGTGTTCGTAATAACTTTCCATGCTTTATTTTTGCCAAAGACAACAAACTTCATTGAATTCATGGAAACCAATGTATCCTAGCTCGGAATATAATAACAAGATATTTACTAAAGAGGTGTTTAACCATCTCCATGACACCCGTTAATGAATGTTTACAATACCGGTGTCTTGTTAGCCGAGGATCAAGTTATACTGGTCGAATATTACAATGTTGGTTCTTATACATAGATTACTTGATAGGTTAGTTAGCGATACGCCCTGTGTTTGGATACAGATGTATTTGATTGTTCGGATTCAGTGGATACTGTTTATTTCAAGGGTACCTATGCACAGATAAGTAAATAGTTTGGGATCAAAAGATATTACTACCAAAGTGGAAATGTCGAATATTATAACCTCGGTAGGTTTATTTTTGCAGAAATAATTTTTTAATGTACTTTATACTGACTGCTCGATACGCTATTAATGAGTGGGCTTAATAGCAAGGAGCTTATTAACTAAGCACAGGTAATAGAAATATGTAGTTCCGAACTAAAGGTAAAGAAAGTCCTATTTCCTATCCTACTAATATTATAAATGCGAAAGTTTGTGAGGATGTGTGTGTGTTTTTTCTCTCTTTCACGCAAATTCTACTAACCGATTACAATGAAATTTAGCACACATATAGGATGACTTGGATTAACACATAGGATAGTTTTTATCCCGGAAATCACATGGGAACGGGAACTATGCGGGTTTTCCATTGAAAACGCGGGCGTAGCCGCGGGCGGAAATCTAGTTTGTCCATAAATTAATGCTATTAAAGAAACCAATGTGTACATTGTGAATTCAATGTGCCCCAAAAGGAGGCATAAAACTATCTAAATACCATTTTATTACAAGCCACATTGTTTCTCAACCTGAAAAAATTCACTACAAAATCGAATCTTACCGTTGAAACGAAGGCATTGTAATTACATTTAATTCTGCTAAGTCTATAAAGGACTCAGCTAATGAAACCCTATATCTTTCTGTATGTAATTCAATTATATGTGGCAATCACCGTTGTATAACAGGTGCATTTTATACCACTGAAGGATCCCCACTACCATAGTTCAACCGGTACAAGGCATGAGCGATAGCGATTTTTATATGGGAACAGATTTACTTTAGTAAGACAGAATTGCATTGATTTTTATCAAGAGTCGTGTGAACTTTTTGCTTGAATAATGAATAAGGTTGGCATGTTTTCTTAATAGTTTAAAATTCAATGCTATTCATTTAATGTAGAGTAAGGTTAATTGTAAAATTGTTGAGTGAAAAATTTAAATTCAATAATTCAATTATTTTACTATCCAAATCGAATGCGAACATTTTCTTAATCCAATTCTTGTTAGTTTTCGAAAGAAAATATATTCGTAACAGAGATTTTTTTTATCTACAAACTTTAACTAGGATCTTAAGCTCGCTGTATTCTATATCTTATCCCATATAAACGACAAACCATAAATCCCAGAACCCTCGGGACTTCAGCGCGCCCATTAACATGGCCCGAGCTGGATTTTATGCCGGGAATAGACAACAGACTGCGGGAATTCTGCGACGTTGTCTGTGGTGCGCTGGTGTCATAATCATCTATTCTCTATGATTAAAGTGGCTGAAAAGTTTAGATTGTAGAATGATTAAATTGCCTGAAAAGTGTCAGTTGAGGTTTTAAGACATAATTGTATACACACTTAACTTTAGAATGTTAATGGCAGGTTAAAGAAAAGGCATGCTACTTTTTCTGGAAATATACAAAAACGATACATCAAAGTTCGACCATCTTTTAAACTGTTATTTGTTCTTAAAAATTATTGCTTGAGCCTTGAGCCATGCTGTTTCTGGAGACATATTATAATACTCCATCTTATCTCCCATAAAGTTTCAAACTTCCGTAAAATGGGAATAGAAAAAGGCTATGTTTACATGCTAACACCTGTCACAGGATTTATTGCTCGGGTCAAATGATAGAGGACTCGCGGGAGGTTGTTGACACCTGCCCTCTTTAGCTGTTTTGAATTTGCCGTAAATATACATTTGGGGGATTACGAATTTGGCAATATGGTTTTGGTTTTGTAGAGCATAGAATTGCATATACAAATTCATATTTCAATTTAGGTTGTCATGTGCTTTCAGTACAGTAGATGCCAGTTTTAAAATATAATATTACCCTAAATACTCGATAATTGACGTGAGTAAACGTAAGATAAGTAAATCGATTCAAACTCTCAAACTCAAACATTTATTTATTCAATTAGACTTCTTCTAGAAGCACTTTTGAAAGGTTTCAATGATTTATTTAAATATAAGAAACTTTATGTATAGTTCTCAGTTATCAAAGGCGAATAACAATTCGATATAAAACATAACCCCTCTCGCGCAAGTTGGAGTAATATGGCAGACGCTAGAAAATAAGCTATAAGCTGTCCCATTATCGATGAAGCAGTGCCCATTGCCACGTCAACTCTATCTAACGACGATAGAGGTTAAAATATTTCAAGATGAACAAAAGTTGGACAGAACAATACTCTATAGAAAGCATCTTAACCGACACCTCCGCTATAAAGTCGATATGGTCTTGTATTGTTCCAGTGACATGAAAGCGAGTAATAAAAACCATGGGCTGTGGTGTAAGTTGGGAGAATCGACGTTTGGTTCAGGCAGGGCATTTGAATTTTAGTTGAATGTAAAATATATGCATTGATACGGAAGTTTCATAAAGGACATAATATAAGCTTTGTAATTCTAAGTTCGTAGCTTAATATTATCTTCAAAGGCCGAATTTGGTGTATGAAAGACGGAAATTATTCCACAAAAGAATTTTCTTTATTCAGTGCTCTTTGTAATGTAATGACTTCAAATAAATATATGAATTGACGAGTTTATTCCTTACAGCATATAACTTCCCGTAATGTAAAGACGGTATATTTAATGATTGCACTTCATAGATATATCCTTATTTTATACTGTCAGCATTGTAACTTACTCCTAATAAACTCGACCACAACACGTATTCGCAGAAAATAGCGGCATATTTCTGCCAATCTCTTATTCCACACTATCGATGGCACGTGGTTCTCAATTCATGCGACCACAAACCGATTAAGTAAAGGCCTACAAAAGGCGATAACCCTCAAATGCTAATGGGGTACCATAGACCTTAGAGAACAACAAAGCGCACAATACTTCACGATACATAAAGTTTATTCAGGTGTGAGATTAAGATTACAGGAACGTGAATTGAATTTAGATTATAGCTTTATGATCATCTATTGTTTGTGGAATGAGATTAATGTTGTTTATGGATTGCGTAGACTTAGTCTGAATATATATGGGACAAAGGTGACTGGTATATCGCAGACGAAACATCTGCGTTTAGCCTGAATTATTACTTGAAGGTATATGGCGATGAGCACTAAAATAGATTGGAAAGTGTTTTAAGGGAAAAAGGATGTACCAGTTGACGGTTAATATTGAAGAGAAATTATATTTCTGCAAAGTATCTTAAGCAGTTTTAGAGCATTAGTTTAAGTATTGTAATATCTATTGGTTTGTAATTTCTTAAATTCTTTATTTCTTAGAGCCTTTTATTATTGAATGACAATTTCGACAGTAATTTCCTAGCTAGCTCCTAGTATGAAATCCATTACAACCTGATACTTCACGCTCTTGTAGAACAGCGGTACATTTTGTCCCGTCAAGTGTTAAAAGGGTTGAAAGCGTGTTTATTTTGGAACTAATACGCCCAAACGTGTGTTTGAAGTGTCACGCAAATTCTATTGATATGGAAATTTTTGTTTTTCACCCATTTACTTTGTCCATGGTCATTGAAACAATGAATTGAAATGAATATAGAGGAGCCAATTTATTGGTGTTTGGACGTTTATTTTGTAAGAGATACACTTTTGCAAGAGATCATCATTTACGTGTTTAAATAATTAAAGTAGTTCTAAAATTATTGAAGCTCAAGTTAATAATAATATTTCCTTGTCGAAAAATAGTCAAGATCAAAATATTTTGTCATTGAAATTCATCAAGCATATTAAATGTCACGCATTAACGTAGTTGGTTGAAATAAATATTTTAGCACAAAATAAATGTTGAATCCTTACTAATATTATAAATGCGAAAGTAACTCTATCTGTCTGTCTGTTACTCAATCATCACGCCTAAACTACTAAACCAATTTTCATGAAATTTGGTATGAAGATATTTTGATACCCGAGAAAGGACATAGGCTACTTTTTATCCCGGGAAAATGACTCAATCCCGGAAATCCCACGGGAACGGGAACTATGGTAAATGTTAAAAATACTTATGTAATGACGATTCGAAAGTGCTACTAAATAGTAGTCTAATTGAATAAATGAATGTTTGAGTTTGAGTTTATGCGGGTTTTTCTTTGACTGCGCAGGCGAAGCCGCGGGCGGAAACCTAGTAATACATAAATATCTCTAAATCCTTTCTAAAACAAACTAATTAATACCCCAAAGTTATTAAACATGTTACATCTCATCATATTTGGATGCTTCAAATTTCAAAGGGAGACGCCTTCAATATTTGAAAAGGATAGTCCCGTACCTTAATAATTACCCAAATTAGGGGAGACTTTTACGCACGCCTAAATAAATGATGACTTTGCAAACTTACCTGAGCATCAGTCACAATAGTGCATAGAATTATAGGCTCTATGCTCTTGTAATATGCGTGATAATCGTATAAGTTATGGTTAAAATATTGTCTCGTAGTAGGAAGCTGGAGAGATGAAGTCGTGTCAAATATTCATAGCTTTCGTAAGATAATTATGTTTACTAATGGTTTTGGTTGTTGTATGGAAGTTTTTTAAATTCTAAAGCAGAGGGTAGATTGTGGACTATAGATTATAAGTATTCTTTATTTTAAAGGCACCTAAACTTGAATAATAACTGATCAGAAACATATTGTATAGAAATAAAACATATCATTGTTGAAATCAATACTTTTTTAAATTTATTTCATTCTTTATTTTTGATACCTATTTTTAAAATATATCGTTAAAAATCGACGAATTCTATTATTTAAATATTATAAATTTTAAATTCGTCATTTATTTCTTACTTCAAAAGAGATATATTATTAGTTAGCGTAAGATTTCTGTTTCAAGTCATTTTTTTTAAAATTGGGATTTTTCAAAAAATAGATTTATATTTAAATGATTTTTGAATTCACCTCGATATAAACAAGAGGGTTTTTCGTTTAATCTACATACGATAATGGAGGGGCGACATCTGTGTTGGATTTGCATAAGTTTGAATTTCGCACAATTTGATCTCGGCCCTTTGAATATATATATCTTTTAAACGCATCTACAGGGTGTCTTACTGACCAAGATGGATAGCAGTTAGGTAACAAGTCTTTATGTGACACAACTTTTGTCTTAAGAGTTCGAAACTTACAATATTATGTCCTTTAGTCCATGCGGATACTATTTAAGAAGGTATTTAAAATGAATATCAGACAATGTTTGAAAATAGTTTAATATTGAAAATTTCTGAAGATCATTTACTTGAAAAGATGCTTTAGAAGTTTGTTTTCTGCTCGATCAATTTTTTTTACCCTTTCGAAAAATTTGGTTAATATATCAACCAGAATTATTCTTCGTCGTTCAACAGATTGACAAAAAAGCTATGCACTGAGGTATAAATATTGAAATGTTGCATTTTATAGAATACTCTCCTGAATTTTTCGAAAATACCACATCCTGTACACTCCAGTGCACCCCTATTATTATGAGTTTTCCCGAATTTTCCCTCAGGTTTTCATTAGTAGGGGTGCGTTTTAGTGAGTTACACAAACAAAGGGAAGGGTGCAAATGGTAACAAGCTGCACACTGCATCTTATTTCGTTATTATATAAACAGTTTATTTTGGAGGTTATTGACTGTTTGTAGAGCCTGGCCAATTGAATTTGAGGAACGTAGGGAATATTCTGAGTTGCGATGACGAGCAAATCATGTTAGTAAACAAATGTTCTGATTTCTTCAAAATATATGAGTAAATTAGATGTACAATTTTAAGGTTATAGAGGGCTTCAAACTGTGTACAACACAATATAATGCCAGTATAGTGTGTAGCCAAATATTTATTAGCTTTAACTCAATTCTATTACAATTAATTTAAAAATTATACGTATCGTTTTTCAGAACAATAAATGGGAATTAAATACTCCGTTGAACAGCGACATTTCCCAAGAAACAAAAGGGATCTTAAAATAAAATAAACTGCCCCAAAGTTTAGTTTCCGAAGTCGTAACAATTAACGAAACAATAACAATTTAACAATTAAAGCCGTTTAAGTACGAACAATATGCAAATACTTCGTAACTCCCCGGTCCATTTGCATTTTTATTTTTTAAATAAAATCAATGTTTACTTTAATCATACATTTTAATTGTTTACTTTACTCTTCTAAAAATACTTACCTCAGCAAAAATTAAAACAAGGAATATTAATTTTATTTATTTAAAACAACACAAGTTTTACAAAAATTATAATGTGATATTTAGTTTTAAAGCATGCAAATAAATGCATTATAAATGAGATTTTTTTTTAATAATAGAAAAAAAAATCGATCGCTAGTCGGGATACGAAACCGCGTCTTTCGTTTTACCTAAAATTTTCTCATAAATAAATAATCATTCTTTTTCACTCAATTTTCAATAGAAGAAAGAAACGGCCGTCCGAAGTTGAGTAACTTACTATCAAGATAACCCAGCCAATTTAAAAATCCCTCAAACTTCTAATTGCCCGAATAAAACTTCGTACAACTTATATGTGCATCTAACAAGTAAAAGGCATGCAATAAACAGAATCTTTGCGAAACTTTCCCGCCTTAGGCACCTGTCTGGTCCACGAAGTCTCACAGAAAGTTTTAAGTGCCTCTTATACGTTGCCAATCGGAAAAAAAACTTACTCAATTAAAACAAACCTTTCGATATCGTGCTGTTCTCTTACCTGAAAAAATACAAAAAAGTTTTATATTTTTTAAATAATGGTAAAGGGTGGCTAAATGCAGTTTTCGAATTAAATAATGACATTGATAATATGTATTCGAGGATAAGAAATTCAAATTGCTCTGCAGGTTCTTTTGTGAGGTATAGAAAGAAAAAAGAAATAGAAATAGGAAATAATATATTGCTACAAATATTCTTTATTTACTTTATCCTTTGATATTTATATGTTTAATGTAAAAAAAACGGTGCTATCGTTACCGTTTTTCATTAACACTTTCTCTTTTTTCTTTCGTATTTCAAAACGGATTAAAACTTTTACGTTTCAATACTCGAAACATCCCCGTGTTTGTCAGTACCACAAAACAGTGAATTTAAATTACATTTAACAAAAACTAGACTATTCGGAGCGTCAAGCCTTTGAGCTATCCCCTGTTTGTGGAAGGACTTGAACAGTGTATATTAAAACACTATTTGGACACAGCGTACATTTTGTTTTTCTCTTTGAAATGTTTTTGTGCAATCTATTTGAGCGGATTGTTCGTGGAATTTGAAAGCTTCGTTTTATAGAAGTATCCGATCATAAATAGTTCCTTTTTTTCACAAATCATACGTCGATCTAATGTTTCCTATTGTCTTTAATTGCATACCGTGTATGTCATCGTAGTACAAATCAAGAGCGTGTGTGCTGAGCACGCGGTTCAGAAGTGAAACTTCTTTGGCAAAATTCAAAGATACCTAAGTCGTCGCCTTACTCTATGACGTGACGGTATTTCCAATACCTACGCGATATTGAAATTTTACTCTCAATGCACCTAAAGAAGTTTCACTTCATAAACTAGGTAAGTCACAAAAGAATCTTGTTATTACATTTATAAGTTACTAGCTTCCACCCACGACTTTGTACGTGCATCCCCGTTTTTCCCAGTTCCCGCAAGAATTTTGGGAAATCCTTTCTTAGCGGATGCCTACATTTTTTTTTTTTGTAAGGTGTTTCTCAATGTTAGCCAGAAGGGCTTCTACATTTTAACGCGGACGCGGGGGTGAACTGAAGGTTCACCCTGGTAGCGACATGCACAAGGGCGTCCCCCCTTGACGGGGATCTCGAACCTCGGCTTGGGCTGTCGCTTGAGTGGAGGAGGCCAGAAGGGCCCTAATCGGACGGGGGATGCCTACATCCTAACATCTACCTGCATGCCAAATTTCAGCCCGATTCGTCCAGTGGTTTGGGCTGTGCGTTGATAGATCACTATATCAGTCACCTTTGAGTTTTATATATAAGTTAGGTATGCCATAGTAGATGGGTGTCAAAAGATAGTTCTAGTTTTACATTTTTAGCTCTACGTGTTTTAAAACTTGCGTGTGAAGAAGGATATTCACAATCAATTGCACATATGCCCCATTCACATATGTGAATGTAACGATATCATTATACCATTTATTTACATCACTACATAATTGAGACGGGAAGCTTAAAGGAAAGGGCTGATCATTCGCTGATAATTTAAGTGGTCAATTGGTCTCTGCGTGTGGCCCTTATTGTAGCAATTGTCCCTTACAGACGTTAATAATATTATGACTGCAGGCTGTAAACGGTGAAAATATTAGGTATAGAAATGTAGATATGTTTTATTCGATTGGAATGATTTGTATGACAAGCTGAAATAAACATAAATAGTTTATTGACTGAAGTTATTGACTAGGTATATTGTGAAATTTTAGGTATTTCCGATCAAGAAGATCTACTTAGAATAATGACTACCAATAATATAATGAAAATACTTAAATATATAAATATAATATTATGTTAGTTGAATTTGTGTTAATATTAATGATGTTATATGAATTTCAATTGTTCATAGAGTTAATCTATACATATAATAAATCTGTAGAAGGGTCAATTCTGTACATTGAAAATATTGAAAAAATAAATAGCAGGGGGTGTTACTGGATCGATACCAAGCCCAAATATGTGATTAAAAATGTTTTTGTCTGTCTGTCTGTCTGTCCGTCTGTCTGTCTGTCTGTCTGTCTGTATGTGAAGGCATCACGTGAAAACTAACGGTTCGATTTCGATGAAACTTGGTATAATTATACCTTACTAGCGGTCCGCCCCGGCTTCGCCCGTGGTACATATTAACGTTTTCTCTACATAAGAACCATCCTCGTACTTCAAGGAATATAATAAAAAAAGAATTATCGAAATCGGTTCAGCCGTTCTCGAGTTATGGAATTACAACGAAAAGTGGCATTGATTTTTATATATTAGATTATCCTGGGCATAAAATAGGATACTTTTTATGCCGGAAAAATACGTAGAAAATAATAGGTAAATCTTAATTTTCCTTAAATTTTCCGCGCGGACGGAGTCGCGGGCGGAAGCTAGTTATAAATATTAATTCATAAAGTTGATTCAAGTTCAGTATTCTTTAAATTTTTCGATCATAAACTACAAAAAATAAATAGCCTGCAGTACTGCAGCAAAATTTTTAAACCAAACATCACGTGCGAACTGTCGTAAAATTTAATATTTATTAGCATTTCCTATAATTCCGACAGAGGGCGCTTTATTACGTTCGAACGATTGTCAGATGCAAATCAAGGGGTCTTTTTCAGGGGTGCTGAAATATGGCCCCATAAAGGAATAAGTGTTGGGAACACCTGACGACGGACATAGAGTTATAGCTGGCTATAGACTGCTATCGCTCATGTGAGGTCTGCTCTGATTAATCCTTAACTCTGTGGCTGGACACGCAAGGCTTTAAAGTTTTTAGAGGCTTTTTTCTAGTTAGTTCTGTATAGCATTGTACTGTAGGACTCATGATAGGATAAGAATATAGAGAATTTAATTTCAATGTTCGTGTTATCAAATGGGTAAATAGTTAAAGCTGTGCTTACCAAAAATTTGAAAACAATTTCTATATTAAAAAATACAACTAGATTATACTAATATGGTTATACAATTTTATTAAAAACTGAAAAGAAAAAGTAATACCCAATATCAGGTATAGTGTGAAGTCAAACTTTTAACCATTTCGGCCCGATTGGTCCCAGACACAATAGATTTTCTATTGTGTCTGTGGTTCCGGGGCCTGAGTTATTAATATAAGTAGATAGTTTAAAAAGTTAGATGTCTTTCACGAATTCCTTGTTATCATACAAATTGAAATAAATATTAATAAATAATAAAGTGGCGAGTTTTTATCAATTGTGTCCATGACGTTTAAGAATATTATTAACTAGCTTCCGCCCGCGACTCCGTCCGCGCGGATGTCGGTCTTCGCGTGGATGGTTTATTTCTCCATTTTGAGTAGGTACCTCTGACAATAAAATCTTATAAATATCTATTGGACCCAATTCCCAAATACGGCTAGGCCTATAATAATACGCAACGTGTGTTCGCGGTTCTACGGAACAACGTCTATGGATAAAACTGAAAAATTAAGATTAATTTTTTTTCTACGTATTTTTCCAGGATAAAAAGTATCCTATTTTACGCGCAGGATAATAAGGTATAATTATAACAAGTTTCATCGAAATCGAACCGCTAGTTTTCACGTGATGCCTTCACATACAGACAGACAGACAGACAGACAAAAAATTTTTAATCACATATTTGGGTTTGGTATCGATTCAGTAACACCCCCTGCTATTTATTTTTTCAATATTTTCAATGTACAGAATTGACCCTTCTACAGATTTATTATATGTATAGATTTATTGTCAACCTTAATTTTACTTAGATTTCTCAACAGAATGATAAGCTTTTATTAAAATAAATAATTCTACATTCTTTCAGTATTAGCATACAAAAATTTACTAATTGAACGAGTGGCTGGGGATAAATGATGGATTTCATAATATCGCATGTGCCCCGAGGCTAGGCGTCCAACTAATCTGCCTTTGTCACTTTTTTCATTACATTAACGGACATACAAAGAGACAGATTAATTGGTTAGATGGGAAACAATATTTTTCACTAATTGCGATGTGCTTTTTAAATCTTTTATATGTCGGTGGTTTTGATTTTTCATCATATAGTTTCAACAAGCACGATAGTATTATACGGGTCAATCAATTTTTAAAGGTCCCGATCATAATTTTCTCGTATTTTTTTTTTTTACTTAATTTTCAGCATTTTACTATTTCATTTAGAAGATAATTATTCGTAGATTAAGATTATATAAGCAGCAGTGATGTTGATTAAATACATTTGTGGATTTAACTTCACGAACCGATCTATTCACGGGAAATAATGTCCTTTGGACAACTTACACAATAGTACTTTTTTAAATGTTAAATTCCCTTAAGAATTAAAACAAATTCTTCTAATATTAAATAATAAATAATATTTTGATATTTGTTCTATTTACACCCAAAATACGAAATATTTTTATTAAAATTGAAACGAATGATGTCTTTTGAACAACCAAATAATGTTTCATATATAAAAAAGTTTCAGTAAAGCGGAAATAGTGATATTTTTTACAAAAAAACTATTAAGGCGAGGTTGTTACGTATCGTATTATTGATTTTACTTAATTAAAATGAACTGATTCTCGATAAAACTGAATGAATGAAGTATAATGTGATTTTCATATGGGGACATCTTAGTTGTAGTAGTAGCGTCTTGATTTTTGAAATGTTAAAATTACAATTAAACTAGACATAAAATCGCGTAATAAAAATGTGTTCCCGAAACAGCCGAGTAATAAACAAAACATCTACTATTTAACTGTTAAAGTATAAGTTTTATATAATTATTGTCCTAGGGACAACCAAATTGTCCATGGTACAACCACTTTGGTTGACCAAGTGACTGGTTGTCCGCGGGACATTTTTTAAATTTTGAGCCGCCAAGCAAATACTATTGTTATTTTATATATTAATCTCAGCTCACACTAAAATATAGACGAAAGCGCATCTCGTGTAGTATAATTGATAACAATGCATCAAGTACTTACGTTTTAATCACAGTTGTCTGTCGGACTGACAAAAAAGCCACCCCACACTCACCAACAACGCTCGGACGACTGTTGCCGTGATTTTATACAAATCAAAGTGGCGTTTGAGCCCGACAGTTAATTATTGTGTTTAGCTTGTTGTTTAGGAATCTACCGCGCCATATGTGTTTTGGTTTCATAACTAAATTACGGTTGTCTGTGAGACCTGTGTCATGTAGGTGATTTATGGGGACAAAAGTAAAATGCCTGAAAATCGTATTATATCCAATAAAAAAAAATGGTTTGTATGTTTGGATGTCAATAATTATGTACTGAAACAAGGAGTGTATTTGGTATTTATGGTCGTGATAGTATGTGTTCGTGATGCGAAGTTTGTTAATGCATTGTGGCATGGGGACAAATGTGATAGTACTGGAAAATTGCATTTAGTCCCTCGACAACCATGAAACAACGCACAAATTAATAAAACAAGTAAAATATTGTTCGCAATAATGCTAGAAAATATTAGAAGAAATATAATTAAAACGAATTTAACTCTTTATGATTTCATGTTTATTAATTATCCTTCAGGGACATGATCCGTACACGTCGGACCAATAAAAGTAGCTATGTCCTTTCTCGGGTATCAAAATATCTCCATACCAAATTTCATGCAAGTTGGTTCAGTAGTTAACGCGTGATTGAGTAACAGACAAACAGAGTTACTTTCGCATTTACAATATTACTAGTACTAGTATGGATTTGTTGTAATGTTAATATTAATCTACTAAGCTGTATAAGGAGTAAACGTTAAATCTATTTTATATCCATAACTTTTCATTGATGTATATAAAATGCAAAAAAATGTATTTTCTTTATTTCTTTTCTAGTAGATGTGCCAATCAAAAGATAATGTTTCTTTGACATTAGTCATAAAATTACTTTCGTCATATTAATGATTTAATACCACATAATAATAACTATAACATTATAACGTGACCATAAATATGTTATTATCATTGTTCGTTATAACATCTAAACAGTTATCCGACTATTAAATGCATCAATAAACTACGAAGCCGAGTCATTACGGGTTATCTAAACCAACCACGTATTAATTTACTAACCCCAAATCTATAATTATTGTTACAACTATTATATTCAATTATCCAAATTCAATATGTTCGAATTTAACTGATATTCACCGCTCATTATGCGTAAATAAATTAAATATAGTTTGTGTTTCTATAATATAGTGTTATCTAATACTTTAATAATTTTCTAACGTACAACAACAATAGAAAATTAATCTTCCATCAAACAGCTGTACAGCTTCGTTTATTAAGAAACCGCTGCGCCATTTGCCACTTGCAACTAATAACTTCACGCCGAGGCGCCATCTTGCGCGCCATTTTGAAAGATGACAGCTGACGTTTGAGTGACAATTATTAAAATGGCTACGTTCCGTTCGTCTATTAATAAGTGTTTGTTTATTTGTGTAATTAATATGTTTGTAGTAGCGTAGGTAATAACTAACAATATATTGTAATACGTAAAATATCCACCATAGTATCTGATAATTGGAACTTTAATAATTATGTGTTGTCAACGTTTATTTTAATTATTATTCGATTTCATTTCGTAATTTTCGGTTTCACGGTTTCACGTTTTTTAAACGTCTGTTTTTTATGATTTTATATCATGTTTTAACAGTTTGATTGAATATTTACTAAATACATAGTAATACATTACAATACGTAAATCAGCCCTAAATCCAATCTTGTTTACATGGAGATCGGACAATAGAATAAAAGAAATTCCTCAACGAATCTCGAGCATACATCAAGGGCCCTCCCAAATGAAATAGCTGAGACGATTGCGGAGCCCGGAGGGACGGCCCTCCGTAATCTTGGCGATTATTAAAATCATACATCTCAGGAAATGCACCTTGATAATCTGAGGGTGCATTTGAAGATTTGTCTTTCCTTATTTTCTTTTTTCTGGCTTCTTGACAGATTACTTGATGTTGAGAGTGTTTTTGTGTTATTTGTATTTGAAATGCTTCTAATGCTAGTTGTTTTTGTCTGAAAATCTTCATCAAAATGAAGCACTAATATTTCTCATAATATATTTATTATTCTAAACTATCACATTTCTAAACGTCAATATGCAACTAAAAAGCCCGCATACGAATCATAAAAAGAAAAACTATTCGACGAATGTCACGTAACAGGGAAACCCCGTTGTAGTATTTTTTACCTCCATTCTTCCCATTCGTACCACATTCTTGCCCCTCATTATTTTCCCAGTTATTCCTTTAAATGTTTATCGTTGAATTTTTAATTTAAGAACTTTTCACATCTAAAAAATTTTAAGAAAATTATATTAATGTTGATCTATGTGTGATGATAATATTTTAAATATGTTCACTTATCATTCCAATTTGTAAGTAAATTACCTTTCTTTTGTTAAATATGGTCCTTAGCCACTGAGAGTTATATAGTATCTTTTAGATATTCTTAACACTGTCATGAACAAAAAAAATTTGAAAAATATAGCTACCTAATAGAAATAAAGTCGCTCTTCACAATCATAATATTTTACCTTGAAATGAAAGCCATTTAAACATTAAACTAGATATAATTGTTGCATTGAATTCATTTTAATTGCGTTCAGTACTTTTATTGCCGTCAAATCACAAAATAATGAGAATTCTCTATAGCTACGTTTCCTAAGCTCTCGAAGGCTTTCAGTCTGCTTCAACAGGGTATTTGAGGCGGTATTAGGATATTGTAAGCGGTTTCGCAGCCTTTTGAGGCTGAGATTGGAATCGGCTTTATATTGTGGATATGAAATCCAATTCATGCATTCCTTGTAAGTAGTGAATGTTTAAGTGTTTTACTGCATGTTCATTGTTTAATAGAGCTGTAAAGATATATTTTTTTTATGCCTTTAATGTTTTCAGATTTTATTCAAGAAGATTTAGAAGATACACTATTATTGAATTACATACGCTAGTCGCTATACTTCATGATTTATTCCGGTTTATCTGAAGCGAACAGCCATTTTTATGGTACTTATAAAATACTTAATTTACTTCCAAAAGCATAGTCAAAATACAGCAGTTTTGACGTTAACCTTTTACGTTATTTAATTATTGTTATTTTATTCCTTGGTACTAACTACTAAAAACGAATAAAAAATCAAAAGGAAGGAATAAAATGTTGACCTCAAAACAACTGAAAACAACGTTTAAAAAAGGTACAAAACTGCAAAGACAGTAAAAATTATTCCAGCAAAGTACCAGGCTCGCATAACACAGAGGGAGCGAAGATTGCAGTGCTCTTCAAGCACGTCCGTCACTCAGGCAGATATTCCTTTCCGAGAATATGAAAATTGTGACTGCGTACTCTTTGAAATTTCTGCAAGCTTATTCTCTCCTAGTGGCACAAATTCCATGCTTTAGTTGTTCAAGTTTTAAAAATTATTTAAAAGGTCTGAAGCAAATTGAAAATGTTCTTCGAGTGCGCACGGATAGCTCGTATTCACTGGAAAGTGGTTCAGTGATCTATTTTTATGTAGCTACTTAGAGTATTGCATTACATCCTTTTGCAAATGAAATTTTTGGCAGTTACATGCTTACTTTAATATCGACCATACGAAAAAGAATTTTCATTACGTTTAAGAGGCCGTAATAAGTGTTTCATCTTATGTTGTCTTATTAAGAGGGATAGGAAGGAAGATAATTAGTCAATTCCATTAGATTAAGAGCACTTGATGAGGATAATTGTGACATCTCTATAACCTTCTTAATCACTTATGGATGTAATCGAAATGAGGACAATACGTTAATTGTCTACTCTATTATTTATGTGGCCTCTGTTAGTATAGACTGGTTTTAATTGTCGTGTTTCATTATTATCCTACAAATACGACGTATTTAGAAAATAAGTTTACGTGTTAAAGATATAATTTTGTTAATTGCTGTATTTTACGTAAAGTAAAATTTGTTTAAAATTAATAGGTTTGGTCAGGTCTGTGAGCATTTTTATTTCAAGTCCTCAAAAGGTCGCTATAAATAATTATGAGACGAATAAAATTACTTTCGCGTATTATTCTATAATATAAAAATGAATCCCAAAATGTGTTGGTAAGCGCATAACTTTAGAACAGCTGAACCGATTTCTTTAATTCTTTTTTTATTATATTCCTTGAAGTACGAGGATGGTTCTTATGTAGAGAAAACCCGAATATGTACCACGGGCGAAGGCGGGGCGGACCGCTAGTTTAACCCATAAAAAAACAACAACGTCTAATTATTCTGTATACCATCAGTAAATTTATAAACAACAATTCTCTATACAAATCATAAACAACAAAATGCCACAGACAAGGAGGTTCAGTGAATCCGATGCATCAGTATTCCGCTCCCGACTGCTGTATCGATCGCGCCTGACCCTCACAAGGTTCAAGGTTTATAAAATTGTACTTTCTTTAGTTTTTGGTGAGAAGTTTTGTGTGGTGAATAATTAGCTGTGTTTAATTTTAAGTTGGATATTTAGCTTTGAAAAAAGCTTTTTCTGGAGCTTTTATACTAATGTTAATAATGATGTATATTTTCTAAGTTAATCGAAATAATACCTAATAGTATTCAGACATGAAAAAAATATTTAATAATATGTATCTAATAAGTCTAATAACAATATATGTAATGTGTAAATATGAACCACATCGTCTCTAAGATTTTTAACATAATTAAAATGCAAAATTGGTCTTTATAGACTTACTTATTTTACAAGTTTCATAGAATTTCGATTGTAGTTATAACACTGAAAAAATAAGTTCCTATTTCCGCATTGCACCTGCTAAGTTTAATACAATTGTAGTTAACATAATTACTTTTTTAAGGAATAATTTAAAAATACCCCAAAACTCCACAAAAACGACTATTCACTATACAGGACCAAGATAAATAAACCCTAAATTCAAATGCAGGGGAGCAGCATTTGCATACAATGTAATTTTACAGTAATACAGATTTACCCTCAAATTACATAAATCACTTGTTTGAATAAAGCGTTTGTTTTGTACCCACCTTCGCGTTGGATAATTAACGTTTCTAGCGCCATTTTGGATGGGACAGAGATTTGGTTACCTAAAATATAACGTAAAATAATGTATCGGTAAAATTACTATGTTATAATAAAAATATATTTTGTCTTGACATAATATTTCATGTGATGGATTGATGAGACGGATTTTGTTATATAGAAAATTTTTGCAATATTTTTTCCACTTTTTTTTTGGGTTTTTGTTCGTTAAATTAAGTAATTAAGTTGTTTTAAGAGGAGGTAAACGCAACATAAATAAGATACGCTAAGATTAGGTACATAAGTGCAAGCGTAAAAATAATTGGCGCAGCTAGCACATAAATTTTAATGAGCACATTAGAACAAACGAAGTTCTGTAGACAAAAAAAAAATACTTTCTCTGTTCAGAGGATACAGTTTAGTATTCAACCACCATTAACGATAAATAATGTTATATCATTATCCCTTGATAGATACCTATATTATCTCTCAAAACAAAAAATAATGGATACATTAAGATCTTCCTGTACAGGTTAAAAAGTGAAAGAAACAACGATATGTACAGAGTTAATGCACCCATAGGTGCTCTTGCCTGCAGCTATTTGAAGCTAGCCCCATTATGATGGGGGTGACCATTCGTTTTGGTTTTTTACGCATTTTTTTTTGTTTTTTTTTTTTGGTACAGTTCGCGTTAAGCAGTTTTGGACTGAATGGCTAAATCGTTACGGTGATTGTAAATTAGATATGTGTAATCAAGTAGATGGTAAGAATTGATAATAATATTGGAACGCATTTACTTCATCGTTAAATAATAATATGTAAATTACAATGATTAGAAAACTAAACTTTATTTCTTAAAAAATAACACTAAGTATTCAAAATGCACATATATAATCTGTATTCGTGATTGTTAACAATGTGCCACTTGCACAACATATGGGAAAAAAATCCTAAAAAACCAAAAGAAACGGTAACCCCACGCACGTGGGACATAAAACTTAACATTTTAAAGCCCCGCGGACACTAATGAAACTTTCAATATGTTTCAATGAATTTTTATTGCTCTTTAAAACGTTCTAAAGACCTTTGCCTCGGTCTGTTTATTTTGGAAAAATGCGCTGCAAGAAATCTAAAGAAATTGCTACGTTTGTAGTCGATTTGTTTCTCCGTCTTGATGTGTTTGCAATTTGAATTCAATTCGTCTAGAACATTAATAGAGTTGTTTATTCCTTTTCTGTTTCTATCATCGCTCTATTTGACCCCTTTGCAGTTCGAACTATTCATAGATATTGTTATTTTTACAAATTTTTTTAAATATTTTTTTTTGGAAAGTAGATATATATTATAAACTGTGTTAATTTCCCTCATTTGTGTTTTTATAAACGCTCCAAAGTTTGATTGCAGTTTGTATTTCAGCAGGATATTTCTTAAAACAAAGGTACTATACATTTACATAGTTTTAGTAACACACTACCACAAAAAGGAGATATTACTGCGACGTCTTGTCATTACTTATAAAGGTAAGCACACATCGCACACTCGTTAGACGCGGTGTATCGTAACAAAGGCGCGTTTCCATCAGACACACTGAATAATTACCTTGTAGGTATAGGAAACACGTCCTGAAGTTTTCATGCTGTTCTTATAACTAGAAGATAAACTATTTTTGTGCTAAAGTTATTATATTATGTACCTATATTTTAAGTGAAACTTTTTTATCGGGGTTGGAAAAAAATGTGTAACATTTTTATTTTTATAAATCGTTTTATGAGGCGAATTATTTTTACTGCTAAAGTTTAATTTTTTTGCCAGAATTTCTGAACATCTAGATGAAAATAATATATCATACACTGTGACACTACCACTAGATAAGAGCATTGGCAGCAATACCAAAAATAATGTATTTTTCGTAAAAAATTGTTTTTGAAAATGTATTTCTCTCTTGGTATACTTCTGTAATAAAACCAGTAATCTGTATCTATTCTATCCTTGGTCATTAGGTATTTACCATAAACCATGAACAACAATTAAGATTCTATTATTAAAACTCTTTAGAGCTACAAATGCTGACTAATGGGGGAACGAAAATAACACGATCGTAAAGTTTGTACCATTTGTTGAGAATAAATTATTTGAAAGTACTTAAACATTAACTAATTACGAACAACTGTATAGAATTGTTTGATTAATAGTAATTGAGTTAGAGGCAATAATTCCCTATGTACTAGAATATAATATCTATATAAGAGGTTAAAAAATAAATCAACTGTTTATTGCGTCCACTTCATAGACAAAATAAGTGTTAAAAATACCTACTCAAAAAATAGTACAAACTATTTTATCAAGGAGTATGAAATATCAATACCTTTAGATAGAACTTCGCTTAAAGCTAGCAAAGTTAGTATATAATATAATATCTTCCATACTTTCATAGCAAATAAGACATCCTGGTTATTAAATTATCTATATGTAACTAGCGGAACCCCGCATTTATACCCGCAGTGCTCCGCTCCTGTTGGTCTTAGCGTGATGATATAATATAGCCTACAGTTTCTCTCGATAAATGGGCTATCTAACACCGAAATTATTTTTTCCAATCGGATCAGTAGTTCCCGAGATTAGCGCGTTCAACAAACAAACAAACAAACCCTTCAGCTTTACACTATTAAAAAAAGTATAGATGTACTCGTCAAGATGACGGTTTGAGATGTCAATTTAAGGAGCGAAATAAAAACAAGGGGGAATCAAAATCTTAGTGTCGGTTTTCAAATAAAACAGCCAAGGGTGAGACGTCATTATTGTGACGTATCGGATTGCAATAACAAGTTAATTTTATTGTCCAATTAAAATTAATTCGACCTACAAGATTTTTTCATGATTCTATGCGAAAATTTTAATTCGAAGAAATGGCTACAGCTAAACATAAATTAATTTTAAAGTTAGAATAGATATTTAAGGGTTTTGTTGGAACAATGTGTCAAAACTATGATATATCTAAACTACGATACAACTTGCATGCGGAAATGCTCATTACAATTATTATTAATTTTAACAACCTGTTAATTTATATATATTTTGTATAACTATTACTTGTTATTTTCCATAAAATTACCTTTATTAATGACATAATTAGGTACATTTAAAATCAAACCACTATAAACCAAGCAATTTACGAAAAGCGTGCTAATATCCAACATGGCTACCACAAAAATGCTATTTTCAACTGAAAGCGCTCTAATACCTTCCGATGTAACTTCCCAGCGCCTCATTACCGAACAGTTTCGGTTTTTAATTATTGCCGACATGAAATCAAAGTGAATTTTCATTTTCAAGTATTATATTCCACCCTTAAGGGTGTCGAAGTGGGGTGGTATCGGATGTCTTATTATTTTTACTTGAGTGCGTAGAACGGAGCGCGATGGAATCCTGTCAACTTGACAGCTGTTTATTTTTTTTCAATCACGCCAAGGCGAAGGAACGTCCATTTGAGTATTGGAATGACGTCTATTTTTGTTTAAATATTTTGTATAATAATATATTAATTTAATATGTTTTGATGATTTTTTTAAACGATGGTTTTATTAGACCTAATTTTTATTTATTTAGTTTATTTTCATTGTAATTAAAATACTCTTGTTTGTCTTAAATCGCATTAAGTTGTACAATAATTATGTTCTGAAGAACACAAAAATACCTTGTTCTTTATAAACTCTTACTATTTATATGCTTCACAAATGTTATACAATCCTAACGTATTCTATTAAAGTACATGTCAATAACGTTCTCGTCATAAACCTCCATCAAAACAAAGCAATAAAAACCAACATAATACAAAAATACCTCCCAATATCGGTTCAGTAACCATGAACTTAAGCTTCGGATCCAGGTCTAATCCTAACTTGTCTATTTTGGGCGCACCCCCGATCGTAAAACATAAATATTAACCGGCATGCGTAAATAAAGAATTTAATTGTAGCTCCTATTCTAATAGCCATAGTGCATGTTTTCCTGTGATAGGTTTATGGTTAAGACAATGGGATTTGTAGGAGTGAATCGATAAGGAATATTGTAGTTCGACATTGATACCAGGTTTTAAAGAATGTTTAATCAGTGATGAAAAATGATGGAACAATGAATGGTAATATTTTGGTAGTCGTTATTCATAGTACAACAAGAAGTAAGAAAAATTAGACACTAGAAACCATAAGCCTGAGTATAAACTATGATCATGATCGTCTTGATGCAATATAGTTTACTAGAGAGCCATGAGCTAAGTAAAGTATCATAGTTCAATCAAGAAACATAGACAAAGTAGAGAAGACTTAGGTATAGTTTAAATCTGACAAAGCATAGAAGACTGAACATTTAAGAAAATCGACCAAAAATAGCATCATATCCGAATCTTCACTTATTAAGTTATACTAAAGCATCCATATCAAATCAAACCGAGACAAACAAACAAAAATCTCCACACAATTACTCAAAACACGGCACTAATAAAAAACACAAGATACGATAAAAGGAACACTTTATCATCGCGTTACAAGGGAGTTAGTTCCCCAGGGAACCGAACCCGGGCCTACCGCACTGTACGTGATCCGCGTACTGATTACGCATTTTTGTTTATGGCGTAGGAACTGTGGTCGCGGTCGTTGAACTGGGTAAACAGTTTAATCGATAATAATTAGCATTGATAATATTTATAAAAAAAGTATCAATCGAAAAATAAAATTCTTGATTTTTTTTCTTGAGGGTTTTTCTGTTTTCGAAGCAGTTGTGATTTCTAAACAGTTTTATGTTCAGCTTGCGATGGATGATGGATTTATGAAGGTTTTTATTCTATCTCGAACTCGTGCATGACTTGACAACTTGAACCGTAGCAGTTTGAAATTACTTCGAAGAATTACATCCCCGTATGAAGGCTTCAATCTTCATTCAGATAAATAATTATATGTTTGTATTATATATTGTATTGTATTGTTATGTGCAGTGGTATTGTTGTGTTTAAAAACACCATAGAGTAATCGAAACACAGATACCAAATCTGTCAGACCGCAAAATCGCTTTACCCATAAAGTATTACGAATTTATTTTCACGAAAAACCCGCCAGATGTCGCTTCCCAACAGATTGACAGACTCCATTTCAATTCACAGTTCACTGATAATATTTATATTAAGTACGCCGTTGTTTGAAGTTCAAAGGAGTTTATATAAAAAGGTTGAACAGTTTTCAGTCTGAGGGCTTTAGTCTATGCTTGTATGATTTAATATTATTTGAAGTGGGCGCATCTGTGACGCATTTACGTGCGTTTAATGTAGATTTTTATGTGTCTTTAATGTTTTCTTGTAGTGTATTTATAGTTTACATTATCACTATTTAGGGGTGCATGGAATCTTCATTTGTAAAAATACGGGTCCACATTTTAAGGTGACTTTTCTTGAATTCGAGTCAAAAGTCTGCCATATTGCCATGTAATATTTGGGATATGTTTTAAACTTAAATAATTAGAATAAATTATATACATTATTATGAATCTCTTTTTAGTATGCTCATAACTTTTCCATTAAATCTAGCTGTACGATTTCAAAGATTTCAAAAGCATCTCACTCAGCATAAGCTATACATAGAAAGCAAAGTCGTTCCAACCAACTTAAAACTACTTGATGGAGTGCCCTTTAGCCCACTCAGTGACGAATCACCATAAATTTCAAGGGAAAAATCTCTCAGACCCTTGAGAATTGGGTCGAATCTATAACGTTAAATCCATGGAAGTTCAAATTTCGAACAGTTAGGTACCCATCGGCCAATCGGACGCTTATCTGAAATCGAACCAATGATATCAAGCCGATTACGCGGGAACCGTAAATTTGATAATGGAACGCAAGTTCGTTAATTATCACGGGAAAGTATTTGGAATCGATGGAATTAATATTGAGTTTGAATTTGGAATGTTGGCTTTCGTTTTCTGGCGATTTTGTTACTTTTTCCCTGATTTAATCGTGCATATTTTAATACAGTGACTATGTTGTGTTTCACTTCAAAAAGGGGATAGCATTTATGGGGATATCACTATTAGCCCTTTTTTATATTTTAAAGCATTTATGTTCATAACTTGTACTTATTCTAGCCACTACTACAACTAACTTATTTAACAACCTTTCTTCAATGTACCTATTATATTTTTATCATCCAATATTCAAGAGCCTCGTAAAACTAGATCACCTGATACCAAGTCAGTGCCCCCACTCCTGTGACGTCATCAAGGACGCTCGTCAGGACAATGCTGATCACAGGGTTCAGTGATCCCAGCTCAGTTTTATCCTCGTGTCCTATATCTTATCACTTATTACGCATTTTAAGGAGAACGTCTAAGAAACTGCATTATTGTATGCGATGTGTAAGAATAAAACTTAGTTACAGGGTTGTAACGTAAAAGTATGTCAGAAAGAGTAGATTTTTATAATAATAAATTGTATAGCATATTCGAATTTCAAATCAAATTGATTTTTAATATCGTATTGATATAATATGTACTTAGACAAAGATGCTGAGCACCTGTCGAGATGTTTTTTAAACCAGGTCATAAGTGCATAACTCTATTCAAAAATAATATAAACCCACGCCCATAAATCATTGTTAAAATTCACAATATAATATCACAAAATATCTACTGTTTCGTGTTAAAATCTCCAAAATTGACACATAATTGCTCATACATGAAGTACATCTTTGTAACTACACGTCCATAACTTTCAAGTACAAAATTGGCTACTCAATGTACAGACAGCAAAAAATTACCACTACAAGTAAAATGTGAGCACTCTACAGTTCTTTGTGTTAGGTTGAGGGTTATTCAAAAGTGCAATGACCCTTGCATTGTCTAAAGTTACTGCTAAAAGGTAGGTTTTGCGGAAATGTAAAAGTTCGTACAAATAAGAGGAGTTAATTATACTTAGGTATTACTAGCTTACCGCCCGCGGCTTTGCGCGCTTTTTCTAAAACCTAATAAATTATATACTAAAACCTTCCTCTTGAATCACTCTATCTATTTAAAAAAACCGCATCAAAATCCGTTGCGTAGTTTGAAAGATTTAAGCATACAAAGGGACATAGGGACAGAGAAAGCGACTTTGTTTAATACTATGTAGTGATGAGAGAGTACACAAACTAATAATTATACAATTAAGTTGTGTCAAATCAGCACAAAATTTTGCTGTTCAAATCAGTTTATAATTAACTAAAACTAATGAGATATTCTAAGAATAAATTATAGATTCGATTAGAGATATTAATTCCAATAAAATGAGATCATTTTCATAATTTGTGTTGACGACCCAGACATAGGCTACTTTTTATACCGGAAATCCCACAGGAACGGGAACCATGTGAGTTTTTCTTTGATAATGCGGGCGAAGCCGCGGTTTATGTAGCTTCCGCATAATAGGTAGGTACTATAAATAGATTCTACGACCTACTCCTGAATCGCTCCAGGCTGACTCCATGATCACAGGTTTCATCAGTCTGTCCTAGGAACCTCTTTACCGAGAAAAACTCAAAAGCAAGTATCAACAAAGGGAATACCCAATTTAGGTTAGGCACGCATTTCATAATAACAGCTTTGTGACTAGGTTTTGTGCGAAGGTTCTATTTTACTATTATAAAGAGTACATTATGGCCTTGTAATATAGATGATGGTTTGTTTCATAATAGATATTTTCATTTCATCAATGGGTATCTTCAAAACATCTTGGCTTGCGCATTTTCTGCTCATTTGTAAATGGTTGTTTGTGTTTTAGAAATTATATGAACTATTAATCAAACAGTCACCTATTGAAAATTGTATGTAGGTAAGATGTTAATTATTTATCACAATCTCTGCATGATAATCTCTAGAATGATAAAATATACGTTAAACATCGAAGGTTTACTATAGGAAATTACCAATATAGTATAAAAAATAATGTAAAAGAAGAACTGATGCCAACACCAAGATCGACAAACACTCGCTTCAGAATCAGTGACACATATAAATAATAAAGTCATTCCATACACTTATTTATTTATTTATATCATCAGAACATCATAAAGCCTCATCCATATACTCATCAACAAAACATTAAGCCGCAACCACACTCACCTGACAATCTCCCGCTGCGCAGCGTGCAGCTTGCCCGCGAGTCGCGCCGCGTCCGCTTCAGCGGCGCGCGCCCGCGCCTCCCAGTCGCCGCGCGCGCGACGCTCACGTTCCGCATCGTTGCGCGCAGCACCCTCGCGCTGAAAAATCATCATATTATTAGTATAATATTTCACATAATGTAATATAGATTACCCTCTTAGTACCTACAATATCGCACATAAGATAACAGAAATAGTCGATTTATTAAACAATACGACATCATATCACAAGTCAACAAAAATACCTTAGACGAACGTTATGAGTATTAAGAAAATAAATAATATAGAATAAGTTACGATTTAAAAAAACGCTTGATAGTCACCGGAAACTATCACACAGAGGACTCTATCTTTTGCCTTATCTATATGAAGAAAAACAACACCTTTTAAATTCTTGTTTAAACAAAAAAAAAATTGTTAAATATTTAATTAACCGCTACCACATTCTTGTAAAATATAACAATTACTTTGAGTTAAATACAATCATTATTGTATGTATGTATAAAACAACTTCACCACCAATTTGTTAAATCAAACACTTGCATCGTATTCAAATACTAGGTACTACAGCATCTAGTATGGTACTGGCATGTTATGTCGCGATCCGATAAAAATCCAATTTTGCGAACGTCGCGCTAGCAACATCGACACTGTCGCGAGTCGCGACACGTGTCGGCGTTTGATCAACGCAACACATCTAGTGTGTAAGTGTACACAGTTTATATTCAATCATTTTTATGTAGAGACGAGAAATTATTTTGTATTCAGTCATTTATGCGGAGAAGACAGATCAGCAAATAGCCGCAGTCTTTAGGAAAGGGGCTTTTTATAAATTCACTAGCTTTACGCCCGCGGCTTCGCCCGCTTTGTCTAAAACTTAATAAATTATATACTAAAACCTCCCTCTTGAATCACTATAAAAAAAAACCGCATCAAAATCCTTTGCGTAGTTTAAAAGATTTAAGCATACACAGGGACATATGGACAGAGAAAGCGACTTTGTTTTATAGAGGTACTATGTAGTGATGTGATTGCAGAAGTTTTGTCAAAGAACACGTAAATAGTAAAAACTAAGAATTAACTAAAATTATAGAGCAGTAGAGCACGATTACTCTACTTACTACGTTTATCAAATTAAATGAAATCTATACATAAATAATAAATCTGTAGAAGGGTAAATTCTGTACATTGAAAATATTGAAAAAATAATAGCAGGGGGTGTTACTGGATCGATACCAAACCCAAATATGTGATTAAAAAAATTTTTGTCTGTCTGTCTGTCTGTCTGTATGTTCAGGCATCACGTGAAAACTAACGGTTCGATTTCGATGAAACTTGGTATAATTATACTTTATTATCCTGGGCATAAAATAGGATACTTTTTATCCCGGAAAAATATGTAGAAAAAAAATAAATCTTAACTTTTCTTAATTTTTCCGCGCGGACGGAGTCGCGGGCGGAAGCTAGTATAATAATATTTGATTTAATTGTATACTTACTTACTACATAATAATTGATATTAAAGACGTCAAATAAAAAAAAAAATTATTGAATAACTTTTTTTTTTTATTAGAACAGACACAAACGATCTTATAATTATCATACCAATTTTGTCGTAATCCAATAGCTTATAAAAGAAATAACAAGATTCAAGTCTCACACAGAAACAGCAGAAAATGAAACGTAGAAAGCGTAATCCTAAATATTAAGTTAACAACCATTAACTGTACAATTATCATCCCGTTTAATGTCCTTAATTAATGGCAAAATAAACATTAACGGCTGGGTTTGGTAAACGCGTACCTGTACCTTGCTGAGATTTTATCACTGCTTTGGTTTAAGTTGTAAACTTTATATATAATTTATGGTAATAGTTTAATAGAACTTCGATATTATAATCGGATGATACACAGGAATTAATCTCTCTGCATTAAGAGTAGAGCTAAATAAGCAATTTAAAAATTATAATAAATTTTAGATGTTTCAGTATTTGTGTGAAGATCTCAGTGAATGATCAGTTTTCTCATAGTACAAAAAAAGACTAGGTATTCTCATAAATCCAGTAGTTTATATTGCAATGACAGTCTACACTTCCGCGGCACATCTAATGGTACGTTCAGACGCGTGGCAAGCAGCCTGGCAAGCGGCCCGGCAAGCAGCCCGTGCGCTTACGGTTCAAACAAACAAACACGGGCGCATGCACAACATGTTTACATGTTTGTACCCTTGCTTGTGCTCGTTGAATGTCACTTTGAACGCAGGTGTGAACCCACATCTAACACGAAGTGCGTCGCGTAAGAGCTGTTTCTCTTATTGAAATTAAATTTTCATCGCCAATTTCAACGGCTGTTTCATTTTTGTGTCATAAAGTAGAATATATTAGTTTCCATATTTCTATTTTTCTATGCGTCAAAATTCATCTAAAACTAGTCGGCTTAGCTTGAAAGCGTAAAAACTTTACTGTCTTATAAAATGCCACCTTTTAAACCAACCTTTGAAACCAAGGTCTTATCCAAAACCTTAGCTTGGGACACGAAGTTCCCAGCTTAAAGTTTGATGAAGTTTTAATTGAAAATTAGTCTTGGCCGTATCTTGGTTGCAGTTCATTTGGTCCACGGGACTTGGAAGATTTACTCTCTTAATGAAACCGCTGAGTAATGTCCGGGAGATAATTTAAATCTATTTAAATAAAAATACGGTTTTTCTTACCGTAGTTGTTGGAATAATGAGGTTTTATTGTAAAGTCTTTTAGCTTTAAAACTAAGAATTTAATGATGTATGTATAATGTTTATACGATATATCTATACTAATATTATAAAGCTGAAGAGTTTGTTTGTTTAAAGGCGCTAATCTCAGGAACTACTGGTCGGATTTGAAAAATTATTTCGGTGTTAGATAGCCTATTTATCGAGGAAGGCTATAGGCTATATTGTTATTTAGATTTCTATGCTATATATCATCACGCTAAGACCAATAGTAGCGGAGCCACGCGGGTGAAACCGCGGAGCGCAGCTAGTAAGTTATAACTAAACTAAATAAGCTTATTATAGCAGAGGGAACGTACTCGTATATGGGCTGATTATGATGATGAATTGAAAAATACGACGGAACTTTTTTATAACAATTATAATACGAGCAGAATTTTACAATATCGTATTTTAGATATGTTTTATAATATTTACTATGTATAATTATCATTTTGTCAGGCTGTCAACATTTATAAAAATAACTACGAAAAATGAACTACCTTTCACCACAGACGGTATCTCGTCAAGTTAAAATCTACGTCATTTCCACAAATCCTCTAACGCACGGAAGTTTCCAGAAATAAATGAGCTTAAAAAATAAATACAGTTAGAGAGGATTTAGATGTATGTTTGTTTATGTCGATGGACTTTCGCGTTCATAATTTTAAATAATTGAAGTTTTATGTTTCTTGTGTAAATCTATAGTTATATTATAAAGCTTGTTTGTTTGTTTGAACGCGCTAATCTCAGGAGCTATTGATCCGATTTGAAAAATTCTTTCGGTTGTAGATAGTCCATTTATCGATAATCGATAAAGGCTATGTAATATAGCTTCTTCTTCCTTTGCCTTATCCCTTTATTTGGGGTCGGCTCTCCTCGTTCTCATGCGCCAGGATGGTCTATCCTGGGTTGTCTGTTTATTCAATTGGGCTCTCTCCATGTCTTTTGATATTGTAGACCACCAGGTGGCGGGGGGACGTCCCAGACCCCGTCTTCTATATGGCAAGTTTAGTGCCCTCCTTAATACGTGGTTTTCTTCACGCCTCATTACGTGTCCATACCATCTTAGACGCTGTTCAGTGAGTTTCTCTGAGATGGGAGCGACCTTGAAACTTCCTCTGATGTACTCATTGCGCACTTTATCAAGTCTAGTTACGCCGGCCGCCCATCTAAGCATTTTCATTTCATTTACATGAACTCTTTGCTCTTGAGCTTTTTTGATTGCCCAGCACTCGGAGCCATACATTAGAGCTGGTCTAACTGCGGTCTTGTAGACTTTTCCTTTGGTCTTTATTGGCATCTTTGGATCACATAATACTCCCGTCAGACTCCTCCATTTCTGCCAAGCCACATTGATTCGATGTGTAACGTCAGCATCAATATTGGCATCCGATGATATCAGGCTATATAATATAGCATCATATATTATATATGATATCATCATTCCAATGCGGGTAAAGGCGTTTAGGTGTTTGGGTGTACTAAATGAAATACTCGCTTACGAAACATACATATTTATTGTGCGCGGCGTAAACGTCCGGCAACGACAATTAGGAGTTATACACTGTGTTACATATTAATTTATTATTACAATATGTGTTTTGTAAGTCAGCAAAACCCCTACAATATTCCCCCCCTTTTACAAAAAAAAAATAATAAGTAAAACTGTGGAGCTTTATAATGTAATATCTAGTGTTAATTGTTAATTATTCTCAAAACCACTTTAAACTCAAAAATTAAAATTATTAATTAAAAGCTACGCCTTTGAAATTCCCTTTTCACAGCGGCGGGATATTTTAAGACAGGATAAAAGATTTGTATCTACAAAACACAGTTCGCTCCGTTTAGTTTGTTAATTTACTTAAAAAGTCTATGAAACATGAGATGAGAAGTTGCTTTCAGCTGCAAGACGTGCATTTTAATTGTGGTATTCTTGTATCTCGATTCTCGAGGTTAAATGTTTATGCAGGCTGTTTTATTTATTGCTTGGGACGTTTACATGATGTTTTATTATTTAGTATTTTTATATACTTAACAAATTTAAAATATTTAATTAATTGTATATAAATGGAAAATTGACAACGTTAAAACGTGTTTGGAATTATTTCCTGTTTATACTAGATTTTTATATATTTCGAGTACCTTTCGCTTTTCATATGGAAACTTGAACTATTTGCTCTTAGTCATCATAATTTTGTCAGTGTGATATGTTACAAATGACCATCCAAAAGTCTAGATATATCAATAGCCTTCCTAAATGCAGCAGGTATACGTAGAAAGAAATTTAAACACGATTTATTTCCTTTACATATTATAGACAAAAGTTATCGCTCTATCTCTACATTGATATATTTCCCGCCCAACCCCGCCCGTCACCTAAGAGCGTAACCTGTCAAACTGTCAGTTATGACAACCACTTGGGTACAGGGTGCTCCCGTTTGTATAGAGGTATATTTGAATTTATATATTTATCGATTGCTATGTGTTATAATGTAGCATCCATATGTAAAGTGTCGTCTTCTAATAAGTACCTATATTTCGTCTTCTACGTATTGCAGATTGCAGACAGAGGATACCTACTGCCTATCTTCTCGTATGTGTAAATACTTATATTGCAACTGTGACACTTTGTCTATCTCGCATTCACAATAAAATTGTAAATTTCAATTTAAAAATTTGATAAAACCTAAAATGTGTGTGTAAGATGATATATTTTGCCCGCAAATTTCGATGCGTTGACATGTCGTCGGTTTCGTAAATCTTTTGAATGTATTTCATTGATTCATATTATTTCAGCAGCTTCATAAGCAACTTATTATTATTACTCCAAGCATGTAAAGGTCAAATTATCTTGCACTCCATGTTTATCATCAAGTTATTACCGCCTAAGGTAAATGCAATTTTTGCATTCGTAATTAATACGGATACATTTATAAACGAAACGGTCAAAGTAAATTGTACAAAATGATATTTAAGTACTGTGAAAAAGTTCTACGAAGAGGTTTTAATAAATTTAAGAACAGTGATTTTTTCCACTCCAAGAAACTTGCTAAGCTCATTAGCTAAAAACTTTATCAAAGTATTTTTCTTCTGAAATAAGTATTAATAAGCGAAGGTACTTTTGTTCTGTAAGTGTATCAAAAGTTCTGTACAAATTACAAGTATTTAGTTCTCTAAAAAAAGAATAAAGTTTTTTTTAAAATTGTTACTTTTTATGAGGTAATAGTGACTCTGAAAACATTATTATATTACTGCTATTGTATGTTTTAAGAGTCGTCTGCTTGTGTGTGTATAATATTGAGTTTTAATGTGTAAATGTAATACTTTTTAAGGTTTAATCAGGCAGTATCCATCCTGAAATTCAAATTCATCACAACCAATATAACTGCTTTGTATGACATCGGAACATGCACACTTTTAATAGAGATTAAACACTCATCACTACCTACATAGTACTATAAAACAAAGTCGCTTTCTTTGTCCCTATGTTTCTTTGTATGCTTAAATCTCTAAAACTACGCAACGGATTTTGAAGCGGTTTTTTTTAATAGATAAAGTGATTCAAGAGGAAGGTTTTAGTATATAATTTATTAGGTTTTGGACAAAGCGGGCGAAGCGAAGCCGCGGGCGGTAAGCAAGTACAAAATAAAAAGCAAAACGATAAATACACTCAAGATTAGCCGGAAACATGTGTATCGGACGGATATTATTAATTACACCTTAATTACTGCTTAATTGGCGTAATTAATCAGCCCAGACCAATGGGCATTAAATATTGACGCCATGTTTTTCGTTTACCATCGACAGGTACACAAATGGGTTCGTTTTCATAGCTTCAGATTAAATAAACGCAAATGTGTGGTTATATTGTTTTGATAGTGTTTTTTATCTGTGCGGTTGCTGCCGAATGTTTTACCATTTGTTTTCAATTATTTGGTTACGAATGAATTATTATATAATTTTTGTGTAACGTATGAAGTAGGTATGATTTATTTTTTGTGTACGAACATAATAATATTGATGGTAGGTTATCTATTGTTGTATACCCTTATAAGTAGCGAGAACAAGGAATATAAGTAATTAGGAGAATTTAAAGTATATACCACCATAAGTTGAAATATATACCTTAGGTCAACGTAGTAAGTTGTTATATATGCCATAAGTTGAAATATATACCTTAGGTCAACCTTATGAATCACCTTACCCGACTCCTTCGTCACAAAACACAAGATTTCATACGCAAAGAATAATCAAACTTTACGCTACACAAAACTATGATATATTAAAAGGCTAGATACGTTACCCGCTCTCTATTTTGGCAGGAAAAAACTCAGGTAAGTGCCCGAGTTTCACTTAGTCACGCACCATTCAGCGTCGTAGCTGGACGTTCTTTTTATATTTTAATCGGCAGTTGTTATTACGAAGTACATGAGTGAGACATGTATTATGTCTCGTGCGTGAGAGTGAAAGAGAGAACAACTGTATTGGTGATAATGCGTTAGTAAGTAGGTATGTATTAATTACGCTGTTTTTTAGTGCAATGATGTTGGCGTATGCCGCGTCTACTAGTATAATAGGTCATTGACACAAAATATGTATCCAGGATAATCTCGAGAGAGCTAAAATATTAAACGCCATAAATCACAGCAAGCGATTCTTGAGATAATTCTTCTTGTTATTAAAATAGAAAGCTCTCAGTGATCAATCACGGCTGTCCTCACTCAACACTGTTATTTTTAACGTTTCTCTGTAAATTATGCTGTTCTGTGTCATCTGTTAATAGTTTTATGTGCTACGAACTGTTGAAGTATATTAAACTATTTGAAAATTAGTTCTTAATATGATTAAGGCTTATAATAAGAACAATTTACACAATTTATTTATTCCACAGCATCGTTGTGTGGTTACAAAACATTTGGAACTTCTCTGTTAAGTTAAAAATAGCCTGTGGTAGGGAAATTCCTTATGTTGGTAATAATATCTTATGCTTATAAGATTAGAAGCAAGGACATGAAATTATTTTTAAGTCAGCGTATTATTTAAGCATATGAATTAAGTTTATTGATGCAGTTCTAAGCTATGCTAGAAAACATAGTCTGTTTATTATGTGTGTTAACAATTTTGCTATTAAAAATGTTTGTCAAGTATTCAATACTTGTTGTATTAAAGTTTTTTTTTATATAAGAGGAGGCAACAGAGCAGACGAGTCAACTGATGGAAAGTTTACTGCGTCGCCCATACGCACCAGCAATGCCGGGGACATTGTCAGTGCGTTGCCGGCCTTTAAGGTACCTACGCTCGTTTCTTGAAGGTCCCTAAGTTGCAAAAAAAAAGTATCGCAAAATATATAGATATCTTTCCTCTTCAACACATAGCTTGATTAAATATATCATTACTATTTCATACATAATTGTACTCAGTAATTTAATCAATAAAATACACCTATTAGCACATCAAAGAGTCACTAAAAGTTTTTCCAAGAATTAAAACATCCCTCCTAATCCCTTATACCAACTAACAGTTTACTTACGAGTTAGCTAACAGGGGATACAGACACAAACAGTATAGGGTATAGTGGGGTGAGGTCGTGGAGATTAATATTTTCAGTTTATCATTCACCTGTCACTTAGCTAGTGCGTTACTACATTATATTGATATACGTTGAATGGTTGCGACCTTGAAGAGATGAGTTAGGTGCTGTGAAAATTGATTGCGAATCTATTTTGGATACTAAATTCTATCCAATTGTAGGTATTTTCTATTTAACTAAAACATTAGATTTGAATATATAAACATAGTCAAACATTTATTCATTGTTTCCAATCAACTTTAATCGAAAACTCTAAATATTTGGAGCGAATAAAGTATCAATTTAATTCATTTCACGCGTTTCGATGATGATTTTTATTGTCTGTTTTCTATATTATTTTCATAATTCGACCATTCATCCCTGTATAATATATGAAATTAATTATACCAAGGTTTAAACTCCCTAAAGATTTCAAACAGCGCATATTAATATTCGTTAATTACGCATTAACATTGGCAACATATTCTAATAGACCTCTCCCCTATTCCCGTTAATAGAAAGAAACCCCTATGAGCGAATAAGACACCAATTTGCACTTTTACAAAACATGTAATTTTCATTCCCCTGGCCTATGACGTCATATCAGCCAGGGGATTGGTTGAAATGATGCCACGTGGTCGCCACGCGCCGCGTTTTTGGCAAATTAGCTGGGGTTCTATTGAATTCTAAATTTAAAAGTCTAAAATTCTGAATTCGAAATTGAACATGTAATATATTTCATTGGTTTCTGGTTGACTATTTAGAGTTTTTTTTAATTTACACTTGAATTTAGGTATTATTTTATCATCAAAGTAATTCCTGTTTTGTATACGGCTAGTAAAACGCAATAGTTATTGTAGAGACCAATATGAAATTAGATTATTAAACTTTCTCGATCGAATTATTGCATAATTCAAAGATTAGAGAAATTAATGATTTGGAATCATCCCTTTCTCTATAATAGAGTATAAATTCGAATAAATTTAACTATTCCCATACTCTCAAAATGACGTCCACATATAAAAAAAAGTACATGAGTCACCTTCTAAGCCACCCTCACAAAGCTCATACTGAAGTACTCGTTAAACTAAATACTAAGGGCTGGTACAATAGAAACTAATCCAATGTCCCTTGTATGGACAGCTGCGTAAATTATTAATAAATTCAATAAATCTCATACAAAAATCGGATTTATTTCCTAAAAGAATTATTGGGAACATGTGATTTCAACGTAAGTTAAGGGTACGTAAGTTAGTTTTTATAACAAAAAAAAACGCTTTTCAAAGACAAACAAACATATTTCACATTTAGGTATACTATTATGTAAATATCAACATTTAGAAATCAAAGACTTTTTAACGGATTTTAAACGCGATTTATTCATTATATTATTTTCCCGACGTTTCGAACACTTTACAGCGAGCGTGGTGTCTCCCCGTGACCACGCTCGCTGTAAAGTGTTGGCTGTAAATGTATACTACTCGCGTAAAATCAGACACTAGAAAATACTATGTAAACATTTATTAAAGTGAAACTTTTATTACATCGTCTCAAACTTTTTGGTCTGCGTAGCGCATGTCGCGTGACGCACAATACGTACGATAATCATCGTACAAATACGATAATTTTTAGTTAAATGTCTATAGTGTGAAAAAAAGTTTCACTTTTACCGTGGTTTCATAAAACCACACAACATTTTTTTATATAATTATTTATTTATAGATCTAAGATGATTGTGATGACGTCACAATATTATTTGATCTATTCAGCTATAATATTGTAGAGTTCCAACTTCTCCAGGGGCTGAGACAAAGGGTGCAAACTGCACAGCTACTTAGATATTGAATAAATATTATATACGATGATCACAAGCTATAAAAATCTAAGATAAAAATACATACTTTCATAAGATAAGCTCATGAATTTATTGTATCTTTACCGATCCTTGGTAAGTTAGTATACTAAGTCCGAATTAAATAAATAAATAAATAAAATTCATTTATTTCAGGCCACATAGCCCATATTAATTCTTTTCATTTAATGTGGGTCAAAATCAATTCTACAGGAGTCGTTTACAAACAAACATTAGGTATAAAGAGGTGAAGATAATAAAAACGTGTTTAGAACAGTAAATGATTGCTGGTCGTAAAAAAAGTTGTCATGGAAAAAATCAAAGAAAAAATATTTCGCAAGCAGAAGTCGCGTGAATAAGATAGCTATAAGTTCGATTTACAAAAGGGGGTGTCGCTTTATAAAAATGAGTCACCCTGCGGGGATTAAACGCAGATTCTCTTTTCTATAAATAATGAAATAAGCAATTATCTTTGTATATATCATAATCGTCTTAACGTAATTCAGTAAGGTTTAGAATTGTACACAGCGAATAGCGATGCAATGTGAAACTATGTACTTATGTACAGTAGGTAGGTATATAATAATTTAATAAAAAGTTTATAGTTACTTTAGTTACTTAGTTTTTGCTTGAATATTATCCTCCTTACTACGTATTAATAGATTCCAAATCACTACATAATATAACCAAAGTCGCATTCTCTGTCCCTATGTCCATTTGTATGCTTAAATCTTTAAAACTACGCAACGGATTTTGATGCGGTAGATAGAGTGATTCAAGAGGAAGGTTTTAGTATATAATATACTAGGTTTAAGACAAAGCGGGCGAAGCGGCGGGCGGTAAGCTCGTAATTTAATATTTAGCCCGTTAAAAAAACAGGACTTACTTTACATAATATTATTAAAATTATACTATTCATGTATATTATAGTATTCTTTACATCACCATACGAAGCCATAAATCGTCTTGGAAGTTATAATATCTTCAAATGTTATTGGATTAACCTGATTTCTGTGTATTGTCATTGTTCACCTACTTCCAATCTTGGTTAACTAATTTCCCGAACTCTATACTATTTTTTTTCTTTGTTTTATATTTTATTATTTCTATTTGGGTTGGCATTAGTATTCATTTATGTACCATTTTCACATTGTAATTGTTCTTTTTTATTTATTATGTGAACATAAGTTTACAAGTACTTCTAGTAATGTAGGTAATTTGTAGTAATTTTATTTTTTATTTTTAAAGTGAAACTTTTATTACGTCATCGTCTCAAACTTTTTGGTCTGTGTAGCGCATGTCGCGTGACGCACGATACGTACGATAATTATCGTACAAATACGATAATTTTTAGTTAAATGTCTTTAGTGTGAAAAAAAGTTTCACTTTTACCGTGGTTTCATAAAACCACACAACATTTTTTTTAAATTTAAGTTTTAAAACAGAATTAGTCACGATACATTCATTTCCATAGACCTAGTGAATTTGGTATTTAAAGGTATAAATCGATCGAATTCCTTAAATTATTATCTCTAACTTAAACAAACATTTAATACAAATTTTATTTTCCTACATATAAGTAACTTGTATTTTATACACATTTCACTTATTTCCCTATACATTTACTTCTATTCCCTTCCATTTATCTTGCAATACAATTATTCGTAACACAATCAACGGTTGTGATTTGTCTAACTCGGATTTCATCAAAGCTTACGATATTTGCTTCAATGAACAAGTTTATGGGCCAATAGCCTCTTCGTACCAATTTACAATTTCAACCGATATAAATGATAATTGGTGAAATGTACATCATACATGTTTATCACTACATAGTATAAAACAAAGTCGCTTTCTCTGTCCCTATATCCCTATGTATGCTTTAATCTTTAAAACTACTAATGATAAAATGATTGAAGAGCAAGGTTTCAGTATACAATTTATTAGGTTTTATAAATAGCGGGCGAAGCCGCGGGCGGAAAGCTAGTAAATGATAATCGGCGAAATGTAGCTTATTTGAGCTAAAATAACATATGTATAGGATTTCGTACTAATTAGAGGTATTTAATTAAATATAAACTGGCTTTGTAATGCTATTATTAGCGTATTAATTAAGCTGATGATTCGAACCATAAATTGGCTTTGACATTTTGTATGAATTGTTTAAAATTTGATCGTATTAAAATAGTATTAAAAGCAAATAATTTTCTCTTGTTTCATGGTAAACATTTAAAATGGTTAATGTAAATAACTTAAGTAACCAGCTTGAACCTACGTAACCGCTGAAATTTGACCCTCAGAATTTAATTAATCCTGCCGTACCATTTCTGGCACAAATTCATTAGATACTTGATAGTTTAATGTGATTTAATACCTTATACTATAAACCCTTCGCATTGAATTTTGGCATAGATATTACTACACTACATACATATACACAGACGAAGTAATTTTAAAATCTATATAGTTACATCTTTGAAAATATACTTTTAAGTATGTAAAACAAAATATAGTAAAGTAATATGTTTTGGGTACTTGTGATAGATAAGATATACAACATTAAATACTAGCTATGTCCGCTGTTTTATCCGCATTGCGCCGCTTCTCTAGGTCTTAACGGGATGATATATTTTAGCCTTCCTAAATCCTATAAATGGGCTATCTAACACTAAAAGAATTTCTCAAATCAGACCCGTAGTTCCTGAGATTAGCGCCTTCAATCAAACACTTTCACTTAATTACATTAGTAATAGACATCGCGCTAAAAAAATGGAAACATGATTCCTTCTAGAATTTTCCATCGAACCCCACTGTAACCCGAAACCAAAACATGCCCACACTCTCACATCACTTATTCACTGAAGCTTAGAATAAAATCCCTAAGTAGAATAGCAAAGGTCTTAGGACACTATTTACTAAGATAGAGCCGCTGAGGGTTATAATCCCAAAGGAATCAGTACGGACAGCAAAATAAGCTCGTAAATTTTTACTTATACGACTGTCGAAGACATTAATGTTAGAAGTGAAATATTGTTCATATTTCTCTTGTTACCTTCGTTTGGTAAATATGAGTATACACTTTTATAACAGAAAAATTTTCCCTGTAAATGTGTTTATTCCAAGTGTATTTTGACGTTTATCTAATTTAAATAAATATGTGAAGAAAATAATGGTTTAGAATATTTTAATGCAACACAAGTTTAAAGTACAATTATTTTGATTAATTAGTTTGAAATCATCGTCATAATATTATACACTAGTTTTCCTCCCGCTGCTTCATCAGCGTTTTCAAAGAAAAACCCGCATAGTTCCCGTTCCCGTGGGATTTCCGGGATAAAACCTATCCTATGTGTTAGTCTAAGGTACCCTCTATATGTGTGCTAAATTTCATTGTAATCGGTCCAGTAGTTTATGCGTGAAAACCATACATACATACATAATTACAAACCTTTCCTCTTTATAATACATATTAGTACAGATAGTATAGATATATATACCTATACGTTTTGTAGTATTGTATCATTTGGATAATTGCACGACGATGCAAAGCATCAGAGAGTGCTTTACGATCGAAAATTTTTTTTCGCCTCATTTTTGCAGCTAATCTTATTATTATAGCCTTGTTAGTTCACTGAATCAAGATATTTTGCATACTATTGTCGAGATAATTTAATGGAGATTAATCCCATACTTTTAAAAAATTGATTTACTTCAATAGAATTGGAAAAAAACACCGAAATAGGTCAAAAATTTTCCTGTCCGTCATGTGTGAAACCTGAAAACACTACAACTTGTGAAAAAATCCGTCATTTGAGTTAAATTTTTTTTTTAATATTCTAATCGACGATTGTAGGTCACTGAATGCGAATGATTAATTATTTTAACTATATTTTCCGTTCATAATATATCTAGAAAGCCTACTAAGATACAGCTGAAGTTTATGAAAACACTAATCAATAGAACTACCAATAAGATTTAATCACACTTTTTGCAAAAGCGAAACCGTGGCAGATAAGTTTTTTCTTTATGTTATATTCCCAACCTCAACTTACTGCGTAACTTAATGTATAATATGTGGTATAACTTTCAATACAAATATTGCTTGTATCCCGTAGACATGACAAAGCAAACAAATTATATATAGGTATACCAGTAGGTATACAACGGCTGCGGTGCAGGGGTTGCACTAAATTTTACTGCCCTGCATAATGCAGTTTTCATGTAATCTCCGCTCCTTTATGATCCACCTTGTATAACTTTTATATTCGTAGGAATTATTTATATTATCTTTTGATTTACGATTCCTTTTTGATACAGTGGTTTTATAATCGAATTAAACTAGGTAAATAAAGTATAATTTTTCGAGAAGGAATAATGAAATAACCTCATACTTGTCTGTTAGCAAAACACATCCATAGGAAAAGCTTTACACAATAAACATACAAGAAATATTCTACCCAAAAAACATTTATATTCAAATATTGTGAAACGTCGCTTGAAAGTCGACATTTCACAAATAAAATCGACAATCCTTCAATATTTCCTCATATTTATCAAACATAGCTATGTACGGATAGCAATATAATTGGTATATAAACGGGTATATAGTTAAACAATCCAACCATCCAATCGTGTTTTGCTGACGCTACAGCGAAGTTTGCTTAAACAAGGGAAGTTCTCTCACGGTCCAACAGAGCTTTTTAACGATGCCCGATCAGCAGAGACAACTCCTTCTCCTAATTGATTATTTGTTTTTTTTTTTAATACCATTGCGCTTTCCGTATTTAGAGAGTATATTCTAAAGGATTGGAGAATAAACTGAGCTTAGGTTTAAAAAGTTCAAAAATCTTTTTAAAGAATTGCAGTGAAATTTAAAATCTACATACGTTCATTGTTTTAAAAGTGAATAAAATTACATTTAACATACTTACGCATGTAGTGTAATGACTATATTATTATTATATGCTATGTGTGTGTGATACTATACAATCTTATTGTTTTAAATAAAGTCTGCAGTCAGTCTAAAGAAATTATTGTCTCATTTACCACCAACCTTTACACGGAAATCACACACGGAATTTACACGGAAATTTTTCGTTACAATTTTAACTCTATTATCTTGTATGCAAACGTCGTCGTATACAATAAAGCAAGATCCCATTTCAATCTCACTGAAAACTTTATATCGTCACAAAAGCAGTAAATATAAAACGTTTGACATTCGTAAAGATAATAACAGCAAACGATATCTACTAAACTAGAATATAAAATACGAAAACAAACTCATAAACCCTTTTATTTCCGACAAGATTCATATGCTAATAAATCTCCTGACATGCATCATGCTAAATCGTAAAACTGTCTAAGTGTCCACAATACCCACTGTGAGATAGAGGGTCAGTGTGTATGCAATTTCGTAGATTTTTTGCTGAGTTATAACAATTTTGTGCAGTGAGTATACCTATAATCTATAAGGGAGTTCTGAATATTGCTACGTAATTGTAGACTGGTGTCTGTGTGCGTATACAGCTCATATTAACACCCATAATTTATGTGTGTGTAAATGTTATACACTAACACATACATTGCTAATAATTAACTTTGTGTGCGTGTATATTGAAGAACTAAGAAGTGAATAGATAGACTCGAATTCTGATGCAGTAGTACATCGTCTAAGCAAGCGTTTGCTCTAAGGTTTCTTAGATGTTCAAAAGCTAGGATTTCCTTTTATGCCGTTACAAAGTCTACTTTTACTTGCACTGCAGATTACTGCAGTGATATTCAAAGCGAATGAATCGTAGATACGTTAGACTAGGATAGGTCGTAAATAAGAAGATCATTTAAAAATATTCAGAGGATTTTTATATGGCGTAAACGACTATTTCTTGAGTGGTGTAACTAATCTGAATGTGTTTTATTTCAAACTCTGAACTCAAATTCAAACATTTATTTATACTATTATACTTCTTCTAGAAGCACTTTGAATTGTCATGACATATTTTTAACATTAATTATCACCGATTCGGAAAGAAGATTGTAGAACCTATATTATATTTATTCTATTACCTATGGATAGAGATTTTCTATACTACCATAATATTATTATGTTACTTAATTCAGACTTTATCTACTCCTAAAGAACTATAAAAACGTTTATATTTCAAATCAAATTCTATAAGATTACGAAACCGTCCTTATAGAGGTCCAAATATAATATTTAACCGTCTGCTCTTGAGACGAGTACAAGAGGTACCTAGTATATCTACTTGTGCACGAACACTTCATTTACTATTTTCCATTAAATTTCAAAGTAATTAAAAGTGATCGTATTTCTGAAATAATTAAAGGATACTCATAATATTTGTTTATTGAACCTTTTATTGTACCACACCATTTAACATTACAATGTACTATATGCGAGGTAAAGTACAAAAGGTGACCATAATAGATAGAAAACACACAATGTTATTATGACTATTGCCATATAACATGACTTCATTTTATGTTTGCTGTTGATTTTTATCAAACCTTTCATTATTATGTATTATCACGTTATTTTATTAATTTTTACTATTTTTTTTAAATGAAATAAGGAAATTTCTTTATGACAGTAAAATTTCACTTCTTGGAGTAAGGAGACGATTAAGGTACAAGTCCGAGACGAGCCGCAGACCGCAAACTGCAACAGCAAACTGCAAGCGACACCACTTGTTTCTATGAACATCTATGAATCGCTGCGCGTTGCGTCTGCAGGCAGCAGTGTTGCCGCGCTTGGAATCAATTTCATAGATGTTCATAGAAACAAGTGGTGTCGCTTGCAGTTTGCGGTTGCAGTTTGCGGTCTGCGGCCCGTCTCGGACTTGTACCTTAATCGTCTCCTTACTCCAAGAAGTGAAATTTTACTGTCATAAAGAAATTTCCTTATTTCATTTAAAAAAAATAGTAAAAATTAATGGTATATTTGAATCTTGCCAAAGAAGTGTCACTTCTGACACGTGTGCTCGGAACACACGCTCTTTTTCTACGCAGTCGGACATTTTCTCTTGACAATTCTAGCTTGTGTCTTATGAACATGGAAAAATAACTTACACGTAAACAAAAGAGAAAGGTGCCAATTAATCAACATCAAAGTGAGCAAATATTTAGTTGAGGACATCAAAAGTTGCGCACACACTCTTATTCATTAATTAAATCATTTGAACATAAACATTTCAACCGACAGTAGTCAAGTATCGATTGCGACTACCCTCATAGTGTTTTAAACGCAATTTATAAGCGATAGCGTATTTTTATATATTTGTATACATAATCTATTTATTTTATTGTAATATTATAAAGTATATTATATACTAGCTCAATATTTAAAGAACCAAACATAATTTAATAGGGACGTTTCGTAATTGTCTTCTAAAACTCTGGTAAGAGATACCGTCCGATGCATAGCATAGTTGCTTTGGCTGATAAATCTGTACATTTTTTTATGTTTTTGTGAGAATGATTTTATTTTATTCCATTTATAATAATTATAATATTTGTAGAAACTGCAATGTATCAACGCAAAACATATTAGTTAGTATGTTTATTCTGTAATAAACTGTAATAAATTCTACGCCGACCCGGCCGAGGAGCTAGTCAAAAAAATATCAATACCATAAAACCCATGAATAATATTAATCGGTATACTCGTTTAACTTGAACCGCACATCAAAAACACCCCACAAAACAAGGGTGGATTTGCTGAATTAAATAAAAAACGAGTCTAACTGGACACAGAAATGGCGTCGAGTGCCACAGTTTCCTATTATTATCTGACTATCACAAAATTGTCAGTTGTGACGTTTTATTGTGTTATTTTTTATTGAGTAATCCTTGACGGTTTATCGATAGGTTCATAAATATTAAAACAGTTCATAGAATATTTATCACACTTTATTTTTTCTATGATTTCTTTTTTTTCTTTAGAGCATATATTTCTCTTACTATTTAGTTTATCAAACATGAATTTGTGTTTAACAATATACAATTTTGTAATCATTAGGTCTATTATGATGTACTTTTGGATACATATTCTAGTTCCTACTTGACCAGCGCTGTAGATTTAAATCTAAACTGGCATGTCCTATTTTTCTGTAGTGGTACAAAAAAAAACAAATATGATAATATAATGAAGATAATGACGATTTGTTTTTAGAAAATTGTCATATTATATTTTGACTCTTTAGAATGACTTGTTAGTTTTATACTACGAATATTTCAAACTATGTTTAGCCATAATTTAAAGTAATAAAAATCATTCCTAATACTCATTTCATTCAAAAAATTCCCTCTAACTACGTTTCCATTGAAAACAAGCAATACCATTAAGGCCTGATTCATTACGGCTTGGTTAAAACGGTAAATCAATATTTGAGATGTGTTACACCCCTTCTGTTTGTTCCATTGCAATTGGACTCAGAGACCAATTTTGATTAAAGCTGCTATTAACATTTCTATGCGAAGTAGAGTAAAAGTGCTGCTAAAAAGTTTTTTAACCCTATTTTGTTAAAATATAAGTTTGTTTGTGATAGGTGAAAAACAATAAAAAAAGTCTAATAATTGTTGTTTGAAGTAGGGCCGATTTTTCAATCCTTTTAAAAATCCGTTATTATCCGTCCAATAAAGTATTACACGAACATTTTAAAATGTCACCTTTAAACTGTCAAATACGGACAATTAGAATACATTATTGAAATGGTAGTGTAATACGTTATTCGATGAATAAGTTTTAACCAACGATTGAAAAATCAGCCCTTAGTTATATTAACTTCAAAAATTTAAGAGTTTTATATCTTGCATAATTTACCATGTATAGAAATAGAGAAATTGATTATATGAAAATCAGAATATATTGTAAGGTTTTAAAATATGAAAAAATAGTTGTAATCATTTTTAACATTTCTGCTATTTTTAAAATAGTGATTATTTTTGCGTTTACATTATTAACATTTAAAAAAAATTAAAAAAGGAATGCCACATTCCATAAACAATATTTTCAAATAAAGCCCCCCATTCACCCTCCGCGCAGAACATTCAAAACAAGAATGTCAAAATATTGCAATGTTCAGGCGTTTTATCCCTTGTAACCATTATGTGCCATAACTCAGTTAGCGAGGTCTGGCAACAATGCCATTTCTCCCACTTTGTTATTAGATTGCGATGGATGCTCGAAAAAAATATTTATCACGTAAAACATCTGTTTTGTAACTTATCTGTGAATAATTTGGTATAGTTATGATCGTAACAATTATTCAGTATTTGTATTTTTTTCAGAATTAACAAAAAAGAGCGTGTGTGCCGAGCACACGTGTCTGAAATGAAACTTGTTTGGCAAGATTTAAAGATAAGGAAATCTTCGTCATCGTCCATGACGTGACGGTATTGCCATGACGCGACCATGCAATTTCCCTCTCAACGCAGCTAAAGAAGTTTCACTTTAGAAAAATCATTTATAGAGGGACAAAATACGAAGCAATCAGTCATTCAAACAAAATTCGAATAAAAAAGTATTCCAATTTTGAAATAAACCGTGAACTCTCAACAGATACATCATCATCACAGATAAAAAATGCAATTGGCGCCAAAAACCATTACAAGATTGTCACATTATCCATCATGCAACTCTGCACGCCCCAGGCAAAACCTATCATCAAAATGGTGGATAAAATCATTATTGGACCAGTAATTTTGTGAAGTGATCATGTGGATTGTCGTTAATGACGTCTGCACGTGTTTTGGAATGATTTGATCATCATTTGAATGATTATCTTAACTGGATGATTGTTTTTTTGTTTAACAAGCTCAGTTGTTTATCTCTGATTTGTCACTCGAAAAAGCTTACAAGTGAAGTTCACATAATATTATCTACTCATAGTCGGTATTCTTTTCATATTATTTACTAAAATAATACAACAAATTTTACGGTAAAAAATCTTCCGCTACTTTTGTAGAATATTATCTTCAATGCCCCATTTTCAAGATTGCACAAAGTACCATTTTAATAAGCAGTTTCTTGAAAAATTGAGATAAAAATATACTTTGTAATGACGAAAATGCTTTGAAAATATTATCACCACATCTTATAAAACAAAGTTGCTTTCTCTGTCCTATGTCCCTTTGTGTAGGGACACACAATATATGCAATTCGCTGATCGAGTTTTTTGTATATGTGTGCGTCCACATTGTTTCCCCGACGCTTTTTAGATTTATTAGAATAATTATTAGTCAGTAGTGCATAACGGCTAGCATAAGCAACACATATAATGTGAAGAGCAATAAAGTGATTGAAGGAAAGGCTTTATTATTTGGGCAACCTTGGGGGCAAAGGCACTACTCAACACTTTGTATGATTAAATCTTTAAAACTACGCAACGGATTTTGATGCGGTTTTTTTTAAATAGATAGAGTGATTTAAGAGGAAGGTTTTATTATATAATTAATTAGATTTTAGACAAAGCGGGCGAAGCCGCGGGCGGTAAGCAAGTAACCTATAAAATACAAGTTTTAGCTCTAACAACACAAAATTGTTGGTAGCCGATGTTTATGTATAGTTAGTTACTATTAAAGATTATCAAGACTTGTCCAAATATGTTTATTGATTCAATCTGAGTTACATAAACAGGATAAAAATGTTGGCGCCGCAATGCCGACCAATGGGGGCGAAAGAGCCGCGGCTTCCGGACCGCGGGAAGATTCAATATCCGTTCGAATACGAGATATTCGATTACTCGATTATTCGCTTAGGGATTGGAATCGATTTAAAGTTTCATCGTTTCTTTACGAGTTGTGGATAATTGCGTCCATTTTATTGGTAGTGCTGTGATAGAAAACGTTAATATTTTTTCGTTTAAAAATGTGGATAGTTGTTGTACATAAAAAAGTCAAATAGGTAGAAGTTTTGTTGAACAACCGATCAATATTCTTACTATGTATATACATAGATTCGTGACAAATTATATTCTTGCATGTTAACATTCTAATCGTTTTCAATAAATTTTCATATAGCGCACCTACTATTATAATATATTAATTTTAAAGGGTAATTACTGAATAATATGTTAGAATTTTTTTAATAATTACATATTTGACACCCCTACACACAACGTTACATAAGCGCGTCATCTAATTGGACACAACAATCGCAAGACGTCAGATCAAAGCACGCCGCGTCCAATAAAACGTCACGACGCATCAGGGATGTCACTCGCAGATTAGCCGCTCTCATTTAATTGCTTTAGGGCTTTTCCATCTCAATGGCTTTTCAACATAGCCGGCTAATAAATTAATGATCGAGTGTGTGCCCACTGACGCTAATTAGTGCATTGTAATCAATATTTAAACGCTTGGTAATGAGTTATTGGAATACGGATTTAACATACTTTGATTCCATTTACCTGTACTAGAACCGTTATAATATTTAAATGGACAAAACATTGTACTTAATTATGAAAGTGCAAAATATCTAACTGCGTCATTTTTCTCTAAGAAATCTATTACCTATTTCCTATGTATGTGTTGTTTTCAATAGCCTTTCTTATGGCCCATCCGTCTTGATTAGGGAAGTGTTTCGATAACACGGAGGTGTGAGGAGGGCCGCAGGCAACTGAGAGTTATATGAAATCGAGAAGACATAGTTCTACGACCCCGATTTTGTCTTAGGAGGGAATTTTTGCGATTTTACTCAGAACATTTTAGCTGTTCTATGGCAAAATTTAGTAAAACTGTGCCAATGCGATCATAAAGACTTACAATTGTTTATAAAATAATAGATTTAACAAGCCCTTATAAATTAATTAAAACTCAAACATTAAGAAAATCTTTGAGAAGCATGTAAAGCATCGCATCTGCATTATACAGTAAGATAAACAAACCAAACATTTGTCTAAACTAATAATATTATAAAGAGGAAAACTTTGTTTGTTTGTTTATTTGATTGTAATGAATAGGCTCATAAACTACTGGACCGATTTTGATGAAATTTGGCACAGACAATCTTTAGACCCTGAGAAAGAACATAGGCTACCTTTTATTGCGAAATATGTACCAAGGGCGAAGCCGGGGCGGACCGCTAGTATACAATTATTAACATTGTAAAGTGAATTTTTGAAGTGCAAAAGCCGCGTTGAGAGTAAAATTTAAAGATTGCGTCATGGCAATACCGTCATGGAGTAAAGCGACGATTTCGGTAACTTTGAATCTTGCCAAAAAAAGTTTCACTTCTGACTCGTGTGCTAAATTTTAAATGCACTCACTACATACATATCACGATAATACTATGTAAATAACATTAAACCCATTAAAACACAAGTGAGAGTGATAACCGTATTTTTGTAATAAAAGCAGAGCAAAGCGCTTTCCTTGACAAATAACGTTGATTTACAAGCGCTTACTTCGCTTTACGCGTGTATGGTGAGAGTGTAATAAAATAATGATTTACGTGTAACAAGGAAATGTGCTATCATTAAATAATTCAGCGCTGAAATTACATGCTCCTTATTTTGAACTTCTTTGTGTTGTTCAGAAATCAGATGTAAGTAATCAATTAATATGTTGGAATTCCTAAAGAGTTGTTTTGTTGAATGCAACATAAGGTAAATGTACATGTCTGTCAGTGCCCTTTTCAGGCTATAATAATAGATTTATTTTTAAAGTAGAAGTTGAGTGAATTAATATTGTAGATATTAGCTTAAACTTTGCGTTATAAATTTGACTCTACATATTTTCAATAATATTAATAAGTAACGGATAATTTTATAACACAAAAAATTTAAGCACATAGGTAAAATTCAGTCTTCCAGCTTCTATAAAAGGAACGAATACAAAACTACATACAATAAGCGTATTTTATTTACATAAAATGTTTTAAAATGCGACTGAATATGTAATTGTGCCAAAATGTACGGAGCAAGAGACATATTGGTAGACTTTGTGAACGCTTTTGGCATCAGCTTCTTTTCCACTGTCTAGTTTCTATAGTGTTTCTGTATGTATGAATAGAATTAAATATATGTGATGTATGCAATTAATTTCTGATCATCATTTATCATTATTATATAAATTGAAATAATAAATGATTTAAGAAACTGTGCCGGAAATATACTGCATAATCAAATTTTCATAATGAACATATCCAAATAATCTTTATAATATAAAAATGAATCCCAAAATGTGTTGGTAAGCGCATAACTTGAGAACGGCTTAACCGATTTCGTTAATTATTTTTTTATAATATTCCTTGAAGTTCGAGGATGGTTCTTATGTAGAGAAAACGTGAAACGAAACCACGGGCGAAGCCGGGGCGGACCGCTAGTAATTTAATAAAAAGTGAAAATACATAATAGTATGGAATGCTATTTTAGGATTATATAATTTTCATATGAAAAAAAAATATATTTGAATGCTTGCAGGCTGCAGCATGCTAGGTACCTTTAGATGCCCCATCTTCTCGTGCGTTTTTGAGAGGCTACACTCGTGACGGTAGTATCGCGATGATACATAATAATATTATGTATAGAATATAGATATCGTTTTTCGGTATACTATGAATATTTTTCATAGTCTGTATGTTTCATCGCAATACGCAGTAACAGTTATTAGGACGAAAATTTTGAATTTTGAATTCATACAATCCTAGTCACATCTTTAACACAATAAACATCGAATAAGAACAAATATTCGTACATAAAGCAGGCAATACTAACATGATTGACACCGGAGACTCTGGTCTTGTTCAATTTAGATAGGTTGGTGCCCATCCGTAGCCATTAAAGCCACCTCGGCGTCTATCTAAATCCCGCCTTAAAACCTCATGCATAGAGTTCAAACTCGAACACGTAATTTGGCACAAACGTTTTTTTCACTATCACAGTTTTGGTTGAACACAACTCCTAAAAGTCTTTTACGTCACTTTTGGTCAATTGGAAGCTGAAATGTAAATATTGAAGCGCTAAAAAAATATAAAAATAAAAATGTTAATAAAAAATAGATATAGCTGCAACTACACAATAATAAATTGAATATAGTTATATTCTTATAAGTATTCTCTTCAAGTATCTTGTGATCTTGTTTTCATACCATACCATTACATACAAAGTTTTTCGCAGTGCTTATAAACCGTCAAAAGTATAAACAAACACATACTCGTACATAGGATATATTTACACACATTCACAATAAAAAGAACCTTTCCCAAAAAACACGGCTCTAAACCATTCCGCGAATCGGGTCAAACAATAAAATAAACATTTTATCTAAGAAATTAAACATAGCCTTGTAAATTATGCAATAACGTTATCTAATGCGTTTACACAACCGAAAATGGTGGTTCAACCCACGCCCAGCGGTGGGCGGACAGGTAAGTGAATCAACCTATCTGTATCAATGAACTGGGCTTGAAAGGTTGGAAACTTTGCTAACAAATTACTACACAATTCTTTATGAGGAATTATTTTTCTAATAGAATCAGTTAACGGGTTCTGGAATACTCTAGAACGTTTTCTCTCGACATAAAAGTTCGTGGGAAGTTAGATTTGAAGTGTATGTATTTAAAATGAAAAGACTTTGTAATATTTGTCAGGCGCTGCTCTATCACTTATTAGAGCAAATTAATCTAAGGCAAGAAATAGAGTTTATAATAGGACAAGGTTTTTTTAATTACAAGTGACTACTACTATACTCAAAAATTTTTATCCGGGATTTGTTTGTTAGTATGGTATTGACGTTTATGTCGAACAATCTGCAAGTTACAGGTATACTTTATAACCGTGTTTGTCCAGTGTCCACAAGAAGATTCAAGCTAGCTAGCACAGACAGATATTCGACATTCTCTTTAATCTTATTGACATAATATCTTCCAACAACACCTAACGAAACTTTTGTACTGCAAATTGGTAGTGTGGTAAGTCACTAACCAAACGAACAAGGAAGGAGTGAATTCATATATTGGTTAAACGACATGCTTATTACAATTTACACGGAGCTAAAAGCTACTGTTGTAGTATCAAATGTAATAGCGATGTAGGAGATAGTATGGAATTGATACCAATTTATATGCCGTCGCTATAAATAATGAAGAAACATGATTAAGCCGTAATTAACATAAATATCTACATCAATGGGGAGGGAACAGTGAGTCACTGTTTCACACGGAATCGTCCTGTTATTTACACTTTATTGTTGTGACTTTAATTTCTATGTAATTGTGGGTAAGTTTTTATTAAAATGATTTTATTGAGTTTTATTGACATAGTAGTTAAAAAATGCATTATTGAATTTGATATTTTTGGTTAAAAGGCATTCAAATGCTTTATAAATATAAATTTATAAAGAATAGAAAAAATTCGATCACGAGGCGGGACTCGAACCCGCATCCTTTCGTGCCAAACCGGGGCGGATGCCTGACCAGTTCAGCCACTTCAGCGAGTGGCTGAATTGCTCAGAATTTTTTATATTCTTTATAAATTTATAAATGCATTATTTATTAGAATTACAGTGTCGTATTTATTAGTATCATTTATAAAATTGTATAGTTTAGATTGTGACTCTTTAGTAATTGAATCAAACATAATAATCATTTTACTTTGGGATATCTTACAAAATCTATTTCTAGATTTAATGATTAATGAAAGTACGTAACATGACAGGTTTACATTATATTTTTGGGAACTAATATTTATCTCCTTTTGATTGTATATTTAGTTGCATATTACGATACAGATTTTAAGTGGTATATAAAATTTACTAAATATTTTAACTAACACATTGTAATGCTAGTTTTAGTATTCGTTTTGCTGCTAAATGACTCATTAACAAAAACAATAGACACGTATAAAAGGTGATCATTATTCTGTTCAAAGTTTAGTATTTTCACAAAATACATTGTTAAGTTTCGATGGAAAATTATTTGAACATAAATTGCTTTTAGCTACAAAATGTGCTGTTATTGAAAGGTGTTATGAACAAGAAATTATAATATAGATATTCTATTATTTGGGAACGAGAACAGGACTAAAGGTATAATGAAATAAGTAAAAATATAATTTTACTAATAACAGAGAACGCATAAAAAATCTCAAGTTTCTTTTATTTCCTAAAATTCTTCTATAAGGATTGTGTTTAAGGTAAGTTTCGTTACTTGAATAATAATATTAACGTTTTAACATTATATTCAGTATGTATTGAGTTATTTTTAACTGTTAGATAAAAGGAAAATTTCCTATTTTTAAGTCCAAAGAGCTAAAATTAATCCATATACCAGTGCATGTAAAATATTAGCATGCGGTGCATTCGATCAATAGTTTAGTTTAAATGACTCAAAGGAAGGGTTGCAGCCCTTCGAACCGTCACGATAAGCTTCGGTTAATATTGCGGGATTGTCTGCTTACCTACTGCTTTAAATTTTGAAAAAGGTTTCATGTAATAGTTTTGAGGTGTGGTATATTTTGGTTGGGTGGTTTTGGAATGGTGTAACGTTTTAGGAGCCATCTATGTTTATGAATAAAAAAATGTTTATTTACTAGATATTATGAGTCTTGTGTAAGCTTTTGGTTTTATTTTAATTCAAGTTTATGTATACTTCAACCTTATATTAATAATTGTTGTAATTTATTCAAATATAGCTTGCATTTTTTTATTTTTTTTTACAAAAAAAAAATGTACAGTAACCCAATTTGCATTAATAAATTGATTACATAGGAGGCTTTTAAAAATTGTTGTAAAATAATATGCGAATGAATGGTTTCCTATCACATTTGAAGAATTCATATATACACGACGGTTTTATCCATTCTTTCATTATTTTCATTAATTATGAATGGTCATATTTTAAAATAATTATTTATATTACTTATCTCTTATATAAAATTATCGAAAGTAAAATTATTTAATCAAATTGAAACAGCCAAATTTTTAAATCACGACTCAACGAATTCAGTACAAAGGTCCCCATAACTGTTATTACGTTTTAATTAAAATTTCAGTATTGGCAATAAGCGAAATACGACCAACCGAACGCAAATTGATTTTAAATACAGATTCATTTATTTCAATGGAACATAAATTAAATTAAACGCAATTTACAACGCCATTGATAACTCAAAAGCATGTTTGTTTTAGTTGCAGCTTTCTATGAAATAAACTGTAAAAAACAAAATGAAAACATAAAAAGCTCGGCAGTCACCTTAAAAAACTGATACAAAATAATTTTTGCTCCTTATATTGTGTCCGTTTGCGAAAAATACAATAGTGTATCAAAATGGGTGAAAGTTCATCACTTCAAGGTCACTTGTTATCACTGAAAGTATTGATTGATAGTTGTTTTGTTTTCACACGCGACCGAACCAGCACAGATCCAACCGTACGCACGTGCACTCCCTTCGACAGCTAGCCTCACACTGCCGGTCCTCCCTTATTCCGAATTTCGGAGGGCGCTCACTTGGCCGCTTTGTTGTATCAAAGAGGGCTAAATTATTACGGTTTTGCGATAACATAATAGGACGGTGCACTAAATTATAGAAAGGATAATGCTTTTTATTGAACGCTAAAATATAGAGCGATTCGCAATGTTTAAGAGGTAGAGATTTGAGACGCTTAAGTAGAGACGTCAATGTAGAGTCGTTTTCGATGATTGATCTGAGATGTGAGGGATTAAAATCGAATTGTAGAGGTGTAGAGAACGCGTGATAGCTCTATACATCGGTATTTCTCTAGCTTTAGTGAGTTCTTATCAAATGTAGAGTTTTGATCAAATTGGATAGAGCTAGGAACACATTTTTATAAATGCATATTTAAATAACGTATGTTGATAAAAGCCCTTACTTGCGGAAGAAACAAGTATTATTGGTAAGTTTGAGTATCGCGCTCTACACTCAATCAATTAGTCAAATAAAAAACAAATACATCTGCCTCATACCCAAAAATAACAATAAAAATAACTGCGTTAAAAACAACCGACTTCAAAAACGGAAAAGTAAGAAATAAAAAAGATTTGATATTATTAATTACTACATATTATTTTTATGTGCTATTTACTAAAAAGGTTTGATGTCGGTGCATGGGCTTAATACTAAGTGCTTAGTATTTGGCACCGACTTCAAACCTATTTAATAAATAGCACATAAAAATAATATGTAGTAATTAATAATATCAAATCTTTTTTATTTCTTACTTTTCCGTTTTTGAAGTCGGTTGTTTTTAACGCAGTTATTTTTATTTAATACTTTTTAGTGTATTTTTCAACACGAATCAAACGAGCCCAAACTCGATAAAGTTGAGTCAATATATTATTACTGAGTTCCTATGGCCACCTTCCGATTCCATCATCAGATCAGCTCCATGTCATGATAATGTTTCATCGCTATCCAATTTACATTCGTATACAAAATTTCAGCTCAATCGGTTACCGGGAAGTGAATCAAAGTTACTTGCTACATTGAAATTAAGTCATCGAGTATAGACAAAAATGCTCATAAAATAAAAACTACTAGGCCTAGCCGAATAAAATTTTTATGGGACCAATTCGACACCATCCCGCATCGAACAAAAAAAGAATCACGTAAATCGGTTCAGAAACCTCGGAGTAATCGGTGTACATACATAAAAAAAAAAAAAAAAAAAAAAAAAATATACCGGCCGAATTGATAACCTCCTCCTTTTTTTTGAAGTCGGTTAAAAAGACACACTGTTAGAAGAAAAACGTAAGCTATTATAATTTTGTGGTACTAATAGTCATTGAAACATTTGTTAACTTAACCATAAATAATCAAGTATTGATATAATCTGAACGCAATTTAAATTCCTTAATACAAACAGTTCTTAATGAGCAAATGTAATAATTACTTTATGAATGAACATGGTAATTAGAGACAAACAGCTGTGGACTGCACCAAACCAAAATAGATACGTCACGGCAAAATGTTCATTCAATTACTGAAACCACTTCGAGCTAATTACGCTCTTATTCTCTAAATCACAAAGATGAAATTAGCGTGCTGTAGTTTGGTTTTTGGAGAGTAATTGGTGTGTATGTAGCGTGGGACCACCGCGTCGCTTTTAAAACACGAAGATCGGTTACATTTGTAAAAATGTAGTTTTGGATGTACATAATAATTGCTTTTTCTAGGTTAAAAATCTTTATATATTTTGAATTGTGTATAAGTAGTATTAGATACATTAGGTATATTGTAAAATAGGCCAAAGATTAAGTTTAAGATTAAGAAAGCTTTTCGGTTAAAAAAATAAAAATAAGAATAAACATTCACAACAATAACAAATAAAAAAACAAGGTTATTAAGTAAACACATTATCTGAATCAACAATCTGCTTTTGATTTGATTCCAAACGTTTGTCGATGGCTAAGTCAAAGAGTGACTAAATTACTTTATTTTATCAAATCAATCGAATCAAAAATAGCGATGTGTACAATAACCTCTTAAATAATTATAAACTTTGAGGCATTCTTAAAATATGTGCTTTAGTTAAAAGTTCTTCACCATTTATGGTTCAATGTTTATAATCTCTTTCCCGGATCTGCGCTGAAAAGTTTTTTTTTATTTTTTTTATTTTAATTGTAATTATTGTAAGTGCTAGGATATGTTATAATACATAATAAATAATAATATTAACTTTATTATGATTTATAAATGTTATATCAAATCCTTAAAAACACACATTTTGACATAATATCTACTACCAGCAAATAATAAAATATTACCGTCACATTTACCCTTAAATCCTGCATAAATGAAGTTGAAGATAACCTGAATCTAAAACTATGGAATTTTTCGCGACTTATGCCACAAAATGTCGAGATAGAGGGATTTGTTTGTTACTAAGCGTGTACAGGAAACTTTGTATCTATAAATATGACATTTTTATCAAATATGACTTATAAAATTTACCCTTGTAAAGTACCATTTCACTCGTAATATTCTGATTATTATTCTTTTCGATTTCAGGAAATTTCAATATTGCTTTTAGGTATATTAACAACTAGATGCTCCGCGCGGTTTCACCTCCTGTTGGTCGTAGTGTAATTATATATAGCCTATAACCTTCCTCGATAAATAAGCTATCTAACACTGAAAGAATTTTTCAAATCGGATCAGTAGTTCCCGAGATTAGCGCGTTCAAACAAACAAACAAACTCTTCAGCTTTATAATATTAGTATAGTATAGATTAGTATAATAGTAGGTACCTATATGTAGTTCCCGAGATTAGCGCGTTCAAACAAACTCTTCAGCTTTATAATATTAGTATAGTATAGATTAGTATAGTAGGTACCTATATTCTTGTTAGCTTTTCTTCGAGGTTTTTTTTTAGTGTACCCACTTCATTTTTTATCTATCATTTTTATGATAGATATATGGTCACGCTTTCTGTAAAGTGCTAAAAGTCTATTTATGATTCGTGCGATTATTTTTTATATCCATATCACACTCAAATTGTATCTTATTTTTATCAAATGGAGTCACTTGTAAGCTAGGAATTTACCTATCCATACTTAACTTAGTTCAATCACGCCTAAACTACAGAACCAATTTTCATGAAATTTGGTATGGAGATATTTTGATACCCGAGAAAGGACATAGGCTACTTTTTATCCCGGGAAAATGACGCAATCCCAGAAATCCCACGGGTACGGGAACTATGCGGGTTTTTCTTTGACTGCGCGGGCGTAGCCGCGGGCGGAGGCCTAGTATTTCATAAGTATTCATTCATTGGATCAATACACAGTGTAGTTCAAGCAGATTATCAAAACTGATTTAGGTACAATTAATAACGCTGAAGTTATCTATGCACATAACAACTTTAATCAGTAAACTTCGGTATTTTAATACAAAATGAGGATAGGAAAGTTTTTCTTCTATAACGTTAGATCCCAGGAGGAAAATGCAACTAAAATATTTTGTTTTTTGTTGAAAACTTAAATAGAATTGATAAAACTTTTTAACTTGGACGTTGCTTAGTTTTTATCTATTTCTACCTATATGGTTATAATAAATACAATTATATGTTATAAGTTTAATCACATTGATCTCTGGACACACACGTGGAAAAAATTTATTTCAGAAACACTATAATAATATTAAATTGACTAGCTTCCGCCCGCGACTCCGTCCGCGCGGATGTCGGTCTTTACGTGGATGGTTTATTTCTCCATTTTGAGTAACTCTGACAATGACATCTTATAAATATCTATTGGACCCAAATACGGCTAGGCCTATAATAATACGCAACGTGTGTTCGCGGTTCTACAGAACAACGTCTATGGATAAAACTGAAAAATTAGATTAATTTGTTTCTACGTATTTTTCCAGGATAAAATGTATCCTATTTTATGCCCAGGATTATAAGGTATAATTATACCAAGTTTCATCGAAATCGAACCGTTAGTTTTCACGTGATGCCTGAACATACATACAGACAGACAGACAGACAGACAAAAATTTTTTTAATCACATATTTGGGTTCGGTATCGATCCAGTAACACCCCCTGGTATTTATTTTTTCAATATTTTCAATGTACAGAATTGACCCTTCAACAGATTTATTATATGTATAGATAACAGTTTATTATTGACGCAAATTACTATTAATTACCTACCTATGCTTAAGCTATATATACCTGATATGTTATGGGTCTGATAACTGCGAAATAATATACAATATACAATATGCATTGCATTATATTATTATTATTTACTAGCAAGCCGAGTTTCAACTCTCTCACATCTTTGCGTTATATCCTACAAACAAAAATACTTCTCCTAAACGACACATAAAGAACCCTACTAACATCATTTACTATTAGTGTCCTGAATGACCTAATCTTTTAAAAGGCAATAAAACAAATTTTATTTCCCGTTGCGTAACCTTGGATCCCCCCGGTCTAGACTTGCTCTATTGTCTCAATGAATTCAGTGTTTCCACATTATAAATTTAAATTAGTCCTTTAGACGCTTAGCCTAGTCAGCGGAATTAGGATTTAGTAGGCTCTCAGTTTTCGAAGTATCTTTTGTTCAGTGCCTATAATTTAGTAGCCATTAGGAGCAATTTGCATTATTTTATTGTCTAGTAAGTTTGGTGCAGTTTGAAAATGTTGCTAATATTATTAACGCAAAATTTTATGCTATAGAATGATAGGTTAGTGTTTTACTTTAACATTAGATTCAAACTGTAAGACTAGTTTGTCATCAATGGATACTATTACATATAAAAAACCGTTTTTCTGATTTCAAGTTTATCAGGAATCTTTACACATGTAGTTATCTATAGTATTTACATACATAAATAGTAGCAATATTTATGGCGAATCAAAAACCGCTATCGCTAATGACACCTTAATCTTGAGCGACTTCAGGTATCAGCCTCTGACGAGACATCCGTCAGCTTCAAAGATAAATCCTCTCGTTACCTCGCCTCATTACTAACGGAAGAGGGCTGGGGAAAAATCACTGTGAAATAGCGCTGCTACTTTTGAAATCACTGTGAAATAAGTCTATTACTTTTATGTGTTACAGCTACCTGTCGCTGACGACAACGACGACGACGAAGTCAAATAAAATATAAAGAAACTAATCTACAAACTAAGCTAGCAAAACATAATTATAGTATTTAATCCGACAATTTAGGCGCTTTAAAAAACATTTCTTACATAATAGTGGATTTACCAAACCAGATCCAATATCTGTATTAACGAAGTGATAGAAAATAACAGTGATTTTTTGGTGTTATATTTTGTATTTGTATTGTAGTTATTGTAACAGTGAAAATCACAGTGATAACAACAAAATAATGGCATCTGCCCTAAATGTCCGCATCGATCACGGGCTCAAGTTGGGGTAAATAGGCGGAAAAAATTCAAATGCCAGAATGATGGGCGTGCAACATTACAGAGTTTATTTCGTTATATTTTTGTCAATCAACTTTTTTATGAAATCTGGTGCTTTGATGAAAGTCGGATATTCTTCTGCATGCAAGCAGCGTAGTAAAAACACGTTGCATAACAATTTGCCTTGAAGAAATTATTTAAAAAGGTTAGTTGGACATGCAAGAAGGCAAAATCTCATTAAATGTTGCCTAAAGATTTTATATATTTTTACAAGAATTTTAAATGTGGCATTGTGATGCGAGTATAGGTACAACTTAATAAAATATGGCAAAATTATTATTTTATATTTATAGCGATCAGGTAAAAGACAATAATAATATACCTATCATCACTACATAGTATAAATCTTTAAAACTACGCAACGGATTTTGATGCGGTTTTTTTTATTAGATAGAGTGATTCGGTTTTAGTATATAATTTATTAGGTTTTAGACAAAGCGGGCGAAGCCGCGGGTGGTAAGCTAGTTAATAAATAATTAATATTTGTCTATTAAGACATTACAAATAAATCGAACTAAATCTCTACATTGCTCTATACTCTATACCCTATATAACAACTTCCTGTAAGTAAAATTGTAATTCTAATTCAAATACACAAGCATATGAAACCCACAGTGAAGTGATATCAATTTACGAACGCATGTAACATGTCACACTTTGTCACTCGTATTTCAGATGTGACGAGACCCTACTATGTGTTCGAGTAAACTATGAATTAATATTACTTTATTTCACTATTTATACGTTTCTTTATATGTTGTGTATATTTAATTTATTTCTCTATTCACAACATAAGAATGGACGTTATAGTTTGTTGTCTTAATATTGAATGATTTAATTACATATATTCTTTTTTAAATATTCGTGCAAAACGTAACGAAATTGACTCTCCTCATGCTCATGGAGGAATAGTGCAACAACTACTTAAAAAGAGAGTTGAATTATATTTGTACAAATCATATCTATCTTCAATTTAATATAATGATAGACAGTTTAGTAGATTTGTATGAAATTAAAATATTATGCACTAAATTTTTTAACCGAATCCTAAAGAAAATATCAGTCGCAATTGATGAGTTATACTATCGAGATAGATCGATATTACAGAAGAAAACACATAGTAGGGGTAACACAAAGTTTCAAATATGGATTCCGACGTGCAAACATTTCACCCGTGAGTGTTTTGAAGACTCACACACCAATATAATATAACGAGAAGGAATTTATAGAATATGCATATTTATAGCATTTGAGATATAATATATAATTTATGTTTAAAATTATATAATCCTTAAAACTAGCAGGAAATATAAACTAGCTTTCCACCCGCGGCTTCGCCCGCGTTTTCAAAGAAAAACCCGCATAGTTCCCGTTCCCGTGGGATTTCCGGGATAAAACCTATCCTATGTGTTAATCGAAGTTATCTTCTATATGTGTGCTAAATTTCATTATAATCGGTTCAGTAGTATTTGCGTGAAAGAGTAACAAACACATACACATACTCACAAACTTTCGCATTTATAATATTACTAAGAAGATAGTAGACTGTGCGACAAAAAAAATATCTTGGATATTTTTTTACTGAAAATTGTATTTTTTAGCGTAAATTAGGAACCTAGTAACAATATTTACTAAGAAAATATCATTAATTAACTAGCTTAATAACTGCGACTATCAGAAAATAGTTATTGTTTTTACGAGCGTGTTCGTTTGAAAAATTTAGTATCACAGAACAGTCCGCTCGAAGCGTAAAATTAAAAATACACTATGAAATTAAACAGAGACAAAGTGCTAAGTTTTTCTTTTACCAATAAAGGACAAAGAGAAGTTTTAACGATGTAGTTAGTATAACTTCTACTAGAGATCCCATTCTAATTAGTATCGCTGAAATTAATTCGGAATTGTCTGTGACAGGGACTAAAAAGTACTGTTTTATGCAAGTTTTATGATTATATTTCTGGAGTGTTTTAAAATGGTGTGTTATTTTTTTTTGTGTTCAAAAAAGATCAGAAAATTTCAGTCGCTTATATTTTTTCGAGACGTTTTTGTTGTTATTAAATTAGACTGCGTAAAAGTTAACTAATGATGAAGTTATTTTTACATCTAGGTATAAATTATTAATAAAATTCAAGTTTATTATATTAAAGTATCTTAGTTCAATAGTTGAAAAAAGTACACTAGTAAGTTAAAACAGACACTAAAATATGAATACAGTGTATAATATCTAGAAAAAATCTCAACCGTCTCTCAAAGTTTACACTTTTCGGCGAGTTTTGAACAATATTTTTAGACAACTAAAAAACGAATCACTAGACCACAAAACTGCTTAGACTGAAAACTTGTAAGGCTTGACCATCGCCCGCGGCGTTGTCTGCAATTTAACCCTATGTCCCGAGGGAGAAGCACTATATACTGCATTGTTTGCACGCCATTCCGGAAACTTTGATAAATTAGTATTATAACTATGTTAGAAGACGTTTACACCTAATAGTCAGGGTTTCAGAGACGACAACGTATGTGTTGGATCACTAGCCTGCTTGGAAGTATCTAATTGTATATAAATCTTTTAGTTAAACGTGGTTTAAATTTAAGGCAGGTTTATACTCCATTGTAAACTACTGCATTGAACATTGTTTATTGTTTAACCAATGCAACATATTCACGACGAATCGGATCGTATTGGAAACCTTAACTCTCACTTTTAATACATATTAAAAAATGGTTTTTATTTCAGACATTTAGCCTGATACCTACATTACTAGAACTCATTAGTTTTAAGCCATAACTATAATGAATGAATGAATGAATGAATGAATGAGAACTTTATTGTAAACACCAAATTACAGACATTACATAAAAAAGAATACACATAAATTGCACAATGGGCGACCTTATGGCTACAGAGCCATCTCTTCCAGGTAACCCAACCAAGGAAAGAAATGACAAAAACAACGAATACAGGTAGGTGGTGTATACTGAAGCACTGAAGCAATAAATACATAAAAATAAATAAAATATAGTAACTATACATTTTGCGACATTAATAAATGTATACAATATAAATATATACATAATAATAATTATAACAAATAAATACAGATAAGGGAAAGTACATAAATATCACTTAATTAAAGAGATGTAGTAATTAAAAAGCAAGTTTTTGAAAGCATCGATGGATCTCGCTTTGCGTATAGCTATTGGTAAGTCATTCCATAGTCTAATAGCCTTCACTGTAAATGAGGAATTGAAAAATTTAGTTTTATGTGTGGGTACATTAAGGAGATAAGTATCACTGGATCTCAGATTTAATCCGTGATTACTTGCGTACTCAAAGTTGTTTTTTAAGTAGGGTGGGGTTCTGGGATCGAATAATATTCCGTACAACAGATGCAGCACATGAGCATCCCGGCGATATCTGATAGGTAGCCATTTCAACCTGCGACGATAAGCAGAGACATGGTCATACTTACGCAACCCGAAGATAAAACGGATGCATAAGTTCTGAAATCGCTCAAGCTTATCAAGCTGGATTCCAGCTAGGTCACAGAAACTGACATCAGCGTAGTCGAGGATGGGAAGAAGGAGTGATTGCGCTAACAAAATTTTGGTCGGAATCGGAAGAAAGTTTCGTAATCGCTTAAGGGAGTGGTATGCCGCAAATAACTTTTTACTAACATGTTTCATGTGCTCATGCCAGGAAAGTGTAGAGTCTATATGGACACCTAGGTTTTTAACAGACTGACTGAAAGGGATTTTAGTGTCGTCAACGTAAACGGATGGTAAATTATCCCATACAATTTTTGACTTAAACTGCGGACTTCCAATAATAATAGTCTGCGTTTTGTGGGGATTAATTTTAAGGCCATACAGCTTGCTCCACCTAACGATAAAATCGAGATCAGTATTAGTTGAGTGAATGGCTGCAGGCAAATCCGACAAAGAAGAATGTATATAAATCTGGAGATCATCAGCATACATGTGGTACCGGGATGAAATGTTGCTCGTAATGGAGTTTATGAAAAGTGAGAAAAGAAGAGGAGAGAGGACACCACCTTGTGGTACACCTGCAGTCAGATAACTCCAGGATGAGATGGACTCGTCTAGCTTTATCCTCTGCCGGCGACCATGCAAAAAGCTACGAAACCACTCTAACACCGACGCAGATATGTTGATAGAACGCAGCACACTCAAAAGTACGTCATAGTCAATACAATTAAATGCATTACTAAAATCTAGCAATGTTAGTATCGTGAGCTGCTTATTATCCATACCTAACCGAATGTCATCAGTTATTTTTACTAAAGCAGTAGCCGTACTATGCCCGGGGCGGAAACCGGATTGTAGAGGATTGAGTATGGAGTTCGAGTTTAGGAAAATACTTAATTGGTGATGGATAAGTCTTTCAAGAACTTTGGAGAGGAAAGGAAGAATGGATATAGGACGGTAATCAGATAGTGAGCTAGCATTCGATTTCTTAGGAAGTGGGATAACATTGGCGTCTTTCCAAACTTCAGGGAATGTGCTGGACGAGATAGAGTGGTTAAGGATGTTGGTGATTGTAGGAAGGATGATGTCAAGGATAGGAACGATCATAGCACGGCTAATATTGTCACAACCGACAGCTTTAGAAGATATGGATAATATGTTCTTCTTAACATCGCATTCGGTGAAAGGTGAGATGTTAAAAGGGTTATCAGAAGAATAAGGTAAGGATGAAAGGAAATTAAGGGTAGCCTGTTTATCGACACTGTCAAACAGGACTGGAGGAGTGGAAAAGTGTGCATTTAACTGGTCGATATTCAGGTTCGTAGATGACACTTTAGGTTGTTTGCCTACTCCAAGCGTTTTAAGAAATTTCCACACAAAACATGGATCACCATTTTCAATGGATGAATGAATATGGCGGCGCTGTGCATCCCGGCACACAGTATTGCAACGATTCCTCAGTCTTACATACCTCTCCCTCGCCTCATCAGAAGGACACGATTTTAATTGAGATTTGGCTTGGTTTTTTAAGTTCAGTTGCGATTTAATTTCCTCAGTGAGCCAAGGTGCAGGCAAGTGTTTTAGCTTCACTGGACGCATCTTGAAAACTGGACTGGAAGCATCTTGCGTCTACTCCGCATTTCTTGTTGGTCATAAAGCTGATTCAAAAGATTAACCTGTGACTGGAGGCATGACAAGGATGACATGACAAAAGTTCTAAACACATGAAACTCTGATGCAAGTTTCTCAGATGGAATTCTAGTTGCTGAGTTATTATTTTTTAGATCCCGTTGGAACTCATCCATCTTATAAGTAAACATTTCAGTCATTTCAGCCATCTTCTGTGAGATTGATTCCATTTTGTGGTTATGTTGCCCAACAGGTTATTGGTATATGTTGTAGATAGTGGTGTTATATGATTTATTTTATAGGAGACAGTTACTGGTTGGTAGTGGTAGTTATAATTTAATGCATGTATGTAAAAACACACTCACTTAACATTAAAAACAATTTAAAATGATACAGTAAAATTACGAAACGTCTACACTTTTCCACCTACCCACACGAAAGTGTCTAAAAAACTGGTAAACTATACCATATACCAGCTTCATACTTACTCTAACCTAAACCCCAATTACAAGTAATCAATTACAATAAATCATTAATAATCAGTAATAATAATAATACATATTAAAATGGTTTTTATTTCAGACATTTAGCCTGATACCTACATTACTAGAACTCATTAGTTTTAAGCCATAACTATACCATATACCAGCTTCATATTGACTCTCGAAACCTAAACCCCAATTACAAGTAATCAATTACAATAAATCGGTACACAATAATCACGGGGATTTAGTAATCCCAATTATGTCTAGACGAGAGGAGGAATGTTAAACAAGGGTTCCTTACGTATTGCAGACGGGCAACGCCCGGGCTCCATTCATAGTTGAAAGGCTTTAGCGTGTATTGATAAAATTCTACATTATTAAGGATATTGTCTGTGTTTATAGATAATTTCGAAGTGTAAATATTTGTTTTTCTCCGATGAATATTTAAAAAATAAAAAATAAATAATAAAATATCATTAGTAATTCAAACCCGCACCGTCTGCTTTAGCGACGCTATGTAACCCGCAAACTCATCACAGTAAATGAAATTCTTCCACTCTTTAAGACTTAGGTCCTATAGGGAAACTGGATTTATTATTTTCAAATGTTCTAAGTTAATGTAGAAGTAAAATCAGACTATGTTCCTGAATATTTGACTCATATTGTTAAGAAAATTGAACGCCTTGACGCTTTCTGAAGCAAGCAATACGTCAATCTAGGTCCAACGAGGCTTCATTCTATAAGGCGGTAGTCAAAGTCTTGGGTGGCTCAGGAACTTTGATATAAGGATACTGACTTAATAGGATTGAGAAATGGAAGCCAACTTCATAGAAAGATCGAATCTGAAACTAGAATAGAGCGTTATTAAAAGCACTTATTCTCAATTTCTATTGTTAGTTTGAAACGGTCACATACTAAAACCTCCATTGTTATATTAATTTTGTTTGCTATTAAAATATTTCTATGAAATATATATCGAATTACTTAGAAATTACATAAAGTATACATACAATATCTATTTGTCTAAATATACATATTGAAAACTGTTGATTTTTTGGAACAAAGTACACGCATAGCTTTACTAGCCATAAAGCTTTTCCCGCCTTTATTTTAATTGCCTATTTACCTTATAAAATGAAGCATACTAACAAAATATTAAACACGCCGTAAAAGAAGAATTTCCCCATTAAATCTTCTCTTGGGCGAAAATCACAGGGCAATGATTTGTAACATCGCCGGTGTAATATCCGTCAGAAGGCTCTACTACAGGTAACTCGAACTTGTGAAAAATATTTATATATTGCGATCGAGTATAATATTATGTATTATTTGGAACTTATTCGAGTGAGAAGGAAATTGAGCACGATGCTGTGATGAAAAGGCACACTGCACAGAATCACTATTTTAATTCTATGGAATATGTATGGATTTATTGGAAAAATATATAGCGTGGTTCTTCTGTGAATATCTCAAAGTATAAAACTGTATGACTTCCCAATAACTCGAACAACAAAACTCGTATATCACAAAAACAATAATACAAAGTAATCAAGAATGAAATGAAATCAAATAATATTATATTAGTAGTTTTAAAATACAGTTTTATTGTACAGTACTCCAAAATTAATAATGCGCATGCAAATCTTCGCTAATTGTCGTATTTCCAAAATGTGTTTCATTTGACTAAACAAATTTTACTAAATTATGCATGAAGGAAATGCATTTAACCACTCTATATACATATCATCTTCGGAAGCTCCGGGAATATGACAGTTACTGAACTGTGACGAAGATTTCTATGCGCATTATCACTTTTGGAGTACTGTATTGTATTATGTTTAATAATAATTGCAGAATAATTTTAGCGAAAACCTATAGTAAAGGTCTGAACAGATCGTACATCGTTTCGAATGAGAGCGTCTAATATTTTTATTTGAGCGTCAATACCGGTGAGGTAGACAATTTATGATGCTATACCTGTGTACCTTGTGCTTTGCTCTACCAATTTATACGGAAATTGAGTGATAATAACCTATTGTTATTTTGATAGAAGAATAAACAAAAATAATGGTTACTGTTTTATAAAATTTATTTAAACAAGATGTACATGGACTTCTTGGACGTGTAGGCTCGCTAGACTATTTTCTAAATTTTTTATTCATGAGAACCTCAATAGGTAAAAGTTGGTTTTAAGAAAGTCGATTGAAAATAGAGTCTCTATTTTCAATCGACTTTCTTTTCCTTTAATAATTGTGTAAAAATACATTTTCATTGATTTTCTTTTTCCTTTAAAAATTGTGTAAAAATACACTTTCATTAACATTATGACAGGTCACATGAAACTGTGTTAAAACTTTAGAATTAGTAAATTCATCATTTAACTATTTATTTAATCGAAATGTCAATACAATAAAGTTCAGAATCTCCAAAAAATAAATCGCGACTAAGATGCAAATACAAAAGTATCCTCAAAGAACCCCATAAAGTAGAGTATAGCAAAGACGTACAAAAATAAAAACGGCCATTTGTAAGAAGTTTTTCAAATATCCTTCAGTGCTTGAAAAACGTACATTGTGAAGATATTAGAGGGTAAACAGGATGTCTCCGAGCAGATGTTAAGGGTATGTGAAGGGGATGGAACTTTGTGATCCTTTAAGTTTCGTTATAATTTTAATGTTTTATACAATTCTTTTGGAACGGTTTTCATTATTTCAATATTCGGTATTTGTTTGAATAAAATTTATAAAAGATGACTCTAGCCTCTTTGGACTCAACCATCAAAATAAAAAAGCCAGAAAATGTATGCGTAAAATGGAGGATGAGATTCAGGAGGATTCAGGAGGATGAGAAATAAGAATTTATACTGAGCACCATCTGTAGCGAAAAATTTATGTATTTTTAATAAGGATTAAATACTTCAAGATTCCCAAAATATGCATATTATTGTGTCCCAACCAACATTAAATCTATAAAAATTTCCACTTATCCTGAAAATGTCCAATAAAACCCGTTTATGAAATGTAATCTATTTAATTTCCAGAGATCTTGTGCCATCACGCATACTGACAACTCACGTAACATTTAAAATTCGTTTGTCCCATTCAGTCCACGTAAGCGAATGCAAATTCAAAACAATGCATGTAATCATTCTCCGGGGTTTGCTAAAAAAGCTATAAAGCTGCCATAAAATTTCCATTACGGAGCGACCGCGCGAGAACTAACGTGGACTTAGAGAATTTTGAAATTGTAAGAAGTGGTACACAATATACAATCTTCTTAAAATAAGGTAAAGAATGACAGGAAGAGACAAAGAAGCAAGTAGTAAGTATTTAACTCAAGTGTTGTCTTTACGACTGTTATTTCTATTTTGTTTCAGGAAATACAACAGATCCTAGAATATACTGATTGTTCAAGTATGGCCGACTCTTTAACCTCTCACAGTGCTGGATACACGTTTAGCAACAAAGTACTGCAATCTTCACCAGTATTATGGGAGAGAGAGACCATACAGATAAATGAAATATTGTATCCAAACCATTAAAAATCTAATAGAGTTATTATTCCAACAGCCTAAATAAGAATCCTGCTATTATTGGCGCTATCCAGTCTTTTATATATCTATGTGAACGGCCGCTTGGCTCCTTGTCAAAGGTTAAAAATGTCGACATAAATTATAAACAGAAGAAATTGGAATGGTAAATAAACGTTATATTGATGGCTGGCTATTTCTGCACCCCTGTTCTGGCATGTTCGGATGATGTATGACCGCCGTGAATTATGTTACTATGCATGTAATTGGGTGTGAAATGAAATTCGTACTCATGGTATGTTTGGGCTTATTTGGATAGCATTTTTTGGACTTGGATGTTTTAGGAATAAAATAGCTAACAATGAAGCAAGTAACGTAACAAGGTAAAGTATACAAAAGTTCAGTTTAGTTTTCAGTATATGCAGTTCAGTTTTCAGTATATATTTGAATTGAAATTAATCTTAATTAGGACAGCATATTAATGAAGACCGGTAAGGTGTATCATGCTCATCTTTAAACACAATAGATGTATTATTAGACTTCTACAAACTATTTCACATAGATCCTGAGATAGAATATCAGCCAAATCAGCCAAAACTAGGACATTTTAACCTTCAACCGTACTACGAAGCAATCAAAAATCGCTAAACGGCGTTTACCAGTCAGCAGTTTAGCTCATTATAAAACAAGCAAAAGAAGCAATCGGGGAAAGCATTCAATATTCATAACATCAGTGAGGAAATTGGGTGGGGCCAATGAAAAAGCAATTTGCGAAGATTCGATCGGTATAAAACTCTTGCAGGAGAATAGTAAAACTGAGTTTAATGTTACTGTCGCGCCATTAAACGGCTCCCATAAAACGCCACTTATTGTCCCATGAATATTTTACGTAACTTGTTTTCTCTATTTACTCGTCCCCATGATCTGTGGAAATAGAAAACTCCTTTTTTATTTAATTTTTTAGTTTTAATTTGTTTTTAGTTGTTCTTCTGTTTGCATATTTCAAAGACTCGATAAAAAAACATTTTCATACAAAATTATTGAAAAACATCGTTTTTAAATTGAAACTCAAACCTGCGTGGCAAATTTTTTATCCAAAAGTGATTTAAAGATTTCAAGAAATACAGCCATTAGTTGTTACATGATAATATGTACTGGGTAAAATATTATAGATATTTACCACAAATTTAACTTAAATGTGCGTGAAATATAACAGAATATAATAATATATTATTACTACGCGTGTAAACTCCAAACTAATATGTTCTATATAATATATAGTATATATTCACTGTAACGTGATATATTATCATCAAAGATCAAAGGCATCATTTACGGAACACGGAATATTCTTGTAATAAACGGAAAATTTACTCAAATTACTTGAATTCCAAATATTGTTCACGTGCCTACAATAATTCATACTAATATTATAAATGCGAAAGTAACTCTGTCTGTCTGTCTGTTACTCAATCACGCCTAAAATACTGAACCAATTTGCATGAAATTTGGTATGGAGATATTTTGATACCCGAGAAAGGACATAGGCTACCTTTTATTGCGAAATATGTACCACAGGCGAAGCCGGGGTGGACCACTAGTATTATATAAGTAATAACAGACACAACTGCAAAGTTATTATTATTAGGTAGCAGCCTTTAATGATATATAAGTAATAGACACAAATCTAAAGTTGTTATTATAAGGTGGCAGGATTTTAAAAGTTAAACTTTATCTATTTTTGAACGAAGAAATGGAAAACCTTCCCTATCTATCTTTTAATTGGGAAGTCAGTTACTAACTTACAGAAACCTATGGGGCAAGATTGTTCTGATAAAGAATGTAACATAAAATAACCGAACATAATTTTATCATCAAAATTATTGGAAAATACACCTTCAAATAAATACAGGCAACATTTAAACATTACGAGAAGTAATCCAAAAGGTCTACTGATTTTACACTACTGTATACACCTGAATTCTTACATGACAGTTGAAATGAACTAAGTTTCATGTTCCCAAACAAGCAAATGAGTAAAAGGTTGCCATTGGCAACTGGTCGCCTCATTTCATTTCAGTCTGAAACACTTGACGAGGGCTGGAGTGACCCTACACAAAACAACGATACAACAACACTATGCCATTACAAAATCGACCCTAATTCTTCAGCAATAAAGTCCATACTAACTGCAGTAATTCTAAATCTGTCAAACTACCTCCAAACATTTAAACACGTATTAATGCTCGTGCATTGTAATTTAAATTTTAGCGCAATGCAATAGAGGTCGGTATCATTGATTGAATTTACAAGGGATTTAGATGACAAATATCGGCTATTTGTCTGAGATGTGAATAATTATTTAGCAATTCCTAATGGCTGTTGGTTATAAATGTTTAGCAAACAAGTTTGTACGTGTCAAATAGTAAAAGTACGTGGTGTTTAACGCGAACCTTTGTACTTAAACTTTGTATGTATTTACTATTTGTATAGCATAAAACAGATAACTATATATTAGTTAGATAAATAATCTCAAGTTACAAAACCTGTTTGTTGAATTTTTATAGTTTGTTTCTTTATCGAACTTCTTCAGTAGTTACTGTAGTAATTATAGAGTAGCGGCCAGCAATAGCTCCTTACTTCTGAAGTAAATTCAAGTAGAGAATGTGAAATGAATCTGTACTAAGCTTACATTGGAATACGATTATATCAGTATTAGAGTGTTTTAATAAAAAAAATGTATGAAGTCATTTAACTATTAAACTGTAGATCTATACAGGAACGTAAACGTATATATTTGAAGATAACTATAATAAACAGGTCCATAATGGAAATTCAATTTTCACAGGTGACGTGTTTTCTACAATAAATCAGTGCATACAGTCAAAGGTAATCACGTGGAAACTGTACTCCATTCAGCAAGCTGAAATTTTACAAAAAAGAGACCCAGGGATACGTCCGACTGATTTATAATGACCCACGGTATCTGCTAAATATGGACCCTTTTTCGTATAATTTGCAAGACATGCAGGAGCTGGTAGAGACCAAGATACACTGGTCGAGGGTGACAACTCTGCCCATTGAACCATAATTTCCGCGTGATTTGACGTGTCATTGCCATACCGTGTATGGCAGATAAGGCTTAATACATCGGCTAAATAGAAATAATGGGAAACAGATACCTTTTGTACCGCACGATAGATTAGAGACGTATCAAGACGAATGAGAAGATAAGCGCCATGCGGGCGGTCACGTGGGTTTTTTGTTAAAAGTGCCAGTGTTATCTAATAAAAAGGATTTGGACGTAAAAACCGTGCTGGATATTTTGCATATTTTAAGTTTGTCAATCAAATCATAACGTACACAAAAACTCGTACCCCTTACCTATATCTTATATTCACACCTAATAAATATTTTGCTCTTCAGTATGTGCTGCTTTTGTGAACATTTTTTTTTCTCCCCTTAACCAAAAGAACCGAGATCTCTAATAATAAATAGCAATTTAACATCAATTTATTAATAAATATCTTTAATTCAACTACAAAACGTTCCTACATTATCATAAACACTTCTTTAACATACTCATATAAAAGCGGAACTTTTCCGATTATTTGGTAAGATGAATATTGCTGTTGCAGACGGCAGCAAAGATTAACATGCTTGGCTCTGGCAGCTCAGAATTCTTGCAGACGCCATGCATACATTTCAGCTATATACACTGCAAAAAATTGTATTTTTAGCTAGTATATAACAATATATTATATTGAGTAATTAAGAAATACATAATAATGTCTAGATAATTATTGTTTATTTCAATAACGACCGTGTATTTTCATATAAATAATCGTGTATTACAGAATTTTATAGAAGAAAATTGTTTTTAAAATTGGTTTAATAGTGTGTAAAACAATTACACCATCGAAACTCCTGTAATTATACAGCATAACAAGCTCAATTAAAAACAGTTTGCTACATTCTTAAACAAAATAACAGTTGAATTAAACGCAATTATTGTGTTTGAAGAAATTCGTAAAAAATACTTCAATCTTTATAATTTTTTTTTATATTTTATTATTGCTTATTTTTTAATATAAATAAACTTAATATAAATAAATAAATAAAACACATTTATTGTCAAAATCACATAACGAGATAGTACATTTGCAAACAAAGGAAAAACAAAAAGAGGTAAAAGAAAAATAATTAAATAAGAAGAATCGTATTCTTAAGAACGAAATATTCATCGTTTAAATAAAGAATATAAATAAATGTTTAGTTTCTAAATTTTAGATGCTTATGTGTATGTAGTGTTATGTAACTCATATGAGTTGGATAGTACTTACATTGTTGATAAATCCAAATACAACACTACATCCCCATAACATTCTTGTTATTCACACAGCAAACCAAAATTAAAAAGCACAAATTATTTATTTCAAATGGAACATTCATTAAACTGTTGATTTATTAGCCTCTCCAATTTGTAACAAAATTCAATTTATAGAAAAATCGAGCCTCCGTGTCAATTCTTTAAAAGAATCGTTCCCTAAACGAAAATCTATACCACACTTAGTTGATGCGATAACAGCATAAATCTGCCACCTTCAGAAGTGCTGAATCACGTTAATAAATTTCAGGAAACCGAATGACACCCCTCTTTGACGCGTTCAACGGTGCAATAGAAATATTGAGGGGATCAGGCGTTTCCGATAAAACTCCCCCTGTCCGGAGTGTCGATTATTGAGAGCGCTTTATGTGTGATTTGTTCTCTGTCAAATATGTATTTTAATTTAAAGTTGCAACTTTTTGGCGCAATTCTATGACAGGGAATGTTATTTATTGTTTTCATTTGAGCAGACGCACTTCGATTTCAATAAGACGTCCCAAAATTATTTAAGACATCAAATCATGGGATAAACTCAGAGGAAAATGAAATGTCCTTAAAAATAATCCAATTTAATACTTTTTTTTGTGATATATATCTTTTTCTATAATAACATATAAAAACCAAGCCACTTGAACAAATTTCTTTAACATTTTAAGATCTTTTAGATTCATTTCATAGAAGTACTCTATTGAACATGATGCAAGTTCTTAATTCTTATTAAAAGTTGCACATTCAGTTCCAAATTATACATTTTTAACGTAAATATCAACGACATCTGTTACCAGTGCAGCGGAAATAAACTTGTCACTAAATTGTGGTTTTATATCAATACACATTTTCTTCAAAGATACGTTGAAATTCAGGAACAATACTTGGCACGATTTCTTTTCCAAATCGCTGACTACAGACATAAGATTGGCAGCGACAGTTGAATCCATGTTTTTCAGATTCGTACCGTCAATGATTATGATAGAATCGGACAATATTTCATTGGAAGCACGAAGCACTGTTCTTCTAATGTGCTCAGCAGCACAATACGATATGCTATCATTTAAAGGCACAACAATCAAATCAGCCTTTTCTGCCTTCAAAACGTTTACATCAACTGACGGCCGCGCTGTACTGTACAAAAGAATTGCAGCATCAATTAATATACCAGTTACAATTCCATACTCGAGACCTAATGATAAGCATACGATAATAGTCGTTATCAACACAAAGAGTTCACGTTTGCTATTCACCCACAATCTTCGTAATATTGAGTAGTCAATCATGGAAAACATAGCTGTAATAATAAGTCCAGCCAATGATGCTTTAGGAATATAATAGAAAGTTGACGTTAAAGTGGTTAAGGCTAATATAATAAGTAATCCTGTGAAAATTCCTCCTGCAGGAGTTTGTACGCCTGATGCGTGATTCAAAGCAGTTCTTGTGAAAGATCCAGTTATAGGCATGCTTCTCATAAATGAACCAAAAATGTTGCACAGACCAAGGGCAATCATTTCTTGAGTGGCGTCTACTTGAAGTCCACCAGAAAATGCTTTAGCTATTGCTACAGATTCTAAAATTGCAACTAATGGAAGCACAATCGCCTGTGGTCCAAGTACTTGAGCCATGTCAGCAAAACTATAAGTTTCGTTACCAACAACTGTGCTAAACGGTGGTAAACTTGGTTTAGGCAGCCCACGACCAATATTTCCAATAAGCACTAACGGTTCTTCATTACTTGAAATTTTAATTACGAACGCTACAATTATACCAAGGATGACTACTACAGCGTTTCTTCCCAACGACACAAACCATCTCAATCTTTCTATAGCTCCACCAGAACGTGAGCAGCCCTGACCAAGACGTTTCAAAATCACTAGAATTATAATCGTTGAAAAACCGAGCACTGGGTCCCAAAGCGTGGCAGTTTTTATATTTTTCACAAAATTGTAAGCTGATTGTGCAAAGAAGTTTCCAGAAGGGCCAGTTAGGCCGAAAAGGGACTTCAACTGAGACGATGCTATTTGTAACGCTGCCGCTGTTGTGAATCCACTAATAACCGGCATTGAAATAAATTCTACTAAAAATCCTAGATTCAATACACCCATTGTTAGTTCCACTATTCCAGATAAAAATGCCGCTAGAACAGCAAAATCAGCAGAGTATCCCGAAACATATTTTGCTACCATAGCAGCCATGATCGCAGTAGGTCCAACGGTAACATCTTTACAGCTTCCAAAGAATAAATACACAAAGCCTCCCATCAATCCAGCATATAGACCGTATTCAGGAGACAATCCAGCGACGACAGCATATGCTATGCCTTGAGGTATTGCTGTCAAACCAACAGTGATTCCAGCGATTATATCCTGAACGAGAGTTCCAGTAGTGTAGGAGGGAAGCCATTGTGTTATAGGTAGCAATTTTTTTGCTCTTTTCACGGTGCAAACATTTCGGACTGACTTCTTAATATCATTAGCTGGAGTATCGTCTTCGTAAAAATTGTTTATTACGGTCATGGTTTTTGTTTCAGATCTCACAAGATACTGACTTTATATCAGCGTACGTGTTATCGAACTGGGAAATATTGTTACCTAAACTGTCAATCTTAGAATGTCAAGATTGGCGAAGATAAGTTTTACGCATCTGATTGTATGATGACGTATTTGCGAATAAAAGTAGTAGAAAAGATTGTGTAAAAGGTCACATAATAAACTATAGAACAGATGTTTTAATTCTGTATTTTAACAAAATTGAAGGTGAACGAACGAAATGTGTAAAATTAATTTTATCCAGAAGTTCAAGCATTCTAAAATAATCATAGTTGTAGCATGCAAATGCACTTCATACCTATTGAATAACAAAAATCAACATAATAACACAAGTGTCTTGTTCCATAAAATTTTCAACTCGTCTCAAAAATTAGGGAAGATAACCTTAAAAGTCCACGCGCCTACCGCAATATGTCGTGATGGTATCGACGCTGTCTGTACCCATGTGATAGGGTAGCGGGTTCGACCTCGGCTTGAACAGATAAGGGCTTGATGGAGACGTGCGTGACCACGCATATGCCGTCAACATTACCCAGAGCCAACTCCACATATTACTGCTATAGGAAATTAAACCCTATCACCATCATATTATAGAACACGATTTCGCTCAGCGCAGATATTGCCAACAATTTTATTTTCCCCTGACACACAATTTTGTATCTTATACCAATTGTATAAGATTGTTATGGTGTTTAAATGGAAGGGTTTCCAAAACTTATGTTGGAACCAAAATTTTGTTTGCGTCAGGTTGAGAAAACAAAATAAGTTTTCGACTAAAGTATTCCTTGGACCCTTTGGTTAATATTCCTTAATCAGCGTGTTTAACATTTGTGTATTCTCACATAGAAAATAATGCGTCATGCATTAAATAATAACTCTAATATAATAGGCCTTAGGCTAAATATTTTTGTAAAGTTTAAATATATCTTAATGAGCGATATAAAATTTATAATTTTTAGCTTTTAATTTACATTTGACTAATATCACCGAAATTAGCAAAACAGTATTTTTAAAATATAAAATTAAGATTATTCGATGACAAATTGAATTAATTTCCAATATTAATGATTTAACTGAATTGAATATAATGTAACTTAGTGATAAAAAATTAACCCTCAAAAATATTTTATACTAGCTGCTCCGCGCGGTTTCACCCCCGTGGCTCCGCTCCTGTTGGTCGCAGAGTGATAAGATATGCCTATAGCCTTCCTCGATAAATAAGCTATCCAACACCGAAATAATTTTTCAAATCGGACCAGTATAGTTCCCGAGATTAGCGCGTTCAAACAAACAAACAAACTCTTCAGCTTTATTATATTAGTATAGATTTAGTAAGTATCTTAGAAAATCATCCAATATAAGATAAAAGCTTTTGTTTTCCCATTAACTTTAGTACGCCTTAAAAGCTATGAAATTATGGAATTTATGAGACCATTAAATCCAAAACAGCGATAAAGATCTCAAAAAAGTTAATTACGTCGGGTACAAATCATCATTTAATTATTTAATGGGTGTCATAAATCATTGCCGTGACTTATGCAATAGTTTTAAATACACTCCCGTTAACAGTCATTAATTTATGGGGGTGGTCCTGATCAATCATGATTAGTTCTAGTTAAGTGGTTAGAGATACTAAGGCCATCAGTGTGTGTTCAATTACTGAGACTAGATTAAAAAATTCTGTATTGAACATTATAATTATATGAACATTATTATAGATGTATCTACTCTTATTTTGTTCATAGTGATTTTATAACGGTTATTACAAGATTTTAAAGATTGATTTTCAATAATAACCTAGTCTTAATGATTGTTATTCGTAAAACGATTTGTAAAATTAATTAGTTCTAATGTACTTCCAAATATTGGTGTAGTCAATTAATCTTCGATATACCTACGTACTGTGATATTTATAGATAAATAATAATAAGTGAACAGTATTCATATAATACAGTTAGATTAAATTTTAACTATAATCACGTTATAACAATTATCAACATCTGAAATTTCAAAATCATACCAAACCGACCTTAACCCTCACATGCGAAGGGTGTCACTAAGACCGTGGTATTAGCAACTAAGAGGCGGTATCTTATTTGATGTATGAAGGAATTAATGTGCATTCAAAACTAAGCCTTATGTTTAATCTATTGCCCTGCGAATGTTGAAAGTTAGGTTGACAAATAGGTTGAAAATATTAAGGAACAAAGATTTCGCATAAATTTTCGGTTAAATTTACAAAAACAGACTGTAAAAATTGTTTAAATAACAATTAACTGAACCTTCATACTTTAATTGTTAATTTAGCGAATCATTCGTTCATTTATAATAAAATTAAGTTTTTTTTACTGATTAGATAATATAAATGTTATAAATTATAATATGTGTTAGTTATGAAATTAATCTTCATTCTTATAAAAATTAAATATGGTGAAAGATGCACTTTATAACTAGACAAGGAAAATCAAACGCAAATACAAATATTATTGATAAACACACGATACATGTCATGTATAATAAATACATCAATGCTCAGATTATTAGATAAGTACAGTATTTACTACATGTTAGAACTTAGAAGTGAAGATTCCACTGTAGATTATATCGCGGGCCACTTGAAAATATTTGTATCAAATAATCTGCGAATAGCAATCACTGCGTCAATAGGAAATAACTATCACGCAAATCCTTATCCAGATGTTCAAAAAATCTTATCTTATTTTACCTTCAGTCATGCGAAAACTTCCATTTCCCCATACCTGTAAACAAACAAGAAACTGAGTTATAGACAAAACAGCGATATGAAATACTTACAAATAATCCTCTGGGATTTATTATAACTGCGAAACCCATATCTCATATTCGATTCATTAATCCTTCTACGGCAGACCGGTTAATTCGTTGGTCGGTAATAACTGGGTATCATGTAGTTAATACCATGTTTGTTCGCGGCGGTGGGTCGGTAACACCCCCGCGCTTGGGAAGGGTTAAGTCTGATGCTGAAATAAATATTTGCTTACTTGTTTCTCTATAATTATCTAGAATGAAACAATATACGTCATGGGAATAAAATAAGGTTTAATGAAGAATCCTTTTATTTCAAGTCAAATGTGATGGTAGTGTTTTGATTTATTTTTCAGTCGTAGAACTGCTTTTTTCTCAAATCCCTACTAGTATGTCTGTCTGTTACGCTTTCCCGCTTAAACCTCTCAACCGATTTTGATGAAATTTGGCACAGACAATCTTTAGACCCTGAGAAAGAACATAGACTACCTTTTTTGCGAAATATGTACGACGGGCGAAGCCGGGGCGGACCGCTAGTTTATCATAAAATGACTTCTTGGACGCGGGTTTAAGCAAAAAGCTAAAACTTTAAAGTTTTAGCTTCTTAACAGCTTCTTACGCCACAGTCCTAACACAATGTTCCACCCTATATTTCATCCTCTTTCACTCTTTAAAAAAGTATATTTCTTTACCTTTTTAATAAAAATAGGTATAAATATAATATTTTAAAAACGCATAATGTTTTTCTTACCACAATAAATAATCTTTATTACAATCAACATTCCCGATACATATGCATAGATACAATCATGAAATGCTTTTATTACTGTAGACATTGCCTTAACTTTTTAGGAGTCACGTATTCAGGAAGTCAATTTAAATATTTATTACTCGAAGATTCGAGACAACACTTCATAAAATCGTTATAGAGTAATCGTAAAAATTTTCACATCACAAGAACCATAAGTTTAACGAAATACCTGATTTTATGAGATATAAAATATAAATTATAAACGACCCCTGGGGTTTACGTCTGATACTGTTTAATCAAGTTTTTACGTTTTATTTATTTATTTATTTTACACTTAATTAATTGTACAAATAGGAAACCTTAGTATTAATTACATCTAAAAACAGAGTACAATTAACTTGGCGGCCTTATCACTAAGTAGTGATCTCTACCAGGCAACCACGGTAAATGGTAACAAGCAAAGAGGTCACTAAAAAGGCGGGACGAGAAAAGAGAAAAAATTGTCTACGTGACAATAGATATTCCACCCGTGCAATCAGTCAACCCGCAGAACACCTTGTGGCGGGGTGTCGGAGAGTAGCGACCCCGCGGGAACCGAGTGCTCCCGGGGGAGGCCCCTGTCTTCATCTCCGGCTTGCCTTCACCGGCCGGTCGGAGTGAAGCCTGACGAGGACAGGACCCCCACCTCTGGCTTGCCTTAACCGGCCGGCCAGAGTGGAGTCGCGAGAGCTTTTAGCTCGAAGGGTGGATGCGAAGCGTAAGTGGCGAGTGGGCACGTGATGCTGGACCCTCAGGGAGGGCGTGATCGGAGTTTAAAGTCCAGGGACGCCTCTCCACCCTTAGCTGCTCACAATATGTTGCCCCCTTGTCGCACTATTGCAGCGACTTATTTCGGGGGCCCATACAGTGAGAGGGCGAGTCACCACCTGCCAACATATTTTTACTTTCTTTTAGTAGAAAGGCAGGTGCCATAGTTTCCAATAGTCCCCAAATACCGGCACATTTAACATCCCACTCCATAGCCCAGTTTATTTTGTTTTTCCATATCTCGAAATAGTCCTACATCGGCCGCGGACTGCCTAGGACTGTATCTCTATAGTGCAGTCATGGGCAGGCTGCGGCTGGTGTCCCACAACACAGTAAAGTTCTCTAAAGGGCCTCTGCGTGTTGGATCCGTGTCCCCACGTAAGACCGGGTACCTTCCTTATGATGGTACCCGAGTATTATGGAATGAGATACACATAATAATAATAGTACTTAGCACGTTACGTTGTGTATGATTGCATAGAAAACGATTATATTTATTTATTTATTAACACTTTATTGTGCTGGTATACAAATAAATCCTTAAAATTAAAACTTATAACTAGTCTAGCACAGAAGGCGGCCTTATCACTTAAGAGTGATCTATTCTAGGCAACTATTTTATATATTTTTAATATAAAACAAAAAAAAATCTGCTGTTTAGGACTATTTGTATAATATCTCTTTCCCTAGATAAAATCTCTCTCTTGTCGGTCCCTCATGTCTGAGGATCGTGGTCAGCATTAGGGTTGCATCTGGAGCGGATGATAGTGGTCAGCATTAGGGTTGCATCTGAGCTAGATAAAATACCTTCTATCTATCCAAGTATCTATTAGATATACTTTAAAAGAATCGGCTATGATTTCTGACGAAAAAATATGATATATTACATACAAATTAGCAGATATATTATACAATAAAAACATTGAACTAAAGAAAGATAAAAATTAGAAAAAATATAAAAATAGAAACGCTTTAAAATCCTGCAAAATTTATATTCCTACAGGTAGAAGAGTACGTGAGTGAGAAGTTTTTAAATCATTATAAATAATCGTATCTGAAATGCATGCGATGGTATTTGAAAAATCCTCTTTAAGATGTTAAAAATCTCCAACAATTTACCAGTCTAGACGACCTCGTGTTTGCATTATTTAAATTATTAGGATCTTAAATATGAGTTCAGCGTACAACGCTGCGCCCTTGCCTTTGATAAATGTTCACTTAACTTAAGCCAGCAGTGTATGAGGAATATTTTTAAAGATTTTAGAAATAAATATAAAAGTATCGTATTAAAGGATTTGAATGATATTGGATTGCGGTTTATTTTATAGAAGTGAGCTTAAAGGTAATTTTATGATATAGATAACTAAAAATAATATATCTATATTTTAAGAGCTTTACTCATATCTTAAATTGTTATAATTAAATATTAGTGGGTTAAAACTTAAAATGTATTTTGTATCTTGATGCAGCTAGAATACTATTTAACTTTAAATTTAAAATATAGTTTATATAGTTTGTTGTTAAATATTTGTATAAGGTACGATGGGATTGTCATCGTCCTTTAGGACAAAAATCCCCAAATAAAAAAAGATAAAAAAAGAAAGTATTTTGTATCTATTAATGAGTGTTATATCTTAGTTTCATGAATGTGGCAATAAACTTTGAACGTTTGTAAGTATAAAATAACAAATTACTATAATAAGTCATTTTTATTTATAACAAATACATTACAGATAAATTTTGCTCTATCTTTGCTCTACCAAAGTACTTTCTATCAAAAACCATCATTCCATTCAGTAGGTACAACTGAACATACAGAACTTAACAAAAGCGAAGTATAACCAATCGATCGAACAGGCGACAACTTGTGTCAAACATCACAATGCGAGCGGCGCCGGGCGGCGGGCGTAGCGCTGACATTTCCTGTGCGAATCTATGATTTCTGGATACGGTAATTTTAAATAAATATTTATTTATTTATTAGGGATAGTAAACACACACTAAAAAAAATCAAGATTAAACAGACACATTAAAATATAATACCTACATATCTTAACGAAAATAAGACAAAATAAATAGGTAGTTTTTAGGGGTTGGCAACGAACAGAATAACTGAATGAATATTATGATATGATACTTATAGTGGATTTGTTTTAAAAAGCCTAAAGCAAATTAATACAATGAACTTTACTCGTCTGTCTTGTTTGAGAGATACGGAAAATATATTCAAGTGTTTTCTCCCGCGTTTATAAAACCTTATCAATAGTACATACTATATTATATAGTACCTAACAAACAAGATAATATATTTGTCTATAATTTTTTTATCTTAAATCTATCTAGGATCGAATTGACGTAATCAAAATAATAACAACAACGGATGAAGAATCGTCAATTTTTTTTAAATATCGTTATCGTTACGAATTTTTTTTGCTCATTGATTATACAGTGATTTCTTATAATTCAAAACACTTCCTGAAAACGTTAATAGACAATATTCCCGCGAAAACAACAAAAAATTACGATTAATTTATTCACGACCGAAAATTGTGTAGGCCACAACATGTAAATCATTGTTTAAGCAAATCATTTGCATCGTACATTCAGAGCCGACGATCCGGCGCCCTGAATAAGTCAACATCGATATCATTGATCTATATATCTAGATGTGATTTATTTATTTATTTATTGCTGCTTTATTGTACATACCAGGAGAAACAAACTTAGTCTAATACATATAGGTACATAACGTACAGGCACATATGTACGAGAGGCGGCCTTATTTCTTAGAAGCAATCTCTTGCAGGCAACCCTGATTGGTAAGGAATGTTGCGATGGCGCAAATTCAATAACTAATTTCCTTGTTTAATCGAAAAACAATGAAATTCTAAGTAAGTTGTGCTAGTGTGTAGATGTTAAAGTATCGTCTATCATATCAAAATGTAAAATAATATCTAAAAATAATATTTATCAGATATGATACAGACTATTTTATCGAGACGAAGCGAAATAGCAGACAGTTTTTGATGGCACGCGTCGCTCATATGCACATAATTCATTCCTAAATTAAAAAAGCAACAAAACTCAATAACTTATGTAATTTAGAGCATTGTTAAAAAAATATATAGAATAAAATAAATTACAATTTAAGAGCAGATATGTTATGTAATGAAATTGTATGTTATAATAAAAATAAAACTATCGCCCTAAATTATGCCTGGTAATTTAATTAACAGGGTAAATCTGGATTTACCTTTTGTGTTCTTTTCTGTATTTATAACCATTAGATAAAGTGTATTGTATTATACTTTTTAATCCATCCAGATCTTTAATCCCACGTCTATTACCAATTATCCACACTAACTATTACTACGCTGTCATCCAATTTAGATCCAAACAGCTTTTAATTAAAACCTAAATCACTAGCACGGCAACAAGGTGCGTCCATTAAAAAAAAAATGTACTCAATTTTGTACATAGTTTTTATACGGAGAAAGTAAATTTTTAGGTGAAAATTTTATCAAACCCATTATGATGCTTTTTTTATTGAATCGTTTCCTTACTGAATAGTAAAAACAAGGGAATGGTGCTAGATTTTAAAGTTTATCGTCAGAACTAAATTTGAAAAAGAATTTTGTGTCAACAATTCCTCATTGGTGCGAAATTTACTTCTCATGGAAATATCAATACTCTCTGTTTCTATAATTTTGTCTCTCCTCTACAAATATGTATTTTTTATTTTTTTATTCGCTTTTATTAAGCTATTGCATAGCTTCTATCGCGGGCCTTGAGCGCGGGGACCGAATCGAGAAATTCCGTAACGAAAAAACCTCACGCTCCCCACTCCGACGGGCGGAGGTGTGGCTTGAAGGCATATCATGCAATAGCTTTACCGCGGCAGTCCCCGAGTGCCACACGTCGTTTTTAATTGTAATTCTAAGTATTTACACATTAAAAAGTAACCACATAACCTATACAATCGTATAAAAAAACAAGAGCCTATAGAAATGATTCCCGTTATAGAAAATTACGCTGAAATTCAGAATTTCTCTTTCAAAAAATGATCTACTATTATATTATATATTCAAAATACATGTTTCAAAAATGATGCTAATTTTGAAGGAACGCCGTATCCTAATCAATCCCCTGTCAAAAAATCCCTGTTTAGTTAAACGGTTTAACTTTATGATTGACACACGAAAGGGTTTAAAATGTACGAAGTTTGAAACCCGGAAAATGTATGCAGTTACTGCTAAATCACGTAAGCACCCCCTTGTAGGTATTTATAGGACTAATGTTATTTGCTTGTAGATATTTTTTAGTTATACTATGGAATTAATGTAACAAAAATAATATAATTTTATACATATGCATAATTCGTTGATAAATTTTGCTTCTTCCTATCCAGCTTTTGCCTTATTTTTGACGGTATTCATAAACTTAATTTGATCACATATAATATATTATTTATTGTTAAAATATATTATTTAGATATATTATTTTTTGTTATAGGTTTAATGTACACGTCGCACATAGACACATATTTCTAGAAATAACCAGTCATTAATATGATCTCCCTTATGTATACCTTATACATGAATTATTTATCTGATATCAATGATTTTATTCACTTGATAATTATAAAAGCACCTACCTACGGAACTTACTTTGCAATCAGTAATTTAATCAATTTTAATCAGCGGTATTATAAGTGCACCACAATGTGCAAAACGATAAAATCTTACATAAAACAATACAAAAGCTAACTCAACTCCATTATCAACACCATTCGTTCCGGAAATGCATCCGTCGCCATTTTTCATTTCACCGGATGTGACGTGGATGTGCATGGTCAATTTTTTGTCTGTCTGCATTTTTGATGTTCCGTGTCCCTGGGGTACGGGCAGATGTTTTAAAGGATTCGCAATGTGATTAGTTTTTATGTGTACTTCGATGTCTAGTGTTGAAATGTGGTTTTAAGTTTTATTTCGTTTAAAAAAATAAATATTAAGTGAATGGTTATAGATGGTTCAGATGGTTTAGAAAAACATTTTAAATTAAACGTCCTACGAATACTATAAATATGAGAATGTGAGGATGAATGGATGTTTGTTACTCTATCACGCCAATATTACTGAACCGATTACATTACTTTTTATCCCCATTAAGTAGGGACGTTTGTGCCGTGCAAAACTTTACAAATAAAAGTACAGTTTAGAAGCGTAATTTAACCATTACAGTCTTATTTCGACCGTTACCCAACTTACACTTACACACAGCGTGAACTGTATCTATACTGTTTCATACTTATCCACATTATAGATTATATTTACAAGTGATCTCGTCCATATTTCAAACAGCACTCCTTGAGATTGAGCGACGAAGCGGCGCCGAGGGGTTGCCTCTGTATATAGCTAATATACTTTGGCTAGGCTCGTTTTTCATCTTCCTTTTATAAATTGTATAAGTTTATAGTATGAAGATACATCGTATTGATACGTGGTGGATTTTAGAATATTAATTGAGCTTTTATTACATCTGCAAACAATTAAAAAGCCCGCATATTATGTAGAGCCATTTTAATAGGCAACATTTGACAGTTCAACAAAATTCAACAACGTAACCTAGTAACGACGACATAGAATAACATGATATTTCGTTTTGTTAGAACTGCACATTTGCTTAACTTTTTTCAATTACGATTACATATTTATAATAATAAGGACCGATACAAGTAATTTTAAGATTTCATTTTACTGATAAACCATCCTAAACATAATGCATGTGCACGATACTGCTTTGGAATACCAAAAAGAAATCACGTAACACCTTATCTCAATAAAAATAATATTTTAAAGATGGCTGCCAGAAGGAGATTACATCTGGCTAATATGGTATTTTCAATTATCAAAACAGAATCACCAAAATATCTTTACGATAAAATTAAATGGAGAGAACAATCAAATGTGTACCCCACAAGAACAACGACGAATCCTCTTATAGTACCTAAGTATCGTACAAGCGCTTTTCGAGGTAGTTACAAATGGGCAGCAACGCATTGTTGGAACGATTTACCTCCGCCTATTCGGGATAAAAAGTCAAAATTCTCTTAATAAGTATTTAACAGCATACCTCTTAAATAAACAGAAAAACATTTAAATATTTTATAGCACATTGTACCTACACTCAATATCTATAATATTCTGGTTATGACTTCGATGTATATTTTTATCACACCTATTTATATATTTATTGACACAATATGTATATTTATTTAAAAATAGATATTACTATTTATTATTTATTTATTATATTATTTCCTCTTTTTATATTTATTTATTATATTGAATACATTAGATTAGATCGTTTTTTATAATTAGGTGTCGCTGAAAATCAGCTCTGCAATGAAAGCCTATGCTTTTCATTGTAAAATGCTGAGCGGCAATCCTTTTAGCATGTAGGCTGTTAGATTAAGTAGATTGTAAGTACATAAATTGTTAATTTTAATATTGCCTACCTGCTAATAAAGAGTTTATTATTATTATTTATTTATTATAATAAACAATTTCTGAATTGAAGAACTGACGTCGCTACAATTTTGTGTCAATAAACCTTTTTTCTTTTTAAATACTAGAGACGTTACTCTAAAAATCGAAATCTGACATCTAGAATCGAATGCATTGATTACTTGTGAATAAAAATCATCATAAATTAATAAATTCAATATCGATTAATACACTTTAATCGATGTTTTTAAGTTACTTCTCTACGAAGATAAAATTGATAGACGTCAAATGTTGCCTATTAAATTGGCTCGACTATAAAATGGTTGTATAGGTAACATATTTGTACTACAACACTTACTAAATGTCAAAAATTAATACCATTGAATAACAGTATATAAAGAAGATTAGGATCTTCTAACGACATATATATTATACAAAAAAACTTGAAATAATATGTTACTCTTTCACGTAAGAAATAACAACCATAAAATAACGTAGTAAGACTTAAAAATACCACATAATAATAAAACCACGTTCCCAATTTGTCCTCATACTATAAAACATTGCCCAGTAAATCATAACCAATAAACGATGGCAAAGCAAATTGCGATGTCTACAAGTGCATTGTATGCGTGCATAAAGCATGCATATTTGAGGCAAATGGCCGCCTTCCGTTGTCGAGTTCCGTCTTTGTAAGGTGTGGATTTGGTAAATTTAATGCTCGGACTGGATTTTATAATTGGTCGTGTGAATGGGTACATTGAAGTAGAAATTGCCCTAAAGGCTTGTATGGCTACCTTAATGTTACTCTTGATGTTGAATTGAAGTGTGTATAAACTGGTAATGTTCATGATAAAATTTACAAATGTTTATTTATGTTCAGCGGATTTAATTGCACTAAAGATTCAAAACTACAAATCATGAAATAGGTTTAACTTCCAACTTACATGTAAATTGTACCTACCTAAGAGAAAATATTAGAAACATCTAGAATTCGGCATTAATTATTCCCTCTAAACATATTCTTTGTTTGCACGATTAATTCACAAATGCACTTTAACTTCTATTTTGTGTAAATAAATGATAAAAGACTTCTTCTACTTCTCCAAGAAATCCAAAATTATCCTCATTGTTTATCCCCTCTAAACGCATCAAGTACCAGGCTGACATACATCGAAGGAAGTCACCTCATAACCGACGATCGGAGCTATCTCTTCCACCTCATTACACCCGAGTACATAAATTATGCATTCTTTGACCCACTTTTTGAGACCCTTCCCAAATTGAAAGAGTTTGGGATAAATAGGTGCATGCCACTTAAGCTTGTGGTAGGTATAGAGAAGGAGTAGGTAATTAGCTGCGTAATAATAATATGTTTTGTATTAAAATAAAACTACTAATCATCTATAAACGCCAAAATCTATAGGGTGGCCTAACAGAACATCGTTTGTCGGATCAGCTAGTATTGCTACAAAATACTGCTAATTTGATAACTTCTTATCACAGGTATATATACTATAGGTACCAGTAGTTCTTATATTTCAAGATTAAACTTTCCTTGTAAAGTGTTTTTTTTTTCAATAAAATCGAAAAGCATTTCAAATAGAAAAAATATATAACGAAAATTGTAATAAAAGTTATTTTATACGTGCCATATGCACAATGCACATAGATGCGCGTTATACATTTGTCTATATCACAAAATCAGGCACTAAAAGCATTAAAGGTTTCAGTGCTCCATTACGAAATACAGTGTGCCTAGTGCGAGTTTTCATCGAGTACGAAACGTTACTATCGCGTTTGCGTCACAGCCGAATTAGTATGGGAAATCGAACAGCGCCCCTAGCGGACGTATGGCGAAGCTTTGATTCCCCATACAAATTTCGCTGTGACGCAGACGCGATAGTAACGTTTCGTACTCGATGAAAACTCGCACTAGGCACACAGTATGGTGACGAATATAGGACATGACGTAACAGCTATCTACCTGAAACAGGTCAGCATCTTATTCTGGTGTATTTTGTATTTACGAATGTTTAGTGAGATAATAATAATATTTAGCGTATACCTAAAGGAGAAATGATTATCTATTAACATCGGTATAATGAGCTCGTATTCCAGACGACTTTCTTCAATTAAAAGTAAAAGCTTTGGTATTTTGAAAAGTATTATAAAAAGTAAGATTATTCAAAAATTTAATATTATAATAATTCAGTTATATTATCTGAAAATTTTAATATAGGACATTGTTTGCATTATCATAGAGGAAACTTATGATAACATCGTCGTCAATGTAGAGTAAAACAACAGTAAGGTAATCAAGACAGTTTTAATTTTTGCACTGTATTTTCAAATACAAATAATATGGTCTATACCACTCAAACAAACATTCTAGCGCTTTAAATAATCCATTAAATAGCTTTCTTTCCAATCGTCCAATGACTCTTTTAATAATATTACCATAATTCAGAATACAGATAACATATTATCAGAATAAGTCCGTACTGGCGCCAACCAGCCTGGCGTTGACGGATGTACAACTTTGTTAGTTTAAGCCACTTTGACCGCGAATTCCAGATTATCCTGAACTAGTTTCGCTCAATTCTATTTATAGAATAATCCCTTTTGATGGCTTTGTTTTGTTACAATAAGATTTTACTATATATTACCATCATAAATTACTTATAAGAGACGATTGTATTCTGTAAAACTTTCTTAAATAGGAAATGATTCAAGGTATTAATTGGTTTTTGATTAAGCAGTATTTAATATGACAAAAACTAAAATTTAACACCTTTACTTTATACTTTAAGAAGGCTTAATAATGCTTAAAGGAAACCAAAGTTTGTAAGTTCATACTAATTATACAGCGCTAGTTTTTAGACGCCCAATATAATTACATTCATTCTTATATTTTAAACAAAAGTATTTATAAACCACTAGCTTTCCGCCCGCTTGGTCTGAAACATAATAAATTAAATACTAAAACCTGTACCTACCTCTACTAACCGCATTAAAATCCGTTGCGTAGTTTTATAGGCAACGTCAGCGATCAGCGACTTTGTCTTATACTATGTAGTGATCATTTAGAGTTAAAAACACTAATAACAATTACAGTGCCCATAAACATGTCACAAACGACTCAATTTTGAAAATAATTACGAAATGCATATTCAATACGATTGGCGCATCAAAGCGGCGGAAACGGTTGAATTATTCAAGTGAAAACAAATTAATGTTGCCCCTTGTTTAACGAGTTTACCGCCATTGTTTATTAAATACTGGCAACACCTGGGAAGTGGTTGTAATTGGGAGGGTATGTGATGAAAGTGACAGTTTTACCCGACCGAATTGGTAGGTTAAATTTTCAGGATTGTATTTTTCACGGGATTTTTTTTCTTGTTTTAAATTTCTTTTAATGTATGTTATTTGTTTTTGTTACTGAACTAGCTTTCCACCCGCGGCTTCGGCGTTGAAAACCTAACTAAACTTAATAAATTATAATCACTCTATCTATTTTAAAAAAATACATGAAATCCGTTGCGTAGTATTAAAGATTTAAGCATTTATACGGACAGAGAAAGCGACATTGTTTTATACTATGCTCATCCAACTTATTGCAGAAGAGTGTTAAAGTTGATAGTCTTATTTCTAAAAAAAAATAATAGATCTAGAGAAGATAGCGTAGAAAAGTTAATGCTCGTAACGAGTAATAACAATTTTATTACCTACATAACTAAAAACATGTCTGAACCTGGAATGCCCGGGAGAATTCATATTTCTTACAGAATGTCCGTTTCCATCGGAATTTTACAGAAATTTCATGTTAGAAAATATTCCTTTCATGTACATTTTTATCGTTTCAACTCATCGTATAAACGACTTTAAATTTAGATACAATAAGACTGCAAGCAAGGTCATCAAAATTCACCTATATAATATGAAGACTTTAAAGAACTGGTTCTGCGACATAAATAAATAGCTTATTTTAGCTACGTCTTAGTTTCAAGACGTTCTTTAACTTATCTGTACTAATAATTGAGATAATATTACTTCGTATGGAGGAGACACCACGAACAAAATCTGTGCGCCATTTTTTTGCCCTAAGTTTTAAAAATTATTATCTAGTTAGGTACTTACCGATGAAAGTAATTCCTTACTGGTCCGATTTGAAAAATTCATTAGGTGTTAGATAGCTCATTTATCGAGGAAGGCTTTAGGCTATAGATCATCACGCTACGACCAACGCAACAGGAGTGGAACCACGGGGGTGAAACCGCGCGGAGCAGCTAGTGTGAAATAAATAGACCATTTTAGCTAGTTATTTTCTTTTCAAAGATACGCCTGCGTTCCACTCCACGATCACGATACACTATGAAAATACTTGGTAGCCACAAATCTGCATATTTTTGCTGATATTTACGTGGTCTCTAGGTTCAGGGCAGTGCATATATCACGGTCGAAACTTTATGAAAAAGATAAATCATCGAAACCAGTTCACATTTGGAATTATAGTTTAACAAATGCATAAAAAGACACATATATACTTATTCAAAATGCAAAACTCCTTTCATGTCGCATGAAAAGCTCTTCTACGCTCTACTTTCTCTGAAATAAAATATAATAATTACAATTTTATATGTGCTTATAAATTGTCGCCACGTCGATGGTACTCAGGCGTTTCTAACGTTACATATAAAAGCTAATTACAGAGTAATCACCCGACAGAACATTTATGTTAAGCACGTAGCTGTAAGTGGCCTTTGTGCAACCGCGCGCGGGAAATAAACGTGCATTGATCTGTGCGCGAGCTTTATGTTAATGTTGGAAACATTATTAATTTTATTATTAAATAATAAAAGTATTGTTGCAATGTAATAAATAAGAAGTATCAGAATAGAGTATCGGTTTAAATTTGTATAGAAAAATTAAATAAAAATTTATTTGCATCGGCCGGGAATCGAACCCGGGCCGCCCGCGTGGCAGGCGAGCATTCTACCACTGAACCACCGATGCTTGCTACTATGTATTAAATTTAACTAAAGCTTTGACATCAAACGTTCACGTGTGTAAAAAAAAACACCTTCCATGTTATATTTTTTTAAATAATTATTCTTTCTACATCTATTTTGCTTCTACATACATATTTTACAAAACGTTGACTCAACATGAACATAAATAGGTACTTATACAGGGTGTTTTTGTCATAAAATGACGTCAATAATCGTGAATCATAGTAAGAGGGTCATATATAAGAAAAACAATTCTTCCACCCCTGTATAACGATATAGTTTAGCACTTGAGGGAAAAAACAAAAGTTAAATCGAATAGCTGAGTAAGACATTTTGGAGGGAAAAAGTTTGACAGTAGTTTAGAGGTTATGAAAAGATTAAAAAGGAATGTCAATTCTGATTTTATTGGGCGGGAAAGGTTCAAAGGTAAATATTCAATTTTTTTTTACTCATTTCCTTTGAAACAATTGTATGCAGCGTTTATTTAATTAACCTCTGAGTTTCCATTTTTATAAAATTAAAACATTCGATTGTAGAGTTTCGACATAAAATTCGAAGCTATAATTGACTACGGACTACGGAGCATCAAGTATTGTGATACTAGATATAGCTAAGCAATAAAATACCAAATAATTTCATCACTTTCATACTAACCCTACTAAAATCAATTAAAACCCAACAAAATATGAGAGCTACCTATTAGTGTTGCCCAAATTCAGTCTTGGTCTTGCAGTCTTGGTCTTGCGTCTTGCGTTTTTGCAAGACCAAGACCAAGAACAAGACCGCGTATTTTTAGCAAGACCAAGACCAAGACTGACCGTGCAAGACTTGAGCAAGAACAAGACATAGCCTGCAAGACTCTTGCGTCTTGCAGCTAGGACTTAGCGCTATTTCACTGAGTAGTTAGGTGTAACAGTTCGGTGTATAACTAGGTAGGTACGCTTAGGAATTCTATGAGACGCAAAAAACTGTATCAAAGAATATGAAAAACTGGACCTATGCGCATTACTAGTTATTTATTAATCTGCTTGATCTTTACTATGGCTATGATAATTCAAGCTCACAATGTTCCAATTCTAATACGTTTTTCTAAGATTTAAAGTAAACTTTAATAAATAGTAATAGACTAATAGGTAATTGCAAGACTTGCAAGACTTGCAAGACTCTTGCTGCAAGACCAAGACCAAGACCAAGACTGGGAGCGCAAGACCAAGACCAAGACCAAGATCAGGTGTATTGGCGCAAGACCAAGACCAAGACCAAGACCAGATGTATTGGCGCAAGACCAAGACCAAGACTGGCTAAGTCTCGTCTTGTTCTTGCATTTGGGCAACACTACTACCTATCAACACGTGAATTCCTTGTTTACAGTGACACTTGTCATTGGGTGGTTTGTTTGTCGTTATTCGCACCTGGGACAACTGCCCAGCGGCCGCAACTTAAGAGGCATCCGATGTAAATTAATTTTGGGATTACGAGACCTTGTTGTGGGTGATAAAATGCCGCATGATTGGAAATATGTGGGACTCTATGAATAAAATAATAATATTAAGTAAGGGATTACATTTTCATTCCGAATCATATATAGGTATTATACGCATGTCACTTTTTGGGAACTATACAAAGCATAGTACAACATACTATAATTATAAATAACTGTATAAATACATTCGTAATATGTAAGTTTTGGTTGTTTCATTCAATATAGCGGATTATAAATTATTGAAGCATTTTAAAACATTTTGTGACGCTTTATAAATACTAAATTTACATTTCTTCTGGTGCTTGTTGTGCTTGTTGTGACTTCATAAATGTTTAAATACGTTTCAGTAGTTAAAAAATCATGATAACATTACGCGTGTGTGAATTTCACCCCACTCCACAATCATTATTTTTCTTTCAAATCGTTTTTACAAATGCTTAAAATATCATGATACTCGTAACATGACATATTTTAAAAATAAAATGAATTAATCAAACAGCGCCATTTTATCCCTCTTCCCTCCTTGAACGGTCAGCGACCGATCCTCAGGTGTCCCTGTCACGCTCGGACAATTTCCACGATTTGATTTACAAAATAGCTTTAACCGGCCCCTGATCCTTTGAGAGGGAATTATAAAATCTAGTTAGTTACCTTTTGTTTTCCTGGTCGATAATAATCTATTTTAAACTAAGCAATAGATGTGTAAATGTGATTTCCACCAAAAATCAGTGGAGAATCTAAGTGTCTTAAATATCCCTAGATTCGCAAATCACTCAGTGGATATTATCTATTTTGTACCGTGTAATATGATTATAAGTTAATTTTTATTATTTTGTTAGTAACATGTTATCGGTACATATAAATGTATTCTCTTTCTTTCTTCAGTGGGTCCTCTTCTAGTACCTATGTAATGTAACGTACTACAAAAGAAGCAATTTGGAGGATCAACTAATTTTCAATATATCTATAACAACGTAAACCAACATATCAGTGATACTAAGTGTTTCCAAATGTACATTTATAAACCAAATAAATAAATAATAGGGTTGAATAATACACGTATTAAATCCGTAAATAGCCTCTACCTTTCATGAAGTCAAATGCTCATATTAAATTCAACAAGGAATCTATACATATAATAAATCTGTAGAAGGGTCAATTCTGTACATTGAAAATATTGAAAAAATAACTAGCAGGGGGTGTTACTGGATCGATACCAAACCCAAATATGTGATTAAAAAAATTTTTGTCTGTCTGTCTGTCTGTCTGTCTGTCTGTCTGTCTGTATGTGAAGACATCACGTGAAAACTACCGGTTCGATTTCGATGAAACTTGGTATAATTATACCTTATTATCCTGGGCGTAAAATAGGATACTTTTTATCCTGGAAAAATACGTAGAAAAAAAATTAATCTCAATTTTTCAGTTATCCATAGACGTTGTTCTGTAGTAGGTACCGCGAACACACGTTGCGTATTATTATAGACCTAGCCGTATTTGGGTCCAATAGATATTTATAAGATGTCATTGTCCGAGTTACTCAAAATGGAGAAATAAACCATCCACGCAAAGACCGACATCCGCGCGGACGGAGTCGCGGGCGGAAGCTAGTACATAATAAACCTCCTGTACAGGTAAATTATGTGTGTATGAATTTTTCATTTGTATGTCAGGAAATATGTAACCTGACTATAAAGCATTGAGATAATATTTATATGGAGCAGACACCACGAACAAAATCTGTGCGCCAAGCGCGGCGGCGCGGGGCGCGCGAATGACGGCTAGACAGTCATAGATTATGCGATGTCACTGACTCACCGCTATAGAGGCGACACTTTGTTTTATTCTGTCTATTTTATTGGGTGCCACTCCTTACATGCACGTTGACTTGAAATTTTCTTTTTACTTACTTAATATTTATTTTAGGTATAAACTGACTTTACTACGCGGGGCTAACAATATCTGGCATATAATATAGGATGATGTAAATAGTGACGTTTTAGGTTCAGTCAGGGCTATGGGAAGTTTTATTCCTTACAAATTGAGCCTTTTTTAGAAAAAAAATAATTTTTCCCTTTCTTCACGGCCCAGACATGGAAACCTTGAATAGAAAAAATATTAATTACTTATCTCTGAACTAGCGGTCCGCCCCGGCTTCGCCCGTGGCACATATTTCGCAATAAAAAGTAGCCTATGTTCTTTCTCAGGGTCTTAAGATTGTCTGTGCCAAAGAAGAATGCCCATGAAAGTATGGACCACAGTACAGTGTTGCGTCAATGCCAGAGTGGTTTTGGAGGGTTCTTCGATATTCAAAAGATTTTTACCAATTGATTTTTTTGTGATAAAAACAGGGGTTTTCAAGATATTGAGAAAAATGTGAAATAACCTCAAAACTTAAATAACCCCGATTTAGTTAGGTTTATGTGTGATTTAGGTAACATTTTATCGTCCAAAGGTTATTTTTCGATTAACATATATTTTAATCTATGCGTAGAGCTTATGCTTTCAGACAAAGTCTATCTGTTCATCGGCTAGTGTAGGTAGGCACCAGAAATCTTCCGGGACGGATTTCAAAAAAACCTAAATATATACTTAAAAAATGCCAATTGAGTTTTTATTCGGTTTACATGTTTTTGTTGTTGTTTGAATCATTTTTTCACTACATATTCGAAGAAAGAAACAAATAAGAAATAACTGGTTACCTACCAAGCTATGTCATAATAATATTTTTTTTAATATATGTACATATTTATATTATTTTACTTCACTATCTTTGTTAAAACAACCTACAGTGTATAAACAATACCTTAAAGAGTGATTTTATGTTAATTGATTTTTTTTGTAATTCAATGAAAACAATAATCGATATTAATACATTTAGCTATTTACCATAGTAAATGTAATAAGTTACCGCTTGGTTACCGTGGTAACCGGTAATGGACACTAAATCTATAATAACGGATCTAAACAATTACATGTCTTATTAGATTTACAAAACATTCCCTGTTCAAAATATATTTTCCGATGGTAAGAAGGCCTCTAAATTGCCGAGATTTTTTTTTAATAGTATTGTTGTCTTGATGCATGAGAAAAACCAGTACCAAAAATGGGCATTCTCCTTTCATCAAAATCGGTCCAGTAGTTTATGAGCCTATTAATTACAATCAAACAAACAAACAAAGTTTTCCTCTTTATAATATTAGTGCAGATAAATAAATAATAATTCAATTATACGTTCAAGTCAGTAGCTTATACAATATCAATTAAAAACTTGATTAAAATCAATTAACAAAAAAAAAATTGGTGATTGAGTAATTGATTTTCATATTTCATGATTTCACCTTTTTTCAATTAACAACCAGTCTATGCTTTTCTAAATATGTAAAATTATTATTTTATACTATAAAAATATACGCCAGCAATTATTACTAACAACACTTATTTCATGCCCAATGTCATATCTTAAATTTTTAATCTATGACAAAATGTCGCCCGCCAAAAATTTTGCTCTAACTAAGTTTTAAAAATTATTATCTAGTTACTTAACTGATGAAAAGTTATTCCTTTGCACTTTTCCGTATTCTTTGTATTATTTGTGCAATATCGTAACACACACGTAGGCATATTTGATGCGTTTCACTTTAAAACAAATAAAAAATGAGCGTGACGTTCGCGCCAATGAGCGAGCAAGCGACTGAGTGCAGTTACGCCACATGACGTATGTTGAGTGGAACATAAGTGATGTAGGCGGTATCGTCTCCATATTAATATTATCTCAATGCTATAAAGTTATAATTTTCCTCAACTTAGTCAAAGATATTCACTATTTATGTAATTTCTTATACACTTTATTTTTGCATCTGTGTAAATATCACTTATTGTTATACGCTTAATCATATGTATTATCTACTTTTTATAAGTTTTATTATCTCAGACAAATATTCTACCAAAACAAAATAATTCTGCTTTTGTAGAACTTAATTTTATTTTCAATACGACTCTATCATTTCTTATACTTATAATAATAGATATTAATTTTAATGAAAACTGCGTTTAGAAATTACTTAGAGAAATTACTAAATTGCTTCAGTTAATTTCCGAGTATGAAAAATTTACACAAATAAGACCACAGATAATCTAAGAAAAAAAACCCTAAGTACATTCGAATATTCCGAATTCGAACGTCAACAGCACAGAGGTAACTAACAATGAGTTTGTACATATTTACAAAAAGGAGGTTAAGCCGAGGTCACATGTGTATCTTTTATTCAGTCTATAGCACCCCTGAGCTCGTAATTAAGGGACTACCTGGTTGTTGAAATGATATGCCTTTTAATTATTTTTGACTGACGTCGATAGAGGCGAGGGGTGAATTTTGTAGGTAAAAGTTGGTGAGAATATTTGAATGTATTGTAAAATGTGTACTCTGCGCCATCTAAAACTAAGGATGCAAAAAATGGAATTAAAATAGAAACCTTCACATAAATAACGAGATAGTATAGAAATAGAATCTCTCAGTTCATATGTATGCTTACATCTTTCAAATTACGCGACGGATTTTGATCCGGTTTTTTTAATAGATAGAGTGATTCCAGAGAAAGGTTTTAGTGTATAATTTGTTGAGTTTTAGACAACGCGAATGAAGCCACAGCGGGAAATTAGTATCTCCATTAGATAGATCTTTTCAATTATAATTACATATTGTGTAATAAAATTCATGGATTTCAATGGTGCTATAGCATCCCTCTTTATAAACAAAGCTATGATCTTAATAACTTTTAATTACGGGACATAAACATAATGTTATAGTCCGTTTAACTTGAAATAAATTTTAAGGAGGGTTTCAAATCTGTGGACCCTTTGGTGTTTGCCTCATTTGCGCTGAAATCATCGTCTTGCGACCAAATTTGTGTCGAAAATAATACGGTTGTACAAATAACTAGGTGGTTTGATAGACGTTATTCTATGATAAGTGTACAAATAATATTACTGTGTTTTTCATTTACAAATAATGAAGCTATTTACCTAAAATTCAATAAACAGCTATATCGGTATAGTCACTTAAATAGTGCGATAGAAAAGCATGCATCGAAATCTATTATAAAGCTTATATGAAATTTATTATATAGCTTCCATATTTTTATTTCTTTGTTTAAATCCAATCCTTATATTTATAAATTGAATTGTTCAAATTTTTGGACAACTTCCTTTAGTTTTCAGCTGAAAAGTAAAGCATGCCTCTTTGCCGGTTCGAACTCCAGTATATGTCAATTATATTATGTAAAATACCTACATAACGTTTCATATCGCAAAAAAATCATAATTTAACTAAACCGCGGAGACACCTCCAGAAAATAGAAGTACTATAGCACTTAGCACTAGTACTTAGTAATATAGCACTAAGTACATTCAAATAGGAAAAATACGCTGAACAAAACTACTAGTGCGAACTAAGCCAGAAATTAAATATTCAAGCAAGAACAAACAGCGTTGTGGAATTCGCAGACAACGCTTACTGGAATGCAAATTTAAGGCATTGTCTTGCATTAAAATATACCCGGTTTTACGTGCTAACTACCTTAATTAAAGCTAATTTATATAACCCTCTGGTTGGTAAATAAAACCCTCGCCAGTAAAAATTATAAAACATTTCTTTTCTTGTTAAGTTGAAGAACACACAGGTGAAGAAAGCTTCTTTTCTACTTATGACTTTAACAAAGATGATCATAGTAATTTATGTTAACCTAGTACTTGAAAATGAGGAGCGAATACTTTCTATACAAAATTAATTATGACATTCAGAACAGAATAACACTAAAGAAGTTTTTATCAACCTATACATAGAAAAACCGGCCAAGTGCGAGTCGGGCTCGCGCACAAAGGGTTCCGTAGCAGCAAATATAATAAATTACAGTTAAATCAACCTATCTCAAAAACTATAAGAGATACTTTGATCAAACCAAAAATCGTTGAAAGAGTTAATTAGCATGCATCACCTCTATTTTTTTTAGAATTTTATACCCCGTAGTTATAAAAATAGAGGGGGGGGGACATACTTTTTACGACTTTGAGAGCTGATATCTCAAAAACCGTTCACTTTAAGAAAAATGTTTTTTAGAAAACTTTATATCATTTTAAAAGACCTTTCCATTGATACCCCACACGGGTATGTACATCGAAAAAAAAAATTTCATCCCTCAGTTACATGTATGGGGGGCCCCACCCCCAATTCTTTTTTTTACTATTTAGTGTCATATTTTTGTAGCGGTTCATACAACACATATTCCCATCAAATTTCATCACTGTAGTACTTATAGTTTCCGAGTAAATCGGCTGTGACAGACGGACAGACGGACAGACGGACAGACGGACAGACGGACAGACGGACATGACGAAACTATAAGGGTTCCGTTTTTGCCATTTTGGCTACGGAACCCTAAAAACGTGAATTGCATATATTATTCCTTGAAGTACGAGGATGGTAGACAACGTATTTAACACGTATGTACAACATGTACTACGAGTGATGCCTGGGGAGACCGCCAGTGTATAATAAGAGTACCTAATACACTAAATATCCCCACAAAATACAATAATGATATCAGGGCATCAGGCTACATTTCCAAGTACTGCATCACTCACACACAATCATGGCCCCTCGCAGATACAGGTTTGTGAAAATGGCTGCCATTTTTCAAAGTGATTATTGGTCGTATAAACGGACATACGTCAGGTTTTATGAGCAGAAAATGGGCTTATGATATATATATATATATTTACGTCCGTGTGTAACGAATTTTCCTTGATGTAAGGAGAGGTTTGTGTATCATTACGAAATGTATATAAATGTTCCGCTCTTAATGAATCTAATTAGGATTGAATTACATAACATTAACATTATCCATCAGATAATAAGCGTAACAATTTGTCAAGTACATTGAAATAAAATTTTAAATTATTTTATTTCATAACTAGCTTTCCGCTTGCGGCTTCGCTTCGCTTTGTCCTAAACCTAATAAATAATATACCAAAACATTCCTCAAAAATCACTCTATCTATTAAAAAAAAAAAAATCCTTCGCGTAGTTTAAATATAGAATTAATTTTATTTTATTTAAGCATACAAACACACAGACAGCGGAAAGTGACTTTGTTTTATACTACGTAGTGATTTCAGTTTCAGATGGTACCAAACACTAATATAATATTATGAAGGAATATTCCAGTTGTAGTTTTATCAACGTCAGTTAAAATTGACAAATTTTATTGGGTTTCTAAATCACAAACTGTCCATTCAACAAACAAAATCTTTTAATAAGTTCTTCTACGAAAGGACAGCAGGTGCAAGCAGGCAGCATTTATTGTTATAGCGCTTAAGGCAATCTTTGAAGTACCCAAAATAGTAAGTTTTACGAGACTTGCGGTCAAAGTTACTGGAAAAACTACTTTCAAAATATTTAGGTTAGAATCAGGATCACAATAATGTAGTTTATGTTAGAAACCGATCAATGTATTGCCAACCATATTATGATGTCTATAATAATCTATACCTGAATTTATATTGTGCATTTTGCATTTCCTCTTCCAGTTATCTTTTTAACCGACATTTCCAATAAAGAGGTTGTGAATTCGTATTTATTTGTTTTTTTTAACGTGTTTTTTATGGTTCATTTAAGAATCTGAAAATCTGAAGTTGTAGAGAGTAGAATTGTTCGTGAACATTTTAATAGAAAATATAGGTTTATTATTTTTCCCTCCCTTATGTATGTAGATTGTAGATGAAAACACAATGAAGATATCTTTTGTAAAAGTACACACTCGCAAGACAATAGAGATTAATTTATCAGCATAAATATGTACAAATAATTATTATTACTTACTCTACATAATAATTATAACTGTACGCTTTCTCATGCATATTACGAGAAACAATTAAAGATAAGTGTAATATTATACAGGCTTTTACGCACTGTGCATTGAGCCGCGCAGAATAACAATTTATTTTTAAACCTTAGAAAGAAAATATATTTTTTTTATTAAATATACACTTGTATAGTCATTCTACCACCTCCATAAACCAAGAAAATAGTCATTAATAACTGTCATTCAACGAATAGAACTTCATTCTGGAAAACTTATTCATATAGAGCAGTACTTACTTACTATTCATAAAGAGGAAGAAATATTAAAATTTACTTACTGTACAGTGTACATCTCTGTTTCATCCGCCTTTTAACGTTTTATTTTATCCCAATCATTAACGTGGTCTAGGTGTGAAGGCATAACAGACAGGTATATAACTTCAAATATAACTTTCGTTAACACGCCGCGTTGTCACGCGCAGTGCGTAAAAGGGTACAAGATCTTGTCTAGGGTCATCACAGTCACATGTAATTGAATCTTCCAAGTTTGATTAGTAAGGGACGGTTACGATTATTACAGCACTTAATTGCTGTTTTGCTAAGACCCTACATATTGATGGTCAATTTCACTTCTGATTGCATTATGTAATGGCTCGTTAAATCGTGTGTGTGTAGGATAGTCGGATTTTGAAACTGAAGAACGGCTGAATAGATTTTGATGATTTGTGTAAAACTGCTTTGAAGTAAATAGATGTTTTAACAAATAGAAGTCATATTTTTTTTATTATCATATAAATCGGTTTAGCAAATAAGGCGCAAAAAACTAAACATACTACGAATACACAATGTACCTATTAGTAGCAGCCTAATACTTTTTTTTCTAGACTAGAGCCTAATTCAGATTGTTCCATAGCTGCAATTTCAGACCATTACAGCTCAAAATAACCACACAGACACATAAAATTTCTTAGTATTAATCTAGTATCAAATATTTGAACTGCCACTCACTATTCAACTATTTGTGCAGCGCAGGTGTGCTTACCTGTAACAAAAACGTATCATTAGTAAATATTTAGACGAAATTCCTTGGACACCAGCCAGTACGACCTACGACAAAATAAGGACCATGCCATTTCTGAACAGAAATAAATGGATTATGTCACATAATATTGTGCCTTGGTACCAGGATATAAGTTGCAAATTAAAGTGGGTTTGTGTTTCTTTCATCTGGCTTAAGAAAAGTCGTCATTTGCGATAGAAACGTCACGATTTAAGTCTATAGTAACACCATAAATTGTAGAGTTCGTTTGTTTGAACGCGCAACACATCATAGGAACTATCTAGCAGGACAGGCATTGGACAGATTTCAAAATTTCTTACACCGCGTATTACGTACGGGTGAACCCGGGGCAAACCGCTAGTAAGTTCAAAGTCAAACTATAACTATTTTTTAAACCACATTCAAACAATATCCTTCTATCAAAAAATCAAAACTCCATCCAAAAATAAACCACAAAAGTGTAGCAGTACAGTTAATAACTTCAGTTTTCGATTAACTCCGTTGCAACTGAGTGACATGTCAATCATGTCATGTGAGGTGCGTACGAGTATGACGTGTGGTGACAGGTGGGATGAAAGCATAATGTTTTGGTAACTGTGGTTATTTCATCTGGTTTAAAAGGTTTTTGGTGGATTTCAGATAACTTTATTTAGCACAATTATTAAATCTTATGCGTGTTTGTCATGGTAGATGAAATGTAGAGTCGTTGTTAAATTACATAGTTTCAGCATACCTTTTGGCTTCTGTTTGGATTTACTGGTTAATGAAGTTTGAAGCAGTCATTGGGAGGTGATAATTGTATATTATTTATCCCGAAAACACATTTAATTTGTTACATACATTATTTTAGCTCTACAGTACTACATTTTTCATAGATTCCACTAATGTGTTTTATTTTTTACTAGTGGTCCGCCCCGTCTTCGCCCGTGGTATATATTTCGCAATAAAAGGTAGCCTATGTCCTTTCTCGGGTATATAAATATCTCCATACCAAATTTCATGCAAATTGGTTCAGTAGTTTAGGCGTGATTGAGTAACAGACAGACAGAGATACTTTCGCATTTATAATATTAAGTATGGATTTAATTAACAATCCATTGTGCTAACATAAAAAAAATATTAACATACAATAAAATATCGAAGCGTTCAAACGCTCATACATAACCAGCCTTACAGTTAATTGAATCGGTCGCGCATTCCTGCGCACGCGCCGCCCTTTGAGTCGCCGCTCGCAATTACGATCGAGATTGATTCATTACTGCTTGCCGATTTGTTGCGGTGTGCATATTTGTTTTATCATTCCGTGCATATGCGCACGGAAGCTTCTAATTTTAGTTAATGGTGGAAACGCTGCAAGTTATTTGCAAATTTTAGGTGCAAAACGAAAATTAATGGAGAAAAAAGGAATATAAAAAAAGATCGTGTATGCCAAGCACACGTGTAAGAGTGAGAAGTGAAACTTCTTTGGCAGGATTCAAAGATACCAAAATCGTCGCCTCACTCCATGACGTGGCGGTATTGCCATGACGCGACATGCGAAATTTTACTCTCAACGCACCTAAAAGTAGTTTCACTTCAAAAAAGTGTATTTAAATCTAAGTCTGTTTAATTTTTCATTGCTTTAAATTTGGGTAAAGACAAAACAAAGGCACTTTAACCAAAGTTGGCAGATAAACGTAAATCAAACTTAGCAAGAGCGATTAAGATAAATACAGGTGTGTGATTCAAAGAGCACCTACTTAATAACTTTGCACGTGAGCCAGATTAAGGCTGGTGACACATAGAGCTTGTTTTATAGATATTTGAAAAATATCTGAAATAAATGTGTGGAGCCTAAATATTTTGTTGCTTTCCTTATAATTTTTGGTAGCATTAGTTTTAGTCAATTTTTAGCAAAACTTTAATCGTAATATTTAAAATCCTTCATTCGTTTTGCTGTACATTTTTAAACATATATCTTGATTTTATCGATTTATTTTATAAAACTTTGAACGTCTCCTATTAAAGTATGTATTAGGAATATTACCTGAACTCTTTTAATAAAGAGTATCTATAATTAAAACTTGATTAATAATATTTTGATATCGTTTCTTACGTGCTTGTACTGTATTACGAAAAAGCTCAGTATACCACAACTTTATCCGCCCGCCCGATGTAAGGCAAAGTTTATCCATACATCGCATCGTCTGGTCGTTTTACACGATGTTAAACAACCTCTGAGATTTATACATTATTTGTGTTTATACTTATTATTAATATCTTCATTCTGTATATGGAGTTTTGGAGCGAGAGATTTCACAATTTGAACTCATATAATTTAATGGTATTTAACCAAATTCATACTTTTCATACGTATTCATACGAGAGTAACTTGGGATATTCACTGTAATATCGTAGAAAAAGTATTTTAAATTCAGATAAAACTTAAAGAAGATGTAGGGATCTATGTTATTTTAATAAGGTAAAGTATACAAATGCTTTAAGCTATTTAAAAAATTGATTGCCAATAGATATCTATAAGAATGCACATTGTTCGAAGAGTCACAATCTTTCGATTTTGTTAATAAGAGTATCTCGTAATTTATTTATTAGAGTTTATGTTTGAGAATATGGACTCTATATACTAAATCATTTTGTCAATTAATAAAGCAATACTTAAAGAATAACATTCTTCAAGACCATAATTTATTCAATAATCGCCAATTTCCAATCACTTAAATCACTTAAATTAAAGTACTTATATAAATAAGTGCAAATCGGATTGAACTCCAGAAGTTTACAACACCGAAGGCAGTCGAGGCTTAGCAAACAGTTTGGTTTGAGTTGCCCCTTGCAACTGACCACCATCTGAAATTGTTTCTCTATATTATATTACTACATTATATACGTTACTGAAATGTCTCATTTGTTCTTTGTATTGAATATTTATATTGTAATGTGTGTGTTGTGTATTGTAAATAGTTTCCGTTGAATATGACATTATCTAAGATAAGTAATTATCTAAGTCTAAAGCGATATTTATTTAGTTTATTGATACATTTTACACTTATTGCTTCTTGTACATGACGATATTCAGGTAACTATATTATATTTTGATGATCGCAGGTAGCAGTAGCAGTAGAATTTTTAAATAATTGATGATATGAATCCGGTGTCTTGATTTTATCATAATACATAACTTTGTAATATTGTATTTTGTATTTTCACAACACGAACAGATATCTTCTGTATGAAATAAAGACAAAATGCCTTCGCGTTAGATAACAATTATTTCAAACTCAAAACAACTGCATCATTTTCGCTTTCTGCAAGTAATTATTCAAATAATAACCACATATAGAAAGGGAGAATTATTCAAATCTAAGTCCTTCCACAAGCTTCAAGTAAATACCTAGGCTGTAACAGTTTGCCTAGACATGTATTTACCGTCTAGGTCTGCTGGACACAGGCGCACGATTTACGAACACTCCAAGTGGAATGTTTATCCCACAACATGTATTTATTTTGACGGACCTTTGGTCTAGACGGGAGCTAAAGTTTATAGTATTTACCTATAAAAACGTATTCGCTATAGTTACATTAAAACTTGGTTTTGGGCTGTGTATGTAGTGAATCCTTATTGATGTGAAACTTCTTTAGGCGCGTTGAGAGTAAAATTTCAAGGTCGTCATTGCAATACCGTCACGTCATGGAGAAACGATTTTGCTATCTTAGAATATTACCAAAGAAGTTTCACTTCTGACACGTGTGCTCGGTACACACGCTTTTTTGTTTTTCAATTAGGGATGATGGAGGGACTAAGTTTTTAGTGTTTTAGTGTGTTAAAGTTATTATTGTGTGTATATGATGTGAACTGTGAATGTATATCTTATAGATTCCTCTCGTAAAATAACTATAGAAGTGAATAATGTTTTTCATAATTTATTCCCGAATACATTAAACAAAAATACAAAGCATAAGTTACAGTAGTTAATCCTTACAACAATCCTTACCTTAATTAATTTATTCTGCAGTTTAGTGACCGCCATGCGCTCGCGCTGAGTTTTTCGTTTTTCCTCCTCTAGCTGTCCCTCCAACTGCTTTATTCGCTTTTCTAGCAGTTCCTGGAAACAAAATATTCATGTTAAAACACGACCAACAATTATATATATATAAATATCTTAATATATATAAATTGTCACAATGTTTGTCCTCAATGGACTCCACCACTTAACCGATTATAATACAATTCGCACACCATGTGCAGTTCGATCCAACTTGAGAGATAGGATAGTTTAAATCTCAAATCGTTTTAGAGAAAGCGGGCGAAGCCGCGGGCGGTCAGCTAGTCTATCTATAAAATTCTCGTGTCACATCTTATGTGTAACCAAACTCCTTCGAAATGGCTTGATCGATTTTTTTTGTGTATATGTATGAAATCTACATAGAATACAACAAAGTCGCTTTCTCTGTCCCTTTATCCCTATGTTTGCTTAAATCTTGAAAACTACGCAACGGATATTGATGCATTTTTTTAATAGGTAAGTATAGATAGAGTGATTATAGAGCCCGCTCATAAACTATATCTTTACCCCTGTTTTAAGATTGTCTTAGCAAAACAAAAATTTACGTCACCTAGTTTTAAGTATCTGTTTTGTATTACATTTAAAATACAGGGTGTCCCAAAAAGTAGTGATGAACGGAAGCTGGGAGGTTAAGGACCTAGAGGGCTATCCGAATCACCCCCATGTATGTTATGCGATTTTTCGTATTTTCGGAGTTATGACGTTTTTTTTTCAATTTTTCACCTATCGCCGAGTACGATGATATTTTCACTCACGGTGACGTCAATTATTGCGCTAAATGCTTGATTTTTTATTGTTTGCTAAGCTGAAAGATAGGCCAATTCAGTATGGTAACATTTACTATCGTTAGATGTTTGAATGGAATAAAAAAATTCCAAAGAAAGTTCTTTAGAAAAGCAAAATAAAATAATTTCTGTGGGAAACAGCGCATTCTTAACGACTAGAACATTGTGCAGAAGGTATTATAGTGCACGAATGCTCACGAAATATGTTGAATATAAAAGCTGAAATATACCGTAGAAGAAACTACAGTATAACACATTATTATACTTGAACAATTTTTTTTAATTTAAACTATTACATAAGTAGGTATTTTACTACTGAAAAAAATTGACTCGGTAGCTCTTTTTGTTATAATAATATAGTTGTCTTCATTTCCCCATCATTGATTTTCTGTATATTGATGTTTAACGTTTTAATGAAGAAAGTACCTTTTTACATAAACTTCTTTATGATATAACTAGATACATAAAGCCAACACTCCTTTTTAATATTCAAGCCCACATTTCTCGTCTGATATACTTAATATTAGCAACTCATAAATTTAAATGATACGACTCGTTCCTCAATGCAAATAGAGCTATCTGCAGATCTGAAGCATATTACGAAAAATCTTTACTTCCTTGCTTGAAGTAGTTATTATAAATGAAAAAGTATGTTTGTATGTCTTTCGATCTTTTACCTAGAGACGTTTGTACATACTGTTTCTAAAGAAACAAAAGGTTTTATACCAATACTAGTGGTCCGCCCCGGCTTTGCCCGTGGTACATATTTCGCAATAAAAGGTAGCCTATATCCTTTCTCGGGTATCAAAATATCTCCATACCAAATTTCATGCAAATTGGTTCAGTAGTTTAGGCGTGATTAAGTAACAGACAGACAGGCAGAGTTACTTTCGCATTTATAATATTAGTATGGATATTGGATAGGTGTCTATTTTTGTATTAAAAAAATTGTAATTAACTGTGATTTTTCAATAAATTTATTTAGTAAAAATTCCCGCGCATATTTACCGAGTAACCTTTTTTTTTTTGGAACAATTATCTATTTCTTAAATGGAAAAATGTTTGCACAGATAATTATTTCATCAGAAATAAATGGATAAATCGCATTTCAATCCCTATCCTCCTAATTCTTGAAAATTAAATTAAAATACTGCTATTGTTATATAGAGAGTACACAGGGCTCATAAAACACTAGCCATTGTTGATAATATTGTACTTCCTTCCGTGCACCGTACATTCAGAGATAATTGTGAAACAAGGAAATGCTGTTGGTTTAACGAATTCTGAATTATTTTAATGTTACTTCAAATGTGGTTATGGTTTTAATGTTGTTAGGTTGTTTTCTTAAAGAAAATAAAGGCTCTGTCCTGTGTGTAAAGGATTTTAACGATCACGAAAATTTGTGAGATTCGAGTTTATTTCAACTTAATTCGTGAGTTAAATTTAAATATGTACTTGAAAAACAAATATTACATGTTCATTGCAAAGTGTGATTTGTGACTATTAAATTTCTCCCTTAACCTTTCCAACTTGAATAACTAGAATATAAATACTATACTCGTTCGTCGTCGTGAAAAGAAAACTAAAATGATTTCGCTCATGTAGATTGTAGAGAGAATTCATTTTAGTATATACTTGATACTTGTATATTTTGCTCCGACTGATAATATTGCCTTTCTCTAAAAAAAATCTCGTATATAACAAAATAATTATATAGCACACAACTTGAATTAATTCGCATATCACGCATGCGTCATAAATATTGTCGCGAAGGGAGTGAAATCTTTCGGAAACATCGCAGAATTAATGTTCGTGATTATTGGATATTGATACGGAAGATATATTCGCACTTCCTTTTATCATGTTTCAGTTGATTACCTCCAGTGTTTGGGCGTGGGCTTCTTTGTGCTTAACCAGTATTGACCAGGCTTTTTGTCCGCGTTTTGTGTCATTTAGGAGATAGACGATTGTCGTATAATTTTCTAGCAAGCTTTGTGTTTGACACTAATCTTTTGTCTGTTCTATTAAATTACTATAGAAAAACCCACATAGTTCCCGTTCCCGTGGGATTTCCGGGATAAAACCTGTCCTATGTGTTAATCTTAGATCACACTTATAGAAGGGTATAAACCCTTCTATAAGTGTGCTAAATTTCATAGTAATCGGTTCAGTAGTATTTGCATGAAGGAGTAACAAACACATACACATCCATCCTCACAAACTTTCGCATTTATAATATTAGCAAGAAATTATCAGTTGGAATATTATCAGTTCATTACCTCCAATGTTTTGGGCGTGGGCTTCTTTGTGTCCTATTGTATTGACCAGTCTTTTTGCCCGCGTTTGTGAGTCATTTAGGAGGTGATAGACGATTGTCGTAGGTACATAATTTACTAGCAAGCTCTGTTTTTGGGACAAATTTTTCGTTCCATTAAATTATTGCTGATAATAACCGTTTTTCATAGAAATATCTATACCTAAGTTTTGTGTTGGGACTATTATTTTCTTAGTCCGTTTAAAGAGCGTGTCTGCCAAGCACACGTGTCAGAAGTGAAACTTCTTTGACAAAATTAAAATATATACCAAAATCGACGACCTTACTCGATGACGTGACGGTATTGCCATGACGCGACCTTATTTGTGTAGTCCATGTACCTAAACAGCTCCATAGTTAATTCCAATTATACATAGAGACATAGACTATATAAAAATACAAAGCAATACATTAATGTACAATCACGTACATTTCCCCAAAGCTCTTTGAATGCATCATTTTTCACGGGCTCGATAAATTCGTCAGCCCTCGAGATGTCAACTGAAATCGTTTCCTTGTGAACGTTCATAGTGGGAGACTTTTTAATAAAATTGTTTTTATAAAAGCCTATAAAAATTGAGTCAAAATCATTCTTTAAAATAAGGAAGTTATAATGTGCTTAAACGTTAATTATTAATGTAACTAAGTATGTATGTATATAGTATAGGGTAAAAAATCATAAATTCAGGGAAAATTATCTTAAGTAGGTATACCTAGAAGTGACTTTGTCTTTTCTAAATGTACCTAAGCAAAAATATTTTTCTTTATCAATTCATAACGATGCGATCGTTAGATATTATGATGTAACATGTAAATTGTTTCTTATTTTTTTAACATTTTCAAGAACGATAAACATGAATAAACAGAATCGATCTTAAAATATTCACACCACATTTTCATCTAGCCTTTTTTAAAATCAAAAACAGCCAGACCGATTTCACTCAACATTATTGCATTTACTAAATTCATGCACATTAATTCCATTAACATTAACATTTACTTAATACATATCTATAATAACAAATCATTGGAACCCCAGGTAGCCCATTGTGCAAACAGAGCTGTCTTCACTTTGTCCTTATATTCATTTGTCTCAACTAGAAGCCATTGTCTATTGTACCCGTCCCCGAAACGTATCAATTAGCCTTACATTTGAAACAATAACTTGGGGCTATTTGAATTTGTATAATGGGTTTGGTACGGTTTGGGTGTTTTGGAAAATAAGATGACTTATATAATGTAAATAAATCGATGTTTATATGGTAAAGGAGTAAAATTTGTGATCTTAATATCGATAGAGTTAATTCAGATAAATTAATAGCACAGAAGCTGATTATTGACACAATAATTATTTCTTGTATAGGTTTGACCAAAGTTTTATTAATTAGAAAAGCATGAAACAGAACGGAAATATAACATTTTATAATCTACGATGTTCAGCAATATCTTTCAGTTCGTTTTGATACACAAAATATCAAACGAAATCAACAGTTTCGACCTTTGTAAGGTCGAATTAAATTCAATACTTTTTGCAACGAGATCTACGAATAATTAAAAATACCTACATATATTTGACAAAATACTACAATCTTAATTTATGAACGTTCCTTATAATATAATAATTAATCAATATTCCCTCCTTCCCTCATATACGTATATCAAATGAAATCCTCAAAATTCGCAAATAACATCGTCAAGTAGAGTCTAATTATTTTCTCAATGACATCCGCAACCCGTGTCCATGACAAGAGGTCACTCAATTATTTCAACTCGATTTGAAGTGAATAATTTAAAGGAAGGTGAGGGACAATGGGTCAGCTAATTATATCAGAACTTAGAGGGTCTGCGGTACATACTGTTTAATTATAAACTTATTATTTATTAAATAATAGGATGAATAAGCTAATACAGATTATATAAAAACTGTGGATTTCGTCTAAATTGGTTCAGGTGTTTTAGTGTGATTTAATACCAAATAAAGTTTCCTATATTGTAATTTTTTTATATTATGGTCGAAGCAGATTTGCTTACTATTATTTAGAAGATAAATAAATATATACAATTATTACTATAAGTTCTGAGTGTGTAGTAAATTAATCATATTGAATAGTTTTAATGTCGGTAAAATAAAATAGGATTTATCTATACTAATATTATAAAGCTGAAGAGTTTGTTAGTTTGTTTGAACGCGCTAATCTCGGGAACTACTGGTCCGATTTGAAAATTTTCTTTCGGTGTTAGATAGCTCATTTATCGAGGAAGGCTATAGGCTACGACCAACAGGAGAGGAGCCACGGGGGTGAAACCGCGCGGAGCAGCTAGTTAATAATATGTACAGATATTTTAGCTAGGGAGCTATAAAAGCAAAATGTTGTAATGTTGGAAAAAACATCCTTTTTTAAAACAGACTGCTTGTTGGATTTATCTTCACTTTGATTAGGGTAATTTATATATGTTTTTATTTTAATTAAATAAATGTTTCTTTCTTTCTAATTATTATTTGAAAATCTTTCAATACATTAATCCGCTAGTTCCTATACCTTGTTGCCCTGTCCCCTCTCGTGATCATTAGCGGACAATAGCTAATCCAACCCAGGGTCCTTCATCACACGACCCCTAGATCGAGATCATAATTAATGTGAGACATACATGCAAATTTTATATAGATTATATCAAGTTATCTAGTTAAGCTTTACATCCACTTTGAAAATAGTTTTCAAGAGTCTTGAGTTTGTTCTAAAATAATAGTTGCATGAAAGTCCCATTAAAATCGATCTAATCGTTGTAGCGATTGAATGCTGCACCAAACAGACAGACTGTTGAAAATATATAATATCTTTTATTTTATTGTGAGGAAATGTAATTACAATTAGTCAAATCCAGTTCTTCTAACAAAATGAAAACGAAAAAATAAATTACATTATTTTGCATAATATATAGTCTCACAAGTCACACACAATTTATTCTTCAATAGAGCATACTAAATACTTATTTATTATTAAATGAATTAATCGCGGATTAAATTAATCGTTCAAAGTTCATAATCTTACAATATTTATATATTTTTTATTGTTTTTAATTTAATTTAGCACAATAATTCATTCTGTTCACAGGTCACCGTCTATGCCACTTACGTACGTACTTAAAACAGCAAACACATAGGCATATAAATAAATAAATTATATAAAGTAGAATAAAGAGCTTTTTCAATTGCATCGTATACTGTCCCTTTTTATTTGGCCAATGGGCCTGTCGCAGCAAGATTGATGACTTTCAACCCTTTTGCCGACGACGCTGTTATGTATCGCAAATAAAGTATATTGTGACCTTTTTTTTGATAATTTATTGCTTGTTTGCAATTAAGTATACTGTTTTAATATATCATACTAACTAACGTAACTAGCTGGATATCGCAGCTTCACACCCCAGACAAAAATATCTTCAGACATCAGCCACTTCGTATTCAGGGTATAAATCTATCACTGTACCAAGTTTTTCCGCAAAAATATAAGAAATCCGTCCATCTTAAGCAATTTTCAATTTTAAAGTAAAGTAGTTCGATGCCGAACATAAACAATAAACAATAAATTTATTTCCAACATATTTACATCTTTTTGTTTTGTAGCTGTTAATATTTTGTCTTTATGAATGTGGCCATAATTTTAAAGAAGTTACATTAAAATTATTGGCAGGTACTGACATATCCACAATTTGTAAGTTCAGGGCAATACATGCCTAAATACAACATCATCAAAATGCACTAATACCGTCTAGCACACACACACACACACACACACACACAAACACACACCAGTATAACAGCGTGGTCATTTATCAGTCGCAGGTGTGGCCTTGACAAATGTGCCCATCAGTTCAGTGTTTACCAGCTTAGATATTTTTTACTAGGATTGCCTTTGATAGCGATGTGAAAGCTTTAGTTTGTACATATTGGAGCATTGTTACTACATGTAATATGTTGCAATATTCATAATATAATAAAGATGGTATGGTAGAGTAAGGCATATGCCAAATAGGTAATCAATTGTATAAAGCATGAATAATTAAATTTATATCTACTAATCTTCTTTAATATATATAAATCTCGTGCCACAATGTTTGTCCTCAATGGACTCCTAAACCACTTAACCGATTATAATAAAATTCGTACACTATGTGCAGTTCGATCCAACTTGAGAGATAGGATAGTTTAAACATGTGGGTACCACGGGCGAAGCCGGGGCAGACCACTAGTAATTATATAAAACTCAAAGGTGACTGATATAGTGATCTATCAACGCACAGCCCAAACCACTGGACGTATCGGGCTGAAATTTGGCATGCAGGTAGATGTTAGGACGTAGGCATCCGTTAAGAAAGGATTTCCCGAAATTCTTGCGGGAACGGGGAAAAACGGGGACGTACAAAGTCATGGGTGGAAGCTAGTTATATAATATGATGGTAACTATTATATAATATGATAGTAACTATATACAATTAAATTTAATACCACAAACACAACAAAACCACGAAGTAAAATTTCGAGTGACGTCTGCCAATTCGCACTTGGCCAGCAAGATCGACTATGGCTATTGGCTATGTTGAAACTTGAAAGCATGTCTCACTGCAGTAGAAACAAGTATGAGATGACGATGAGATTATATTTTTTTTTTTGATTAAAAGCTCAGTAATAACGGGTCCGATTTGAAAAATTATTTCAGTGTTGGATAGACTATTTATCGAGGAAGACAATACGCTATATAATGTAATCATGCTACGACGAATACGAGCAGAGCAATGCGGGTAAAACCGCGGGGCAGCTAGTAATATTATGTAGTTAATTTTACTAACCTTAAAATAATGTCCACTACGATCTTCGTATCTAGAATTTGATGGTCTCATAAACATTTTCCAATAGTAATCATTTATAATAAACACTGATTTGCATGTCATGTAGGTATTCACTTAACAAATATTAATATGCTTTACAATTCAACCAATAGTTTTAAACTTATCACGTTAAAAACTCACACCCACAATATTCACAATTTACAATTTTTACAAGACATTAGTAGGAATTATATTAATATTTTCTATCCTTTCATAAACAACACACAAATTCCACTAAAAGAACACACACACAAACTACCACAGAGTAATAAACACAGCAAATGAGACACAATTTGACAACCAATTTTAACAACCAGCATACTATTGGCGAAGTCCTAGAGACTGTAATAGGGAACAATCGTGTATTATGATTGATTTAAATGTTATTGTACCGCGAGCGTAATATCAACTGGACGTTAGAGGCAATCAAATGGTGCATAGAGTAATAGAACAATAGACAGTTTAGTTAAATTGCATCGTATTATGTTAATTAAGTAGAAGATATAATGTTTATAGTAGATATAAGGAAAGTTGATAAATACGAAGTTGCCAGTTCTTTATTCATCGATTTTATTATGCAAATAAAAACTCCAAATGTGCATAGCATAAACAATTAATTCATTCACCTTACCGTGATATTATTATGTCTGATGAATAGAAGTAAACATACCTCTACCATAGAATATAATGTACTCTAACGAGAAAACTACCATGGTAGAGTCAGATTTGTATTTCTATTGATCGTTCTCTTGAACGTGTTGTTACACGTTACGCTGCAAGTGTACAATATGGAGGTCTTCAAGAAAAGAGTGAACACCTTCTAGGGAAGCGCGCACCATCTTAGGCCACATCTCAGCTTTCCATCAGGCGAGATCGTGGTCAAGCGCTTCCCTACCATTCAATAAAAAAAGTGTAAGGGTAAGTATCGCAACATATATCAAAGAAATAGTATCTCTACTAAATGTAGAGACACTTACACTGTGCTCTACAACGTTCTCATTGAGCGAGTTCACTCATCCAAAGAGAGAGGTCAAGACGCTGGCTGGATGTGAGATCAAATTGCCACTTGTTTTCATTATAGCTTGCCGGTTATGATGAAAGGGACACAGTATCTGTAGCTTGCTATTGCTCAGAGTTACTTTTTGTTTCAAGAATATGAGAACGTGCTTGTAAAAAGGCTTTTCATGTTTCTTTTAATATATTTTGTAAGATACTCTCTTATCTCTACTACTGTAAGATACTTTGTACGACGATTAGGCTCTGCTCTGGATGCTTCAAAGAAAATTTAATGACTGATAAGTGCTATGGTAAGTATTGTCAATTGTGCCAGTGTATATAGTAATTTGTAGCTATTATATTAATAGTAAAGTAATAGTAAATTATAGTTGTAACATAGCACAAAATGAAAAAAATTAAAATAATTACTTACCTCTATTGAAAGATATAATGACAAATATTTAAGCCAAATCGTCTACATACAAAAGAACATCTTCATAACACATACATATTAGAAACTATTAAGTGTATTATGTCTTCCCAAAGCTTCCCCAACAAAAACACTGATGTCATCGAAAGTAGTCATAAACGTTAAAAGATTGCGTTACCAACAATGTTACAAGCAAATCAGGAGTGCCAACATCAAAGAGATAATCCATTTGCAAAATTCGCATCCATTTCACAAATTGGGCTGAGGGTGGTGCCAACTTGACGGAGTTTCTTCATCAAGAGCTTGGAGTTCAAAGTGAGTGGGTACAAAGGAACAGCTATTGGGCGCTTGTGTTTGAAAAATACGGGTTTTATGAAGCTCTTTGCTTGGCATGTGATATAACATAATCCTAATATTTGAGAGATTGTGAAATTACATACAATATGTACATGGTAGATACAATCGTACGACAAGCGTACGACGCAACAGCAGCTGATGTGCAGTATAATAAATTTTAAAAATTAATGCTTATTATGATAGTTAACGTTTGAAAAAATGTGATTTTGTATGTACTTGCAATTACAGTCTGAAAATATACTCTTCAGGCATACACAATACAGCAAAAGGAAGATCATTATACCTACTCATTCTTAAAAATGCAAATAAACAAACAAGAGGATGAATTCAATGATGACCATATTTAGAACACTTACACGTAACTTAAACTATAAATAAGTACTTCATCATCATTATTTTTAATTATTTTTCATGCCATAGACAAAGCATAGACTCATCAAAAACGTAGTTGGCTTGGCGCCAAACGAACGTAAGTGAATTAATTAGTTTGCCAACAGATGGCGCTAGGCGTCACGTGGAACGAACTATGTTGTAGTTACGCTGTTTTCATACGATTTTCAGGAAATTACATAAAAGTGAATAATTAATTAAAGTCACAATGTATGAGAAAAATGTAAAGTTAACTCAGTATAAATTCAACACTAAGTACCATATTAAAATTTGATGATATTTTAGTTTGATATTAAAAAGAAAAGAAACCTTATTTTGATTAATAAGTAAGAGATTTTATAGTTATTTACAGTCAAGAAAATTTCGCAATTACAAAAAAAGACGTGTGGCACTCGGGGACTGCCGCGGTAAAGCTATTGCATAGCACGCCTTAAAGCCACACCTCCGTGCCCGTCGGAGTGGGGAGCGTGAGGTTTTTTCGTTACGGAATTTCTGGATTCGGTTCCCGCGCTCAAGGCCCGCGATAGAAGCTATGCGATAGTTTAACAATAATAGAGTTTGAATTTCATTTTCCTGTGTTACTTACAACCTTGGTTTACAAAATAACTTATCTACCTACAACCTATTTGCATATGAGTGGAGTTAGCAATTGATTTTCCGCTGCACATCTAACAAATGTCTGTTATCTGTTACTACCGTTCCAAACAATACAATTTCCAATTTATCATGTCCCCCTCTAAACAATTATTCATACAATCGATATAATCCTTAGCCAAGGGCTACGAATCAATTAAATGACATTTATACCTATGATTGATTGCGTATGCAAAAACTGGACAGTCTGATCCCGTGTTTTGTGGACGAAATCAAATGGAAGTTTAATTTCTATGAATTTATTAGCGGTATTTTTAATATTGCATTGGAGTGCGGTCGTTTTTATGAATTTATAACTGATATTTATGAAATTTGGTGACTTTTTTATAAGTTTTGCCTATAATGCCATTTCGATATGAACGGGAACTGTTGCTTGCTGTAGGTATACTGATTCTCCTTGGTAAGTTTCATCCAATCCTACTATAATAATATTATAAATGCGAAAGTTTGTGAGGATGTGTGTGTGTTTGTTACTAAAATATATTTTTGGGGAGTAAGACTTTCTGTTTTTTTTTTATTGATTTGCTTGAAGCGCTTTACCACAAACTCGCCTGATGTAGCTGAGCTGATGTGGTCCAAGATGTTCACTCTACGCTTAATTCTAATTTCTACGCAGTTGGCTTATTGTTGATCAAATTACAATCAAAACATAATTATAATCATTAATCACTCCATCATTTGCCAATTCCAACGTGCAATAAAGACCTTGTTAATATATTTGTTCATTTCACATACGCAACACGCACTTTATTTCGAACATTGCCAAATAAAGCTATTAATTTAGTATGTAACGTTGGCATTCGTATTGTTATCGGAGTTACTTCAATGCGGTATACGCTGGCAAGGGGCCATGGTGTATTGTGAAGCTTTTGTGATCTTATGAGGTCGATGTTCTGTGAGCTGACATGATCATACTGGAGTTCTTTAGTTAATGTTTTACATGGTTATCGCGTAATTTGTACCCGTGATCTATTACGACTTGACGCTTATAAAACAAATTCTCTTCACAGCAGAATAATACCGACTGAATAAATCTTAAATATTGAATCTTAAAGATGTGAGAGGCAGGTCAGTTGAATAGAGCAAATATTCCATATGATTAAGAATTGTTAGTCTTATTGATTTCATTCTTGAGAATCTGCAAATAAATGTGGAGGCGTCACACGCCCACATACGCACTGCCTAATATGTAGGTAACAAAGTCCCAGCAAGTCCGCTACGTAAGTTCTAAGTTTAGTGCAAATACAAAAAAAAAATCTTGACTGAAAACAAGACCAATTAATTCAAAAAGAAAAAACCATGAATAAATTTATTGGACAGGGAAACCATAACTATTTTTTTTTAGATTATTACGTCAGATTATTGTATAATTAATAATTCCACTCTTCAATGAACCGTCAAGAATATTAAAAACACTTTAACACAACAAAATATTACGGACCTAATGGAATAATAACGAGGTAATTAATTATAATTCATAGTGAGGTCGTTTATGAGATGCCGTCAATGTTACCTCACATACAGATTAGTCACATTATCTGTGTCATTGTCATTTATAGTCTGTGGTAATCTGTGGTGCTCTGTGGTTACGCGCGCATTCAATTTTCGGCTATGGATATTTTAAAAATGAATTTAGCGTCATATTTTGTGTGGAAACTTGAAGACAATTGTTATATCGTCTGGATTGTGATTTTATTAATGTTTTTAACTATGGTGTTTTTGGAGAAAAGAGACAGGAATGTGGTATTGGATAGGAATGGTGTTGGATTTGATGTTCAGGCGAAAACGTATTGTGAAAATAAATCTGGTAGTGTCACTTCTTGATTGGTAAATAAATTGTTTGTGTTGAAGAGTTTGTTTTATTTTCTTCTCATATTCAATAAATAATATACTTACTTTAAAATTACCAAAAGATTCAACATTTTTGAGACGTAGATAAAACGTCTTAAAACTAGCGGAATTTGTATTTTGCCGCTCGAAATACATTAGTTTGGTTCATTTAGTTTTTGAAACATTTTTTTAAAGAAAAATCAAGTTTTAATGCAGTAAACGTCTATAATTAATATAATCCTAATTTGTATAATATAATATGTACTTAATCCTTACTTACTTGTTTATTAAATCTCTGCATATTAAAGAGTTGTTTGGATGCGTTTCCGAATGCAGCCCCCAGCTGTGATCTATTGTGGTATCGTATTGTAAGTTAAATATTCGATGCCCAATTTATTTTTATTTTATTGTCTTTAATACTTTTCATATGCAACTTTTCAGCGATAATAAGCAACAAAAAGCGAAGGAAATTTTCATTATTATTAGTCTATTATATTTTACTATTAATAAAGCTGCAGAGTTTGTTAGTTTGAACGCGCTAATCTCGGGAACTACTGGTCCGATTTCAAAAAAAAATCGGTGTTAGATAGCTCATTTATCGAGGAAGGTTATATATCATCACGGTACAACCAACAGGAGTGGAGCCACGGGGGTGAAACCGCGCGGAGCAGCTAGTGCTAATATAATCTATGTAGAGTCAAAGACTATTTTTAATAAGCCATGTTGTATCGATAATTAATTTGAAAATGACCTTCATTCACCACGATTACCCAACTGTTTGGTTTTGATATCACTCCCACGGACAAAAATAACTAAACTGGTTAAAATAATGAGTTTGGACATCACTAACAATCTTGTTCTCCTTACTTTACCTACTACAACATCTATCGTACTTATATTATAAATGCAAAAGTTTGTATGTTTGTTACTCATTCACGCAAATACTGCTGAACCGATTTTGATGAAATTTAGTAGAGAGATAGCTTTGGGTCTGAGAAAAAACATAAGATAAGTTTATCTCAAAAATCTCACGAGAACGGGAATTAAGCGTTTTTGCTTAACTACGCTGGTGACGCCGTGTTCGGATAGCTAGTTATCTATATTTTAATCATTTAGTAAACAAACTACTCAATAAGACATAATCAAGTGGTTTATCTAGTTATCTTTCGCATAATTCAAGAACGGCTGAACTGAGATTTTAATTACTTACTATACAGGTTGTGTTTGATGTAAAGTTTTTGGATATTTTCCGTTTTATTTTTAAAAAGTTATTATTGTCATTTTACTCATTAGGTAAAGGGCTTTCGATATCAGTTTAAAGTTTTTTGGTATCTGCAATAGTTGCGGAATAATCGCCTGTGCATACTTACGATTACCCCCTGTAGAAGATACATGGTCTACGCCTGAATTTGCATAACAACAGTTAAAAATTTGAAAATTATCTACCCGGGGCGAGTAGCTACTATCCTATAAATGTTGCCATAGATACACTGTTTAATCCAGAGCACGGCTTCCTATTAAATTCAGACACGATTATCCGTATAGAAATCGGTTAGTTCTGATTTACTTTTACGGGCACAATTAATTCCTATGCTCTCTGGTTTGCGTTTAGACGAAGCTCGGTATTTTGCGCGGTAATCTGCAGTTATGCATAATTTGAGGTTAGAATCACGGAGTAGGTAGGATGTACATGAATTTATGTTTTGTTCAATGCAATTAAATTCCTAATTTTAACTTTAAATTATTTTATCGTAAAGTGCAGAAAAAATGCCAAATAAAGGTAGGTTAGGTGACGAATAAAAAGTAGGTACTTAGGAGATTTTTTCTTTTTGGAATTTCTTGAAAATAAAGACTAAGTATCGTTTTTGAAACATAATTTTTAATAAGTGAAAATACCTATTTAAACATATTTCCTTCTAAAGACATTACAGCGACATGTAGGTATTTTATGAACAAAGATATTTCGCTTCATGTTGAAGGCATTATTTAATTTCTGCTATCCAATTTGGATCGGATTACGTTCAAATCCTCACACGGCATAAAACGTCTATCAATAAATAAATCCCTAAATACCTTAAAGACAATCTAATAAAGTTATCCCATGGAAAAGCTTTCAAAAACAATTTAGAAGCGACTAAAAGCGTATTAGATCAAGAAGGGACCCTTTGTTTCTGCAATTGAGGGATTACCTGTAAGAAATGTAACGTAATATTTACTAAGAAAATAATTTATGTAGCTAAAATCATAATATTGTTATCCTTTTATTTTCAAATAAGGTACTATGCAAGTTCATGCTCACACCTAACGAAGTTTAATAATTAGTATGTCAATGATAATATGAAAACCTGTACAAAATATTTACTTAACATAAAACAACTATCATGCTGGTGATAAGATCATAATATAATTATTATTTTCACGGGCTTTCTGAAAGATAATGTTAATAAGTATTTTTTAAAATAGCGCCATCTACCTTATCACCGTCGAACTTTTCCGGCTCATCGCTCCCTGCCCTTATGTCACGTTTGTCACGAGATCCGCGGCGTGTCGCTAGCGGCGTCTGTGGCGGCGACGCTAGCGCCATGCTGTTCCTAGCACTGACAGGTGGAGATTTTATGAACTCAATCTTCCCACCTTCGATACAAATGTTCGGCGTCAAGGGATACATGGGCGACATAGCGACGTTCGTATTCGCTAAATGGTTATACATCTGATTGTCTTCTAAGGGCAGGGAGTTTGGTTTGTTCTTTCTGCGGTACGTGGAGTCGTATGCGAGCAATTGCGTTTTCTGCTCTGGGTGCACTTGGCGCACCTTCCCGGGGGGTCTATCGGGAGGTTCCGGTGACACATTGTCATCTGGCTCCGGACTTTCACTTCTTTCATTGTTCGATGATCTGGAACAATAAAAAATAACGATAAGAAAAAAGTCCAAAACATAATAATATTATGGGCCGCGAGTAAAACTTCAAGAGTTTACGCTAGATGGCGCTTTTGTAAAGATTCTTCGAAAATATTTTTATTTAAATGCATTAAACATATTAAAACGCAGAAAATGAAAATTAATTACCAGTAATAATAACATTGGGTGTAACCTCGACATAATATACCCAAAAACTAATATTTATCTTAAGTAATGTTTTAAATCAAACATCAGTTCTGAATCGCGCAAACGATATTTTTTCAGTCACTACGTATATATACGCTCGACAGTGTAATGCGTTTGGAAGTGTATTCTTTAGTGTGATGCCACTACTGTCCATAGATCGCTAGCTTTAGTTAGTAGGTCTGCAGAACGTGACGTCACGCGGTCGTTGTCAGGCTACGCTTCTTGTAACGTGCGCTGCAGACGATCGCCCACCGCGGCTGCGACGGCCCAGCGGCGCACATTCCTTGGGGCGGCCTCTCTAAACCTCGCGGTTTTAGTTAACTCGTTAGCTTAGCTCCGGTTAAATCTTGAACACTTCCATATAATGGCGGCGAGAATACATTCTCGATTGCCTGTTTTTTGAACGTTTTGATTTAAAATTGATTAAAAATTTTACTAATACTATACACTTTAATGTTTCATTGCAATCATCATATTATATTTTTCATAGAATACAAGTGCCTAAAAATATAATTTTCGTAGGTACAGTAATTTTATTAGTTACCTAGTTATGCTCTACATTGCTTTTTTGTGAGATTCATAGTATAATAATCATGGATTCGCGGCATCTAATTTTAGCTGTTTACATAGAATTTCTTCAGCTCCCGTCACCTTTTATCTAATCTATCAAAACTGTCAGAAACAACGTTGCTATCGGCCAAACGTGTTGGTAGATAAAAGGAATAGGTTCAAAGGCCTGTTAACTTGACACTAACAAAATAGAAAATAATCCTACCCTGGAAATAGGAATGACGTTGCTACTATAAATTAATAGGTACCTATACTATGTAACTAGCTACAGTATGTATTACTATAAGCAGAAAAATTAGGTATTTACAAAAAGGAGAATGCCCATGAAAGTATGGACCACAGTATAGTGTTGCATCAATGCGAGAGTGGTTTTGGAGGGTTCTTCGATATTCAAAAGATTTTTACCAATTGATTTTTTTGTGATAAAAACAGGGATTTTCAAGATATTGAGAAAAATGTGAATTAACCTCAAAACTTAAATAAACCCGATTTAGTTAGGTTTATGTGTGATTTAGGTAGTATTTTATCGTCTGAAGGTTATTTTTCGTTTAACATATTTAATCTATACGTAGAGTTTATGCTTTCAGACAAAGTCTATCTGTTCATCGGCTAGTGTAGGTAGGCACCAGAAATCTTTCGGGACGGATTTCAAGAAAACCTAAATATATTATATTTAAAAAATGCCAATAGAGTTTTTATTCGGTTTACATATTGTTGTTGTTGTTTGATTCATTTTTTCACTACATATTCGAAGAAAGAAACAAATAAGAAATAACTGGTTATCTACCAAGCTATGTCATAATATTTTTTTATATATATTTATATTATTTTACTTCACTATATATGTTAAAACAACCTACAGTGTATAAACAATACCTGACAGAGTGATTTTATGTTAATTGATTTTTTTGTAATTCAATGAAAACAATAATCGATATTAATACATTTAGCTATTTAGGTACCATAGTAAATGTCATAATAGTTACCGCTTGGTTACCGTGGTAACCGGTAATGGATACTAAATCTATGGTAACGGATGTAAACAATTACATGTCATATTAGATTTTACAAAACATTCCCTGATCAAAATATATTTTCCGATAGTAAGAAGGCCTCTAAATTGCCGAGATTTTTTTAATAGTATTTTTATCTTGATGCATGAGAAAAACCTGTAAGTACCAAAAATGTAAACGGTAATGGACATTGGACACTAAATCTATAATAACGGATCTAAACAATTACATGTCTTATTAGATTTTACAAAACATTCCCTGTTCAAAATAGATTTTCGGATGGTCAGAAGGCCTCTAAATTGAAGAAATTTTTTTAATAGTATTATTGTCTTGATGCATGAGAAAAACCAGTACCAAAAATGGGCATTCTCCTTTATATCATTTTATAATTAACTAGCTGTGCCCCGTGGTTTTACACCGAGTGCTCCGCTCGTGTTGGTCTTAGCGTGATGATAATATAATATAGTCTTCCTCATTATATGGGCTATCTAACACCGAAAGAATTTTTCAAATCGGACCAGTAGGTACCTACAGTTCCTGAGATTAGCGCGTTCAAACTAAGAATCTCTTCAGCTTTATAATTATTAAGTTTAGATTTTCCTAATTTTACCTATCAGAAAGAAGTAAAAAATATTGTTTAAATTTTAATCTGCAATCTGGTCCTCTACCTAATCGACAATTTGTCAAAATATACAATTAGGTGCTTTCGCTAAGCCAAAATTACTCATTCGTTATGGTTATAAGCACCTACCTACTTCATATAAGTATGGATATAAATGAATTTTCTCGTCTGTGGTCCAATAATATGACAAATTATGTAGTTCCCTTGAGACTAATACAAGTATCAAGGCTTCATGAATAGTGGCAACCTTAGGGGGAGACAAATCGGCCTTGGGCCATAGTTTTGCTACACCCTTGGGAGACTACACTTTCTGTATCTTCAGTTAAATAGGTTTGCACTTCTAATTTGTTTTCTATTACCGTTAATTGCATTATAGATATCTAGAAAATGCATGTTAACCCAAAACCTCGCAATGAGACCACCGCTCTTGAAATCTAGAAGAAAAAGATGATATTTTCTATAATAAAGCACACTATTATACGAGGAGTGACCGCTAAATTAGTCTGCCACATTATCCTCCTCAGGCCCAAGACCTAAATAGAAATATTTGGTTTCCTCCCAGTGTCTAGCAAAAAGGACAACATATTTTTAAGGCTTGCCGCCCACGACTCTCGTGTGGCGTTATTCATTAAAAAGGAAAACTAGAATTTTTATATTATTTTTGGGATACAATGGTATAATTCTGAGTCGATCGGTACGCTTGTTTGTTACAATTTGTGGTGTCCATTTTAAAGGACATTGGGCTGATACTTTAAAATCAGCTGATTTGTGTTTGGGTTTTATGAAGGACATTGGGCTCATAACGAAAAATCTACCACTAAATACTTGGGAATACTTGGGTACTTGGGATAAAAGAAAACCATTCAATATGGAAAAAATAACAATATATTTAAAGTTGTTTAAAAAATATTTAGGCAGGGGCATAAGAAATATAAAAAAAAATATCAAGCAGTAAACAAAAACAATACTTCTTCATATTCAAATTAAAATCAACTAAAAACAAAAACCTTCGTATCAAAAAGAAAAAGTAAACTTCTCTTTTATGCCCTGCAATGCTAAATCTAATAAATAAAAACTAGTTATAAGTAAGTAATACTGATGAAACAGGTAACAAATAAAAATCAAGTACAAACAAAAAAACCCTTCAGCAATAATTATTGCTGATGAAACTCTAAATAACAAGTTTTGTTTTTAGTAAGGCACAAATATATTTAGCACGAAGTGCACTTGAAATAAGTTTTATTAAAATGACATAGTCTGCATCGGTTTATTATATTATATTTTATTTATATATATTGTCTTCTTTTACTAGAACATGGGAACTTCCTCTACCCATTTCTTTGAGTTCGTAGTCTTGTTTAATGGGACAATCGCCAGGGATTCGATCTTTCTTCAGCGTGCTGGTGCATCCAATACCTCTGTTATGAAGCTCATATGCTAACCTTTGGGGCGTAATAAATTGGTCAGAGTAGAGAACATGGTCTGGGACCAGATTATCCAGCTTTTTCGGCCAGGCCAAATTCAGTTCCTGCGTAATCCGGATATGGAGTTTCGCCTTGATAAATATGTAAATCGCATACTAGTTCATTGGGATTGGCAAATAGAAAGGCTTTGAGTCCTGTGGGATGGGGTATGCCCGGAAATTATTGCTTCATTGGAAAAATCCCTGTAATTAAAATTTATGACATAGTAAAGGTTCATCCCAATGTCCATTATAATGGACAACTAACTTTGACTGTTAGTAAATCTTTGTTTTTAATAAGGCCGCCTAAAATAATGTCATCAAATAAACGAATATACGAATTAAAATAAATATGAACAAGGTTTAAGTTTAAAAACACAAAGATTATTCATTAAAAAACGGATTAATACTCACCATTCTTTCGGCGGGCGCTCATGATGACACTTGGCGGAGATTTGATGTGACACAATTGGTTAGATTGGCAATATGGCTTCTGTTTCCTATTCGAATATAACTGACCAATAGAAAAAAAGCAAAGACAAAAAGAAATGTCGCGAATTTTTGAATTTAAGCGCAAAATTCAAAAGTGTCCCTTATGATTGACACTGGGTGGAAAATTATGTTTCCTTATTAAAAAGTTTGGGCCGCAAGGCTTTCTGTGAATTGTCCTTTATAGATGACAATGGATCAGAGGAGGTTATAATATACCGGTTAATACCAGCGCATCCAACTATTTACCCTCCGCTTAAAATATCCCTTTGATATTCGATTATTCACTCGGTTGGATACATGACAGCAACCCTGAACTTTAAAATGTATGCACGACCTTTCAGCCAATGAAAGACGATCCCCAGCACCGATAAATTCGAGCTTGGCCTTTTTAAAGACGTATTGATCATCTACTTAATGCTACACATTATAAATTGCTTTACTTTTGCCTTTTTGTAATCATACATCGGTATTTTGCATCCTGATAACACCATGATTAACGTCCTGGCGGTAAAGTATAAATTATTAAGGTTTGTATTTACAGAAAAAGGAGATCAAACGGATTGTTGTATGGTGAATGATATTATAGTGTGCTGTCTATAATAAATACATTAGTTTCAGTATTCGTTAACCCTTAACACGGCAAGCCCTGAAAAAATGTACCCAGATATGACCTGAATTGATTTTAGTGATAGTTATTCATTAAAAAATACTATAGTAGAGAAAAAAATAAAACAAATTTTCTGTAAGTAGGTTTTTCAGGATGTCCGTTAAAACGGCCTTTGCCAAGAACCCCATCTTCATTGCTGTCTCAAAAAACGGACAACGCTGTCATACAGCTCATAAAATAAGAATGAAAAAAATAAATATTCACATAATATAACACAATTGAAAACAATTTCAAATAGCATTTTATTGTTTTATTGTATCACAGTATTTTCACTATGTATTATAACAAAAAAATCTTCAATTTTAACTAAATACCTAACAAATGATAATTGAGCCCTCTCGAGCTCAATCACACTATTTAGTTGTGAGGAATGTTAAATAATATTTATTATTTCGTTTCAAGCAACCTTTAGTTTCATTGAATACAAATAATAATGGTTTTTTCTAAATGTAAAGTGATATTTGGCCGATGATTAGGACATTTAAACGAAATGCATGTGGGGGTCGAGGAACTCCCGGTTCTATTGTAGACCCAAGGGATTTAACTGATTTTAGATTATATTCGTCATTTTGAACTCAATTAAAAATAATTCTACATAAAATAAATTACTCTAAAGCAAGGAAATCCCATAAAAGTGATATTTTATTAAAGTACGAATCATGGCAACGTCCGTTTCTTGGGACATGCCAAATGGTTCTTAGTTACCTGTATCTACGGCACTGTCCCAAAAAACGGACCAGCTATATTTCAGATGTTTTGTCATAGAATTATTTGAATATTTCATAATCTTTAGAGCAAAAACAACAGTTTATCTCACCTGAAAGTTAAATCAATAGAAATCAAATACGGAAACTATTTCATTAAAGCTATTATTGACCAGAAACACAAACCATCACTAATTCCGGGAATCCCTAAATTCAACAGTCACTTAGCACACTAATCAAATGTTCTCTATAATTGGCATGTAGGAGAAAAATAAAGAATTGTTATCGTACTTTCTCCAACGTAGTCAATTTTCTAGATTTTTTGGAACGTTCAAGATTTACACGGCAATAAGTACATGTACTAAAAAAGTGACAGAAAAGCTTTAAGGGTTAAATAACTGAGAATATAGGTCGTATAAGTTAAAAATTACACGGTTACGGTAAAAGTACACTAGACGTTTCAAACTCTATGGGTATCGTTGTCGCAAGCAAATCAAACATGACAAAAAGTTACCGATGAATTTTTGCTTTGACTTGATTTTGCTCCATTTGGTTTGATGTTGGTATAAACGCGAAGTCCCCAAAATCGTATAAAAAGTAAAAAACTAAATTGTTCTACATTTAGTCCGTCTCTAAATGCGTCTGGGAAGAGGAAGGAAGTGTCGTTCGCACTCAGATACAAAAATCGCTTCCTATACGATTTAATGTCAACCTTATCTGTAGGAGATAAGATTGTTTTTATACACGATTTGTAGAGTTAATATGGCGGGTTTTTCGTCAACATAGGGCAGCTTTTGACGCTGTATACGAAATGTTTGAAGATGGCACAATTTGATACACATGTTGCGTAAAGAACCTCAATCAAATTAGGCATCTTTGTGCTTCGTAGGTGGCGATTGACTAATAGAGTGAATCTTATTATTGTACTTGAAACTTATATAAATGTTTTTTTTTTTTATTATTATTATTGTATATGAGGCAACTAAGCAGACGCGTCACCTGAGTGATCAGCTTTGTCCATATCCTACCCACAACGCCAGGGACATCGTAGTTCCGTCAATCTTCATATTAAGATGGTGAAAAGTGTAAGTGTGAAGATGAACTATAGCAGAGTTATACATACACATTAAATTACTTTATTTACACCAAGGGAAGAATGCGACAAGCTTGCATTTGCGTTCAATTTCGAACGTCTTACAAATTCAGTTAGAAGTAAAATTTAGGCCTCTACATTAATTCATGCTTTCAAATCTTCCAAGTGATATTTCACCCAACTTCACAGTTTTCGTGTGACAGGTGACACGAATGACATATAAAGCAATCAGCGGCGACATCAAAGAGCCGAAATGGTAGCGTGGATTTGTAGCAATCATGTATTATCGGGTTATTTGTGACAGTGTAGTTGAGTGGCGTTGACAGTGTTGACGGGTTAGAACACATTTAGTAAATACCTGGTAGGTACCAAATATAGGTACCACACAGCCACACAGGTACGGTTTCCAATAATTTAATTAATAATACCTAACAATAACATTTGAAGGTATAATTTGATGTGGTTCAATGGGTCATGATTCAGTGGTTAATTGTATCGAGCTTTTATCTCTACTAATATTATAAAGCTGAAGAACTTGTTTGTTTGCACGCGCTAATCTCAGGAACTAGAGATCCGGTTTGAAAAATTCTTTCGGTGTTAGATATCCCATTTATCGAGGAAGGCTATAGGCTATATCTCATCACGCTAAGACCGTGTGGAGTGGAGCGCTGCGGGTAAAACCACAGGAACCGCATATAAGCATATTTTAGCTTCATATAATTTTTCTCTTTGATTAGATTCTGATAACGAAGGAGAAAGTCACCAAACAAATTATGAATTCTAAAGGAAACATAGCCTAATTAGTTTCTTAACTTTCATATTGAGTTTCTCAGTAATTAGGTTGTATTGTCTCTTGATAGCTACAGAAGAATTCGCCTTAATTCATCTAAACTCAAAACTCAAACTCAAACATTCATTTATTCAATTAGACTACTATTTAGTAGCACTTTCGAATCGTCATTACATAAGTATTTTTAACATTTACCACCGATTCGGAAAGCAGTATCTATGGAGAAGAATCGGCAAGAAACTCCATAGTTGCTCTTTTAAAATCATGTCAATATTACATAATATGTAACTTATATCTAACTTATACATAATATATCATAATATGCAAAGAACTGTCCTGTGGTTTTTACGCGACAACCCTCCATGGGTCTTTATCGTCCATATATTCCTGAATACTGTAGTACGCTCTCTGAACTAGTACATTTTTTATATAAGTTTTAAATTTAGAACTACTAAACTCTTTAATATTGAGAGGAATTCTATTGTATAAGCGTATACCTTGACCCATAAATGAATTTTTAACTTTAGCTAATCGGAAAAATGGCATTTCAATTCTATTCCTGTTCCTTGTGCCATAATCGTGTCTATCTCCTACTCTTGTGTGTAAGTCGGCGTTTTTGTGAACATGCAAAATATTATTAAATATATACTGTGATGGTACAGTAAGGATACCAGTATTCTTAAAATGATCTCTTAGTGAGTCCCGAGCACGTAAATTATATATAGAGCGAATGGCTCTTTTCTGTAAGATAAATATAGTTTCTATATCTGCAGCCTTGCCCCACAGTAGAATTCCATAGGACATAATGCTATGAAAGTAGCTGAAATAAACCAATCTAGCCGTATCTTCATCGGTGAGATGCCTTATTTTTCGGACTGCATATGCAGCTGAACTGAGCTTACCTGCAGCGGTGTTGACATGGGCTCCCCACTGTAGTTTCTCATCCAATGTTAACCCTAGAAATACAGTAGACTCAGTAGGATGCAATACCTCCCCGTTCAAGGTAATATCTCTGTTCAACTTTTTTACATTAGGAAGTAAAAATTCAACACAAGTGGTTTTTTTGGCATTTAATAATAAATTATTGGCAGTAAACCATTCAGATATGTGTAAAAGAGCACTGTTCACTTCGTCAACATTTGGGTCATGCCTATCCACATTAAAAATTAATGAGGTATCATCTGCAAACAGAACTATTTCACACCTATCCTGCAAATAATAGGGAAGATCATTGATATATACCAAGAACAAGAAGGGACCTAAAATGGACCCCTGTGGAACACCAATGTTAATTGACGCACCGCCAGAACGTTCTCCATTGACAACTACAGTCTGTATCCTATCATGCAGGTATGACGCTATGAGGTTCTGGGCTTTTCCTGTAATTCCATAGTGATTAAGTTTACGTAACAAAGTACAATGTTCAACGCAGTCAAATGCCTTGGAGAGGTCACAAAATATCCCCAGAGCATTTTTTGAGTTTTCCCATGCTTTATAAATATGTGTTAGAAGTGCAACTCCAGCATCTGTGGTTGAGCGCCCCTTTGTGAAACCAAACTGTTTGGTGTGCAGTAAATTATTAGATGCAAAATGACTACTCAATTGGTTTAATATTAACTTCTCGAATACCTTACTTAATGTTGGTAAAATAGAGATAGGTCTATAATTGTTACAGTCTTCTTGATCGCCCTTCTTAAATAGAGGTATAACTTTACTAAGCTTTAGTAAATTAGGAAATGTACCATAGTCACAACACTTATTAAATATGAAAGCTAAATTTTTCGCAATATTTTCTATTATATTATTAACTAAATTTACGGACATTCCCCAAAGATCACAAGTATTTTTTAGATTAAGCGTCTTAAAGGCAGTAACAATATCACTAGCAGTTACGTGTCGTAATTCAAATAATGTACTGCACCCCGCAACATGGTCCCTCAAAAAGGTTTCTGCATAATATCTCTCTTTAACAAAGGATCATGGGCATTTTTGTATGAGAGCTGGGCGTAAAACCAACAGAAATAAAATGTGTTGTAATTTACTTTATTGTACTTCTAAATACCCCCTAAATACTTGTTAACCCCAATATCGACCGGGTATCACTGCAAAAAAGTCCCAAAGATTGGTTAAATAAAACACACATATTTGTAATAAAATAATAAATATTGATACCTTTTATTAACCGACTTCAAAAAAAAGGAGGAGGTTATCAATTCGGCCGGTATATTTTTTTTTTTTTTTTTTTTTTTTTTTATGTATGTACACCGATTACTCCGAGGTTTCTGAACCGATTTACGTGATTCTTTTTTTGTTCGATGCAGGATGGTGTCGAATTGGTCCCATAAAAATTTTATTCGGCTAGGCCCAGTAGTTTTTATTTTATGAGCATTTTTGTCTGTACTCGATGACTTAATTGGAATGTAGCAAGTAACTTTGATTCACTTCCCGGTAACCGATTGAGCTGAAATTTTGTATAAGTGTGTAAATTGGATAGCGATGAAACATTATCATGACATAGAGCTGATTTGATGATGGAATCGGAAGGTGGCCATAGGAACTCAGTAATATATTGACTCGACTTTATCGAGTTTGGGCTCGTTTGATTCGTGTTGAAAATTACACTAAAAAGTATTAAATAAAATTAACTGCGTTAAAAACAACCGACTTCAAAAACGGAAAAGTAAAAAATAAAAAAGATTTGATATTATTAATTGCTACATATTATTTAGATGTGCTATTTATTAAATAGGTTTGAAGTCGGTGCCAAACACTAAGCACATTAGTATTAAGCCCGTGCACCGACATCAAACCTATTTAATAAATAGCACATCTAAATAATATGTAGCAATTAATAATATCAAATCTTTTTTATTTTTTACTTTTCCGTTTTTGAAGTCGGTTGTTTTTAACGCAGTTAATTTTATTTAAATATCAATGGTTATCATCAACTATAACATCTAATAAATGTTCTGCGGGTGCAATGAAAGGCTCGTGCCGTCCTAACCCCAAAAACCACAAAACTGAAACTATGTGGGCACAACTTCCTACTGTTCTTCTGCCTGTTAAGCAAGTACAGTAATGCTCAACTATCGCATTTCTACCGATTTGGTCTCTATCGATCAAAATGTAAGTGTTATATGTGCGCGATCTGACATGCCGCGACTGTATTTTAATTCGAAGCAACCACACATTAGTTTGCAGAATATTACATCTGTTTAAATCATCTAATGACTCCTCTCTATATAATTCAATTAAATAAACACCATCGCGGAAATGTTCTGCGACATACGATTTTGCCAGTTTTATATGATAAGTTCCCAAAGCGTGAAGCACTATACATTCCTCTGTTAAACGTGGAAAATCATTTAGGAATGGTAGATTTGCTTCCATTCTTACAAAGTCTCGACGTTGTTGATTCAGATTTTTAAGTTCGACGTAATCGAATAAACGATTCGGGTTGTTTATTTTTTCATCAATAATGTTTATTATATCTGAAGCTAGTCGATGGTTTTCAAAAACTGGGCGAAAAGCATTTAAAAGGCTAGCACCAATTTTGAAATCTACAAACATGTGGGGAAGAGCTCTATTAATATATGTTTGTCGCAGCAGTCTAAAACACTGTTTTATTTTGCCATTCATGGCTTCCACTACCCAGCGGCTAATGGTAATCGTTCGCGATTTATTGGCTTGGTCCGTTGTTAATTGGGTTTCGTTTCTGTCTTTTGTGGGTGGTATGTGTACCTCATAACCCCACTCTTCAATACTAGCTAAGCTATCCCTAAAACCCCGATCAACCAAAATAACGTCGTTTTGTTGAAAAATCCAATGCCAAGCACTATTTTCATCACGCATAATGTCTTGCATGATTGTTGCATCAGATGTAGTGGCGGCATACGGACCTAGGACATCCAAAATGTAGCCATCAGTGCTGACAATCATAAAGGGTTTTAGTAAATTCTCATACTTATGCAAGCTGTAAGACAATCTTTGAAACAAAAAATTAGAACTTTTTTCTATATAAATATAAGTACCATCGCAAATAACTATTGCTTTGCTGTTTTCACTGTTACCGAATATGTGTTTTGGTATCAACAAATTCCTCTCTAAGATATTATTCCTTGTGATATGGTCAAACCCTAGATGTAAAGGGGTAAATTCTGCCTCTATACATTCTCTAGCGATTTTCAATTTTTTTTCTAGAGTTCGACGAGACATACCAAACAATGATGCCAATCGTTCATTACTTTCACCTGTGTGAAGTTTTGTTAAATATACTCCAAGTACTGTCCGGGGACGACTTTGATTTGCGAGTGAGGGTGTTTGATTTAAAATAATGTTAAATTGTTCGTAATTAAATCCTACCCAAAAAAACAAGTCTTCGTTGTCTAATTCAGTCATTGAATCAAAATCGAATCTTGTACCACGCGAAGCAGCGTTTTTAAAAATATTACAAATATCTGTAAACTGAGCAGCATTAAAATCGTGATATGTGCGACAGTTGTTAATTAAATCATTCCAGTTATTGCTTTCAAGGTGCTGTCGACACGCTCTAGCTTCTCCAGGTATATACAAATTATGTTCACATAACATGTGTATTTTTATAGACATAGGAATTCGTAACCGTGTTTCGTTATGACAGTTATTAAAAATACAACGATCTGCTCTGTTTGGAGCTCTCATAAAATCATCTACTTCTAAAGTTCGTTCCTGAGGTTGTATAGCTGCATTAGGCTGCACTGCTTCATTGGGATGTACTTCTTCAATCCTTGGAACATCATTAGTTAATCGTTGCCAGCATCTATGACACGTTGAATAGACGTTATTGAATTCAACCTGAAAAATAAAAACACAAATAACTATCGTGATGTAGGTACTTCAAGGTAAAATCACAAATGCAACGGAGATAAAACGACATATGTCGGTATAGTACTTATAATAATAAATATAATTATTTTTATATAAGAAATATTTAAAAATGTAACTATAAGTTAAAAAAATGAATAAACAAAATATAATTAGTCGCTTGCTTTGTCTTTTGCGATATTTTGTTGAGTGAGCCATAACAATACTTTTCACAGAACAAAAGTAACTAAAGATCTTTACGTTTTACACGCAATTATGCTGCTTATTGCTAAAACCTTATACACTTGAATGGCATTAGTAAACATTTTGTTCATTTTGTTTATGGGTCATTTTAGCACTGGATTCGTCATCGGGACAGGTAGCAGATAGGTAAAGAGTTCGAATTGTGCACTGCGGTGTATGTAAATATGATTATATCATAGGTAATGCGTAATACTTACATGTATCACGGCATGTTCTCGTATATATGCTGCCATTTGTGGATCGCGCTGAGGAATATCTTCATGCAAAACATGACGTCTTTGTCGATAAACAGAGCGTCGACACATAACACACTGTCTTTCTTCCATTGTACTTAACAAAAACAGCAGAACACAAGTTGAACACACCTACTTTCCGAGCATGAGTAATGAAAAATATGAATAACGACTGACGCGCATTGCCCGGCCTGCTCGCACCCTTGTTTTTTGGTCGGCGCCTGATTAAGAGAGAAGTTAGAAAGGGATGGAATGTAGTAATTCCGTTAGGTTACCAACCAATAGATTGGTTTCTTTGGCCTAGCTTTGCACAACATCGTGTCGTGTTATCTCCGGTTTTTTTTTGGATTCTATAACAAATACGTTTGAACATCACTGAATATCTCTGCTCACCGATTGTTTGGGTGATTGCCGTCATAGTATAAATTTAAGTAATGGTCATTAGCTTTCACATAAAATATATTTTAAAGCTGTTGGTTTTACGCCCATTTTGACCGTGACTCTTTTCTTCTTCCTTCCCAACAATATTTAATCTACCTATGCTACTACGACATTATACAGCTTACCACAAAAATCCCATCCAAAAATATTCTTACTTTCAAATTTACCAATCCTTTAACTCTACCCCCTCTTATCTATCCTAGAAGCTTCCATTCACAAACCCGCATAGAACCACAGATAATATATAAAACTTAAGACCCTCAGATCGTAGCTATCTTCAGGACAATAAGATTCCTATTTACCATGATAGCGGTATACACTGCGAGTGTGAATGAAGTGGTTTCGTCCGGACAAGTACATGTGACGTCACATTCTTTTGTGTACCTAAGTAGTGGGATGAGCTTTACCTACCTGTATTTGTTTCGTGATTTAAGAGGAAGGTGTACGTAGTGATGGCTAGTTCAAATTTGTTCAGCGATTCGTGTGTTTGACAAACATTACAAAAATACTGGATAAATTTAAATATTTGATCTACGAACGTAGTAGAGTTGTTTGTATGGCTTATATAATACCGGCTTTTTTTTTAATATGATGCCACAAAAATCATTGAGATTCTTGGTGTTTAACTATTTCATAAATTAATTAATTTCACAAGTCCGTATGTTACTCTAGTATTCATTCTCAATCATACACATTAGAAGAACCAACCAAAACTTCAACTGCATCTGAGCTGAAATCTAAGGAGGTAATTTAAAGAAGCAGGAAGGTACTAGTTTCTAGTTTCTCCTGCCATTTTCACATAACCTCATTGCATATCCCAAGATTATCCCCGTGACGATTTTTTTCGTCTCACATACGCATTGACGCATATATAAAGGTTCCACTCTATATTTTCATGTTTAGTTCATTTGACGTATCCGTTTACTAAGCCTATGCATTCATGTCAATCAGTACATTTTTTGTACTGTAGAATGATAAACTATCTTGATACAATATGCGCATGCACATCCGAGACAGCGTTGATACTTAAACTCGTAATATGGGCGTTACGAGGTTATAGTAGACTAGCTGTTCCCCGCGGTTTCACCCCCGTGGCTCCGCTCCTGTTGGTCGTAACGTGATGATATATAGCCTATAACCTTCCTCGATAAATGAGCTTTATAACACCGAAAGAATTTTTTAAATTGGACCAGTAGTTCCCGAGATTAGCGCGTTCAAACAAACAAACAAACAAACAAACAAACTCTTCAGCTTTATAATATTAGTATATTTATTGTGTTACTTTGTACGCTCTTGTTTTAGGCCCTTATTTTTTCTAAATTTATAATCTATATTAGCAAAAAAAAAAAAAACATTCTTAATTGCAATAATTTTGACAGTAGTATTTAAGGAAGCTATTTAGAAACTGCTTCCCGAACCAGTGCTAAATGCTAAAACTATGACGAAAAGTGCTTCTAGAAGAAATCTTACTTCACAAAATTTCTGAGTTTTAGTTTTCATGTAACAAATTGAACAAGTGAAAACTTCTATAATTATTTTGATAAACACAACTATTTCTATAGAAGACTCCAGGTGATGGCTTCAAAATTATCACCGTTATACTATTCTAGTAAGACCAGTCCAATATTAATTAATTCAAATTCAAACACATGTCGCCCGGTTTATTTACATTAACAAGTGTTATGCTAATTATTTATAGGGCACGGCTATTTATGTAAAGATAACAAAAAACTTTAAAGGGACTAACTTTTTATGTTGAATTAATTTTCATATATCATACGAAAGATACACATATCTATACTAATATTATAAAGCTGAAGAGTTTGTTTGTTTGAACGCGCTAATCTCGGGAACTACTGGTCCGATTTGAAAAATTCTTTCGGTGTTATATAGTTCATTTATCGAGGAAGGCTATAGGCTATATATCATCACGCTAAGACCAACAGGAGCTGAGCCACGCGGGTGAAACCGCGGGGCTCAGCTAGTCTATTATAAAGCTGAAGAGTTTGTTTTTGTTTGCTTGTTTGAACGCGCTTATCTCGGGTACAACTGGTCCGATTTGAAAAATCATTCATCGAGGAAGGCTATTAGGCTATAATTATAATTTATATCATTACGCTAAGACCAACAGGAGCAGAGCAATGCGAGTACTTAAACAAAAAAGGAATACAAAGAGCCCACGATATAATAATTAACATTACCCACAATACATGTAAGTAATAATATTTCATGGTAGATATAATATTATATTCAATCGAACCGCACTACGCACTACGAGTCATTTGTTTGTAGGTAATATTAGAAATATTTGGACGACATAAACTATGTTTATTAAGATACTAACTGAAGATTACCTTCTATACCAACAGTTACGTAAACCAGTAGTCATTGTAAGATGTGACATTCAACGAAAGACGTTTCCAGTTTTTGAATTATTTAAATGAGTTAATTAAACAGAACTCCGTTATAATCCGAGAACATGGCGATATAAATATTTTGTGAATTGCACACGCCTTTGAGAACAGTTATTTAGGTGTAACATTGACCCCTTTGGTATAATTAATCAGGTTTATCGTTTGTTAAATGGATATTACAATAATATTATGTTGAGACGATGAAACCTAATATTATTTAACATTAGCTGTGCCCCGCGGTTTCACCCGCATTGCTCCGCTCCTGTTGGTCTTAGGGTGATGATAAATACCCTATAAACCTTCCTCGATAAATGGCCTATCTAACACCGAAATAATTTTTCAAATCGGACCAGTAGTTCCTGAGATTAGCGCGTTCAAACAAACAAACTTTTCAGCAATATAATATGTAATATATAATATAAAATACAAAAATACATCTATACTATAAGTATAGATGTATTCAGACGATAAAACCTACTAGGTATCTATTATTAGGCCTGCGTGATTAAGGAATCTGAATCATAGAAGAAAGTAACCTGAAAGAAAACTGTAACAAATAAAAGAGTAACTAATTGGATTTCACTATCATTTCAAAAACTTTCTAGGTGCCAACTTATTGTCAGGTTTTTGCAAGATTTGTTTGGAATTTGAATCACTTTTCGATTTCGATACAAAAAAACTTAATCTAATTGTTTCTACAATTTCACTTATCCATTACAAATTTTATATAATATCTTATTTTATCTTATTAAATATTATCAAATCAATTAGTAAAACAATACATAAAATTCAATACATCTATATACTAATATTATAAAGCTGAAGAGTTTGTTTGAACGCGCTAATCTCAGGAACTACTGGTCCGATTTGAAAAATTCTTTCGGTGATAGATAGCCCATTTATCGAGGTAGGTTATAGGCTATTAATTATCATCACCCGAAGACCAACAGTAGCGGAGCAATGCGGGTGAAACCAAGGGGCACAGCTAGTATAATGATTTCTACTCAATTAAACCTATCCACTTGGCCGCTTTTCCATCACAATATATCACACGCACTTGGCCGCTTTTTGTTCATATAAATTCTAACAAGATATTTAGAGCCGCAAAACTAGTCATTAGGAATAACATTCAAGACCTGAATCACTGCCCAATGCTTGGCGGTCTGTTTATAATATGTTCGGCGAACACGTTAGTCAGACGATCAAAATAACGCACTTGCATAACTGAAGCAAGTGTATTAAAAACCCAATATTGTAGATATTTAAATATGATATACTTACTTGATAAAAAGCCAATAGAACTAAGTATTAATTTATTGTCCTTTTAGAAATTTATTGAACAAAATTCCGTGACCAAACTAATGATTATCCATACTAATATTATAAATGCGAAAGTAACTCTGTCTGTCTGTCTGTTACTCAATCACGCCTTAACTACTGAACCAATTTGCATGAAATTTGGTATAGAGATATTTTGATACCCGAGAAAGGACATAGAAGTAGGTTTTATCCCGGAAATCCTACGGGAACAGGTTTTTTTTAAAACGCGGGCGAAGTCGCGGGCGGAAAGGTAGTCTATAATAAAACAAAGTTCCTAATACAATATTATAATGTCGTTCTGCTGGCCAATTTTCATACACGATGACAAAATTCATGATAGAGGCTAAATAACTCAGGAGAGTGTGCCAAATTTCAATTACAAGTTAAAAGTCACAATTATTACAATAATGCGTATAAGTGTGCGGCAAAACACAATTACAACAACAATAAACACAATTTAATATTATTTTGTAACAAATATACTAATAACAATCATTCCACATCATAATTGGGCTCTAGCAATGATATTCTCTATCCTATCCCAGTTTGGCTTAAATGCTATAAAATGTCTTAAAACACTCGTATCAAGTTTTACAAATATGACATGCGTATAATTTTATTAACAGCATAACATAAATAAAAGCATGGGCGTAGCTAGCCATGGGCTCAAGGTGGGGCAACAATAAAAAAATAATATGTAACTAGCAACTGTATGTACCCAAAGTCATATCCAGGTCTTCGAACCTCAAATGCCGGTGGCACGGCCGGCGGCTGTGCCGCCGGCATTTGCGAAGGCATTTGCGAAGGCATTTGCGAAGGCATTTGCGAAGGCATTTGCGAAGGCATTTGCGAAGGCATTTGCGAAGGCATTTGCGAAGGCATTTGCGAAGGCATTTGCGAAGGCGCTTGCGAACGCGCCTGCGAACGCGCTTGCGAACGCGCTTGTGAACGCGCCTGCGAACGCGCCTGCGAACGCGCCTGCGAACGCGCCTGCGAACGCGCCTGCGAACGCGCCTGCGAACGCGCCTGCGAACGCGCTCGCGAACGCGCTTGTGAACGCGCCTGCGAACGCGCCTGCGAACGCGCCTGCGAACGCGCCTTTGAACGCGCCTGCGAACGCGCCTGCGAACGCGCCTGCGAACGCGCCTGCGAACGCGCCTGCGAACGCGCCTGCGAACGCGCTCGCGAACGCGCTCGCGAACGCGCTAGCGAACGCGCTCGCGAACGCGCTCGCGAACGCGCTTGTGAACGCGCCTGCGAACGCGCCTGCGAACGCGCCTGCGAACGCGCCTGCGAACGCGCCTGCGAACGCGCCTGCGAACGCGCCTGCGAACGCGCCTGCGAACGCGCCTGCGAACGCGCCTGCGAACGCGCCTGCGAAGGCGCCTGCGAACGCGCCTGCGAACGCGCCTGCGAACGCGCCTGCGAACACGCCTGCGCACGCGCCTGCGAACGCGCCTGCGAACGCGCCTGCGAACGCACCTGCGCACGCGCCTGCGAACGCGCCTGCGAACGCGCCTGCGAACGCGCCTGCGAACGCGCCTGCGAACGCGCCTGCGAACGCGCCTGCGAACGCGCCTTCGAACGCGCCTGCGAACGCGCCTGCGAACGCGCCTGCGAACGCGCCTGCGAACGCGCCTGCGAACGCGCTTGCGAACGCGCTCGCGAACGCGCTTGCGAACGCGCTCGCGAACGCGCTTGCGAACGCATTTGCGATGGCATTTGCGATGGCATCTTCTTTACCTTGAAAACTTTTTTATAACACTCACTTTATTCTGTGTAATATTTTCTGAAAGTTTTTTTTCTAAGGCCCATATTTTTTTGAGTTGTAACTCACGTGACACGTTCTTTAGAACGTGAAACTTAAAACAAAATGTGTCCCTATCTTCAGCCGTTTGGTCGCTAGGCGTATGACAATTATTTGTTAATCAGTCATTGTAGAGGTAAATAATACTAATGTTTTGGTCTCATTTTCTGTGTCGACTGTCGACTTTCGAGAATCGAGTGTGAATTTTCTTACGGATATTAAGCTTAGTAGTTAGTACCTGGATAATTCAATTTTTAGATTTGGTTAGGTACCTTCCAGGTCAAAGCCTGGGTGGGGCAAGCGCCCCACCCTGCCCCACCGTGGCTACGCCCATGAATAATACATAGTTTATTTAGGGCAAAGCTCTAAAAGGAACCGGCCTTATTGGATAAGAAGGTAGGTATGTTAACGTCAAACCAAATCCTAGGTATTATGAATCGACTAATTGCTCATAAAATAAAACTTGCTAAGAAAGAATTGCCTTTTTCACGAGGGTGGTCTACTTCGTCAGGAAACTCTTTATAGGATCATAATGTGCGTAACTAGCACGTTGTTCATAATATTTTTTTTGTGGTATATACGCACCTTAGAAATAAAAGAAGTGTTTAAAGATAGTATCAAGATATATTTACTTATTAAGTCTTTATAACTGACTAGCCGCTCCGCGCGGTTTCACCCCCGTGGCTCCACCCCTGTTGGTCGTAGCGTGATGACACATAGCCTATAACCTTCCTCGATAAATGGGCTATATAACAGCGAAAGAATTTTTCAAATCGGACCAGTAGTTCCCGAGATTAGCGCGTTCAGACAAACAAACAAACAAACAAACAAACAAACTCTTCAGCTTTATAATATAAGTATAGAAGTATAGATACGTCATTTAAAGGTGAGTTCTTTAAAGGCATCCCCCATACTCTATATAAAAGTTAACCCATAGATAATAAATCAATTTACATTCAATTACACGGTGCACTTCAAACAAAACGTGAACAAATCCAAACATTATCTGTATACACTTGTATCGGGAACGAATAACACTTTCCAATCAACGAGCAAACACGAAATGTTACATTTGTAGCGAGTCAGACTGCGTGACTGTTAGTTTTGGCATAGATTAGGCATGTTGCCAAATGTGGCTAAATACAGGATATTAGCTGTGATATTAGTTAATGCCTCTGAGGAAAATACTCAGGGAGGAAAAATCAATTAATAGTACTAAAACGTTTTTTCCCTTCATTTCAAAACGTTTATGAAACTATGTACTTAATTTTATGGAATAAAAAAGTACCTATTTATCAACTGCCACAACGCAGGGCTATACAAAAAATAATACTCAACTATCGATATAACCTATTCTTCATCGGATTTAGAGTGCGATACATAATTGAACCTTGTAACAATTTATTTCCTGCTTTTCATCTCATAAAATTATTTTCGTATGACATTTCCTTTTAATTTTTGTTTTATAATAGCGATTATTCTACACGACAAAAATCACACCGGTTGCATACTCTATGTTTCAACAGGACCGCATGGCCGGACCATTTACGGCGCGCCGTAGGTCATGGGCCGGAGTTGTCTTAATCGATTTTATTGTGCGGCAGCTTTGTTCCGCCTTTTTTGCCGCCCGTGGGAACTTATCTCAAATGATGTTCGATATTCGATTTTTAAATTTCACGCAATTGCTACTATTCACGTCTGTTTTTATGACATAATCTATGATGTTTTTTGTTGATGTTTTTGTTTCTTTTTTGCAAGTTGAAGTCTAAATATTGTGAGATATTGTTCGTCAATTCTTAACATAGAAACAGATTTGTATCGAATACAAAGGAAGTTAAAGTTATAAATTATAATAGATCTATTGGAACAAAAATAAACAATAGTTCACACAAAATCTTTGCTATTTTTATGCGATTAATTTTTTGACCTTTTTCTTTGGTTATATTCACTTTCAAGGAAATAGCATCTATCTACTGTGATGTTTACCCCAGCTCTTCATTTGATTATATTTACATACCTCAGATATTTACATATATAATATTATCACCAACCAACTCTAAAGCAATATTATTTCTAATTAATTGTACAATCGTAGCTAATTGTTTATCTGTATTCAATAAAGTATATTATCTAATATAGATGCGTACACGCAGGTCGTTGCTCCATCCGCACTGTGGGTTATTTTTATTGAAAGATGCAAGTAGCCGCGCTTATCTTAGTTCCTTGATAAGTTATTGCATTGAATATCGTAGCAATGTTGAATATATTTTAATGTAATCGAAAGTATTTAAGATATGAGGATAGTGATTAAGAAGAAATTTATAAGAAAATTATTATTTATTAACGCGAGAGCTTGTGAAGGATGAATGGATGTTCTTTTAATCTCACAGATAAATGTATAATATGTAGAGACGTAGGTTTTTATATAAGTTCAGCCCGATTGTGGTATGTGATAATAATCAAGTTTTCCACCTGCTTAAAATACAAAAATTATAATTATTAGCGATAGAAAGAGACAATAAGTGACATTAGAAAAAGACTCTATATTAGTAAAGAACTAGATACATAATTGAGTCGTGATCATCGCCTTCATTGGACACATTTACCAGAAATAAAACAAACCACACTGGATATTTTGTCCCAAAAAGTATTCAACATAATTCATAGGGTCCCAATTTTTCATCCACAACACGTCAAAACATGATATACGCGTATAATCACAATGGCGTATAAAATTACATTATACGATAAATAAACAAGCTTTGATACAATAATCAGCGATAAATCAGCTCAGTTTAACGTCAGGTTTAATGCCTGGTTAGTGGTTAAGTACTGAAATAGTCTAACCTAGATCGAATGAATCACAGCGGATATATTTAGTTATGTTGTTTGCTGATTTTATGCGTACAAAATAAAATAATTTAAGGATTACTAGGAGAAAAAGTAGTTACGTAGGATCGTGCGCTAATACTACTGAAAGTAATGAACTTATGATAAAAAAATGTTATTAAGTACCATAAGAGGTTTAGAAATTGGCATGAAATATAAAATAGTGTGACGTTCAAAAGATAAGATAGCTCACAAAAACTAAAAAGTATTATTTTAATCATTAATGTTATGAAGCCTTATAATGTTGCGCTTACTTATTCAGTTAAATGATTAAAAATTTTATTCTAGAGCTCAACGTAAATAGCAGACACCCCAGTAGAGCTTAATTCTAAAAATGTATAAAAAATAACGTGTCACGTACAATGCCTTTGATTTATAATTTAAACAAATCAATATACACCTCAACTTGACTTCATAGCATACAGTATGCATCGCAAGCCTTAAGCTCAGCCACTCAGCAATGCAGCATATATATGCCCATAAACAATTGTTATTCCATTATTATTCCGTACATATAGATAACTGTACAATTACGCAACTGTACAGGTACAGTTAGGGCCAACAAATGACCTTAACAAAATGAACCTATTGTGATGGACTGTACTTTCAGATTGCTATGTCATTATCTTTTGTATTTCGTATTTGAATTGACGGGTATAGCTTGGGAATGTTGAAAATGATAAGGACTAGTTGTGCCCGCGACTTCATTCGTGTTCAAGACCGATGCATGAACTCTACATCAGTCATATAAACATACTGCCAACATTCTTTTTTTAATTACATCACTTTTGTGAATTATTAGAAACTATTTACTACAGTCACTAACTACAGTAGACTAACGCAATTTGCAAAAAAGAAACAAAAACGTCAACAAAAACATCAGAGATTATGTCATAAAAACAGACGTGAATGTAGATTCTAGACGTAAAAAATTAAAAAAATTAAAACTCCAGTTACTCAGACTCTTATCTCGTATATCATATTTTCTGATCATATAGATTCTTGTATAGATTTCACCATAACATACCTAATTGCAAGTTTAAAACACGCAAAATTATATTGTTTAAGATTCTAGATGGACATGGAAATAGGTTAGATTCAAAGAACCTCGCTAATCATACAAATGCAACATACTGTAATATGTATGCTATAATTTAAAGCCAATCTTCTTTAAGACGTCGCTGCAAGTGACCCAATTCTCGAAGTTTCTTCATACAACCCTCTTCTATAACGTAAAATTTAACAGTTGCATTTAGTAGTAATAAAACTCAAACATATTATATTCATAGCGGAGTTGTATACGTGTTTCGTCCTTTTTATCATATCCTTAAATGTCTTCGAGTATTTAAAAGCCTTTACTTCCCAGTGCCGTATTTTAAGAGCTTAAGCGTATCCTCTACTCCGCTGATAAAATCCATTACGAGCTGTCTGTAGTATCGCGTATGAGTCGTGTGATTAATTACGAAGAAAAATGTGCAGTTGTGTAGTTTTATTACGTACTGAAATGATTAGGTAGTAAACGATCTTTTAAACGATACGAGTAAAAGAGAACTAGTTTCCATTCAACTATATTCCGAACTATTTCTAAGAAATGTTCCGAACAATTTTTAAAGAAAGAATTACCTACCGCAAATATTTAATCTTACAGATGAAGTAAAATAGCGGATCCATCTGTAGAAAATGTTACTATTTGTACTCTAATATTGTAACGGAAAGGGTCAAGAGTGTCCCTTCTTTGTTTGAAAGTATTTGGGGTCTGTGTAATCCCCAAGATGTGCAAACGAATTTAGATAGCAAAAGTCGGGAATGTAAAATACTTGAGCAGAGTTTTTAAGTCTAATTTAAATTTACCCCCAGGCTTTAAGCATTAAGGCCAAGGTTGGAATAATTTAGGGGCGAGTTGGATTTGAGAAATTGGGTTACAATTGTAATAGGTATTACTTTTGTGATTTACTTCTGTTTATTATTTTACGTTTTACTTTTTAAGGTAAGTCCCATTTAAATTTTAAGCATAAAGCTTTGCGTCCAGAACTTTTTTAATAATGTAAAATTTTGTAAATGCTAGTAATTTTCATAAATTAATTAATTTACACTTGAAATATAAGCTAGAGTCATAAAGGCTGATAACATCAATGTAAAACAAATTTACTGTATGCCCTAATATTTTTGAAATTTGAAATAGTGACCCTTGTATGAACTTTATTTCCATTATTTTGTAAATTTTAAATCAATGTAACTTTAAATCTAGATGTTCCACCAATTTCACAATCCTTCGGCCTACGAAATTCATGCAATTCCAAATTATTCGCCAGCTTAGCTACGCCATACGTATCTCGCATCCTTTTCGCGTAAAACCGTTCCTTGTTACAATATTGCTTTCAATCATACGATTAATACAGAAATAAAATTACTATGAGACTAGAATTCTTACATAAGATAAAACAAAGTTGCTTCCTACTGTCTATCTGTCCCTGTGTTACGATCTAATGTATTTTGATGCAATTTTTTTATATTATACAGGGTTACTTGTAAAACACCAGCAACCTCGCAGGACAAGATAGCTAACATCATAAGTAACAACATTTGTTCTACGACTTTTGATAATTTGTTAGATTTTATTTTCATACAAAAATAAATATTCATTTAATTTTCCGTTTGAATATTATAAACTCTACGCGCATTCCAAAAGTTACGTAAACAAGAAGCGAAGGAGAGGGGGAAGGAGGCGTCGCGTCGTCCTTTCGATAATGAATAGAACATAGACTTACAAATGTTAGGAGCTTAAAAAATCATTTAAAAATAATTTGTTGCGTTATGCCAAAAGTCGTAGATCAAATGTTGTTACTTAGGATGTTAGCTATCTTGTCCTGCGAGGTTGCCGGTGTTTTACAAATAGGTAACCCTGTATAGAGTGATTTTCGAGGTAGGTCTCCATATAATTTGTTAAGTTATAAACATAATAGGTGGGCCGCGGGCAGAAAGCTAGCATAAATAGAAAAAATCTCGTTGTTACAGAATTCCTACTATAGTTAGCTGATAATGGGCTTAAAATAAAATGCAGTAAGCGCATAGGTACCTATCTCGACGGCGATACAAACATACATTTCAACAAGTTAATTAAGGGTATTTTTTTATGTTTTACTTGGCTGGATTCTTTAGCGATTGCTGGATAGTTTATAAATAAATTCGTGGAGATTATTTCTGATATAAATGCATTCCTTTCTTAAGGGTGAATGTTTGCATTGGTTTTGTTGTCGTTTTATGTTTAAAACGGCAACATACTACTTACTGACTACATACAAGTAATTTGATTCATAATATATAGGTGACACGCTGTCTCCTGATACTAAACATAATGTAAGTATATACCTAGTTTAATAAATATGAATTTGATAGTTAATTATGTACATTTACCATTAGCCATATAATGAAGCCATTAGGGTTAAAGAATGTATTATTCAATTAAATTTATAGTATTTGAGTAAACAATATCACAACAATTCCTTGCAGGTGAACGACCTCTTGACTGAACATCTGTTAAACGGACATCATTGCATAATCTTCGATGGTATCTCACGTTATCAAGCGGATGGTTCGACGTTTGAATTCGTGTTTTCTTTACAAATTGGTGCATTCGACTGGGCCTGTGCTTCTATATACATTCAAATGTTTGAGTATTACTACTAACGGGCCCAGGTTCGAGATCGGCAATGTAAAAATGTTGTGTGAATTTTTAGTATTATTGAATTGTTTAACACTTAATTAATAAATCATTAATAAATACTTTTGCGTCTTTTAATACTTGCAAAAAGCCAGCATAAATTTTAACATTTCAATCAATTATTATTAGGAGATAGTACTTCAACATCACTACATAAGTAGTATAAAACAAAGTCGCTTTCTCTGTCCCTATGTCCATTTGTATGCTTAAATCTTTAAAACTACGCAACGGATTTTGATGCGGTTTTTTTTAGTAGATAGAGTAGTTCAAGAGGAAGGTTTTAGTATATTATTTATTTGGTTTTAGACAAAGCGGGCGAAGCCGCAGGCGGTAAGCTAGTTTCTGTATAAAAGTAGGTTGCGAATATACTATAAACTCACTTGTAATAAATCACGTTTTAAGCCCATCATTAAATGTTCAATTAGAACGTTATCTTTTCTCCACCCATAAAAAGTACACATAATATGTATTGAGAATAACTCCGTTACAGTAATTTGAATGGAACCCGATACCTTGAGATCTTATCTTTATCATTTACCACTGGGTACAGTCGTGATGAAACATGGATTCAAATATTAACTTATTTCTCTTTAAAATAATTAAAAAGCTGTATCAAACATCAACGCAGTGGGTAGTATCCCTGAATTACTTAGATTTTGGTTTGATAGTGGTCCGTGGAAATTTGAGAATTTATTTAATTATTTTAGTACTGCGTCATAATCTTGGTATTTGATTATGACGTATAAACTGTAAATTAAGAATACAAAATTTGTCTGCCTTATCAGTTGGTAGTAACCCTTTGGTAGTATTTTATATTTTCGTCTTTTAACTGATTACTCATAGATGTATCTAATAAAACATACTATTATTTTTATTATTTTAATACTACAGAACTAATAGAACAGTTGCCTATAATTATTAAATATCATGTTTAAGGTGGATGTTCCGACCGTCCCTCCATACATTTTTGATTACCTCTAAACACTTAACACAGACACTATTTCTTTAAAACTAATCATTTTATCACTTCTCTATAATGAAATGTGTGCGCGTTCGACCTTTTTAATCAATAATTTACAATATTTACTTAGAAAAACAACAGTAAAATACCGGAAAAATTTGACACTTCTACAGTAGTGTGCGTGACTTTTGCCAAGCGAAACACGACATAAAGCACGACATCTAGCGCATAGACTATATACTTATTACAGATCTAGCGCGTCAATGTCTAAACGAAAGGCGATGTTTAGACATAAGACGCGCTAGATGTCGTGCATTCGCGTTCGTTATCTTATACATAATGAGCATAATTCTAATAAATCAAAGTTCTATGTAAAAATTGAGTAATTTCATTTCCAATCGTTCAAAGAAAATAACAATAAAATAAAATAAAACTAATGACCTTAGAAACTATGGTTTTTTTTGTAAACAATTTATTACTCATTATTGTTCGTCCGTCGTAGGTCTGTAAACTGTATTGTACACTGAAGGTAAATGGTACTGTAGGTACTTTAGTTCGGCGTCGTCGTCGGCTTGATATAAATTACATTCTTGATTTCATTGACACGCGCTATGATTTGCGCGCGGAATTTCTTGTGTTGTGAATTTATTTTTGTATGCTATGCATTTTAATTGATTCAAATTGCAATGTTTCTCTAGTATGCATTTGAGACTATATTGTAAATTGTAATAATTGATCGTGGGTATAGTAATTAATTATTCTAATAACGCAATTAGTAATATATGTATTTTCGGTGGGATTCAAAACAAAAAATTGGCCCGTGATTTTTATGAAATTTCACCACATTGCAAATCACATCAATCATAGTTCATACACATGTATGACGAAAGTGATTAGTATTGTGGCTAACATTGACTCATCAGTTCATCACTGAAACCAGTGATAAATCAGTACCTATATCATATTGTGTTTGAATATTTTTAAACAATGATATAAGTATACAATTATTATAAATCGGTAAACTATCAAAGTAATCACAAACTTGCAAACATTGGTAAAATGTCCAGTAGTTTATGAGCCTATTCATTACAATCAAACAAACAAACAAAGTTTTCCTCTTTATAATATTAGTGTAGACAAACACTATGAATACGATCACGAATGCAAATTCGGGGATTTTCTAATTATTGCTAAATAATAATTGAATTCGTTTTGAAATACTCTATAATTTTTAGTGTATAAATATTAAATAGACATTTATAATGTGGTGCTCATTTTTTTTGTACTGCTAACGCTATTGTAGGTACCTATTTTCGTTGTTTTATTTCAAGTGAACACGGCCATACAATTTTGTCACGAGCCGCCTATGATTGTAGGTACTTTTGTTAGGCTCCTTCGTCGTCCGCGTCGCGTCCGCGTCGGCTCGAAAGTTCTTGATTTCATTGTCACGCGCTATGATTTGCGCGCGGATTTTCTTGTGTTGTGAATTTATTTTTGTATTATTATTTTTTTTTATTTTTTTTTATTTTATTGATTCAAATAAAATATTTCACTAGTATGCATTTGAGACTATATTGTATTATGTATAATTTATCGTAGGTATAGTTATTCTTATAACGCAGTTATATTTTCGGTGGGACAATTTGACCCGTGATTTTTCTGAAATATCACCACGTTGCAAATCACATCAATCATACACACGTATGACGAAAGTATAGTGGCTAACATTGACTCATCAGTTCATCACTGAAACCAGTGATAAATCAGTATATCATATTTTATTGTGTTTGAATATTTTTTAAACAACGATATATACAATATTATTATAAATCAGTAAACTACCAAAGTACTTCCGAATTTTCAGACAGACAAACAAGTAGTTTGAACACGCAGTTTTCTTATACTAGTAGCAAAAATCAAAACCATAATATTATGTTTACCTACTATATTTTACTAAAAGTCGAGTGCGTCGAAATCGTAAATAATAAGTTTTTCACCTTCCTGGTTATTTTCCCATAGTAAATAGTGTTTTAGGTTTGTTGTTGTAGGTAGGAATAATAATAATTATTCTTACTTGTTGGTTATGAAATGTATATTGAAATAATTTACTTTTACAAATCATTAGTGATATTAGTTTTGAGTGAAAATGCTTGGATCAGCATAATATTATATGGTACTTCAAATACATGTTTTGATAAAAAAACAATAGTGTAATAAAATAAAACTGCGTTTTATTGTAATCAATGTTGACAGTTTTAAATTCCAAAATTATTGATCAATAAAATAGTTTACACCAACAAATATAACTTTTATTTTTATAACCATCGTTCATAATATAAATCGTAGCAGGTGGCGTTTTGAAGTTCTGTCTACTCATACAGAAAAATGGAAAACTTGTTTTTTTTGTAAACAATTTATTACTCATTATTGTTGTTTGGCTGTGTGTTTGGCAACTCGAAGCGTGGTCGTCCGTCGTAGGTACTTTTGTTCGGCGTCGCGTCGTCGCTCGTCCGCATCGGCTTGATATAAAACATTCTTGATTTCATTGACACGCGCTATGATTTGCGCGCGGAATTTCTTGTGTTGTGAATTTATTTTTGTATGCTATGCATTTTAATTGTATCAAATTGCAATATTTCTCTAGTATGCATTTGAGACTATATTGTAATAATTGATCGTGGGTAGGTATAGTAATTAATTATTCTAATAACGCAATTATATTTTCGGTGGGATTCAAAACAAAAAATTGGCCCGTGATTTTTATGAAATTTCACCACATTGCAAATTATATATTATACAATTACAATTACAATTATTATAAATCGGTAAACTATCAAAGTAATCACAAACTTGCAAAATATGCTTTTCCGAATTTTCAGACAGACACACAATTTTATTAGTTTGTTTTAGCAAAGTAGGTACCTATACCTATACGCTTACGTCGCGCGTCGCGTCGCGTCGTCGAAAACGGTGCGCCCAGAAACAAACATACCTACCTAATTCAGTTACAATCCTTTTTTTGTTCCGTAATATATTGTATTCTAATACGATTTTTTTTATTCGTCAGCCAGTTCTACTAGGTATAAAAAGATAAAATTGAAATATAATTATTGTAGCGACAGCCATATGTTACTATGTTTTCGTAAATATGTTTTTCACCTTCCTGGTTATTTTCACATAATCTTATATATATATAAATGAATCGCAAAATGTGTTGGTAAGCGCATAACTCGAGAACGGCTGAACCGATTTCGATAATTCTTTTTTTATTATATTCCTTGAAGTACGAGGATGGTTCTTATGTAGAGAAAACGTAAACATGTACCACGGGCGAAGCCGGGGCGGACCGCTAGTCTAATATAAAAATGAATCGCAAAATGTGTTGGTAAGCGCATAACTCGAGAACGGCTGAACCGATTTCGATAATTCTTTTTTTATTATATTCCTTGAAGTACGAGGATGGTTCTTACTTCTTATGGAGAGAAAACGTAAACATGTACCACGGGCGAAGCCGGGGCGGACCGCTAGTAAATAATAAAATAATAAATAGTGTATTAGATTTGTTATTGTATCTTGTATACCTACGAATAATTATTCTTACGTCTTGTTGGGAAATGTTCAAATACCTACCTATTGAAATAATTTACTGTTACAAATCATTAGTGTTATTAGGTAGTTTTGAGTGAATAGGCATGGATCAGAAATTCAGAATATAATATGCTACTAACTACTCAAATACATACACGCCAAACTTGTTTTACATTCACGCCATCTAGAGTTCAATCTTTATCATTTTTGTATACGTCTGTGTGTGTAAACGACCCTGTATGCAATGACAGATGTTAAAACGCATGGTTTTACCGAATTGGGTGGATTTTAAGGCAATGATATGACATATTTAAATAAAATATAATATTCAGTAATCGCCATGACTATTCCTACGACCTTAATCTTTTCCAATTACGCAAAAACTCAAATAAACTAGAAATGTAGAATTCAGCGCCATCTAGCGGGACATTGGCTGGGAACAGATCGTAGCAATCACCTTAATAAAACATAAATAACCACATGCGACATTAACCATAGTAGGTATACATGAACAGCTTGAACCCATAAATCGTCACAATAATTACATACTTACTTTAAAATGTGCCACCGCTATTTATACAATATAATAATAGTCTTCAAAAGACGTATTACCAAAGGTGGGCTGAGATGAAATTCCAACCGTACTTCTTTAATTTATGGCAATTAATAAAATGTTCCGCTAAGCACCTGTCGTGCAGATGCGATGATCTATCGAAGGCATGCCGACAGAAAAACTGACTAAGCAATTGAAAAGCAGTAATGGACTGTAATTCCCGAGTATTTAAAAAAACACCGTTAAGCATGCGTCAGCGCACGAGCCCCTAGCAGCTGCCCGCTGATTGGCTGCTTTTTGTTCTACATTCGAAATAATCGAACGTCTCCACCCAGTATGTGTGTAATTACAGAGCGGCGCGGACGTGCTTGTCACCTGCAGATAAATAAGCCCGTAAAACATTTCAATAATACTAAATGCTTGCAACACTGTATGCCCATTGTGCGAAATAAAGGGAAATTTTTAACCATTTATCCGATGTCGTACTGCCTTTTAAAGCGACAATGTTACATACAAATGCACCATAAAAACGCGTATCAATATTTTTACGATGCAAAACTGCGAGTTAAGGAACGACTATGGTTACTTAACGTTTGACCTACATGCTTTTTATGATAGTTATCAAACCGTCACAATAAAATGCTGTTGAATGAATCCAATATTGCAATGGTTTGTCGTAAAGCGGTCAGGCGAGTACTTTGATGTCTCGAGTTTCGGAGCTACGGATGGACGGATGGACAGACCGCACCTGTCCACGTTTCCTGCTCATTGTGTTTTGCCTACGACCGTTTCCTGGTGAGATCTGTGCTTTTCCAAGAATTAAATGATTACCTACTGTAAAAACTGTGGCGAGTGAGAAATGAAGCGATCGTTGAACTTGTATTGTTTTTAAATTCGTCCGGCTGCCAATTTATCACCATCGAGGCAGGAATTTATTCAGCAGAATTTATATAATTATACACTTCATTGTAGCGACTTAAGAATTGTATTATTAGTATATTTTAGCTCATTAATTGATTAAAGAGCGCTCTATTTACATTAAAACCACGGGCATGTAGCGTTAAGAAATTTAACGCCTCTCTATACGGCTTATCCTTTTGCCTTCCGATTATACAAGTATCCGAGTATATAAGAATAGTACCAACCCAAAAAAATCAATTCCAATAATCATTATGTACCAAAAAGCGCAAATTCACCAACAATCACTTTTCTTTGTCAATATTTACGCGGCAATTTCTTTGCATTTTTACGCATGGCCATTACATTGCAAATGTCAGATTTGACAGCTAATTGAGTGTAATTCATCATGTCACGACTCACACAAAGAAGCCACGACGCTCACATTTTCTGCCATTAGGGCAAGAGAAAATAAAAATACATTAACTCGTGGACAAGTTTGCATGTTATTTAGCATTCGGGTTTGTTTATGGACGGCTAACAAGGAAGGAGAGCGATTTTTTTAATTATTTTTTTTATGTCACCAAGTAATAGAACACTTGAATTTATGAGATTTTTGTATTTATTATATTATTTATCACAATGTTTAGAATTATTTTCCGAAATTCAAAAATTTTACGACAGTCCGCAACCAATGTCAATCTCAATAATCATATTTAATCTTAGACCACCTAGAGCTAATATCCTTAAATTCTTTCCTTATCACGGCTTTAGTCTATTTATATAAATATATTTTCATCATACTAAATGAAGTAAAAAGGTAATAAAATTGATTCCAAGGTACAAAAGAATCTGACTTGACTCTCGAAGTAATAAACTCCAAAGCTGGATACGTGAAATTTAATCTTATCTACCTACATTTTTACAAAATCGCTCAACGCTTTACTTAATAAAGTAGCTTCATCGCATATTACGAATGCGAAGCATGGCTTTTGTAGATCACAAAGGCACCAACGTCACGCTTCGTGCATGCTTAATTAATTAGATATTGTCAGTACTTGTTCCTCGGGGATGATTTGTTTCCGAGTTAACATGGTTCTGTGGGTCTATGTCACTCGTGCATGGCAATATTGTAGTTTTTTTTGTATTATTTATTTATTTCTGATTCCTTACAGCTATTCTTACAATAATTACATAATAAAATCAAATACACCAATTAGATAAAAGGAATTCCAAAAACATGTGACGAATAAAATTGAGTAAGGTTACAATTAACATTTTAAGAAATGTGTTTTAAGTCGTATAAGGTTAAAAGAAAAGTTCTAAGGTATTTATGGAGTAGATCTTTTCAGTAGCAACTGTAAAAAACTTATCTGCTATAATACTTTCTATAATAGTACTTAAACAATTTCTCTTCTCCCAAGGACCATTTTAAAACCTACGAACTTCATTGAAATTTTATACTGTGCCAGGGATTTTATTAAAATTTCATCTAATAGCTCACACTTATAAAAGCTCTACAAGTTTTGAAGTAGACCTTTTACCACAAATCCCTTTATATAAATAAAATATGGTCTCTCTACCATTTTAGTGAACTCCGTGAACTATACAGGCGTGCTCAGCATAAATTAAGGTAATCGTTAGTAATGATGAGTTACTGAAACATATGTATGTATGTATGTATGTATGTTACTTCGTGATGCGTCGAGTATTTAGCACGTCAACCATAATTGGGACAAAGGGTAGTGGTAAATAATATAAGGTAGAACATTTTATGGTCAGGGAGTGCCGCTTTTCCCTTTTATTATGAAATGGGTAGTTTATCGTATGTAATTAAATCGTGGATTATAATGTCCATTGTTTTGTTTTTGTTGGGTTTAATTTCGAGAAATGTTTTGGTTTCTTTTTACTTTTGACCCATACAAGAATAATATTTTTATGAATATGTTTATTTTGCAATACGTTACCTTTCCTGTTCCTTCGAAAACGCACGTAAATCAAAGGTATTAAAAATATATGGCTGAAATAGTTATTTAGCTCTCTCTGTTTTATTTACTTATGCTTCTTTCTTTTTGTATTGTGCCTTTTTATGTCTTTAGAAACTTTTTAAAAGAAAACTACACCTTACTTTTAATAGACAGTCTACTATAAATTATCTTAAACATCGCTTATACTTTTGCGATGCCCTAAGACCAATGTTTTATGTTGTTATGTGGGGCAGTTTGTAAAAGAATTTTTAAATTCTCCAAAGAGAGGTAAGTCTAAGAAGAACTTGATGAGACGCCATCCCCAAGGAAATTAGGTATTCAAACACTTTGACGTGAGGAAAATATTTTTTATATTATGAATGAGATGCCGTACTTTTGGGAAATTTCCGGTGACTGCCCTTTACAAGGATGATTATATTTCACGGTAAAGATAGTCGTGTTTTATTGCTAATGCTAAAGTATATATAATGTTTTCTCTTTACAATTTGATTGAAATAGAGTAGATATGAATATAGAGCATTTTATTTATTTAATTATGAATTCTAACAGAGAGAATTCTATCTCCAAATTCATATTCTCATGATGTTTCGGTGTAATAAAATATAATCATTCTGAACGACGTACGTAGGTATGTAATATTAATTGTATTGACTATAATAGGCACGTTATTATGAGAATATCTTATATTTGTTTTCTCATGATAATATGAGGAACATACGTTGGAAATTGAAATATGTAGAAGGAAAGTATAAAATGTGATGTATGAACGTATTGGAAATTAAATTACTGATATTAATATTTACAAGAAATTTTACACCACCAAAAGATTTTTATCGATATTATAGTGATCTGCTGTGAAATAAATCACCCTACGCTGAGTTGATAACCGTTATTCCAAAAACTGATCAGACCCGAATGAAACGTATGAAAAAGTTCACAGGAAGCCAGAACGGACTCGTAAAGTGAAATCGATTGCCACTGATAACGATTGTGCTTCATAAATACCGCTTTTTGTAACGTGCACGAAATATCAATGGGTGTTTTATTTATGAGATGAAAAAGTTATGTGACGTTTTACACGCACAGTGTGAACGGTAATTCATATTACGTAAAGGAAATTAATGTAAACTTATTAGTTAATTACCTGTTCAAATTAAACTCAAACTCAAACTCAAACATTTATTTATTCAATTAGACTTCTCATAGAAGCACTTTTGAAACGTCATTACATATGTTCAACATTTACCACCGATTCGGATAGCAGTATATCTATGGAGAAGAACCGGCAAGAAACTCCATAGTTGCTCTTTTAAATCATGTCAGTTTTACAATTTAATTTTACAAAATACATATTATGTAACATCATATTATTTTATAATAATTCACGAAGTTGCAAGCACAATTAAAAAAAAAAGTAAATTTCTGCTGTATTTCCCTCATAACTGCAATAACTCTACAGCCAATTTTTCATATTATTTCTTGGTCCTATACAATATACATATAGGTGATTGGAAGTAATCGAAATTTGTCAAGCGGCGTATAATCTAGATTCTAGAACATTATTTAAGCTAAACACGTGCTGATATCGGAATCCAATTACAAAAGTTTTTCGCAGGCGTTCAAATCACCGTTGCTTTTAGTACCTGAAACAAGTAAAAATAATCATAAATACACATTTTACATACAATTTATATTTTATACTTCATACTTAGACAATTCTTGTAACATAAAAGAGTATAATATTACTAGCTTTGCCCCACAGCTCTAGCTTCGCCCGCTTTGTCTGAAACCTAACAAATTATATACTAAAACCTTCCTCTTGAATCTCTCTATCTATTAAAAAACCGCATCAAAATCGGTTTCGTTGTTTTAAAGATTTAAGCATACATAGGACATAGGGACAGAGAAAGCGACTTCGTTTTATACTATGTAGTGATAACAATGATTTTAAAAATGTGATAATATCTTCTTATTACCTTTGCTTATTACTTATACATCGAGAAGTTAAAGTTCACCATCCCTACCACGAAGTCATTCAGATAAATTGTATAATCGAAGACAGTCGCGTGCGTTCATAAAAAAAGGATCTAAAGGGCTTTGTTCCAACGTCATATATATCGTCTTATCGCAAGGTCACAGGGACCGCACGCGAGGTACCTGTATAGAAATATCGATTTTTTTCGCGAACAATAAGTTCCAGATGATTCGAGAACTTTTTAAGACGAATATCTGTATAGTGTATCTATAATTATAATCTATTTTATTTATTTATTTATTTATTTATCATTTATTCAGGAAATTATTACAATAATTCTTAAAACTAAACAATTTAAAAATTATATATATACTTAAAAACTAAAATTACATTGACATAAAAGAAAAAGAAAAATAAAAGCAATATTTCCTGAAAAGGTCTTGGCTCAGCACAATACCATAGTTCTTTGAACCATAGCGCTGGTATTCTGCCAAGACCCGTTCGAGGAAGTTCAGCGTACCAAATATAAAATATAATATGTAGATAGTATGAAATAATAATATTTGTGTATATAATAGAAATAAAATATAGAAAATATGATTAAAGAGAAAACTAATACATAAAAGTGATAAGAATAAAATAAAAATATAAATAAGTTAATACATAAAATAACAATAGTGTAAAGAAACAAAACGTGAGAATATCATAATAAGAAAAAGAAAAGATTTCTCGTGGCAGCCCCAAGTCTGTGCGGTGTGGAGCGAAATAAATATAAATCTATTTTTTACTTTGTGTATCAAGTAAATGGGCTTTGTACAATTTTTTGAAAGAGTACTTTGAGCACACTTGTTTAATCGGCGGTGGAATATTGTTCCAACACTTCGTCGCACAGTACTTAAAGCTACCACGGAAAGCTCGCGATCGATGCCGAGGGACGGACAGTGCGTTAGTTACGCTCCTTACTGGATTCCGACCATGATCTTTCCTCCATCTTAATTTTTGGTACAGATAAGAAGGACACTTGGATTTGAACAGATCAAAAAGTAGACAAGCCAAATATAGATCTTGTCTACCTTTCATGTTAAGCATTTTGGCGGAGTTTAAGAAAGGTGTTATATGTGATCTCGGAGGGACATTGAAGCAGTATCTAACACAGGCATTTTGCACTCTCTGAATAAGACGTTGCGAGCGTTGAAGTAAGCAAGGGCCATACACATTGATACAATAATTCAACTTAGATAATACCAGAGATTCAGCTAAAAGGATACGGAGGTTAGTGTTTATGTAAGGTCGAAATTTGTAAATCACTTTTAATCGATAGAAGCAACTGCGCACGACTTCAAGGACATGGCTTTCAAAGTTGAGATGTTTATCGAAAGTAACACCTAAATTACGAGCCTCATCAACCTTCTGTATGGGAACATTTTCAATATAAAGAGAAATATTAGAGTTCTCTATTGCTTGCACTTGTCGCCTGGATCCAACAATCATATATTTTGATTTATTAGGGTTCAGCACTAATGAATTATTATATGACCATTGTGATATACCATTTAAATCCTGAGAGATTTTATTTAAAGAGGATGACAAATCTTCACAGTTCACAGGCAAATATACCTGCAGGTCGTCTGCATAGATGTGATATTTGCATAGGCTAATGCAATTAGTAATATCTGCTGCATATATTATGAACAGAAGTGGACCTAGAATGGATCCCTGAGGTACACCTCGTGTCACGAAAAGTTCACTGGATGTACAAGTCGAACCATCATTATTATTAACAATAACCTTCTGTGAGCGACCTCCTAGGTAACTTTGAAACCAATCTAAGGAACTATTGTCAAACCCATAGAAGGAAAGCTTAGCGACCATAAGCTGCAAATTTAAACAGTCAAAAGCTCGAGAGAAATCTAAAAGTACTAACGCTGTCGCATATCCCTCATCCTGATTAGCTAGTAGATCATCGGTGACATTGAGCAAAGCTGTTGTAGTGCCTCGTTGCCTTCTAAACCCCGACTGCAGCTCAGGAAAAATATTGTGCTTTTCACAGTATTTCACAACTTGAAAGTAAACAACCTTTTCGAGTATCTTAGATAGAAATGGAAGTATACTTATAGGTCTGAGATCTTTAAAGTCCCCTGGGTTGTCAGTTTTAGGCAAAGGACGAACGAGCGCAATTTTCCAAATAGATGGGAACGTAGATGTAGCTAGAGAGCGATTTATAATAGCTGTAATTACCTTAAGTGTCGTAGGAAGTGTGAGTAAAATCATATCTCTAGGAATACCATCATAACCCTCAGCATTGGACTTCAAAGTAATGATAATTTTAGCTACGGCATTCTCATCAACAAGATCAAATTTAAAGACACCTTTGCCGTAATTATTATTACTAAAGTAGTCAAGGATGGATTGATCTACATTGCCAGTTCCAGGAATATTTAAAAAATGTGAGTTAATCGTATCTGGATCTCGAAGATGGTCAGGCAAAACGGCACTAGCTTTAAAATTAGGTAAAACTTGACTCTTCAATTTTTTCCACAAAACTTTGCTATTTTGTAAATGAGCATTAATATGGGAATCATAGAATGAGATCCTTTCTTGATGCAAACATATATTGACAAAACTTTTTAATGATTTATAATAAATCTTGTCTTTCTCACATTTTGTTTTACGGTATTTAACGAGTGCATCATCCCGAACCGACATCAGATGTTTGACATTACTAGTAAGCCATGGACAGCGTCTATTCTTGAGCAAAATGGTGGTTTTAGCAGCATGTTTATTAAACAGAGACATAATATATGAATTAAAAGCAGTCACCATATCATTTACGTCTAGCATTTGGCAAACATCGTTCCAAGGAATTGAGGCAAGGTCGTTATTGAAATCCATCAAGTTGATATTTTTTAAAGGTCTGTAAGTGATAAAAGTACTAATTGATTTAGGTTTTTTAATTTTAAAGTTCGCAAAGACCATAGCATGACCGCCGAGCTCAGGGATGTGGCAAACGAGTGTGGAAAAAACAGACATATTTGTACATAGTAAATCGAGAGTAGATTCGCTGTGAGATGTGAAATGTGTTGGTTCAGTGATGTGGTTATCTAAACCACAACACTGAAGGAATTGTTTGAGACTAACCGACATACTACTCTGACTATTATGAATATTGATATTGAAATCTCCGAGTAAAACAATGTTATCAAAATCAGAAAAATAAGAAAGCGATTCCGAAAGAGCGTCAAAGAAAATGTCTATACTTTGCCAAGGTGGACGATAAGCAGTCCCAACTAATATCTTGTTGCAATTGATATTGACAGATATCCACATCTGTTCAATACAGTGATTAATGTTACTATTAGGGTGTTTACATATACGAAAAGAAAGCTGTTGACTAATAAAAAATCCTACTCCACCACCACGTGATCGCGTGCCTGGTGGGCGAGGAATGTGACGAAAAGTATAACCAGGGAGACGCGGAGCTTGCCCTTCATGACCTTTTCGTAGCCAGGTTTCATTAATTGCGAAGATATCAGGCATATGTTTCTCAAAAGCGACTTGGAACTCATCATGGTTTGTACATAATGATCCAGCATTAAACAAACCAATTTTTAAATAAATATTTTTAACCATTTTTTATATATAGGAAAATAACAATAGAATAATAACATAATTTAGATGCAACTATATAAATTATTACATAGGAAATAATAATATAATGATGTGAATAAATAGTGAAGTATTGAAATGAATTATAAATTATAAAATTTTTATAATATAATTTGAGCATAGCATTATAAAATACAATGTTTTGCCTATGTACGTAAAACATAAATATATACCTGGAAACTATAGCAAAAATATATTTAATCACATAATATAGAATCAAAAAGTTAATTTTCAGATTAAAGTACGCATTATTTACATTATAATATATCAGGGATAATATTACAATATAATATTCATCATCATAGTAATTCAGTAAAATAAAATGGTTTTTATTTGACATAATCATTATTTGAAGAAAGTTTAAGTACTTAAGTTACAATCGGACCATTAGTGTACATTATTAAACAACCAAAAAATTTATATAATTGAAATATGGCATAAATATTACAAATATTTGAATGAGCGGAATGTGTGAAAAATAATTTTGAACAGTAACAACACAAACTATCTATATAAATGCAGTAAAAGAGTGACAAGGTACTATTACTATTGTTAATTATATAAAACAGCTTTAATGTAACTATAGAATTAGACAGTTGGATTATGATTAGGGAGTAAAGTAAAAACACTTTCAATATCTTCCTCGGAACGAATAGCATAAACGTTACTAGAATCAGATTGACGGGCATATATTTTTCCATCCCTGGTCCAGATAAATCGCCATTGCTTAATTTTGGCCAGGGCACGGGCTTTACCAAATATTACACGATTTTTGTGTGTGAGCCTTTCATGTAAATGTACGCGTTTCACATCATGATTAGGTAAACCTAGGTCGGAAGTAGAAGTACCTCGTCGCACACGAGCGTTTTTCAGGAGCTCATCTCGAAGTGAACGCCGTGCGAAACTAATTGTAATAGGACGCGTACGAGTGGGGCGATCCTTATCTACGATCAATCTCGATGAATCATTACTTACACCGGTAGTAATTGACCGGCTCTTAGGGCCGATGCGTCGCGCACACACTATATCGCGTTCCTCTAATGTTATTCCCAGTTTTTTTGCCAAAGTAATAGCGATGTGCGTAGCTGATTCACCTTCAAATTCGGGTATACCATATACTTCAACGTCATTGAGTAAACTTACTTGATCTCGCTCGTTTAATTCGGATTGAAGTTGTTTTATTGTTTTAAGCATGGATGAAGTGGCGGCAGCGTCGAGATTTTGTTTACTAAGTTGTGATAATTTAGAATGCAGCGACGAGTTTTCAGACTCCAATTTATTTATCCGATCGCGGTATGTGCATAAATCATTTTTCATTTGTGTTACTTCAGCAAACAATAAGTCAGTAGTATCATTTAACTCTTTCTTCAACATATCCATTGCTGCCGAAATTTCGATGCTTAGATTTTTGGTAAGTTTCATTTCCAAATTTTCAAATTTAGACTCGAGCAACGAAGAGAATTGTTGTATACTAATGGTAGTGGCCTGATCCATGGGCACGGAAGCAATAGACATGTCCTGAGTGACGTCCTCACAGGACATTATACTATCCTCCAAGGTAGGTTCATGAAGCCGTCTAACGGGTGTGTTTTCTCCCTTTTTCCGAGTAGTAATATTGGAACAAGTAGGGCATAACCACTTTTGTTTACTTTCCTTATAATTATTATCTTATCTTTAAAATAAACTTATAACTTGAAATAAAGCTTACAGTAGGTATGCAATAAATAATTGGTTAGTTCATCATGATTTAACCTGTGTTTTTATTTTTATTTTTTTTAGTTATTCTTTTTTTATTATATTCCTTGAAGTACGAGGATGGTTCTTATGTAGAGAAAACGTTAATATATGTACCACGGGCGAAGCCGGGGCGGACCGCTAGTATTATATAAAATATCACAGTCTTCATGTAGAAATTAAAACTATCAAGCAATGTCCGTCATTTAATCTCTCAACAATTATTTTAGATATTTTCAAATAACATGCTCTAGATAGCATTCAAAATATTTCTTTTCTATCATCCATTAACTCCATTACACGTCTTGTATTATTTATCAAGTTTTACATTAAATCGTTAATCAGAACCCGCATAGCAAATGTCCCCACATTACATTTATTTATCTACAGGAAGTGTTATTTCACCATTGTTTTGATTAAACACGCTGTTAAAACACTGCGGGTCGCTTTTGGAGTTTAAATATATAAGTGATACTCAAGGTCTTTGTTATGTTGTGAGTAGATATTGATTGTACTTTGAGCTGTTTGGTAAAAGAGTACTGACACAGGTTTTAATTATCTATACTAATATTATAAAGCTAAAGAGTTTGTTTGTTTGTTTGAACGCGCTAATCTCGGGAAATACTGGTCCGATTTTGAAAAATTCTTTCGGTGTTAGATAGCCCATTTATCGAGGAAGGTTATAATAGGCTATAGATAGTTATAGAGTCATTTACCCTATATTTTGTTTGGCCCTTTATTAACATCACGCTACGACCAACAGGAGTGGAGCCACGGGGGTGAAACCGCGCGGAGCAGCTAGTGTTGTATATTATTACTTACACGTACTACATAGTAAGGTTTGTTTCATACGTGCAAATGTTTCTAAATGCAAATAATGCTTGTTCAAGAATTCATTGCTCTGTGATTTCTTTCAAAGGAATGTCAAAACTTTTAATACGATACTTCTCATACATATTTTATCATCTAACAATTTTGCAGAATTGTAGCCTACTTGTGAAAGCAAACTTTACAACTTGGTAACGAATTCCATTTATTATTTACTAGCACGAAACTTCAATCACGATTTACAGCTATGAATAGAAAACTTCCAAATTATTTTGTGAAGTAATTGTGAAAACTGTTTCTTAGCAATACGTAACTAAAACTTCCTACTCAATTCACTACTAGCTTTGCCCGCGTGTTCAAAGAAAAACCCGCATAGTTCCCGTTCCCGTTGGATTTCCGGGATGAAACCTATCCTATGTATTAATCCAAGTTATCCTCTATATGTGTGCTAAATTTCCTTGTAATCGGTTCCGTAGTATTTGCGTGAAAGAGTAACAAACATACATAGACCTGCCTGCCTTGCCTGGACGAGATCACTCTTTAGTGATAAGGCCGCCTTCTGTGCTAGTTTACCTATAAGTTTTAGTTTTAAGTAATTTTTATTATTAACTAGCATAGTAAAGTGTTATAAATAAATAGACATACATCCTCACAAACTTTCGCATTTATATTTAAAGTAGGACTACTTTATAAATCTCTAGATTATAAAACAAAATTAAATAGAATGTATTTAATAAGTATCTCTAGAGATAATTTAAAGCCTAGAGATAACAAATAGTCTAAAATTAGACCATAATATACGCAACTATACAGCAGAAAATCACAAACGTTGTTGTAACCAATTTCTGAAATTTATTACCCACACTTAACTTGGATAAATGTTAGTGATTTAACGAACGGGCTTAGATCGATATAGTATAGGTTTAATTACTAAGTTTTCTTCCTAGATTTATTGCTCTCCTAGTTACAGATACTAGTATATTTTCCAACGTTAATTAATATTTTTTGCATAAATAGTTTACTTTGAAACGACTATTAGATTCACAAAAAAACTATGGAGTTCTTGCCGGTTCTTCTCCATAGATACTTCTTCCGAATCGGTGGTAAATGTTAAAAATATGTAATGACGATTCGAAAGTGCTTCTAAAAGAAGTCTTATTGAAAAGTGTTTGAGTTTGAAAACAATTATGCACTGACCAACTCTTTCTTTAATTTTTAATTATACTTCTTACATATCAATTAGAAAAATTACCTCATTGTCAAAATCTAAAGTCTAAACTACCGCTTGCTTTCTACTTCTTTCCTAATCGTTAAGCAAAATATAAACCCACATTTTCACGTCCGTACTTATTACTTGCCTACAAAGCCTACATTTCACATACAAGAGAGCTTTCTACCCAAGTTCATCTTATGTTTTTCACAGCATCTCTTAAATTACACGATTCGTCACAGACGCAAGCCTCTCTGTGGAAACGTAATGCAAATTTAATAGCAGAATGGGATAGAAATTTGAATCTACTATACAGGGTGCTCTTAAAATGGACAAGGTTATAGACAAATAATTATCACTCTTTAATCAATGACCTATTATACTAGTCTTTAATATTAACTATCTGTATCAGGTATCTTCATAGATTGTGTTATTAAATAAACGTAGAAAAGAATGAAGTCCTGCACTTAGAATAAAAATTTCTACATAATAATATTCACGTAATTTAGTCTTATTCATTGAGCAGCTAATCCTGATATTTTACCTTCTTTGCCGTTATATCTTTAGAATATCATGTTAAAATTAATCAATTTTGTTATGTTTCAGATTTGTGGAGCTCTTCTGTGAATTACTCGAAGCCGAGCAACATTGTATTATTCCTCTTCACATAGATGTAGAAACAGTTCAAACATATTGTTATTCCCATTCATGTTACATTATGTAACAGGGATCATCTATGTCCTAACCTAGCATGAACAGCAATAACATATAAGTAACCTACAGGTCAGTAAAATGAATCACAACTTGTACGGAGCCTTCGCAACACATTTAGCAGCAGGCAATTATGGATTTACAATCACGATTCCAACACTATGTGAGCCAAAGGGTACGGGTGATTGAAACGTTTGGCTTGGCTAAGCCACGGAATGACACTCGTAATGTAATGCCGTGGTAGCTACGCTATGCGCTATACAGGGTGTTTTATTATTATTGCTATTTATTTGAAAACCTTGTTTATTATAGTGCATGTTGTGAAATGTGCGCTTGCAGTTTGAATTTCCTTTATGTAGGCTGTATGTAGCTGATATAGTTTCTATTGATTTAGTCTATTAAAATTTTCTTTGAATTATCTTATCTTATTTTTATCGTACTTTTGACGTGACAACGTCTTAAATTAGGTTGCGGCTGGGAGTCACTTATGAAAAAGTGTAACGCTCGGTAACGTTACGATGAGTCACCGAAAGAGGCACGCGGGCATGGTTAGCCCGCCTAAGAGCGAGAGAGACAGACATAAAAAGTCGTTGTCACGTAAAACTTTCGCCCGTATACCGACTTTACAGGCAACCAATTTTTTTAATGTATTATATTGTATTGTAGGTAAACTTGCCAATGAGTTTGTAGTGATACATTTCATAGGGCTACATAAATACAAATGATATTTCGTAAGAAGTGTAAGTAAGCTAAAGAACGGAAGAAAAAAAGTTAAAAGTGAACATAATTTCGAACATGATTCAACATAACAAACCACTAAAAATATGTATATTATTACATAGAGAGAGAAGAACAACATATTATATCAGCACTTTCATAACAAGTAATTCACATCAAAACATAGCAGTGACCTAGGGAACCGAGAGTGAACTTGTTAGCTGTACCCAAGATGCCGTAAAAGGAACCCGGCTGTTCGTCGCTTCTCAAACTGTATTGCCAATTAATTGGCATTACCTGAATTGAAACGTTTAAATTTGAATATTGGAGAGCAATAATTCAAAATCAGCAATTCAGATAACTGATTTAAAGAGAACCGCACAGGAAAGTTTACTTATTTTGACTATTTATTGTAATTGTTTTTTGAAATTTATAGAAACAACACATTGATTTATAATTATCAGCGTTATTTTAAAGAAAATAAAGCTGGTTGAATCTGCTATTTGATTGAATGACCATTGCGTTCATTGAATGACGACATTTAACTTTTTAATGAAAAAAAAATATCCAAAACGTAGCTTATTAGGTACATTTTTCTATCCCCTCAATCTTATACTATAAATATCTAATTATTTACTCATAAGTCATACTATACTATTGGAAATATATTTTTTTCACCAAAGTTTGAGAAGCTCTTGCCAAGTAAACGACACTTAGGTTCAGATTGATGTTACGCTTATAGTAATACTAGTGTCAACTGTTCTATACCTAGAATATCAACTGATTACCTAAGTGAGAATTAACTGTAATGTCTACGTAACCTAGGCAATACCTTGGACCTTTTATTTTACACTAAATCACGGTAATCTTGAGTAGAAACGTAATTAGAGATTTGTAGATTTTAACTTCAGATTAAATTAAATAATATCTATTAGTTTTTATCGGATCCTATCAAATTCTAGGGTTCTAAAAGGTCACACAGAAAATTTTGACGTGACAACGTCTTATAATTCGATAGAGCCGGCTGCACGCACGAAAAAACATGACTCATGCGGCGTTACCTCGCTCTGAGGCGTTCCGTGTAAAGGCTTGAGGTGCGAGCGAGAGCGCGGAACGTGCGACAAAGAAGCACAATCGGCCTTAAGACGTTGTCACGTTCAACTATCGTCAGTAAACCGACTTTATATACAGACCGCCATTTTTGACGTGACAACGTCTTATAATTCGATAGAGCCGCCTGCACGCACGAAAAAACATGACTCATGCGGCGTTACCTCGCTCTGAGGCGTTCCATGTAAGGCTTGAAGTGCGAGCGAGAGCGCGGAACGAACGACAAAGAAGCACAATCGGACGTTGTCACGTTCAACTATCGTCAGTAAACCGACTATCGTCAGACAACCAATTTTTTTTGTTTAATTTTGGAACAGCCTAACGAATTTTCTAATGCCTAACGTCATCATTATAACACATTATTATTCCCCATTGCTGTTTTCAATCTTTTATAAGCTTTTCATTATATTCCCGAAACGAATGTTCCCACAGAATCGTTATCTTGTACGTGCATGCTTTAATTGCTAACTAATTACCCGTTAATTACTAACATACGAAGATATATCAAACAACACTCACCATCGTACGACGTACGTGCAGTATGCTGGTGAGAATCGATAGAATAAGATGGTCGAATTTCCATCACCGTGATTTTTGTAAATTTCAAAGAGCTTGTTGAACAGATTAACTAGGTAGTATAATATTAAAAAAACACGACAAATCTATACTAATATTATAAAGAGGAAAGGATTGTAATTATGTATGTATGGTTTTCACGCATAAAGTACCTACTGGACTGATTAGAATGAAATTTAGCACACATTTAGAGGGTACTTTGCATTAATACATAGAATAGGTTTTATCCCGGAAATCCCACGGGACCGGGAACTATGCGGGTTTTTCTTTGAAAACGCGGGCGAAGCAGCGGGAGGAAAGCTAGTAAAATATATATTGATCTTAAATTAAATTCATTAAAATTTCCGCCATTTGGAGAAACTCTGTCTAGTCTGAATAAGAGTCAAAATATTTCAGTCGCAGATTAATTTTATTAACGAAACAAGCATATAATTTATTTACAACTAGCTTCCGCCCACGACTTTGTACGTGCATCCCCGTTTTTCCCCGTTCCCGCAAGAATTTCGGGAAATCCTTTCTTAGGGGACGCCTACGTTATGACATCTAGCTGCATGCCAAATTTCAGCCCGATACGTCCAGTGGTTTGGGCTGTGCGTTGATAGATCACTATATCAGTCACCTTTGAGTTTTATATATTATATAGATTAATCAACCCCTAATAAACTACACGTTCACAAAAACTGGAAGCAATACGCCAATAATCATAGATGAGCAACAGAGCTTTCTATCATAAACAATCGCACATAATACATTGCTTGCTGTTGACTAGTTTCTGTCGGATGTCTCTCGTAGCTGTCAATGTAATGCAAATATGTTGTCAGTGTCGTATGTTAATACAGGATGTGTACAAACGCCGTCAATAACAAATTAGCCCTGAGGTGTAGTGACTCATACGAACCTGGGTGAACATGCTTTTGATTTATTTGGGACTAGTTTTCTAGTGACACCAGTACTTATAGAAAAGATGTCTTATAATAGTTCCACAATGAATTGAAAGGACAAATTCAATTATTATAGTTACAAATGTTTTAAGGATCACTCTAGGTATGTACATCAAATCATTTTAAAACTAAAATGCTTTCTTCGTTTGATATTTTTACACAAAATTGACATAAACATTGTAAAAAAATTGAAAAAGAGCGTGTGTGCCGAGAACACGTCTCAGAAGTGACGTCGCGGTATTGCCATGACACGATTTTACTCTCAATGCGTCTTAAAAGTTTCACTTCAAAAACTGTTCCATATCTATTTTCTACACAAATGATCGATACTAAACCGTCCATAGATCACCCACGCCCTTGTCACCCTACTCGATCTCAAACAACTCCATATCACATCACACCGGTTATATTAATAACATTATTTTTACCAAGTGGCGCCAACCAACCGGTCTCATTTATACGCTATAATAAAAATCCATGCGGAAACTTTATGACATTGATTGGAGGCTACATTCTCACCTGGGTGGTTGAAGGTGTGATTAATTATATTTAACATCGTTTACTAATTTCTCTGTATAAACAAAGTCTTATTCTCTTAACGGACGGAGGAATTTGAATGTAAATAACCTGAACGCAGTAATTTTTATATTATTGTTTAATATTCATATGACGCTTTAAACAAAAAAAGTCATGAAGCCGGCTTTCTATTTTATGAAAACTTTGTAAAAACTTAAGCACATTAAAAAGCTCCACTCCATACGAGAACCTTAAATTTCAGACGAATCCATCTCTTAGCCATTTTACTCTGTTAACTTTCATAACAACAAAGTTTATAGGTATTTGAAAAGTTTTTAAACAACAGAAACAATTCGACTACTAACGCCAAGGGCAAAGGACACAGGTGCCAATTGTTTAAAAATGTTACATATTATTGATATTATATTTATAAATTATATTGTATGCTATACAACTAAAATTGTAACAAACAATAAACAACTTTGTACAAAGTCGTATCTATATCTGAGCGACTCTGCTCTCATATCAAAAAAATGTATACGTCAATAAAAAATCAATGATTTTTATGAACGCGTCGGACACTCACTTGACCTTTCAACGAGGTGTCAGCAGCATATTAATAAATTAAACCATGCGCATGCGCTTCCTGATATAAATTATGATATTCTTTTGACAATTCATTGTTTTATTTTGTATGCAATGGCAACAATGTATTTTAAGCTATTCGTTCGATTTCTTGTTATTAATAAAGCCTGGTTTCTTGAGCTGTTACTTTAGTTAGCAGATATTATATGCATATCTATACAATGTAATAAAGCTGAAGAGTTTGTTTGTTTGTTTGAACGCGCTAATCTCGGGAACAACTGGTCCGGTTTGAAAAATTCTTTCGGTGTTCGATAGCTCATTTATCGAGGAAGGCTATAATACGCTACGAGTTACGAGTTACGACTAAAAGCCCCCCTAGACAAGTGGCTTTCTATTAGCGTAACGTTTGATAGAATAGATTATGAATGTATGAGATTGACATAAGCTGTCGATACATTTATCTACAGCTTATGTCAATCTCATACATTCATAATCTATTCTATCAAACGTTACGCTAAATGAAAGCCACTTGTCTAACCCCGGAGCTACGGGGGTGAAACCGCGCGGAGCAGCTAGTATATTATAATTATAGCTATTGTATAATATATGTTAAGAATTGTAAGTTGTTACACTATGTACGACTATTTTACAGACCTAGTTTCAACTAGAAAAATACTGGTATTCTGGTAGGTATTTAAAAAATAATGAGAGTCCTAAAATAAAACACGAAACAGTCATTATAATAACGAAAGACGGCAATTAAAAACACATCATACAATCATCATACATACACACATTTCGTAATATTTCAAAGGCTCTCCAAAGCATCGCTATTTTTAGAACGTGAAGATCTATGATGTGATATGTGTCAATATTATGTTCTATTACACGTTTGTATATTACTAGCTGCTACTAGCTGAATACCGGTGTTTTTATAATAGCTGAATAGTTGAGTTTATCCCTAAAGATAAGTCTATAAAAATCACAGCACAATCTTCGGGGAACAAGGCGAGAACAAGGAAAATCGGGTTAATTTTACTGTGATTCCAATTATCTTTAATAATTAATTATCTCAATTTAATTATGAATTATATAATAATTTGTGCGTTTATCACGGGGTTAGAAGATGAATATCGTAACCTCCAAACTTCTAACGATACTCACAAACATTCACTTTACATACTATTATCTAGTATCTAATCTGTGCTGCCCGTCCGACTAGGGCTCTTCCGGCCTCCTCCACTCAAGCGACAGCCCAAGCCGAGGTACGAGATCCCCGTCAAGGGGGGACGCCCTTGTGCATGTCGCTACCAGGGTGAACCTTCAGTTCACCCCCGCGTCCGCGTTAAAATGTAGAAGCCCTTTTGTCTAACATTGAGAAACACCTTAAAAAAAAAACTAATCTGTGCTATTATTAAGGTACACCGAAACAGTTGATATCACACAAGAAAATTAGGAAAACAATATCTTCCCACGATGTATGGCCACAACAATAAGAAAGCTCCAACTAAAACCAGGGACCATTAATCAAAACAGAGGATTAAGTTGACGTACGTGATCAGGGTTGGCACAATTTCCAAAAGAAACCCTCGGTTTTGTGCCTGTACACATATACATATTATGTGAAGACTCTGCATACAAAAATATTATTTTTAGCAATATGTTCTTATATAAGTTATATAGAAATATATTTATTCTTATGTCTAAATGTTAGCCACGTAAAAACTTTTCATGTAATACAATATACATTCAATGATAAGAAAAATACAATTTATATATTTGTACATAGTAATAAGAAAACCTCGATAACCTGTGCCAGTAAGAACACAAAATAAAAGTTATATTAGGTGGCAAGATGGCAACCCTATTCGTGTACGCGGAGTGAATAAAAATGCAACTACACATCGTGGTATGAAACTATTTTATAATGGTCAATATACCACAAAATATGGAAAAACATCTGTTAAACGATTTGTTAGGTTTTCTTAATGTGTTACTGGAAAGAAATCCTTATTAAACCAAGGTTTGTTCAGTCTAGGTAACTCTACCATAATTACTTCATCATATTTTGGCTGTTTATGTACATAAATATATTGTTCTAACTGTGCCACGCGGTTTTACCAGCATTGCTCTGCTCTTGTTGGTCTTAGCGTGATGATATAATATAGCCAGCCTTCTTCGGTAAATGGGCTATCTAACACCGAAATAATTTTTCATATCGGACCAGTAGATCCTGAGATTAGCGCGTTCAAACAAACAAAAATACTCTTCAGCTTTATAATATTAAGGATAGATATACCTACGGGTATAAAGTGCACTTCAAACATTAATTATTTTGCACATCATGTAGCATTAGCCTTATTATCTTCACCATGATACAAGCCTTATATTATCATAATTAATACCATAATTCATTGCTTTAGTTTTAGTCCTTGAAGTATATAAACTAGATTATCGCCCGCCGCCCGCGACTTCACCTGCGTTTTCGAAGAAAAACCTACATAGTTCCCGTTCCTGTAGGATTTCCGGGATAAAAAGCCTATGTCTTATTCTGGGTCTTAAGAAACCTACATAGCAAACATTGTAATCGGTTCAGTGTAATTTGCGTGAAAGAGTACATCCATCTTCACAGACTCTCGCATTTATGATATTAATAGGATAAGACGTAGGTATTCTTCTGAGCTACACATTACTTTTTATACTATTACCAGATTACCTCCCATAGAACGAATCACCAATTAAAATGCCACACAGTTCCAAAGAAAGCACCACGTAGAGGTTTCCCATACGATTGTATCGTTGTTTATTAGTCATGGAGTAACCGTTTGATATGGAAGATAAAGGGACTCTAACTATGTCATGTTGTGTCACGAATATTAGCTAAAGCTTTTAAGTATTTAATAAAAACTAACAACATATTATAAGGTAAAAAGTTATAATCAAGTTAATTGACTCTAATGCTAGAGTCACAAATGAACTCTAGTTTAAAATAATGTGTGAAAAGGAATGTGTGTAGCATTAATATAAAAAATAAAATTACGGATTCGGGAAAACTATGGGGATATAATATATGTGAAAAAAGTGAAGTCGCGTGTCCCCTAGTGGGGTAAGGGGCAGAAGCATTATGCATACATCTGTTTCACTGATCGATTTTATTTCGGGACAAATAGGTGATCAGCCTTCTGTGTCCTGCCAGACCGAGACTTCGTCTCCATCGGGAATCGAACCCAGGGCCCCAAGGTCCTACGCACGTGCATTTACCTCTGTATCAAGGAGGCTAGTCTGATCGAATAAATAAATATAAATGTTTGAGTTATATAGAGAACGGAATTCATAATTGTGTTCGCAAGGAAATACGCAGGTGGAAAGCTAGTTATAAATAATAGGGTGTTGCAGTAATTAGCAGCAACGTGGTGTATTTTAATTAATTACACCCTTTGAAACAAGGTTTCTGGCACAAATTTAAAATAGGTCTTTGCGTTATGACCTAAATCAATAACAAAAGGAATAATAAAAATCTTCTTAAAATAAATGCGGTGATTGACTTAAATCAATAGCGTGATCGAATATTATCTTTTGTATGTACTGAAATTATGTTTCAATTACATTCTGTTGTTGTTAATAAATGCGGTGGTAAACAGTCAATTGGTGTAATGTTTCTTAAAACTCTTACGCGTAATTTTAATTTCATTATTATAGCAATTATTATCAGACTAAAAGTTCAAGCAACATCAGCGTTTGAATTTCAATTGATTTCCCAGGGTTCGCGCGTTCAAACAAAAACTTGTCCAATGAGACGACAGTTTTTATACTGTTGACTCAGCGTACAATAACTTCCTATTACCAAGCCTACTCGACTAGGTTTTTAGACGTCTAAGGTTTGTATCATATAGGACTTTAATAAAGGGAATTTATAATCACTATTATTGTTATTTGTTGGTCTATGAATAAACATAATGCAACAAATTAAAAAGTAGAGATATCATACACACATAAAGTATTTCGTTTATTACGGCGTGAAAATTTTGTTAATTTGTTTTAGGGCCGATTTTTCAATCCTTGGTTAAAATTTATCCGTCCAATAAAGTATTACACGATCATTTTAAAATGTCACCTGTAAACTGTCAAATATGGACAATTACAATACATTTTTAAAATGGTATTTTAATACGTTATTCGATGAATAAGTTTTAACCAACGATTGAAAAATCAGCCTGTCGCTTTGGAAACTTAAAAAGTATTTCATCAAATAAATTCTAATTTTGATTCGAAATTATTCAAGTTTGTCTGTCTATTTTTCCTAATTTCTTATCAAAACAACTATAATGTCCTGCTATAATTAGTGGTGGAATGCAGCTTAGTAAGTATCTACAGAAGTATTAAATATTTTGAGGCTTTTACTTGTTATTACCACAACAAACTGCCAGCCCCCGGAATCACAGACACAATAGAAAATCTATTCGCCATATTCACTCATCTGTCGAGAACGGCGACTCCAGTAAAATCTGGAAATTCTTAAAATCCATAGGAATTGGTAATAAACCTAGTAACCCTCTTCCTGATAACATAAATATAGATCTTCTAAATCAGCATTTCACCGTTTCTTCTCCTATTTTAGATAATAATACAAAATCAAACTCTCTCCAATATATTTCTTCTTTACAAATTCCTGATTTCCCCCCGTTCCATCTGAGCCAATTCGCTGATGGTGATGTTAAGAAGAGCATAATGTCAGTATCGTCTAATGCAGTCGGTAGTGACGGCATTAGTCGTAACATGATCATCCCTATCCTTGACCTCATCATTCCTATCGTAACTCATATTTTAAACTCTTCCATCTCCTCGGGTACTTTTCCCTCTGCTTGGAAAAGTGCTCAGGTTATTCCTCTCCCTAAAAAGTCCAAACCCTCATCCCACAGTGATTTCCGACCAATTTCTATTTTACCGTTCCTGTCAAAAGTTCTTGAAAAATTAGTGCATCAACAATTCAGTATTTTCCTTAACAGACATAATTTATTCAATCCTTTCCAATCCGGTTTCCGTCCTGGTCATGGGACGACTACTGCTCTCACCAAAATCACCGATGACATTAGACTTGGCATGGACAACAAACAACTCACTGTACTTACGCTACTTGACTTCAGCAATGCTTTTGGCTCTGTTGACTTCGAGTTACTGCTGGGTTTGCTACGTTCACTTAACCTATCGCCATCAGCGTGTAATTGGTTTCGTAGTTATTTATACGGGCGCCGGCAGCGAATTGCACTCGATGACATTTCATCGTCTTGGCGCAATATCAATGCCGGCGTGCCTCAAGGTTGCGTCTTGTCCCCACTTCTCTTTGCAATTTTTATTAATACTTTAACTCACTCTTTAACTTCTCTCTACCACATGTATGCCGACGATGTCCAGATCTACACCCAAGCGACTCTGGAAGACTTGCCCGATGCAATCAGTAAGGTCAACAATGATTTGTCTACCATCGTAAACTGGAGCAGGAATTTTGGACTTTTACTAAATCCATCTAAAACACAGACAATTATCATTGGGAGTGCGTCATACGTGTCTAGGATTGATTGGGCAACTCTTCCGGATGTTTTGTTGGACGGCATACAGATCGGTTACAGTACCCACGTTAAAAACTTGGGTATTTTAATGGATCAGACCCTGTCGTGGGATGTTCATCTGAAGGAGGTTAGTAGGAGGATGTTTGCTTCCGCTGGCTCACTTCGGCGCCTGCGCAACTTTCTGCCTATCCCAACAAAAATAATGCTAGCTCATTCCCTTCTCCTTTCCCACCTTGATTATGCTGATTCCTCCTACCTTGATCTTTCCGAAGTCCAGTTGAGTCGACTTGAACGCCTTCAGAATTTTTGCATTCGCTTTATCTTTGGCTTGCGTAAGTTTGACCACGTGTCAGACTATCGCAAAAAACTCAACTGGCTTCCCATCCGCCTCCGACGTAACTCCCACATTCTTCATCTTCTTTTCTCCGTCCTGTTTGATCCTAAAGCTCCTCACTATCTCAAAGATAAATTTGATTTCTTTACCTCTCCTTTCCCTCGTCCTTCCAAAACTTTACTTTTGCGTGTCCCTGTCACGAACACCAAATTTTATGGTCATTCCTTTGCTGTTCGTGCTGCCAAACTCTGGAATGAACTTCCACTAGAAGTACGTCAAGCGCAATCCTTAAGGAGTTTTAAACACCTTCTTAAGTCACACTATCTTTCTCTTGCTTAGCTTCTTCCTCTTTTTCCTTACTGTTATCTTATTTTCTTTTTTGTCATATACCTACTACTATATATGTATTTGTTCTATATGTTATATTTATTAAATATTTATAATTATATTTTCTCTGGTTACCTATATACTTCTACTATATATTTGTTGTATGTGATATATATTATATACATTGAATATTTATAATTATTCTTTCTTTTTCCCTAACGCCTTATTTTTTGCTCACCCACCTCCTTTTAATGTCTCTCGTTACATATTATTACTTACGGTGGCCTGGAAGAGATCGCTATCTAGCGATAAGGCCACCGTTTGTACACATTATTTTAATCTTATCTGTACTTTATGTGTCTCTATTTCTTTTGTGTGTGCAATAAATAATTAAATAAATAAATAAATAAATAGAAAATCTATTGTGTCGTGGTCAGATCGGGCCGCTCGGGGCTCAATACAATAATATTATTATGTTCAACAAAATTTTTATCTATCTGTGTACCTAACTTAATCCTGACAAGTACGACAGACATGCACGTAGACATACAAACAGATCCATTCAATATAACTTATATTCACAATTCTGTTTATAACGTGTCAGATGAAATATCTTCAAGGAATAAGTACATGTATCTCAGTGCCCGAAATGATTTTACGAGCAATGTGTAGTTTACGACGTCGTGTGACATAATCATTAAAAATCTGTTAGCGAAGGGAATTCTTTCAGTTCAATTTAAGTGCACTTTAAACACGTTTATGGCCTTCGGTACGAATGGGCTAAAATTAAATCGAGTGGAGTTTAAATGTGTAGAATGTCCAAACGTGGACGCTTCAAGACGTCTTCGGGGAAAAAGCATTTTTCATTTCACTGTATACTGTTGTAGGCAGGTTGTAGGTGTCTACGGTGATAATAATTTATTTAAAAAAGGCTGTCAGATAAATCTGGAGACTTCAGCTTAATTAAATGTTTATAATATTATACTTAATAAATTCAACCAAACAACTATGTATGTATCATGATTCATGGCCTATCAGGATAGTGACTACTAATATGGAGGAAAAAATCCATTCTTATTCTACAAAAGTTAATTTTATTCAATAAATTTTGAATTTGATTGTAATATAAATAAAATTATATCCAGTGACAATATACTGTATACAGAATAAGCAGAACTTACTTTTTTTAACTTTCTCCTGTGTCACAGCATAAAATTGTTTGAGAAATACGCCATGGCCTGTTGCAATTTCTTGAATTTACTGTCTTATCGTAAACTTAAGTGTTAATTGGTCCTCATGTTTCTGAGGTATCGAGTGATATACTTAAATACATTTTGCTATGAGGATGTCAACCGTATTATAAAGTGTTAGAGTTTAGAATGCAGTGTTTGTGTGAAAGTTTAAAACTCCCACGGATTTGTATCTGACTCCTAGGTTTTGATTGCGAAACTGATGGGCTTTTTGTACAGGTTGGAATAGGGTTGTCAACGGGGTATAATTCTATTTATTCAATTAATTCGAGAGGAAAATAAATAACTAGGTAGTCCTTAGGTACTAGTCATATTGTGTACCTACATCTGCATAAACATCACTTCAATATAATTATAACTATGAATCCATAAATATAAATGTCTATTAAACGAAAATATGAAAGGAATCCTTCATATCGATATTAGCACAATTATTAATCGACAAGTAAAGGGCATAAATATTGATTAATATTTAATATCTATAATCGATTAAAATACTTGACTTGCAATAATATGTACCTAGGTACTTGTGTAGATAAATGACTTTCCGTGAAACTTAAGTAACAAAGAAAAATCTATATATTTCGTTTTAATAAGTTATTTTAAAATCAATGTTTTATACACTTGTTATTGATGTTATTTTACTACAAAATTGAATTCGTATTTAAATTAAAGTTTATTTATCTGTTAACATAATATCGTTAAATGTTAAGTTGCCATTCCTAGTGGTAAATGTCAAAGGAGAGCGATTCGTGGACCTTGATTAATTGGTTCCGATAGAACCGATTGAACAGGCAATAGAAACTAAACCTATTTAGTGTAAATGGGATAAAAATGTTTAGTAGGTATTTTACATTAGATTTACTTTAGTTTTTTAAAGGACACTTATGGCTTTTAATTCACTGCACTGATAAGCACTCGACTCTAGGTATCGTATTTTTGCTTATTGTCTTTAAAAAACCACGACTCAATTCGCAAATTGTGAATGTATTTTTTACAAAAGATGAAGGTGTCGAAAAGAAAATTTGTTTTGGCTAGTCTCTTTTTCTCTTATTTCGACACGATATTATTATCATAGTGTGTGCATTACTATGTAACTATATTGTATTACTAATACGGCCAATATGTTTCATCTCAAAACGCGTGCAATCTTCTTTAGAATACGCAAATTAATTCTGACAAAATTAATATGAAGCAGCTAAAAAGCACCTACATGTTTAGGGATCTCCAAAATGCCGAACGACAAATTTCGCCTTTCAGCTCTTAATATATTATGTCATAATGGTCTCCAAAATAAAGGACGAATTCCTCACTAAACAAACGAGCAAACACGCAGTATAACGGAATGCTCCGGTTTCCACTGTGTACTGTGGTGGCTCGACAGACGACACCTTCTCACAGATACCAGGAGATAACGTTACAGGCTACAGTATCAAGACAGTATCATGATATTCGCAACTGCTTTGTATGGAACGTGTGAATTAGTTAACGTTTGTTATTACAGCATTTGTCTTATGTGTGTGTGTGTGTTTTCAATTAGCTTATACGTGTAGGTTCTTGAACGCAATCCGTTATTTTGTTAAGAATCTTATCTATACTGTTCTAGCTTTCCACCCGCGGCTTCGCCCGCGTTTTCAAAGAAAAAATCCGCATAGTTCCCGTTCCCGTGGGATTTCCGGGATAAAACCTTTCCATGTGTTAATCCAAGTTATCCTCTATATTATGTGTGATAAATTTCATTGTAATCGGTTCAGTAGTATTTGCGTGAAAGAGTAACCAACACACACACACACATCCTCAAAAACTTTCGCATTTATAATATTAGTAGGATTGTAGAGATGAAGAGTTTGTTTGTTTACTTTAACACGCTTATTTCAAGATCACGGAACCGATTTGAATTTATTATTTCACTGTTAAATAGTCCATTTATCGAGAATATTGACTATATATCATCACGCTAAGACCAATAGAAGTGGAGCAATGCATGTAAAAACGTGGGGCATAGCTAGTCTTATATGTATGTGTGTGTAAGTGTTCAATTAGCTTAGATGTATAGGTTCTTGAAGAGGACTTATTCTGAAGGGAACGTTATGTAATGGATACTTCATGTGAACGTCGAGGTTATCCAGCTCCTTGACAACACGGACATAGTGAGAAGACTGAAAAAAACAAAACCTTTTGAGTTAGTTTAGTGAAGTGTCAGTGTAATATAGTGAGTGCTATTCATAAAAAACACATGAAAAAAGTGTCTTCGCCTTAAATAGAGACATTAAGAAAAGTGTTAATGGACACATTCTTAGACATACTATACCTAGCAAATTAAGTTAGATTTATATTACTCATTAGCCTATAGTAAAAGGCTAGATCGTAATTTTCAATAATGATACCTTAGGTTCATTATTTTAGATAAAAAAATAATGTGATGGATACTTAAAGTTATGCTATTAAAGTTCTGATTATTATCTAAGAATTATTTTAGCTTTATTAAAAGCAATGAGGTTACACAATGCAAACATATTAATTATTATACAATGGCAGAAAGGTACAATTCATTGAGATGTTTTCTGCAAATAATCCCAAATTAAATTAACAAATTAATTAATTAAAGAACAAGGAAAAGTAGTACATTAAAAGTCAAAGACACTTCGTTTATAGGAACTTTTACAACGTAAAAATAATTGTATAGTGAAGGGCAAAAATTTTAAGTGCTCTATAATTGTGAAGTAATTGAAATTACAAAAATGTGGTTGGTAGATACGTGCTCTTTCTTGTAATTATCGATCCTTTTATACATTATAATTTTGTAATTAAACCAATGAACAGAAAACAAAATGATTACACAGTAAATATCTCTCGGTATCGTAGTCTCGTCGGTGTGAAGGTAAACATTATGATAATAATATTATAAAGAGGAAAGGTTTGTATGAATGGTTTTCACGCATAAACTACTGAACCGATTATAATGAAATTTAGCACACATATAGAGGGTAACTTGGATTAACATACAGGATAGGTTCTATCCCGGAAATCCCGCGGGAACGGGAACTATGCGGGTTTTCCTTTGAAAAAGCGGGCGAAGACGCGGGCGAAAAGCTAGTATGATAAAGGAATATTGAAAATTTTATGAATAAGCATAGACGTATAGTAAGGAATAAAAGTATGTATATAATATTCGCTTTCACAACACAGATCCTTTTTAGGTAAAATTTATAGTGAAAATAGTTGAAGAGTCACAGTGAAACAAATGCAACTTTTCCAAAAAATAAAGATTTCAATGTTTTTCTGGTTTTGTAGAACAACGATGAAACAAAAGTTATTTTTCCAAAAAACCAAGATTTGTAGGATATTTTTTTGTCCTTGCGTGAAACGTTGGCACAGCTAGTATTAAAAATCTTACCCGTTCATCTTGGAACTACATTCCCAACGTGATTCTCGTCTTAAAATATATTCCTATAAATAGAGATATGAAATTTAAAAGCAATTTACTAAACAGGTCTTACTTGAAAGACATCCATCAGACCAGATTGATGCATCATAAAACGCATTATCAATTGGATGCACTAAAGCTAGGTATCAACTAGTTTCCATAGAGTGATGGAAAACCTGGGTTAATAAACTGTAATTTGTATGGTTACTATAATGTGCAGTGTAGCAGTGTAGTGTATAACCTATTTCTTATTATTGTCCTAATTTATTAATATACCTTATATTTAAGTAAAATCATGTTTAGTTTTATTATTTTTAGTTCCTTTGTGCACATTATAAAGGAACGAAAAGATTTGTTACTGTTTCAATTTGCTCGTTATTGTGGGTGCTTACAACATAACTCCATGCTAAATCTGTTAAAATCAAACAACTGATCCTGCAACAGTTTCCTTTCGACACAACATCACTACATAGTATAAAACAAAGTCGCTTTTTTCTGTCCCTATGTCCCTATGTCCCTTTTTAGGTATGCTTAAATCTTTAAAAGTACGAAACGGATTTTGATGCGGTTTTTTTTTAATAGATAGAATGATTCAAGAGGAAGGTTTTAGTATATAATTTATTCGGTTTTAAACAAAGCGGGCGAAGCCGAGGGCGGTAAGCTAGTTTTAAATATTTCCCTCCAGTTATTACAATTTCTCATCTCTAATCAATATAGAAACGTGATCACTACGGGGGCCCCTTCACTTAGAAGAGGGACATAATCACTTACACCACAATGTGAACAAAAGAGACCACCCTTGCTGGCTATTGTTTGTTTGCCACTCCATACTGGTATTGGCTGTATCGATTTTGATAAAAAATGTATAATGTATAATGTGAAAAACAAAGAACTAACCAATTTAGTTTTCATTGGTGTTCCTGGATGTAACACTAGAGGAAGCTGATTGCATCCTGAGCAGAGAAAAAAAATTCGAAGTATATTCATGTTCATAATAATTTTATGGACTCCGTCCGCGCGGATGTCGGTCTTCGCGTGGATGGTTTATTTCTCCATTTTGAGTACCTCTGACAATAACATCTTATAAATATCTATTGGACCCAATTCCCAAATACGGCTAGGCCTATAATAATACGCAACGTGTGTTCGCGGTTCTGCGGAACAACGTCTATGGATAAAACTGAAAAATTAAGATTAATTTTTTCTACGTATTTTTCCAGGATAAAAAGTATCCTATTTTACGCCCAGGATAATAAGGTATAATTATACCAAGTTTCATCGAAATCGAACCGCTAGTTTTCACGTGATGCCTTCACATACAGACAGACAGACAGACAGACAGACAGACAGACAGACAGACAAAAATTTTTTTTAATCACATATTTGGGCTTGGTATCGATCCAGTAACACCCCCTGGTATTTATTTTTTCAATATTTTCAATGTACAGAATTGACCCTTCTACAGATTTATTATATGTATAGATTAGGCTTAGCTAAAATAAACTTTTACATAGGTTTGTTTCCTGTTGGAGTAGGTATAATGTTGATATGTAATGCACCTATATATATTAATTAATCAAAAATGTCGCTACGGATGGAGAATATTTCGTCGTTTTTGGGCTCGTCAGTTAAACATGTCCTATAAATCAACCTTAATAAATTCATTATAGTATGTATAATAATTAATAATCAAACCCCATAATTAATTACTTGCCGATTTTTCAGTCCAAACTCTAATTTACTTTCAAATTCATTTTAAGTTGAAGTTGAAACTTTCCATAAAGAAAATGCATTTACATAAAAGCCATTGACCTGTACACATTGGAATTATTATGTCCCGATAACAGTGCAAACATAAAATCGTACGCACCTCATGTCATAGATAGAGTTAATGAACAGCTGGTTAACGTACACACAAAACTAGATCTTATTATCATAGAAGCGAGGTGTAAAATAGCATGGCGGGGTTTATTAAATAAAATACAGCCCGTTGTCATTATGTCGTTACGACACATTGTCGTTATGGCTATTTTTATGATGTTGAAAGTAGTGTCAGCAGAATGAATGATAAAGATACCATAAAATAATAATAATTGATTTTTATATAGTTCATAGAACAATAAAATATATGCTTTGGTTAAGTGACCACAAAGATCCATTTATTTTAATTTGTAGATTATGTTTTTATATTTAAAATCGTGGACTGATAAAAGTAGTTGGTAAAGTCTAATTATTATTCCTTTGGATCTGGTTGGGTCATTAAATATTGTTTTGTATATAAATTAAACATAATATGCATATAAATGAAAATAATAAAAAATTACAAAATTAAAACGGTACATTAAAATGCAGTGAACAAAGAAAAATTGCAACAAAACGTTCCTTTTGTATCGCCTATCTTTAACCTCGTTCTAGTTTCGTATTGTGATATAGATGTAAATGTTTACTTTCTATAAAACACATACACATACTAAAATTATAATGCTGAAGTACATATTGTATGAAGGAGCTAATCTCATTAGGTGAGAACTTAAAAATATTATTGTTTTATTTTTTGTGTGGTATCTCTCAATGTTAGCCAGAAGGGCTTCTACATTTTAACGTGGACGCGTGGGTGAACTGAAGGTTCAACCTGGTAGCGACATGTGCAAGGGGATCTCGAACCTCGGCTTGGGCTGTCGCTTGAGTGGAGGAGGCCGGAAGGGCCCTCGTCGGACGGGAATATTATTGTGTTGAATAGTCCTTTTGTAGAGAAAGGTCCTAAGACATTGCATGCTACAGTCAGAACTAAGAAGAACATTAATGAAAATTGTTGCGAAAAGAAAAGAGTAGGTATATTCTTTCTTAAAAAAGTCCTATGGGTCATTTATTAAATTGAGGCTAAAGTATCAACACTTCTTCATACGATAACTCGTAAGCTCGCTATAAAAACGGATCTAATAGCTACGTTAATGGTTAAACTGATAAGATGTGAATATTATGTTTTAAATTATATGGTCCGGTGGGAAGGTTTATCATAAGATGTCGTTATGTTAATAAAGAAATTTCTTCACATATGAACGTGGGCAAACCGGTGACATTTGAATGATTTACAATAGATGTTTTGTTATTTGTAATGACCTATTATCTTGAATTCCATTATTTTAAGGTGATCTTTATATTTCATGGAAGTTAATAAAGCATAAATCAAGATAGCGTAATGTTTTTCTATTACATAATATACAGTGTTTTATCTTGAGAATTGCTTGAAAGAGCAACTATGCAGTTTTTTTCGGTTCTTCTCCATAGATACTGCTTTCCGAATCGTTGGTAAATGTTAAAAATATGCAATGACGATTCAAAAGTGCTTCTAGAAGAAGCCTAATTGAATAAATAAATGTTTGAGTTTGAGTTTAACTTTTACGGTTAAAATAAGATATAGGATAGGTCATCCATCTTAAAATATACCTACATCAATATTTAATTGGTAGTCGAAAATTTAATAATAAATTTTACGTTATCATTAAAATATAACCTATTTCAAATTATTAATTATATAATAATTAATTATTATAAATTATTAATTATATATTAATTAATTATATAATTAATAATATATAATATTATATATAATAATTAATTATCAAGAAGTTAATATCTAGTTTAACAAAAAAAAATTTTGAATAAGTGCACTCTATGTAAATAAATAACAATGATACAAAGAACACCGCTGCAATTAACATTGAAAGAGCATGAAGTCATTAACGCATGAAATATTAAAATCTGAAAAGAATTACAATTTTAATTGGTTCGAATAAATCGAATCTCCTTTCCGATTTATCTATATACTTGGTATTTATTGATCATTAATCTCTACGCCTACTGCTAACTATTTCCGTGTAGCGGCCAAGATTAACTAATTTATAGCTATTAATTAAGATGAGGTTGTGTATTTTCTTTAGTTTCTGTGGCTGTATTTTTGAAGTGAAACTTGAAGGTCGCATCATGCCTATACCATCACGTCGTGGAGTAAGGCGACGATTTTGGTTACATCTAATCTTGCTAGAGAAGTTTCACTTCTGACACGTGCGCTTGGCATACACGCTCATTTATGGATTTTTGTATCGGCTATATGGATTTTTACATCTTCAATAGTTATAGCAGGCAGTGTAGATGTTAAAAATTATGATTAATCAATAAGGTTTTATTCAAATCTATACATCTATACATCTATACATCTATACATATAATAAATCTGTAGAAGGGTCGATTCTGTACATTGAAAATATTGAAAAAATAACTAGCAGGGGGTGTTACTGGATCGATACCAATCTATACATATAATAAATCTGTAGAAGGGTCGATTCTGTACATTGAAAATATTGAAAAAATAACTAGCAGGGGGTGTTACTGGATCGATACCAAACCCAAATATGTGATTAAAAAAATTTTTGTCTGTCTGTCTGTCTGTCTGTCTGTCTGTCTGTCTGTCTGTATGTGAAGACATCACGTGAAAACTACCGGTTCGATTTCGATGAAACTTGGTATAATTATACCTTATTATCCTGGGCGTAAAATAGGATACTTTTTATCCTGGAAAAATACGTAGAAAAAAAATTAATCTCAATTTTTCAGTTATCCATAGACGTTGTTCTGTAGTAGGTACCGCGAACACACGTTGCGTATTATTATAGACCTAGCCGTATTTGGGTCCAATAGATATTTATAAGATGTCATTGTCCGAGTTACTCAAAACGGAGAAATAAACCATCCACGCAAAGACCGACAACCGCGCGGACGGAGTCGCGGGCGGAAGCTAGTCTATACATATAATAAATCTGTAGAAGGGTCGATTCTGTACATTGAAAATATTGAAAAAATAACTAGCAGGGGGTGTTACTGGATCGATACCAAACCCAAATATGTGATTAAAAAAATTTTTGTCTGTCTGTCTGTCTGTCTGTCTGTCTGTCTGTATGTGAAGACATCACGTGAAAACTACCGGTTCGATTTCGATGAAACTTGGTATAATTATACCTTATTATCCTGGGCGTAAAATAGGATACTTTTTATCCTGGAAAAATACGTAGAAAAAAAATTAATCTCAATTTTTCAGTTATCCATAGACGTTGTTCTGTAGTAGGTACCGCGAACACACGTTGCGTATTATTATAGACCTAGCCGTATTTGGGTCCAATAGATATTTATAAGATGTCATTGTCCGAGTTACTCAAAACGGAGAAATAAACCATCCACGCAAAGACCGACAACCGCGCGGACGGAGTCGCGGGCGGAAGCTAGTTGTTTATAAGAATGTTGTATCTACATTTATAAATACATATTTCAGTTCGAATTAAAAGTATTTATTCGTGCAAACCTAAAAGGTGAAATGGATAGTTAGTCAGAAAAGTTACCTTAGTTCTTATCCTGTCCATTTTATACTAAGATTTCTACATTCGACTGATTATAACCAGTCCACGTATTTACGCTGCTTTTTACAACCGTATCAAGTAAATGAATTGCGGAAACGAATGAAAGTGATATTTTTCTTCATCATCTCGCAAAAACCTTGGTCTAACAACTTCTAGTCGAGAACTTTTTCCATCCTGTTCACTATATTACGCTTTATGTCTGATTACATCGCTAGTCTCTGGTTAGATTATCACGTGTAGGACAAACCGCTTTTTTCAACATTAGCTAGTTAGATTGCTTAACTAACTAAGTAGTTTTGAACCTCGGCTTCGCCTTCCTTCGTAAGCTCGTGCACACTTTGCAGAAAATCACATGATTAAATGCCTTAGTTTACGATTGCGTAAAGACGAACATTATTTTTTATACATACACTAGCTGCTCCGCGCGGTTTCACCCCCGTGGCTCCACTCCTGTTGCCCGTAGCGTGATGAAATATAGCCTTAAATATTACCTTCCTCGATAAATGGGCTATCTAACACTGAAATAATTTTTCAAATCGGACCAGTAGTTCCCGAGATTAGTGCGTTCAAACAAACAAACTCTTTAGCTTTATAATATTAGTATAGATATATAGCCACCAAATACTTAGTGTAAAGTTACACAATACTAAGGTATATTTATAAACCTTCTAAAGTGCTCTAGCCTTCAAAAAACTTTATTTTTTTCCAATAGCAAATTGACCTTTCAAGGACCTTTTACAATACCTTGGTACGACCTTAATAGTACCTTCAGTTGTTTGCTTGTATTTTTGTGCAGTTTTTGCGTGGTTTGCTTGGTTCAAAAATTTACACAAAGTTTCTAAGAAACAACTTATTAACTACTACATACAAACATTTTACTTAAAACTTAACTTAGATAGTTTTCATATCAACATCTAGTTAATCTAGAAGACATCTTGTCGCAGGTTGGATGCATTTTTATTATGCAGTTTTGGGTTGAGTATCGACTAGCTTACCGCCCGCGGCGTCGCACGCTTTGTCTAAAATCTAATAAATTATATACTAAAACCTTGCTCTTGAATCACTCTATCTATTTAAAAAAAACCGCATCAAAATCCGTTGCGTAGTTTTAAAGATGTAAGCATACAAAAGGACATAGGGAAATAGGGACAGAGAAAGCGACTTTGTTTTATACTATGTAATGATGATAATAGCGTCTACACATTTTTTTCTAAGTATCTGCAATGTACAGATTTTATCCTATTACAGTTTTCATTAGCCATATCATATCTTTTCAATGTATTCGATTACATTTCTCATGTCATGTCTACTCTTGTTTCAAATGATTCTCCACATGTTGCACATACGAATTCCCTTTCTTTTACACTTTTACGATTTCAATCACGTACGCTATTTTCCATACTATGTATAGAGCCTTACTTTAGCTGTCAATTTAGAAATTATCCATGGTAAACGGGTAACGGCAAGAAGCTTATATGTAATACACTGGAGATTTCGGTATGAACATTGACGTGTAACAAGAAAATATTGCCCAGTTCATGTTTTTTATCACTTTCACACCTAACTTGGTATTGCCACTGTTAATACGAAGTTTTCCCAAGGCTACTATGTATGCTGTAATATTCTATGCAAAAGGTTAGTTTTTGTACATGAGTTTGTTGATAAATTGCCAACAACGTCATTCAGAAGTATTGTTGGATGAGACATTTATTATTTATGGTAAATAAAATAAGTATCTGAACCAATTATTAAAAAGCGATACTCCCTGATTATGGGTAGTCACCATAATAAAATTGTAGCAACTCTCACTTTGTCAATATGGCATGTGTGTCAAAAAAATTGCGTCGCTTCGAATATTTAAGTTAATATTGTTGCTTATTTAATGAATATTTTCCGAACATAAAGAATACATTGTATTGTGCAAAATTGCAGAAGTGTTTGGACACCAAATTCTGGCATAGAATTTCAAAGGCAAGTGTACATTTACGTTATTCCTCAATACTCCTGCATTTACCTGTTTAGAATCATTTCAATGGCAAAAATTATCTAATTTAGCATCATTTTAGTAAGCAGTCATGTTAAATTTGTTATTTCCATAATACTTTATCATTTTTCAACAAGTTTTCAATAAACAAATTTAACAAGTAAGGTAACCATGATGACGAGTTTTTATGGATATCGAAGAGAATATATTGTAATAACAATATTATGATGAAAATTTAGAACACCATTTTAAAGATTGTTACTAGTAATGAAACAACACACGACATCGGTATTGCACTCACATGTAGTTATAAGATTGTTCGTTTTTACATTGAAATTTATACTTTTTTAACTTACCTCATATTTTTTTGTTTTACGTATTTCAGCTTTCCAAAAAGTAAAATAAAAAGAAATATATGTGCCCATCAAGGTTACTGAGGATTACGACCCAGAAAAAAATACCTTTTGAAAAATAAACTTTGTAAAGTTAGCTGTAATTTGTGCAAGGCTGCTATAAACAGTTTTTCTTTGATGATTTTGGCTTGAAATTGACCCGTCAAAGCAACGCGTTTAAAAAGAAGATCTGAGTAGCTTACAATTTGGTAAACAGCATCTGATGCAAAACACAACTTTCCTCTATTTACAAAGGATGTTATGCTATAACAATATATCGGTTCATATCCAAGCTTTGTAGCCAAAAGTTATTTAAAACTACCATTCTATACCAATTAAAATTGTATGTACCTATAAAGTATGACCATAATATTATAATATAAATACTGTTAAAAATATATGTCATTATTATTTATAGACCATGATTTTTAGTTTTTTCTATTTTGAAAAATCCTGAATTTACAAACCAGCATGGTCACTCGACAGAAAGAGACAAAAAACATGACTGACATCATTGAATGTCATATTTTCTTGTTACAAGTTAATTGTCATAATGCAATCTCCAGTGTATTACATATAAGCTTCTTGGGTAACGGTATATAAGTGACGGTTATATCGGCCTCAGCAGATACGTATAGTTCGGTAATACCATCAAATGATATATTGGAAATCTAAGCTCTTTGCAGTTTGCATGCAGGCGGTATTATAACGGTTTTTGCGAATGTATCAAAAAATACTTATACATAGTTTTAGACGTTAAGTTTTTCTTTAATGCAAGATGATTTCTTTGTTTTTTTTTTTAATGAAAGTGAACACAATTAGATCGGTCTAGACAATTTGTTGCGGCAATAATTTTTTGAAGCAACTGAACATCTTGTGGTTTAGCTCACGGAAGCTATGCTCAATAAGTAGGTACCTATTTCAAGTCACAGCTTAAAGTTTAATTAGTGACAAGCAACTAATATCATTCTTGTAGTAGGTAGGTATAGTTTAGTAAAATAGACAAACAGGTTTTATTTGATATTTATCAATTTGGATAGCAGTACAGTTTATCAGCAGGTCTACAATAATATACTAACAGGAAGACTTGGTACTTAAACCTACGCAAATTTGTACGCAATAATAACAATTTCTAAAAGCCCTACAATCCCTTCTCCTATATACTTATTACTTATATGTATAACATAAAACATAAATAATTCGATAAACAAAATTAAGACGAAAAAAACTGGTATAACGGTCGTTGACATGCATTCCTCATTCGTCACACAAGCACCTTCAGTGACACACTTAACAAACCAGTAACGAAACTTAAAACAATTAGCAAACAATTTCCATCGAAAGTAAAACAAAACAGTTAACAATGCAAATAAAACTCTCGCTGTAAACAGGAACGATAAACTGTTCACCCGAAAATACCCCGTATTGTAATCCACGTGGGTCTATTTTGGTATCAATTTAAATGATATTGACTATCAACGTAGTCGCCCACGCGTGTTCTCAATGGTTCTGTCGCAATGGCGATGCGTGAAATTGGATCGATATGTTTTGATACTTTGCAAAATTGCCTCCTTGCTATATGGAATACGTTTGGAATGTGAAATGGGAAACACGTCAACATTTACCATCAGGGATTGGTATTGCAGAATATTTACAATCTGTTCTTTGTGCATAAAAATATGAAGTAGGTAAGTAACTAATTAATGAATGAACCATTCATATTATGTGCAAAGTGCCGTTTTCCAGTTCCAGCTTTTCCGCTTTACTTTCGATATAAACGTCAATGAGTTTGATTAGCAAACGATTCTATCTACTACAAAATTGGCATCTAACTTGATTAAATAATTTCAAAGTGAAAGAGGGACGAGCTATTACGAGCGAAATGTCATAAATCTAGGACGACTTCGTTCATTTCAATTAAGAGTTCATTTAATTAGTACCATAAGTGATTGCTAAAAGTGGCATTCACAATGTCATTACATCAGACAGCGTGTCCTCAAACGATCAAATATATTAAATCGCGATACAATACCGCGCCAGTTAGTCTAGTCGGCAATCAGCTGTATGCAAGCGTCTATGATATACACTTGATGTTAAAGTGCGTAGGAGTGATGTTTATACACCGACAACTTTCTAGTGCCGATTTGTTAAGATCTCCGATATGGGAATTAAGAACGGATTGAATTAACGTTTAGTTTTAATGTTATGTCGACTTAATTCGAAGGGTGACACGTTTTTGATAGGATTGAGAGTATAGAAAGTTGTTGTTGTGTTTGTTTTTAAATTAGTGTTACACATTTTTGACATTGAGCTTTACGGCGGATTTAAAACGTGTTTTAATTTTTACAGTTTTTATGTGCCACTGATTTTCCGATAAAAAAAAATCATCTGTTGTAGTAAAGTAATTAAATATGTTGTTATTTAATATATAATATGTGATTGTATACATGTAACAAAACAACAATTGTTTACCTTTTGGTCTTTATGTTTTATAAGACAAGTAGTAATCCCAAACGACTGGACTTATTACGACGAGTAGTTCAATAAGAAACATATTAAAGGCAAATAATATAAGTGTTATAATTATATTACATACATAGCGAGCAGCAAATCACATGTAACATAATATTACACACTAGCTGTGCTCCTCGGTTTTACCCGCAGTGCTCCGCTCCTGTTGGTTTTGGCGTATTAAAGCCTATAACTTTCCTCGATGAATAGGCTATCTAACACCGAAAGAATTTTTCAAATCGGACCAGTAGTTCACGAGATTAGCGCGTTAACAAACAACATAACAACTATTCAGCTTTATAATATTACTAGTAGTATGTACTACTAGTAGTAGTATGTATAGATACATAGCAGGCAGCAACTAACATGTAACATATTACACGTATGTTTTACATACATGCAGTTACAACACAATTGAAATGAAAAACGATTCAAAAGACAATATCACAATAGCTTGCGGTATCGGAATGGAATGGTCTGTTGATGGTGAACCACCAAATTGGTTTTTGGATGAAGCTCTCAGACTCGCATCGCTTTTAACCTTTTTCTGGATATTGATGATTGATCAAAGCTATATGAAAAGGTTATAACACTATGACACTCTAGTGCTATTTTAAATGATTAAACTATAGGAAGTGATACAAAAAATATAAAGTTCGTATATCTCTATAAATAAAAATGAATCCCAAAATGTGTTGGTAGGTAAGCGCATAACTTGAGAACGGCTAAACCGATTTCGTTAATTCTTTTTTTATAATATTCCTTGAAGTTCGAGGATGGTTCTTATGTAGAGAAAACGTATTCACGTACATATTCATGTACCACGGACGAAGCCGGGGCGGACCGCTAGTTGAATATAGATTTGTAGAAGGTTTGTTCTATTAGGGAGGAGATTGAGAAACTTTTTTTAATATTCCTACAGAGATTAATATTTTAGTGTGAACTTTATTTTTACATTACGATATCTATTTATTAACTCAGCAAAATTTTCAGATACATACAGTACTTATTTTTCCTGTTTTTATTTTACAATTATTTTACAATCGCTTTAAAATAAATATTCACGGTATACCTATCTATTATTTACACATCAAGAAAAAGCATAGACTACGAAATTACGTCATATTCATAATTTACATACTTACTTATACACTCACCGGCACGGAATCTTGGCCACTGCAATTGCGTAAAATAACACTATTTCTTTTCTACTACAAAATTCAATAAAAATTTAATCAAAACTAGTTACTTTAATGTTTTTACTAACTTTTAGTAATAATTGGAAGTTAATAAGAAGTACTACCGAGTAGATATGAATTAAACAAGAATTTACGCTTTTCCTGTGAAATTTAAATGATTTCTTAAAAAATGCTAAAAAATTAGAAAGAACGTTTCCATAAAAAAAATTGAACCTTTCAGTTAAGGGTGTTTCCTTCTCTTGCCTTAAACACTGTTTGCATCCAGTCTGGCATACTCTAGAAGACATTTTTGGAGACCACTTGAGCTATAGTGTACCAAACGGCCTCAGCTGTATTTCTAAGCTCATCTAACATTAGTCCTGGGTTGGAATCGAACTTTATGTTTCTTTTAAGCATGTCCCAGATGTGTTCTATTGGATTAAGATCTGGGCTACGAGCTGGCCACTCCAATTTTTCAATAATAACCTCTTGAAGGTACTCTTATACGTATCGTATGACACGCGGACGTGCGTTATAGTGTATAAGTAGCAAATTTTCTTCACTGATAAACCTGTAATAGGGCTGAACATGTTCCTGGAGAATTTCCTCGATGTACCTGATCAAATTTAAGCCATTATCTACGATAAATAACTCCGTGCGAGCATCAGAACTTATACCTCCCCATACCATTATTGACCCTCCATGAAAAATCGCATTTTGAGTGTGGTGATGTGTGAAAACCTCTCTTCTCGTCTCCTCTATACTGACTGTTGGCTATCAGAAGCTCGTAAAGTGCCTTAGCAGCCATCTGTGAACACCCCACGAGCGCACTGGATGTGGGTCCAGTTTTCATGTTCTCGTGCAAAACGAAGTCGTGCTTCTCTGTGATGTCTGAGGAGTTCTGGACGGCGTGCTGGTCTGCAAACCTTCAAATTAACTTCTTTCATTAGTCTTCTCTCCGATTGCTCACTCACATTTATTATCCTGGTGTTTTAGAGCCGGTGGCGTATCCTAAAAACTGTCAGAAAGCCATTTCTGAGTATCTCTCGAACAATAAACGGGTCTTCTCGAGCTGATGTGCACCTCACACCTTCATTTCCTGGTCTGCACATATGGCTGCCAGTCTCCTGGTATCTTCTCCATGCATAGTGCATCGCTGAACGAGGTACATACTGTACATTAGGTACTTTACGTTGCGGCAGTTATTGGTCTATCATTGTGATGGCCTTAGTAGGTTGTTCAGATGTTAATGGCATTTTTTATTGTTTGTTATGATCATTGACTACAGTACAACAATAACAATATCTTAAAACGGCATAAACGATATCAAAAAAAGTTTAAAACGAACAATTCGTAACTTCGGCTTAACCGCACAAATCACAAATTTCGAGTAACTCTTAAAAAGTGGTAAAAGATTATTCTCAAACTCAATGATTTCTTACCATAAAATTAAACAAATAATATGTTAACATATCTGCATACAAAAAAATCGTGAAAAACACTTCAAACTTTTTTTATCGGCAAATTTGTAAGTGGCCAAGATTCCGTGCCGGTGAGTGTATTTTAAACGGAAGCCATATTGAAACAAAATGTAACAATGTTAAGTAAACATTTCTGTTATCAAACTAGGTGACATGTTATCTACATAGCAGCTAGAAAAACCTGAATATTCATGTAGGCTTCATTTTTGTGTCCTCTTTATAGCTATTGTATGAACTCCTTCTGTTATGAATTGTTGATTTACCTGAAACAAAAAAAAATATATTTATTTCGGTTATAAATGTAACACTAAATAATTCAATATTAGTAGAAGCACTTGTTATATCTCCATAGTCTCCCTAAGACACCAACGGAATTTAAAACAATTTCCTCCGAGGAAATCTGGATTTTTTATTTTTTATTAATTAGGTACTTATTTCTTTAATACAATTAACAAAGTTACCAAATAACATAGTAAATATTTTTAAAGTAACACATAATTCACTAAATAACATAATATTTTAATCATTTTGCTAATTACTAGATGCTCCGCGCGGTTTCACCCGCGTGGCTCCGCTTCTGTTGGTCTTAGCGTGATGAGATATAGCCTAGCCTTCCTCGATAAATGGGCTATCCAACACCGAAAGAATTTTTCAAATCGGACCAGTAGTTCCCGAGATTAGCGCGATCAAACAAACAAACAAACTCTTCAGCTTTATAATATTAGTATAAATTATTAATCTCTATAACATAATATTCTATTTTTATTCATTCCTATGTACCGCATTAATAAATACCGCAAAAATAACTACGTATTACAATGCGGCTATGTCTCATCAATATTTCATCGCCATACATTACGTGCACTGCAATGCACATTGCACAAATGTTCCAAGAGTGACAAGTTAGAATGAAAAGGTCGAATTTGCAACAAACGACCTAATCTTATTTTTTACTAGCTGTGCCTCGCGGTTTTACCCGCAGTGCTCATCTCCTGTTGGTCTCAGCGTTATCATAATATATTACCTTCCTCGATAAATGGGCTATCTAACACCGAAATAATTTTTCAAATAGGACGAGTAGTTCCTGAGATGATCGCGCTCAAACAGACAAAGAAACAACAAAGTCTTCAGCTTTATAATATTAGTATAGATATTGATTTGGATAGAGAGTTTCGACATAGAGTTACTGTTGCATTTATAATTTATTATTACTTATTCTATTTATTCAATTGATGATATTTCAAACTTATATCATATTCCAGTCCCAAGTGAATCCAGGGCAATAGCAGCTAGTAATAAAATGAACTATTAAAGTTTTAATCGAATAATTAAAGGGCGTAATTCTAACAGTAATTAGGATTGGCAGTTAATTTTATAGCCGTTTTCTCCTGACCTTGTCTGACCCAATGACATAGTGACGACTTACCGCAACTGACGCACGTAGAGACAGAACTGATAACTGACTGATTATGAAATTAGAAAAAGCTATTAATCTGATATACAAAGAAAAACAAAGAAATACATAATTTTTTCAGTCAATGTCAAAAAAATATTTTTTGAAAATTTTCAATAGAAATTCATTGAAAATATCACATTATTTTTCAAGGAGTCTTTTTCGACTATGACACTAATAAATAAAAGATTATAAAACCTCTAATTTTAGACTTGTGTTATAAGATTCCATATTATCATTTAACTGAATTATGAGCTTCTATAACATCAAGACGATATCTTATTACGTAGAAGATTAAGAGCATATGCTCTATGATTTTCATGTATTTATTTTGAAAGGAGTTCCATAGCCATAAATTACTTGACTATAACAAGTCTACTTTAAATTCTGCTTAGTTAAAGGCGAACAATATTATATATAATATCTACCATATTATAATATTCATATCGCTCCATATCAAAATATATTGGTGCAAAGAATAACAAACATATTAAAATTCAATTTAACCTTGACCTACGATGCGTTTGTAACAATTCTTTATCTTTGTTTAAACTGCAGATGTTTTATTGCGTGCTATCATTTATCTTAATTACTACTCGTATATGAATTCATTTTAATGCAGATAAACTTAAGTGATAATTTACGCAAATCTGATTAACTTGACTCTATTTTTTAGTTAGGGTTAACAATATTAGTGCTGTTTGCTTAGATTACAAAATAAAGTACAGATGGAGCATGACAACCGCCCGTCGCCCTTGTCAAAGAAAATACGAAATCAAAAACAAATACGTCGCTGCACCAGTGCTATAGCGCATATAGTGTCATGCAATACGTCAAAAAGGGTTTGCAATTTTAGTAAAAAAATGCCGTCTTGTGATAATAAAACGCTGTAAAATTTGTTCCCGAAAACAAAAAAAAAGATAAAACATCGTTTCACAGGTTTTCTGTAGATTATTTGGCTGATTTATTTCTTTAATACGAATAATAATTTTACAGATATGTAAACTTCAACGTATGTTGCCAGTATTTTGAAAATGAATTTGCCATTTTTATTGGTAAAACGGTAAAATAGTTAAAGGATCTTCAGGGTAATGCTGTTGGATTTTTCGATTGTGAATGTGATTATTTGTATAGTGCACTAAAGGTTCATGATAATTATTAGATTATTTTAATAAGCATAATACATTATTTTGTTACTTTTATAAAGCTTAAAAACGTCATAGTCGTTTTCGCTAGCGATTTAATTTATGTGAACTCCATGATGGATATGATGAAAATAAAGTGTCCCGTATTCTCGACTAAAAACTACCGCTATTCGTATTCATATATTATGAAAAATAAAAAATAATATAATTATTATAGTTAATATTGAAACTTTTTTTATGTAATTTATTTAATAAAAAATTGAATACAATTTTTTTGTCCATATATAACTTTAGTAGGCTTTAGTACTTTATGTAATAAAAAAATTTAAATAAAAATTAAAACTTGACTTCTCATTCATGTATAAAGCCTACGTCACTACCGCCACTAACATAATAATTCAGATCATTGCAATGAAACCTCACAACTCAAAATCGGTCCAACGGTTTATACTGCAGGGCGTGTCAAAGAAATATTATACATACATCCATAAACTCGAAAAACATAACCCTCTTTTTTGCGTAGTCGGGGAAAAATTTGGGAAATTTTTCAATATCTGGCAACATTACACGCACACAGAAGCACCGTGTACGTACAGTGCAGCGGCGAAATGACAGCACACAAAGCTTTATTGAAAATGACGATAAATTATTCGGTTTAGTTCGGCAACGCTCCATCTGTCTTTTATTTTGTAATCTAAGGCTGTTTGTATGAATACTCTCGTTGCTAAGCGGAATATTCAATTTTATTGTGACAGTGACGTTAACCAATTCATTTCATTTTCCTACTTCTTATTATTATTAGGTATATATAGTTATTATATAACAAGAAATTATTAAAAAGAGGGATACTTAAGCATCTGTTTATGTTTCAACTATATTATTTCCAGGCGTCTTTGCCCGCGTTTTCAAAGAAAACCCGGCATAGTTCCCGTTCCTGTGATTTCCGGGATAGCCTATGTCGTATTCTGGGTATTCACTATTCAGCTTCCTACATATACCAAATTTAATTGTAATCGGTTCACGCCAATTAAATAGTGAAAGAGTAACAAACATCCATCGATGCATTTTCACAATCTTTCGCATTTATAATATTAGTAGGATTTAATAATGTAATGCAATTTTTTTGATAAATTATTATCTAGGTTTTAAAATCTACCTACTATAAATGCACGTCTTAATAAACTCCTGTTACGTAGATACATAGTCAAGAAGAACAGGCGCCAGTATCAATGCAAGTGCTATCGATTACACAACACGGACATACAGACATACGAACTGTTTATCGTCTGTAAATCAGCGTTTAAACGATCGTTTTATTTCTGTACGATTGCGCGTTCGCATTGTAAACAACGGTTTAATTTATGTTTTAAGTGTTTAATTAAATAAATACTGTAAATTTTAATGCACTCCTCTTTGATCGCAAATTAACTCAATGTTTGCTTACAAATATCTTAATTGTTTTTGTTGTAAATTAGTAGAATAACAAACGAAAGGTTCTGGAATACTTAAATTGTGAAAAGATTTTGTTCAAAGTAATAAAATAAACGCAAATAATAATAAAAGGAAACTGATCTCTAGGAGTGAATAGGATAACTCTCAAAATAGACATTTAAAATGAAACAGTAAACGTAACACAAGTGGAATGTATATCAAAATTAACATTGAGCATTGCATTCATAGCAAACATAAATAGACTGAATCAATTTAAAGAAGTGTGTCGATCCGACCTACAAATAGTTTGATAAGTATTTGAAGAGCATTGATGTGCTGATATATTTGTATTGAAATGAAAATTCCAATACATAAAATATTATCTCCAATATTTGCCTATGAATAGAACACGTTAAAAATCAATGAAATAAAATAAACACGAACTTTTTAACTCTACTTTTTATGTTAAAATAATACCTATTGGAGCCTATTATAACAACAACGGTGCTGCACTTTCAAGATTAATTGCAGGCGGCTTTTAATAAAGAACAAAGCACCGATCCAACTCATTTGAGGCCCATTAGTCAAAGCCTTTGAGTACATTAAATTAAAAAAAAATGAATTTGGCTTTGAATTTGATAATGAATAAAATACGAATTTATTAAGTACGGATAAATAGATGAATTTTATTATTATTAAACCTTCCCTCAACTAGTTTTCCCCTCCCGGGCTCATTTTCTAAAAGATATCCTTCCTCCATATTCACACCATCTTTTGATGAAAACAGCATGAAAATCAGTGCAGTAGTTTTTGAGTTGACTGATGACTTTGTTTTATAAAATAATAATAATATAGTAATGATAATAACATTGTTTTCGTATAACAATCTGTTCTATCTCATTATTAATCGCAATACTTGCAGAGGAACGCAATTGAGAGTCATTAGAACTAAGAGGTTATATTTCGAGTGCGAAGCAATTCGGGCAGTAATTAATTTAAAAATAGATAGATACACGTGTAAAGTGTAGGTAGCGTGGATTACCGATGCATGCCATAGTAAAAGCAAGAATTTCTGGCATTACCCATCAATAAGGCAATATAGCTGTCATTTGCACGTGACATTCGCATTAGGAATACAATACAATATTATTTATTTAACACACATACAGAAAAAAAGAAAAGAGAGAAATCCATATATATAAAACTCAAAGGTGACTGATATAGTGATCTATCAACGCACAGCCCAAACCACTGGACGTATCGGGCTGAAATTTGGCATGCAGGTAGATGCCATAATGTAGGCGTCCCCTAAGAAAGGATTTCCCGAAATTCTTGCGGGAACGGGGAAAAACGGGGATGCACGTACAAAGTCGTGGGCGGAAGCTAGTATAATATAAGATACAAAACTTTAAATAGAATATCTTACAAGCAATCTCTGCCAGGCAAGTTTTGGATAGGATTTGTTTTGTGGAATAGAATTATTAGTTAGGTGGTGTTTAAATCTATACTAATATTATAAAGCTGAAATGTTTGTTTGTTTGAATGTTTGAACGCGCTTATCTCAGGAACTACTGGTCTGATTTGAAAAATTCTTTCGGTCTTTGATAGCTCATTTACCGAGGAAGGCTATAGGCCTATCATCACGCTAACACCAACAGGAACGGATCACTGCGGGTAAAACCGCAGGGCACAGCTAGTTGAATTATATTTACCATCAATAAAGCTGTCATTTGACGTGACGTACGACAATGCGCACGCGTCAGAGGTCTGAACCACGCGTTTTGTTCTTGATTCATTTGTTTGTCAGTTTTGACGTATTTCTCGGAACGAATCTTTCGTGTGTCAAATGAAAAATAGAAGAAATTTCGACGTTGTTGAGTGAAGCGTAAATTAATTTGAAATGATGTGAAAATAAAAATATAAACTTCTTACCAGTATACGTAATTTTTTAAAATTAATGTTATCTAAGTCTCCGTTTTTAGTTAAGATTCATTTAATACTATAATTTAAATAAATAAACAATTTCTACAGAACTGAAACAAAAAACATAAACAGGCGAATCAAAAGTAGGTAATTCTATTGTATCCCTCTTATTAAATTGTCCACAAACGACCATAATAACCGTCTTACACTGCATAGCAACAAAACCGTATAATTTATATGAAAAACGGTGTGAAATGAAAACTCGTAAAATAGTTCAATTGACAATTTCCGCTGGATAACTACATCCGCGAGCTACTGCCGTGTCTTGCGATAAAATATCTTCTCTCTAGCTAGCGTGTACTAGGAACTTTATTGGCAACTATATTTATGGAAAATTTGAAGTATTCAAGTCTCCTCGAGCTATATTTTACTAGCTGTCGCCCGCAGCTACGCCCGGGTGATCAAAATAAGTTTTCGGGGTTCTAATTTTTATCCCCAATTCTATCCCCTTGGTGGTAGAATTTATGAATATTTATTTGTTCAGAGAGTAACTTTTACAATTCTTAAACAATTAAAAAGAGTGTGTGTACTTATGTACACCCGTTAGAAGTTATACTTCTTTGGCATATGGAAAAAATACTAGAATATACAACTTGAACATGTAGTTATCAATTTTCATACCACCTAGAACTAACTTCATGCTGTTAAATTTAGGTGTCGGTGTGCGCGCGCATCGTAAAAATTCACTGTCATCATTTAAGTATGTCCATCGCGCCAAAAGAATTATAACTTCAAAAAAATACATTTAAAATCTAAAATTACATTAACATAATATAGCGTGATAATAGAAGCAAGGTGCCCTTTGTTCAATTCCCGCCCCATATCCGATTATCTATCAGGTAATGAGAGTTATAAAGTAGTCTAGTATTTGTGCTCTATACATATATGTTAGAGCGTGGCTTTATTACGTATTGAAATACTGATATAATATTTTAAATACTGATATAATATTTCTTAGACATCTTTACTCGACCAAAGTCAAGACAAGAATGACTCGCAACTGCAGACGACCGTTATTTATAGGACGATCATAACAACTATTCGAGTGGCGTGACTGTGTGAGTCAGCGCAGGTGTTATTTGTGTTGTTTTGATCGTTATTTTGAATATGACATATAATATTATTATTATTTGATAATTAAACGATTATTAATACTTTTATCCATTTAATTATTATTAAAATAAATCATTAAGTTCATCAATTGATTTACTTTTAAACTATAATTTTATCGTTAAATTAAACGCGCTAACACGGCCATTCTGAAGAAAGCTCGTGCTCTGAGCGGTAATTCAAAACTCAAAATATCAATGATATAATTCATTTCAGCCGATGACATTCAGACTTCTTTTAAGTAAATAATATTCAAATTATTTGTTTCTTTGTCCAGTTGTCAGACTAAACCACTGTCTGGATCCATACTGACAAGTGACAATCAGGTTATTATTATTTCCCGCCCAGTTGTAAGACTAAGTCACAGAAAACCCGTACAGACAAGTGGCATTCGATTGTATTATTATCTGCCCAGTTGTCAGACTAAGTCGCAGAAGACCCGTACAGACAAGTGGCATTCGATTGTATTATTATCTGCCCAGTTGTCAGACTAAGTCGCAGAAGACCCGTACAGACAAGTGGCATTCGATTGTATTATTATCTGCCCAGTTGTAAGACTAAGTCACAGAAGACCCGTACAGACAAGTGGCATTCGATTGTATTATTATCTGCCCAGTTGTCAGACTAAGTCGCAGAAGACCCGTACAGACAAGTGGCATTCGATTGTATTATTATCTGCCCAGTTGTAAGACTAAGTCACAGAAGACCCGTACAGACAAGTGGCATTCGATTGTATTATTATCTGCCCAGTTGTCAGACTAAGTCACAGAAGACCCGTACAGACAAGTGGCAGTCGATTATCATAATTAGTTTCCATTACCGCTAACACGGTCATCTAAATTTGGCTTCGGTACTATTCTTACACGTACATAGGACACAATAGCAGTCTACTAATTGCTTTTACTTTTCGCTTCATAGCAATCATTATCTTGTATTATTGTGATTTGACGATATCTGTACATAGGATTTGATAGCTTATCGAGTTCTGCCAGCTGCGAACAGCGGCTTTATCTCATCTGGCTGTATCTCATCTCTCAAGTGATAACCATAAGTCCTGGAACATAATTAAAAGTTAAAACACAAGTTATAACGTCCTCGTACGTTCATTTGAAATGAGTACGGTAATTTATCTCGTGGTTTCAAAACAATGTATTAACAAAAACATAACCGCTCGGCCAAACTGACCTTAGAGAACACCAGTGACATCCACATGATGAACTCAAATTCAAATATTGATTTATTCAACTGGACTTCGCTTAGAAGCGTTTTTCAATTGTCAAAATACAGAAAAATAATAATTTACCACCACAATAGCTTACACTGGGCGCCATCGAAGACACCACATTGGATTCAAATTCCCTGGGATCAAACACTTATTATTTGCGACATAAGCACGTCGTTCGCTTACCACAATTAAAGGCTCAAATATCCTGGACAACCGCCCGGATTGCACATCACATACTAGAACTACATTACCGTTACAATATTCCACACCACAAAAATTTACTTCACACAACGCACAAGAAAACACACTTTGTGCGAGTTCCTTCATCCTTGTTTACTTGAAGTCAATTTAATTATTTCGAAGCTTAGATTTTTCGAAGGTTGAAGTTCACAGTCGTATACTGTCATGATGGTGACAGTGACAGTTGCAAACTGTCACGTAGTATGATAGAAGAATTTGTGCCAGCCTGCCAGGATTCCGAGTAAAGGGCTGGTTCGTCCTCTGCTTCTGATGTTAGAGCGTGGCTTTATTACGTATTGAAATACTGATATAATATTTTAAATACTGATATAATATTTCTTAGACATCTTTACTCGACCAAAGTCAAGACAAGAATGACTCGCAACTGCAGACGACCGTTATTTATAGGACGATCATAACAACTATTCGAGTGGCGTGACTGTGTGAGTCAGCGCAGGTGTTATTTGTGTTGTTTTGATCGTTATTTTGAATATGACATATAATATTATTATTATTTGATAATTAAACGATTATTAATACTTTTATCCATTTAATTATTATTAAAATAAATCATTAAGTTCATCAATTGATTTACTTTTAAACTATAATTTTATCGTTAAATTAAACGCGCTAACATATATATATCTCCTAAGCACTCGTCTAGTCCCTATCGAAATAAGCCGTTATAATCATATTGTTCCAATTTTACAATTGAAATGAAGGAAGTTGTTTTGGTACGTCAAACTATGTCCTAAATTTTCATACATTTGTTTAAATTTTTCCAAACAAGGAAGAATAATATCTTCTAAAATACGTTAACACATAAAACTATCACAATTCACACACACATCCAAATATCTTCTATAGTAAAAATTATAAATGTCTAACAATCCAATCGTGGCTCTCTCGTTCATTGTTGGCAGAGAGAATTGGCGCATTCTGAGTCAAGTGCATTGCCAAGGTCACTTGTAATCTGTATTGATAATCTTGCGAGGTCAAGTAATCATGTTATGTAATTAAATTAATGAATAAATTATTTATATAGGTATTATATTTTTTGACTTTTCAATTGGCAAGTTTTTTTTTCAGTACTATTAAAAATAAATAATGTTAAAAATATTGCATCTAGTATAATACGATTATCGTTTTCTCTGTTTTTTATAATATTTATTACAAGGTAAAGAAGAAGACAAAAAATACTATTTCATAATTATTAATTAATTACAGACATTATCTACAATAGCAATACTTGAATTTTTTTTTTCAAATCCAGTTGCACAATCCGTTCTTGGCCCATGACCTATAATTAAAACATGCTAATAATAATTATTCATGGCCTAGTTACCACTTATTATTCAAATTACCTTGAAATTAACAATAATATGGAAAATAAAACCTAATTAGTTCCTGCTTTTTGTAACAAAATTAACACTTATTAATGATAGAATATTATTCATCATCTCTTGAAAAAAATATGAGTAAACTTTTAACCCATTGAGCCCGAAGCGGCCCGATCGGTCCCAGACACAATATAATATTTTCTATTATGTATGTGGTTCCGTGCATTTTTTACCGAAACTTGAGGGTATTTTAATAGATATTACTTGTTAGATTTCACTCGAGGATTTGTTTCTTGCTATATTTAAATGCACACCTAAACCCTAAGTTTTGAATTTACAACAAAAAAGTACTGTATAATCCTAGTTTAGTCTATACTCTACATTCTATAATTCTTAAATTCATGCATTTTTAGGTTCTGTCGTGGCGCGTTCAAAACAATTCCAACATACAATTCTACAATATTTTCTTATACATAACATCAGTAATAATGTTACCTACATATACTAGAGATATACCCGTATACTAAGTGTATAGAGCAATGTAATGGTATAATCTTTATACTATGGCAATGTGAAGAATTTCTGAAAACATTCTTATCATGCCATCCTTCTGGACCCTCAATAAACCCTTTTCTATGGGACAGCAATTCGACATACATTGCTCTTACTTCCTACTGTATACAATTTCAGATATACGTTTAAGATTAGAGCGTAGGAACTCATAATGTTTCCCTGATGATTACCCAAATGCCTGAAGCTTGAAGGAAAACCTGCTATTTATCACGTATCTCTATGAGAGATTTTTGTTTTGGTTTTTTATTGGTTATAGCAAAAATGCTCTAGTAACATAAAGCTTGCTTCTGATCCCTGAAAACTTATAAAAAGGCTCCTTCTGGCACAACATCTTTACTTTTCTAGTTGCTCTTACTAAAAAATTTAATTCTTGATTTGAATAAATATTTGATTCGCGTCAACAAATTTATTTTATCCAAATCTGTGATTTAGCCGTGAAAGCGTGACAGACAAACGGTTAGACATACTTTTATATAAAGTACTAGCTTTCCACCCGCGGCTACGCCCGCGCAGTCATAGAAAAACCCGCATAGTTCCTGTTCCCGTGGGATTTCCGGGATAATACCTATCCTATGTCCCAGGGTAAAAAGTATCCTATGTCCATTCTCGGGTATCAAAATATCTATATACCAAATTTCATGCAAATTGGTTCAGTAGTTAAGGCGTGATTGAGTAACAGACAGACAGACACTTTCGCATTTATAATATTAAGTATGGATTAGCATGGATAATATTATATTAATTATTGCAAATACGTGGCATGATTCTTCACAATTGTGCATGTCATCTTTTGCAGGGATTGCTAATCCACAACAAATGTAAAATGCATCTGCCCCATACTCAAGGGGACATGGCATCCCCTTCCTATATAATATTATCTGTTTTTATATGTATACTGTATACTTACTAGAATGTGATTGAATAAACTAATGTAACCTACGTAATATGTAGAGTTTGTTAATGATGTAACTTCCTCGGTTGAACTTTAAATGCATTGCGAAAATTATACGTAACTTTGTAAACTATTAAAGACTTACAATTATTGAGCTTTATCTATTAATTGAATATCACTAGGTATTTCACAAAAGGGAATAAATACATTTCAACAACTCATAAAGAAAAATAAGAAAAGTGTAATTATTCATAAGGATATCTATTTTGCGGTTTGACCCGCGTGGCTCCGCTCCTGTTGGTCTTAGCGTGATGATATAAAGCCTCCGTGATCCGATTCCGTGAAGCTAGCGTGATGATATATATTCCTCGATAAATGGGCTATCCAACACAGAAAAAACTTTTCAAATCTGACAGTAGTTCCCGAGATTAGCGCGTTCAAACAAACAAACTCTTCAGCTTTATAATATTAGTATAGATTAAAGACAAGACAAAAAGTCAAAACAAATCAACCACACCGACATACCTCTCAAACGAGATAAGCTAAGCTACAATTAAACTAGTAATGAAATCAAGTGATATCAACATCACATCGATTACCTAACGAACCGGTGCGGGAATACGATCGAGTTATTCCATTCTAGATATTAGGTATCAGATATTAGGTATTTGCATACCGCTTTACGGCTCTCTTGTTGTATTATTTTAATGTCGCAACACTGGTGGTATTGGCATAGTGTAAAGGAAACAAGTAGGCCGACTCTCGGCGTTTAGGATCGCGCGGTACCTTAACTGGCAAGGCGGTTGTACTTATCACGTTGATATTTTAAATCCTATCCTATTAATATTACAAATGCAAAAGTTTGTGAGGATGGATGTATGTGTATGTATGTATGTTTGTTACTCTCTCATCCCTCACGAGAACGGTCCATGAGAGGGAACCGAGTGACGTTGTGTGCGTGCGTGGCCAAGCGCTGCTCTGCACTCCGCGTACAAACGGCACGATGTTCTTTTGTTAGAAGATAACTTACTTGTTCTATTTATACTATGGTATTGGTTAGATTGCCATTTTACGAGATTAGTGTTGCCACATTGGGCCCACGTATTTTTTGGTGTTGTCATGTTTATAGTGCGTTTGTGTTGTAAAATAAAACAATCAATCACAGTTTATAACCTTTTTATTGTCTTTAGGTAGATATATTGTGTAACGATCCGTGTCAAGTGTGAGAGATCACTATAAATAATTTCTATGTAGGCATACCTTACGTGAAATTTGACTAATCATAATCCCACCAAAAACATTTTCATGTAAAATGTTGCCAAGACGAGCCCATATGACTCGCACTGTCAAAAAGTTATCAGATCTCATGTAGAGCGAAGCTTCTAACACTACACGCCCTAACTCTACAAGGCCTAACTTCACAAACTCTACACCTTAGTCAAAATATGTGGCTTGGCCATTTCGCTACATTCACATCGGCGTAAGGTGAAAAATTAATTCACTGTGCATTACTTTTGTGTTATACAATAGTTCTTGTAGTAACGAACGGCCAAGCCACATATTTTGACTAAGGTGTAGAGTTTGTGAAGTTAGGCCTTGTAGAGTTAGGGCGTGTAGTGTTAGAAGCTTCGCTCTACATGAGATCTGATAACTTTTTGACAGTGCGAGTCATATGGGCTCGTCTTGGCAACATTTTACATGAAAATGTTTTTGGTGGGATTTCATTTCTTTTTGTAAGTTGTTTGTAACAAAATTTTATAAGTATGTCGATTAAAGTTTTAATTTTTTTTTAACAAGGAGTACCTATACATATATATCTAGGGGAACCAAGTTTTAGATTATTAGATTAGACCTCTAGCGTCATCAAAATTTAATTTAAAATTACAGGTCTCATACAAACTCCCATCCCCTAGTTTAAGGGGTTGGGGGATGAAAGTTACAAGTTTTATAATTTTTTTGTTGTTTGTGTGCTAATACTAGCTTACATACAAAGTTTCAGCTTTCTAGGACATTAGGAAATACCTTAAGAATTTTGATGATCATCAGTGAGTCAGTGACGAAATTAGCGTTTTTTAGATATAAATAAAATCTGAAGTATAAAAGCTAATGTAATTAAAACTTAATATGTTCAATAAGTCCGCTATTGACAATATATCCCGAAAAATTTGTTGATCTAGCATAATCCAAACCCAAGTTAGGAGGGTTCAAAAAAACGTCGAAGCGCTTCGAGAAAAGGTAGGTAGTGCCCGTGCTTGTTCGCTTGGCTCGTCTTGGCGGGGGCACTACCGTGCCCCCAAATTTAAGGAGATTAAAATCTCAATGTAAAAAAGGCAATAAATAAATTTACAGTTACAACAATCTAGAAACCTTCTTCTCATTTCCATAAAATTATCTTTAAACGTCGTATTTTGTATCGATGTTCAAACGTGTTAACTATTTATTTTGCAAAACAAAAACTGGCTTCGAAATAAAAATAATTTTACATAATAAAAGCTCCTGTTATCTAATTAAGTCTAATGCGTTTCTTCGCTCATATCTTAATGAAATTAATTCAAGTTCATAAAAACTGTACCTATTTTTAAAAAACCGGCTCATAATTGCGTTAAATATAAAATCACCATCCTCCTTTATTAAAATAAAATCCACTGTCTTGCCGTCAGATTCGTTCGAATTTTTTCTTTTCGTATCGAACTTTTCATCCAAATTTTTTAAAAATTAATTAACGGCTTTCATTTTTGCTTGGCAAAAGTGATGAAAACAAAGCATAGTAGGTACCTACCTAACTTAATATCCTCCTTCATAGTATATGGATAATGTTCTACTTAGTTTATTCTATGGAAAGCTTATCATCAAGTTTCTCCTATAAAAATCGTGAACGTAATTTATAACAAGAAAAGACAATAATATTACCAGAAGAGAAAACTCAAATAAAGTATCTAGCATATTCACATAACTTTAAAACACATTCTATTCAGAATTTAATAACAATAATTTAATCACCATTAAACACTTGAAAATATAAAACATAAATCAATAAAACAGACAATAAACAGCATAGCACAGATAAAACATTTTCTAACACGAAAACTTGAATATAATCTGTAGAATGGAACACATGCCATTTCGATTTAGAACTACTAAAAACCAGCTAGATTGACCTCCCTCGCCCCTTGTTTTATATGAGAATATAGGTCATGCGGGGGGTAATATGGGTAGCGTTACAGATCTTGATATAATTGACAAGGCGAAAAGTTGGCGCGCATCCAACACAGCGGCCATTTTATTATAATCTTTATTATTATGTTACGGCGTACGAGAACATGCCGCGGACTTAATTAGTTCCGAATACGAGTGTTCATTACATTGTTTTGTTTTCATTCATTGGTTTACGTATTACGTACATTGTTGATACTGTTAACTTAACCGGTCTTAACCAATACAGAAAAAAGTAATTAGTTAACGCAACTATGGAATTTTAGCAAAAATGTTTTCTTGATTTTTCTCTCGTTAATTTTGACGTTATTATTTATAGTTTAGAAGTAAAATCTTCTAATTTTTACGAGTTTCTCTCGCGTTCCGCTACACGCTTGCGATGAAACGTACGTTTGTTAAATACAATGTAATACAGCATTATGTATTATCACAATATGAAAAAAAATGAACGAGGGAAATTTCTTAATCATGAAACAATTGACGAAGCACAACACCGCATAAATTATTACGTATAAAAAGCAAGGAACCTAACTGGTATACCTAAAGTTGGAAATTTTGAAAAAACTTCATTTTGGCGGCAAGAGATGAAACATGTGCCAATCGATAGTACATCAAAATACAAATAGGAAATACTCTTTGGTAAAATGTCGTAATTGATACGGTTTCGGAATAAATAAGGGTTAAAAAAAATTTTTTTTTTTCAGTTTTTTGAATTATTTGTTACTTCTTACACTTAAAGGTTAAAACAAAGCATATAAAACTTCTAATTTGTAAAAAAAGGGTTATAAAATGTTGCATTACTATCTAAACCAAAGTAATAAACCAACTTTGGGCTAGGGATACGCACGTGCGGTGCGTCACTTATTACAAATTAGAAGTTGTATATGCTTTGTCTTAACGTTTTATGTGTAATAAGTAACAAATAATTCAAAAAACTAAAAAGAAAAATTTTTTTTTAAACTCTTATTTATTCCGAAACCGTATCAATTACGACATTTTACCAAAGAGTATTTCCTATTTGTATTTTGATGTACTATCGATTGGCACATGTTTCATCTCTTGCCGCCAAAATGACTTTTTTTTTTATCGCAAATTGGTAGGTATACCAGGCTTCATACTAAAATGTCCCATGCTCTTTCTGTCTCTAAAAAAAAATAAAATACATAAATGTGTAAAAAAATACCATTCCATTAAAAAACCAAATAAAAAACAATATTTGTTTTATCATATTAATATTAACACCACTAAAACATATCATTCTATTATTGACTATTTGGTAATAGGTGAGCTTTGATCTGAAAGTTCGTTGCTTCTTAAATATAACTACATAATACATAACTGGTGAACAGTTATTTAAAAAAACGTTTGATGTGATCGCCAAGAAAAACATTTTTCAACATTAGTTATAGGGAAATAATCGGAAATTTACCCAGTGTCGTTAAAAATAAGAGAAGTTAGCTTTTTAAAAGAATTATTATATTTAGGCTCAAAAAATGCATCTGGAATCTGGATATCTCAATTTTTTTTTTCACTCAAAAACTTCCACTTATTCCAATAATTTTTCTAATTTAGAAAGGCACTGAACGCAAAGGCTCTTCTAGACAACTGATTATAGTTTTAAAATGTTCCAACTAATCTTTCTTTATCGATTCTAGACCTTAAACCATTGTTTAGCAAAACTACGTTTAAACACCGTTATGCAGAAGCCATTGTCTGTCAATCCATTGTAACCCGTGGTTTTGTAAGCGGGTCAGATCTGGTGTCACCGTCACCACTAACAATTTCATTGCGAATTTAAATAACAGTAGATTACCGTTATCTTAACGCGTAATTAACCCGGGATTTGATAAGGGTCGGTGCACACTGACTGGTGATCGTCTTGCTTGTCAGTACTCAGTTGATAAGGTTTAAAGATTTTAATAAGAGATTTCAATTGTAAGAAAACGTATGACTTTAAGCTTCTACTGTTATATACAGATATCAATTTTATAGATTATTATATTTTTCATCAATAAATCACTTTGATAACTTTTTAAGCTCTGTTTTTGAAATCCGTTAAAAATAACGAGAAACAAAAAGGTAAAATAATATTTTTTGTCCATGTATTACATATAAGTATACGTATAATAATAAATTGAAATGAAATAATTACGAAGTACGCAAAAAACGTGGCCGAATAAATTCAACAAGTAATGCTAATTGTATTTCAAATAATTTAAACATTACCAAATCCGATCTAAATTCATTAACAAAATAAACCTCTTAAGTTACCAGACTAATCTCATTTCGCGCCATCTAGATTGCACTTAATTGTGACAGGAATCGTAAAACTCCATTTTCAAAAGCGCCTTTCGATTCGCATTCTACATTATCTGTGCTAAATAAAGCCGCCATTCACGGTCCCTGACACTTCACCTACATTACGCTGATCATCCGTCTAATATAGTGCAAAAAATATAACAATACGATTACGGTCGTAACAGGTTATTTCGTGGGCTTATGAGAATGGTATGTACCGTTTGTTAATCTGTGCTTAGTAATTTTTAGTTAGTCTTCGGACATGAAATATGATTTCGTTTGCGAAAAAATTATATACCTACTTTTATATAGGTACATAAACATGTAGGTACACGAGATGCCTTCCGATTTACCCTATACGTACATATAAATAATCCGCCGAAAAATCTGTAGGTGTAAATCAAGTAAATCAAGGAAATTATATAGAGCTGCTTATTAATTTATACGAATTATATTCCTTACATCACCAAATTAACAAGTATACATTTAAACTATTACAGAAACAATAATAAATAGGTTATCGAATGGAATCTAGAAATAAATATCCACCTTGTGTGGTCCCACGATTTCATAACAGGCATTAAACATTAAAATAACCGCAACCACTTCGATAAATCAAATGTCAGGAGCGTGGCATAAGCGTGGCATCATGTCTTCTACTTTTTTTAGCACATGCAACTATTTCATCAAATTTACACTTCCGTGGAAGTCTATCAGATTTTGATGACATGATTAGATTATATTGTTTTTAATGAAAGAACAGCATAATACTTATAGACAATTTTTTTTCTCTATCTATACTTAAAAAAAACATAGAGAAGACAAGTACTACAAGTAAGAAGTAATTAGTAAAGACAAGTAATTAGTAAACATAAAGTTTCTATATCCGATCTAATTATAGAAGCGATTTTTTTTTTGTTACTATGTGAATGAAACCACAAGCTGAATATAGCTTAATAATATTCTTAGGTAATTCGTGAGTTCAACCAACATAAAAAAAACTTACATGTTAATAGAGGTTAAGAACCTTCAGTAAAAAAACGTATTCTTTAAAAAGTTTTTTTCTGAGAAAGAACAACTAACGTCAATAGATCTGACAGCTCTTCTCAATAAATCGCCTTTGAAACTTCTTTGAAATAAGTAGATAGTACGTATTATAATTTTTTTTTTTCATTGTATGATCAGTATAATATTTTTTTTGTACCAAGCAATATTAAAATAATGCAAAAAATACGATCTTCACTTTAAGCACATAAATTATCTAGGTACTTTAATTTTATTAAATTTATTTTATTAGCTTCCGCCCGCGACTCCGTCCGCGCGGATGTCGGTCTTCGCGTGGATGGTTTATTTCTCCATTTTGAGTAACTCTGACAATGATATCTTATAAATATCTATTGGACCCAAATACGGCTAAGCCTATAATAATACGCAACGTGTGTTCGCGGTTCTACAGAACAACGTCTATGGAAAAATTAAGATTGATTTTTTTCTACGTATTTTTTCAGGATAAAAAGTATCTTATTTTACGCCCAGGATAATAAGGTATAATTATACCAAGTTTCATTGAAATCGAACTGTTAGTTTTCACGTGATGCCTTCACATACAGACAGACAGACAGACAGACAGACAGACAGACAGACAAAAATTTTTTTAATCACATATTTGGTCTGTCTGTCTATCTGTCTGTATGTGAAGGCATCACGTGAAAACTAGCGGTTCGATTTCGATGAAACTTGGTATAATTATACCTTATTATCCTGGGCGTAAAATAGGATACTTTTTATCCTGGAAAAATACGTAGAAAAAAAATAATCTTAATTTTTTAGTTTTATCCATAGACGTTGTTCCGTAGAACCGAGAACACACGTTGCGTATTATTATAGGCCTAGCCGTATTTGGGAATTGGGTCCAATAGATATTTAAGATGTTATGGTCAGAGGTACTCAAAATGGATAAATAAACCATCCACGCGAAGACCGACATCCGCGCGGACGGAGTCGCGGGCGGAAGCTAGTCAAAAAATAAACCTGTGAAATAACTGTTAAGTATGTTATTTTATTCAACACAACTTATATTTAAAAAAATATGTACTTAGGTAAAAATGAATCATACTTATTCCTCAAATAAATTTTCCAGGATTAATTTATTTTATTATATCACTAACTTACCGCCCGCGGCTTCGCCCGCTTGGTCTAAAACCTAATAAATTATATACTAAAACCTTCCTCTTAAATCGCTCTATCTATTAAAGAAACTGCATCAAAATCTGTTGCGTAGTTTTAAAGATTAAAGCATACAAAGGGACATAGGGACAGAGAAAGCGACTTTGTTTTATACTATGTAGTGATTATTAGGTAATTGTAATATCTATGTAACAAAGTACCTATACAAAAGACAAAATATTAAATAAAAAGACAGGAACGTAGTACAAAAATAACTTTTTATTTAAATTTTATACCACAATTAAGGGCCAGTGCATTGTTGTGCATGACTCAGGGTGTTTGACCACAATGCTTCTTCAATACTTATTGTTGAAAAGATATTTGTCATACATTGTTAAATGCAAAAGGATTTCCCTTTTTATTAATGTCTAACCCAGCCTATTTGACTTTTAAATTAAACTAGCTGAGCCCCGCGGTTTTACCCGCATTGCTCCGCTCCTATTGGTCTTAACTCTTAGCGTGATGATACATCATATTATGATCCTTCCTCGATACATGGGCTATATAACACCGAAAGATTTTTTGAAATTGGACCAGTAGTTCCTGAGGTTAGCGCGATCAAACAAACTCTTCAGCTTCATAATCTTATAGTATAGAAGTGAAATTTTCTAAGCATAGATGTATGGTTGATCAGATCGGGATAAAAATTTGCACTGTTATAGTTAACGACCCAAACCTTTCTCATGTTCAATACGAGTGAAGCTACGGGCAGAATAATAATAATTGGGCCGTTCAAAATCAATACTTACGTGTATTTCAGATGAATATCTATTATCACATATTTACTGTGTGTTACTTGTCTAAACTCAGAATCAACAATAGAGTAGACGACGTGGATCTTCGATGATCATAACGTATGCTACAATTTAAGCGCTTTATAAAAACAAGATGACATTTTTAACACCTTCCCTAACGGCCTAACCCTCCCAAAGAAAAACGTCGCAGATGACCTTAGAAACAAACCTTATAAGCAGGTGGAATTCCTCCATATGGACAATATAAGTCTTCCTCGCAAAACTATCATATTTCATGTTAAACACGGATTAGGTGCGAGTGAATGAGCTTCGAACATATTGTAATTTGTAGGTTTCTTCGTAACTGGGTCAGTAACACAGTGACCACCTGACTGAAATATTTCTTATGTAATAGGCATGACGAAAGATTTTGAAATCCTCTTCCATAATGTGTGTATACGTTTACTATACAAGAAAAACCCTATATTTCGGTAATATACTTAAATTTAACGAAGATAAAAGCCATTTTTCAAAAAATATTTATCAACTGTGCCAAAACAGCTCGCAGGTGTAAGCGTGACGTCACACTTTAGTAAATACGTAATTATTTGTATGCATTGCGAAGAAAATTAAAAAAAATATATATTTAATACGTGTTATAGAAACGAATTTCAAAGTTTATAAGTGGTGTGCAGTATTGCATTGTGATTCCACATTAAAATAATGCTCAAAAATGTGTTAGTAATTATTTCAAGCGAGAAAATAATAAGAAATGATTGTATAAAGTTGGCGCAGAGAACCCCAAAACCACGTATTCGTGAATTCGCAATTATATTTCTGTTCTGAGTCGATAAAGCATACGTGAAACAATAGAAAATAAATAAAAATGCGTATTTTCAACATATTCATAACAACAAAATACATCTGACGTGAGTTGTTTACTTAAGCGTGACGTCACGCGTGTTTTAGTCAAAATGGCCAACTGCAGAATTTCAATGTTTTATTTTATTGATAATCTCATTAATCTTAGTGTTTTTAAGATTTTTAAGTCACTATATTGAATTTATTTATTATACATTTTCCCTTAAAAACACTAATACGATCATTTATGGATACTGTCGTCATGCCTATTGCTTAGGATACATTTTGTCGTCTTGTTTTAACGTTTTAGGTACGCGATAACGTTCAGGAATTAAATTGTTTTTCTTTACTAGATAATACCTAGATATATTATGATAGATACTAGATAGTGCCTATTTATTATTTAAATTATTTAAACAGTCTTATATTTTTGGCATTCAATAAGTAGTCGTGGTGAAATGAATATTAGCTTGGTAGAGATGAGATAGTAGATTTTGAACGAGAATGTATAAAGTCTAATAACAATTAACTGATAAATATGTGTTTATACCTCTACTCGTAATAAAATGTATATTACTTTACATTTTACACTCAAGTATATTTCATAGACATTTATAGGTCATATTTTAAACCTATCATAAATCTTAACAGCTCAATTCTTCGTGAGTTGCTTTCAAGTACTGCAGTATTGTGTAGAATTTTCATCAGATTTTATGAAATTATTTTCAATAAACTGTACTTCATTCTTTCGAATTGGCGTGACCTATTTCTATAGAAATTTCTACTGGCATACTAGCTCTAATCTCGTAAATCTAATAAAATTAAAGATATAAGCCGTCAAAGTAAAAAAAAAAACATGTTTATTCAGTAGTAGAGTTATTATTTTTATGACTAGAATGCCCGGTAGTTGAAATTCGACGAAACTATTATAATAATTCACCTGTGTTTCTATTGCACTTAGCGCGATGAAACATACCTTCAACAAAATATTATGTAAATTTTAATATGAAAACTTACGTTCAAACAGTTATAGTATGTATTATTGTAAATTGTAAAGGTAGTGCTGTTAGCTGTATTTAAATTTTAAACAGCACTCGACCATCTGTCCAGGGTAGGATATTTTCAAACGAGTAGAATTTTTAGAAAATATTTGAATTTAATTACATATTATGAATTTAACCTATCAATAATTAAAATAATAATTCGAAATCGAATAAATACATTCTTCTTACAATATAGCTGACTGTAGTATTTACCCATAGGAACACCTAAAATATGAAAATACATGACTCACAGCGTGTTTAATAAATTTATTAATATATAGATCATAAAACATGTCCGTGTGATCGATACGATATATCAAGAATCCATAGGTAATTACGACGAACCGTTAAGATAAAATCTCTCGATTGTCTCTTCGTTCCACATTATTTCATTCTGTATTCTTTTTACAGTAATTTATAATACAGGTGCCAATTTAAACTTCCTTAATTCGTAATGATTGCTATAATTTACACATTCAATGAATTTGCTTCGGTTTTTCGGCTGAAGATTTTATGGGAAAACAACTTTTATCACATTTTCACACAGATACATATTACTAGCTGTGCCGCGCGGTTTCACCCGCGTGGCTACGCTCTTGTTGTTCTTATCGTGATAATATTATATTATAGCCTATATTACTCGTGGATAATGTAGCTTTCGAATGGTGAAAGAATTTTTTAAATCGGTCGAGCAGTTTATGAGCCTATTCATTACAATCAAACAAACAAACAAACAAAAAACAGCAACAAAAGCATGTGGAAACATTTTTTGGTTTTTCTAAATGTTTCCAAATAAATTACTTACTTACTTCCCGAACTACTTAATTTAGCGCGTTTCAATTTCTATCTATAAGTACCTAGATAATTAAAATCTTAAAATTGAACGTCTAAATAAACACACGTACCACATCAAGCGCTAAACCTTGAGCGATGCAACTCAATTCGCGTGTTGAAATGCGAGTAACATGAGTATCGAAACCGGAGCATGGACATGAAACTAGAACATGTTCATATCTAATTATATTAATTATTTTAATGTTAAATATGTGATTTTGATCTTATGTAAAATAGATTTTACCGGAGACAGTTAAAATCGAGATAATCAAATAAAAAGTAGCCTAAGCGATACTTATACCTTCTAATACCAGACCTATACCTTATAATTTCTAACACCTTCAGTCTTCACTACATAGTATAAAACAAAGTCGCTTTTTCTGTCCCTATGTCCCTTTGTATGCTTAAATCTTTAAAACTACTCAACGGACATTGATGCGGTTTTTTTTAATAGATAGAGTGATTCAAGAGGAAAGCTTTAGTGTATAATTTATTGGGTTTTAGACAAAGCGGGCGAAGCCGCGGGCGGTAAGCTAGTCTAATAATAAAGCTAAAGAGTTAATTTGTTTATTTGAGGGCGCTTAAAGAACTCAAGAACTACTAGACTGACTTCGAAGTTTATTTAACCGTTTAATATGTACGTGATTCCTAGCTCTACACATACCTAGGTAGTACATGATATGAAAACAAACATATTCATGAAAGGCACCCTCAAATCGATTTACTAGATTACAAGATAGGTACGAAGTTCGAACATAAACATAGTCACCCCTCTTCCTTTTGTAAAATCGTTACAGACAACGGCAGGTGTCTCAAGTAGTGAAGTAGGTACATTAAAGAAAAACGAATGTGTGGGTGTTTATGCCAAAAAATTAGCATGCAGCGTTATTTATATGATATTTCTGGGCTTACAGACAAAGTCGCAACCAACAGTTAGTATTAAAAGACACTAAAAATTGGCATGCATAGAAGTACGCTCTGTCGACTAATAAATACTAAATGATAGAACGTTATTTATGTCACACTTTTGGGCTTACAGACAAAGTCACAACGCAACAGCTTGTATCAAAAAAACACTGTCTCAGCAAATAAACTCAGTCCATAGAAATCACGTTCTCGCCACGACATGCTTACGTTCGTTAATTATAATAACGACACGCTTGTGAAATTTTATATCATTTGCATTATAATCAGAATAAATACTGAGTATGTGGGTCAGCGGTAAACAATTGCGTAGGTACTGTATCAAATAGGCTTTATTGTGCGTATATTTTTTGTGCATTTTAGTATTCTATAGTAAAGGATTTTTCTATTGTCAGCGTCGTGAGTGGCGAAAATTCTTTTGAACAGTTTTAAATTAAAACAATATACAAAAAATGAATTACATTTCTTTAATCTATACTAATATTATAAAGCTGAAGAGTTTGTTTGATTGTTTGTTTGTTTGTTTGAACGCGCTAATCTTGGGAACTACTGGTCCGATTTGAAAAATTATTTCGGTGTTAGATAGCCCACTCATAGAGGAAGGCTATAGGCTATATATCATCACGCTAAGACCAACGGGAGCGGAGCAATGCGGGTGAAACCGCGGGGCACAGCTAGTATTTTATATTTCTGGAGCGAGGGATAAGTTAATGGAATATAAATGCGTTCCTCCACCTGCATATTGTAAACATAACCGGGGAAGGTACCACACCCCCATAGAATAGCATACGAATGTTAGGTACTGTATTTCGTACAGTGAGTGGAAGAACTTCCTTTATTCGTATCATAAATCCTTTCAAAGGCTCTACCTACCTCTTCAAATGTTCATGGGCGGTGATGATCGTTTACTATCAAACGAAGCACCAATCTGGTAACCCGCTCAAACAGAAAAATAATACAATTTAAAATTCAGTGAGTTTGGTACAAAAAATAAAACCAAAAAAATGTATAAGTACAGGTAGTTAACTATATCTCTATTTCGAAGTGACGTTTGCAAAATACCTTGCGCACAAAAGAGCCAGAATGCAGGCCGCAAAGCCTTTACAAAAACTAAGCGACGTAGGGTTGCCACTTCAGTTTTATAAAAAAGAAAAAAGTACACAATTTGAAAACTTTTATCGTGCACGTTAGTAGAGAGTTCTGATTTTAGGAATGTCTGAAGTTGTTATCATAATTATCATTATACCTTTTTTTTTTTTATAGTGGGGAAATCTTCTTAGATACCCCCGGCTCCCGGGGATGGAGCCGTGGTTATGTCGGATTTCTACCGACTAAAACCCCACTCTGTTCCATCGCGCTGCTTTGGACGGAACTGCGGGAACGGTTACGACTCTACCGCGTGTCCCGCCCAGCAGATGCCCGTTTCCAGGCCCACCACTAGATCCCCCCTCGCTGGCGGCTGCTGGAACGAAGGCTTACACCACCAACGCGCAGACAATGGAATTTTCCCCGCTCCATCATCCGCGTTCCCCCGAACCCCCGACTCCATCACCGTCCGGCCGGAGGGTGCACGTCGGAAGGTCCTCCGATGTGTGAAATACACGTCGGGGGACCCTCCGGCGCACTTTTATAGAGATTACCTCGCAGCCCCCACCTCACCAGAGGTGGCGGCCCTCGGTCCGGCCCCACGGACCGGATTACGAGTTGGCAGACGGCCGTTTTACAGCGGCCGCCGCCCCACACCTCTCTGCAGGGGTCTCCGCGCGTCATCACAATGACGCGTCGGGATCCCGCCCTCCGCTGCTCGGCGTGGCTTGCTAAACCAGCGAGCCCGCCGCGCCGCGACCTCTGGCCGCCATCCACCGCCGCATAAAAGCCGGCTCCTCTCTGGTCCACAAACAGGACCTCTGCCGTCGGGTCAGTCGAGGCTTTCCAACCCCAACTGCCGTTCAGCGCCACCTTTGCCTAGTGGACACGGGGTCCACCAAGCCACGACCTGTGGTCGCCATCCCACGCCGCACACAGCGGCCGCTGGGCCACACCTAGCCCTGGCCGTCGGGCCGGTTGAATCTCCCCGACTCTAAACCAGCCGTTCAGCCCCTCGCTGGTCCAATTTCGCTTCACTCAGAGGGCCATAACTCTGAGCTACTGAGCCCCTCCGCCGCGACAAGGCCTGGACCGTTGGGGGGATAATTATCATTATACCTACGTATGGTCTACACTTTACATAATTATTATACCTGATAATTTACCTGATATCTTTATAGTAACAGGTTGAAATTAAAGCAAACAAATAACACCAAACGTAACATAATTTACGTACGATACTATCCTAGTTATATTATATCGAGTATATTATATTTATAAGTAACTGTTACAAAGTACGCCGCGGCCGCTTTGAGCGCCTCCTTGGTTCAGTGGTTGACGCGTGAGCGTAGCGTAGCGAGCGTAGGTTCCAATCCCGGTGGAGACGAAGAAAAAAAATGTCTCGGTCTGGTAGGACACAGAAGACTGATCGCCTACTTGTCCCTAAAGAAAATCGATCAGTGAAACAGATGTATGCATAATGCATCTGCCCCTTACCCCACTATGGGGACACGGGATTTCACTACTATAACAAAGTACAATTTAAAATAATAGAATATGTACAACAAAATAAACCGTCGAAATCGTATACGAATTAGCAATAGAAACCGTCGACAGCCCTATCACCACCACCGCTCGTTAGAAACAAAGAATTTTTCCCAACCTTACTTCAAAGCTACGTATTTACATACCGCTGTAATAAAATGCACTTAATTTGATCCCAACACAGTTTAACGTTTTTAAGCTAATTGCACAGCATTTTTAGAGTTCCGTACCCAAAGGGTAAAACGGGACCCTGTTTCTAAGCCTCCGCTGTCTGTCTGTCAGTTTACAGACTGTATCTTATAAACCGTGATAGCTAGAATACTGATGATGATGTATTTCCGTTGACGCTATAACCACAAATACTAAAAAGTAAAAAAAAATATTAAGGAGGGTCTACACACAAAAAAGTTTTATAGATGATGGTACGGAACCCTTCGTGAGCGAGTCCGACTCGCACTTGGCCATTAAATATGGAGTACTATTTGAAGCCATTTATCTGAAATTTATAATGTCAATAACCATTCATTGATAGTGATTTTAATGTATGAGGATGTTATCGTGCATTTAATTAATTTATTTCTGGTTTTAACGGGTTTTAAATATAATAAACAAGTTTAAATATACGCAATGTTCGTTGCTAGATTTAGTAATATTATGTGGTTGCGAATTTGCCAAAACTGGGATGTTGTTTAACTTCCGCATCTATAAATGGTGTAATAAAAGTACCTATAAATAATCATAATATAAAGATAAAAAATGTGGTTAAGTAAATGCAAGTGAAACATATAGATTATAGATATTTATGCAGTACGATACGGTTACGGTTTATGTAACAAGGTATACCAGTTACCACCCATTATTATAATTTATTTAAATATTTATAGTGGTTTCTATGCAATATCCCACAGGTACATATGTGTTTTAGAACAATAAAAGAAGATAATATGAGAAAAAATCTATCCTTTACTAAGATTGTAAAAGAGTTTACTTATAAATGTATTCTTATTTATCGAAAAAGTAGTAAAAAGTATTATTATTCACTAAAGCAAAGTAGGTATATAATATGTAATGTTTTCATAACCACATTTCGTTTCAAAACTATTAAACAATACACAGCAAAAGTATGCTATTATTCGACACTACTTTATTATTTAGGGTTAAAAATTAAACCCTTTATTCTGATGACCTAATTCCTAAAATTACGAATAAAATAAAATTTATAATAGAAATCATAAAAGTAAGTAGTTACCAACTAACGCCGGGCTCACTTGGTAGCGATCTCTATCCGACAACCCTAATTAAAATGAAACGATAAAGTAGTTATGCTACTAATGTTACTTGGAATTAGCTATTTAGATTGAAGACAAACTGGTATCTACGTTAAATTTAACTTTACACTTACATCGTTAAGTTTTATAGACGAAATGAGGATGGTAGAGTCAAAAAAGTATTTTTCTTATTCTTGTAATGTTTGTATATTTTTTAGTCCTCCTTGAAACTATCTCATGCAGTTAATACCTATTAATTATCATCACTACACAGTATAAAACAAAGTCGCTCTCTCTGTCCCTTTGTATGCTTAAATCTTTAAAACTACGCAACGGATTTTCAAGAAGAAGGTGATTCAAGAAGAAGGTTTTAGTATATAATTTATTAGGTTTAAGTCAAAGCAGGCGAAGCCGCGGGCGGTAAGCTAGTATAATTATAATACATTTTTAATAGAGCCAATTATTTTAAATCTTCAAATATATTTCTTTTATAACCAACTTTACAGATCAACAAACACTCAATAACAATTAACGAAGAAAAATATGTAAAAATATTATATTTGTACTCGGTTTAACTTTTATAAACCCTGGTTAACCAGCTGGTTATCTTTATTCTTCATGTAAGAGTTCGTTCGCAGTAGATACCATTTGCTCTACAAAGTACACAAACTCTATCACTCAAAGTTTAAACTAAGTTTGACATTTTCAAATATTGTTTTTTTTTTCGATGATTTTGTAGAGCCAATGTGTGGTGATAGTTAGTAGTTATATAGTAGTTAGTAGCTACAGTGCTTTTATAGAGCAATATTTATAATTTTCTAACTTTTACGAAAGTATTTTCTCAATTTATAAAATGTAGAGCCAATGTGTGTTCTGAGTAATCTATGCTTTTTCAGTGTGAGTTGTCAGACTAAACGTTTAATAAAAATTATGCAAGTTTGTATCAACCTAGAAATCACGTTTGTAAACGTTTATCTTATTGACACCTATTTCTAACATTTCAATAAAGAACGTGAGAGAAAGGAACGGACGAAGTAAATCAAGATTCCCACGCTTTTTGTGTATAATACGTTTATTTTATTGCACTAAAAGCGTGTCATAATAATGGCAACACCTACACTGTTATTAAACATTCACAAACGAAACCGCTAATAAAAGTGAAACTAATTATCGATTTCATAACTCGATAATCGATAATGTAGGACATACCTTTTAGGCTTCCACCGTCTAATGAATACTCCAAACATGATTGAATCCAATTTCAATTCACATCACTACCACTACGAACACTACCGTCCACGATAAACAGAAATAGAACGTTTTCAAAAAGGGGGAAACGGCTCTATTCATAACAAGCACATCACTGTTTACAAACACAGATATATTATAAAAATAGAACAGCGAGAGTTGTTACGCAATTATCGATGATTCGATGGAATTATTGTTGACAAACAAATTGTATATTTCGACAGCGCGCGGTATATACGTGCACCCGGCGCGGAGGATGCAACTAGACTGATCGGCTCACGGGTTGCAGTATGCAGCTGTGGGCTGGTGTTCCCGGTTTGTATTAATAAATTTTAGATGTCAACCGACGCTTGAAACTGAATGGGACTCCGCTTTGATTTGCTATGGAGGATTTGTTTTGCCACGCAAACATATTTAGTGTTACACACAATTTATGGAATATTTGTGTGACGTTAACTCTACAATTACGATATTCTTTAAAAAATTGACTCTACCTTTTCTACTTGTACTTTCCTACTCTACATTTTAAAGGATTAAAAAGCATATATAAGTGCTCTACAAAAATACTATGCAAACTCCCATAGGTTCGTGGCGAGAATGTGTTTTAGAACTAGGGTTGTTGAGGATTCCTCTTCCGCTTCCTCATAATGCGGAAGTTCAGCAATATTTTGGGTTCCTAAACCGTTACCGCATCCTCAAAAATAAAAATAAAAAATTCCTCTTCCGCTATCGCTTCCTCAAAATTTTGAGGAAATTTATGAGGATGCCGTATCTATGGCAACGCACTCGCTACGCGCAGCGCTATGCCAGGCCGATTCGATCGGGTGGCGAATTTACAAAGCCTATACCTATGTAGGTATACTTTTTGAGTCACAAGTCGGACTCTAATATATGAGCTTTTGTTTATGCATATAACTTGACAAAACCTAATCTGTCTAAATAAAAAAGTGACTCGACTTGATTATAATTTCCTATCATTCTCATCCTCATCCGCTTCTTTTTCCGCTTCCTCATCCTCATCCTCTTCCTCAAAAAAATATCCTCATCCTCATCCGCATCCCCTAAATTTTCGTGTGAAAATTCCTCTTCCTCCTCCTCTTCCTCATAATCACTTCCTCAACAACCCAATTTAGAACTATAAAAGAAGATATGAAAAGAGATCTATCCTTTACTAGGATTGGAAAAGAGGTAATCCGGAATCATATTTAGTGTTCACATAATTTATGGAGTATTTTTGTAGAGGTAGGACTCTTCAATTACGATATTCTTTAAAAAATTGACTCTACCTTTCTACATTTTAAAACATTAAAAGGCATATATACGTGCTCTACAAAAATTGCGTGGGACTTAAATGGCCAATTTGTAACTATATACTTATGTATTCTTGTTAGGTAGTATTGCAAAAAATGAGTACATTCAATGTTACTTAAAATAAGAACAAGTTTTATAATTACTAAATTTATTACGCCAATTACTAGTTCTTCCTCATCATTTTTGTAAAGTTAGAGTTTCTTTGTTAATTATATTAAAATAGCCATGTTTTATACAATGAAATAATATAAAAAAATGAACATAGAGTTCTTATAAGTACGTTGTAGTAGTAGTACATAAGTAAATTCTAACTATGTATGTATTGAATATTTTCTTACATAACTAAAATATATTATTAAATATAACACATAAATAAATATGGTAAAATTTTTACATGCCGTAAATACTAAACAACAAATACTTCCTTACAGGACATTGATTCAAATACATATTTCCTTCACTGCATTAAGAATTTTTCCGCCATCATGCTAATGTCGGAAAAATCAATACAACGATAAGCTAGATGACCTAATTTCTCAAGTCTAGTGTCGATTCTTGAGACCTAGCCTTTGTGCTGTATAATACAACGTCCGTGAAACCCAATAGCTCTTGGAATTTTCTAGAATTACAATAGTGTTTGTTCTTTGCTGATTTAAGAAAGATTTTTCTTAGGTTTTCAAGTGGCTTATGGGGTTTACATAAGAGGTTTACATAGGAGGACTTATCTATATTATTTTCTTGGGTAAAACAGGATTCCAATACTTCTAGATAATGGTAATCTATACTTTTAAAGCTGGAGAATTTGTTTATTTGTTTGAACGCGCTAATCTCGAGAACTACTGGTCCGATTTGAAAAATTATTTCTTTGTTAGATAGCCCACTTATCGAGGAAGGCTATAGGCTATATATCATTCTGCTTAGACCCACAGGAGCTGAGCAATGTGGGTGAAACCGCGGGGCGCAGCTAGTATAATATAAGCTTCGAAAATACTTCACCGGAATTGGAAATTCTTTTATTAGCATAAAGCTTTAAGGATTTTTCCTAAGTGGGTTTATATTTTATTTGTGTTGTTAATACCAGCTGTATGTTACGCATTTACGACTAAATAACAGTTCCTCTTTTATATCAATTAATGAAAATAGAGATTTAATTATGATTAAAGTGAAATCAATATTGTTTTTAATTATTAGGTATCTTAATAATTAAATACAACGGATTTGCAGTGAACCTTCTTTATTAAGTGTATTTTAATGTGTTTCAATGTAATTGCATTTTATATCCATTGCAAAGCCTTCACTTTATATTATTTGAGCGTTTATATTATTTTATATTATTTGAGCGTTTTACAAATATTTTTAGTACCTATATACTTTGTAAATAACTTGTATAAATACATACTAATTAATCGAAGGTTAATGTTTCAGTTTATGTGTATGTTTTGTCCCTAGAAAGAGGATTTTTTGTAGCATTGTACACTAATTCTTGTTTTACAGAGTACACTCCTTGTTTACCAATTGTTTACCAAATATTTAACACCGGGATATCGAGTGATGCCAATTTGTGTAATCCATACTAATATTATAAATGCGAAAGTAACTCTGTCTGTCTGTCTGTTACTCAATCACGCCTAAACTACTGAACCAATTTTCATGAAATTTGGTATGGAGATATTTTGATATCCGAGAAAGGACATAGGCTACTTTTTATCCCGGGAAAATGACGCAATCCCGGAAATCCCACGGGAACGAGAACTATACGGGTTTTTCTTTGACTGCGCGGGCGAAGCCGCGGGCGGAAACCTAGTGTATTATATCGCGGCATCGCCCGCGCATAAAAACCCGCATAGTTCCCGTTCCCGTGGGATTTCCGGATAAAACCTATCCTATGTCCTTTCACGAGTATCAAAATATCTCTATACCGAATTTCATACAAATTGGTTCAGTAGTTAAGGCGTGATTGAGTAATAGACAGAGTTACTTTCGCATTTATAATATTAGTACGGATTAAACCACACAATCCGATGTTATTCTCTTCTAAGTTTATTATAAGTTAAACCTGTGGTTAAACATTGTATAAACTGCAGCCATACATTTGAAAAATAACATACAATTATTAACATACCTTTTTACGTGTAAACATAAATATTTAATAACATAAAATCATTTGCAAAACCCTTGTTTGTTTAGCGGTTTTTACCTTTTTTGAGGTAACGGAAGTGTTTACCACTGCACATAAACAAAGGGAACAGTTAGGCTTTATTATTTTAACGAAATATACAGTTAATGTACATTTTACCCGACTGTCAGTACCGGAAGGAGGTAAGGTGGCCCCTCATATACATTAAGTTTTAATATAAATGTAGAAAGATTATGTACTGAGGTCCATCTGTTTTTATTAAATTTTACAATTATCATCGTAATATTACATAATAGATGATAATAGTAAAATGTAAGCTTAAAAGCTGCAGTTTTAATTTTTTTATCAATTCTCTACGGTACTATTTTTTCCAACATTATAATGTTATTTTAGAAAAAAGACTGGCTACCCTAAAAGAAAGATTACGTTTTTCTGTATGCAGTAATATTATGTAATCATTTCTATTATAGTCTGCAAAAAAGGTCCCTTTGTTAAGTATGGGTCTGATGCGGTTCACATCTGTTTCATTTTTAGCAACTATATATCTTCTATGCCTACTACATTGATATAAAATATAGTTTTACTACACTATTACTTTGAATACTCACGCACTTATTACTTACTGTATCTACCAAGAAGTACCAAATGCAAAAATAAAGTCATAAGAAACTAAAAGAATTATTTTCACAAGATATTAAATTTAGAACACACTAAAAATGTGAGATTAACACTAAACAATATAACTATTTAGGACATCTAGTGTGTGGAAATATTTACTTATGATTCCATCATAAGTTGTTGATTTCTATGCAGCAACGGGTTTTAAAGATAAACAAAGAAAGCTAAATTGCTTCTGTTTAAAGATAAGAGTCTGTGAAGGTAAGTTAAAATGTGTTACATTAAACCCCAGATACATATAGAAAAGGTATTTACATTATTTGAATCTTAATACAATATTCAGTAAATGTATTAATTTTAGGGCCGATTTTTAAATCCATGGTTAAAACTTATACACCCAATAAAGTATTACACGATAATATTAAAATGTCACTTGTACACTGTCAAAGACGGGCAAAGAATACATTTTTGAAATGGTAGTTTAATACGTTATTCGACGAATAAGTATTAACCAAGGATTGAAAAATCAGCCCTTAAACGAAGAATTACCAAAAAACGGATACACGTAACTTTAAGAACATCCCCTAACATACCTATTAGATAGTTCGTAAAAATATGTTTAAAAACAAACCTTAATTTGAAACAATACAGACAAATAAATCTTAAACTATTTCACACAGTATCATCTCCCAAATACATACAGCAACTCCAAGTATCATTAATATCGAAAACTTTACAAAGCAGAACAAAGGTGAAACCGCAGCTTACAAAGCTCCCAGAAGCTTTGCCCCAGTTTCTGAAACGACTTTGAGATTACGACTTAGATTTCTAGCTTTTTTATAACATACCTAGCAGTCACAGGTCAAATATGGTGTGAAATTTTTCACACCGTTGGTTATCTAGTAAGCTAATCCATACTTAATATTATAAAGCTGAAGAGTTTGTTTGTTTGAACGCGCTAATCTCAGGAAGTACTGGTCCGATTTGAAAAATTATTTCGGAGTTAGATAGCCCTTTTATCGAGGAAGGCTATACGCTATATATCGTCACGCTTAGACCAACAGAAGCGAAGTTCTGCAGTTAAATCCGCGGGGCACAGCTAGTCTAATGAGAAAGCAGCAAGGAATGCGTATGCGTACGGTAAGGGTAGGTAAAAGTTACGTTTACGTTAATAATTACTTGAGTAAATTTTGATTTATTTATAGAGTTAATATAATAATTGTTGTTCTATGATTAAATTACTTAAATATAATATAAATATAAATATTATAGGACATTAATACACAAATCGACCTAGTCCACAGTAAGCGACGATAAATATAATATTTAATAAATACATATATATAGATAATAACACCCAGACCCAAGAACAAATAATTGAGTTCATCACACAAATATTTGCCCTGACCGGGGATCGAACCCGGGACCGTCGGCTCAGTAGGCAGTTACTTTACCACTGCGCCAACCGCGTCGTCAAATCAAAATATACCGATAAAGAATTGATAAAATATAAAATTTATTTATTTCCGCTTCGTTTTAACCATCACCATTTCTCTATTTGACCACACCCACGTAAAAGCCAATATTGCATTTATACAACACCCCAAATTGTATACAAAACTAGGATATTCATATAAAAAATGGTCTATTCAAGCTTGAGGGATTCCACCTGTCGTTAAGAAGCAGGCACGCGCGTGGGGTACACGCCCCTGAGAAACAAATGCGCTTGGGAATCCCACGGAAGATCCACCATTATCGAATAAAATGTTTATATTAGCCGCTCGCCCTGGCCTATAAAGACGTATAAATTAAAGACTATGTATAGAGCATTTATACAGCTTTTTACTGATAACATTATTTTTAAAATCGGTCTATTACAAACGATAAAACACAATATTTGTACTTACCAAATTTTTTGCGTGACATATTTTCAATCATATTTATATTTAAACTAGTACTATTAGAAAGCTTGGTTAGTTCAGATATTAGCCACTGAAAAGTAATAAAATATCCTACTTGGATATATTTTGTATTATTCCAAAGAATTGATTCGCGTTTGGTCTTCGCGTCTTCAACTAGGATAACTTTTCACTCATACTGTTTAAGTGTAAGCCGAAAAATATAAGCAAGTAATTATTGGTTTTAAACATTAAGAACGAGTAAATGAAGTATAGTGGGCTAAGACGGTGAGAGGTTTTCCTTTACGATACGGCAAAGCTGAGAGGCCTCTGAAAGTAAGGGTTGCCACATGGTCGAAGATAATAAGAAAACACATTACTTTGCACATTAAAAGCTTGTGTGCCGAGCACACGTGTCAGAAATGAAACTTCTTTGGCAAGATTAAAAGATACTAAAATCGGAAACTGGATTTTTCTAATATATTTTTTAATTAAAGTTCGAATTCTTGCAGAGTGTCCTCGTGAAATTTTGACAAAATCTGTTCTGTGGTGTCAGTAGCAAATATAGTATACGGGATAGTCAAGACTTTCACATTTATTATAGTACATTATAGAAGTAAGGTAGGTATCACGCAAAAATTACATGTTTCACTATTTTTGCGTGATGATGCGTGATTTCAAGAATACATACATTCAAGTAAACCACCGCTTAAAACCAATTCATTTTATTTTTATTAAAACTGCTGACCAAAATTTTTCAGTATATAAATAACTTATTTTTGACAACCCTATCTAATTCCCTGTTGACACAGTATCGAGGGCTGCGACCTACTTCGGAAGACTGAAAACGTTTTCGTTCCGTGTCCGATATTGATGTTAAGATGACACCCGATATTTTTATGTGATAATATTATTTATGTGGAATATAAAATATTAAATAACATAATAACATAACACCTTTGATTATGAGCTACATTTAGCGGTAAGTGAACGGTAAGGAATATCTGGCGATATCCCTAGTCAAGGTTCAAACAAACAAAAAATTCGCTCACTTTACTTTAAAATATATTAATTATACAAGGAAAAACGTGGTAGGTAATTTATAGCAATTTATACATTTACAATTTACATCTTAAATATTAACTTAAATTCTCAAAATTATAATTTGTATGCTTTCTATTTCACGATAAATTAAAAGCTTATCAAATTGTATTGATGATGGTGAAAATAATAACATTAAAATGTTAGATATTACTATTTTCTAATCGGTCTTTTCAATAGTTAAGATGTAGCATCGGTGGTTCAGTGGTAGAATGCTCGCCTGCCACGCGGGCGGCCCGGGTTCGATTCCCGGCCGATGCAAGTCACTTTTTGTCGGATGATAGTTATTCGTTATAACTATATTTTATTTTTATTTAATTACTTGCATGTTATATTCCCATATCAAAAAAGATCCAACATTTTTTATGTAAATTAAAAATTATATTAGATACCTACCAAAAATTTAGATAATGACGTAATGATACTGTACACACCCTAGATACTACAAATAACGTATTGGTATTATTAATAAATTTGTCCCACTTAGTTAAAACTAAACAGTGATACATCATCTAGGTCACTAATCACGGTTTAAATTTAACCAGAGTTTAAACAGTCACACCTTTCACTTATAACTAAAATTTATCACAGCGAAAAGTAAGAGTCGAGTATTTCTCATGAATTATCTACTTACATCTTCATTCTTTATTTTTTGCGCCACTTGATACATTTTATCATCTAAGTATCTTTTCTTTCAATTAACAAACAATATTTACAATAAAAAAACATCGCTTGTCGTAAAGAAATGTATATAAACCTAATAATAAAAAATTTCAAAAAGAATTTCCGATACCGGGAATCGAACCCGAGCCTCCTGGGTGAGAGCCAGGTATCCTAGCCACTAGACCATATCGGATGTTGAACGTTGTGCTGAAAATGAGCTATATAATATTTTAAACTATGTAATAATTTTATTATTAAAAAAAATATGTTTCATGAGAAACATTAGCTTCCTGATCAAGAGCTGTGAGAGTGTCCGTTTGTCTGTTCGCTTAGATCTTTAAAACTACGCGACATGACGGATTTTGAAGAGGTTTGTTATAATAGATGAAGTGGTTCTTCAGGAATGATTACTAGATTATAATTTGTTAAATTTTCTACAAAGTGGCCAAAGCCAGGCGCTGTAAGCTAGTCTAGTATATTAATAATTCATTATTACGTAACAACAAGGTGTGGCAAACAGCCGTTGCTAATGGTGTATGGTTAAATTTATAATTATTGATAAATATCTATTTATTTACATATTCCATGATAAATATTTATTACCTATTGTAATACTAATGCGCTATTCATGTCATATTTTCTCGCCAAATATATATTATATTATTGTCGTCTAAAAATGTCTTTGTTTGTTTTAAAATTTTCCGTTAGTATAATAGCAAAACTGTTCATCTTTGCACTGTAAAGAAATAATTGAAATAAAAAGAAATTTATATTCTTTGTTTTCAATTTTCTATACAGATCTAACTATTTTAGTCTCGAAACTCGGACTTATGAATAAGTCAAAGTTACAATCAGTATCAGTAGCAATGAATGTAACCTGAGTGCCCGGTATTCTTAAACGGGTAGTTACGTCTAGTTTTACCGATGATTCTTTTTTTTTTGTTAAAATTATTATAATAACTTTGCGAAAACAGAGTAGGTAACTACTACACAAAATTAATTTGTTTTTCTTATTTATGACAATAAAACGATTCTTTCAATAATAACACAGTATAATATATTATATTCTATATTATGTCAATTGCCTTGAAACAAGACTCTATGTTAGTTATGTAAACATTTCAAAATACACCAATAAACATTTTGTAAGCTGTGACGTCATCTGTTTGATTTATACAAGTATGAATAAGGCATTGTCATTTGGCATTTGGTTATTAACAAGCGTCTATTTATCGTTACTATAATAATACACGCACTTAACATTAACCCGCCATTGGTGACCTTATATGTCTGTGAGACCGGGTAGTTAAAGAAACCCAAATATTTTTGTCACCGTTTATCGCATTACACTGTGGTTTCGAGTAGCTGCCTAATTTCGCGCCCCCTACCGCTAGTCTATCCCGCGAGAGCGACGCAGGCGCAGGTTACAGAGTTTTGGCCCCAACCCGGTGCGTGAGACCGGCGTCACCAACTAAGTAAGTCAAATAGTTATTGTGTATTTTTTTTATTTTACTCATTTTGATAAAGCTATTGTTGTAATTTATAGTTTAATCATATAATTCTATTATTAGTAAACGTTTTGCTAGATTTGATCGATATTTTACAAGAAATTCTGTGTTTTTTGTTCAAATTGTGAACATTGTCTCAGCATGTCTTACGAAAGAAATCTGCGTCGTCTCGAGGTTTTTTTGCAAGAAGCAGTATCTGATGAGGATAGATTATAAACGTCATTGGTAATTGAATCTGGAAGTGACTTCGAACCAGATAATTTCGAACCAGATCGCACGTAGTAGGTACCAACTTGCTCTAGTTGTTTGGCTGTTGAAGATGAGTGATTTTAGTATTGTATATTTATTTTTTTGGTCGAAGTATTACCATTTATGTTACTTAATTTTATGTTTTCAATGTCATAAGACTGACTAAGCCTAATTTTATTGTTAAATAATTAAGATTGTTGCTTTATTTTTGAGTTTTAAAAAACCTTTGTTAAAATACTTGAAAATTTTAGTTATTTCAAAGATATTGTCTTAAGCTAAAAAAGGATATTTGATTTATGAAATACCTATGTTTTATTGACAACAAAACATCAAATTTTATATCTTTCCCAATAAAAAGTAGCATGAACTGTAAATTACAGAAAAACTCGTAGTCAAAAACCCCGGTGCGTGAGACCGGGGTCACCAACGGTGTAAGTCAAATTCACGTCACCAATGGCGGGTTAATAGGAAGGTATACTGTGAAATAGGAGATTTAAATCAATAGAGGCTTATATAGGGGGCGTCCATAAATTAAATGAGATGTTTTGGGTGGAGGGGGTCGAGTTACATCTCATATCTAAACTTACGTTGGAGAAAGGGGGGGTAAATATAACGCATTTTTTTTAATTTGAAAAATCTCCTCACGTAGTTTATGGACGCCCCCTTAAACCATATTGTACTATCATGCTTAAACCGAATTTGCGAGAGATATCATGGTTACTAAATAAATCATGGACTTCAACAACAACTTCACTGTATACAAAATTTATCTGATTTTTGTACCAAAAATAAAATAGATTCGTGGTCAAGAAATTTTGAAGAATAAAATCGCCAGTACGCCGTTTTTTGATACGTCAGTTTCACAATTATTACAACGACTCTAGCACCCATTGAAAACGCAATAAAAGATAATGGTGATTGATGATTATGCATAAAAACCTCAGTATTCGCATTACCAATAAATATTTTGATAAGAATGTAATGTAATGATAAACAAAAAAGCTGCAATAGATAAGTATCAATTTGTACAAAATTATTTCAGTGTTAGATAGCCCATTTATCGAGGAAGGTTATATAGGCTATATTTCATCACGCTACGGGCAACAGGAGTGAAGCCACGGGGGTGAGCCCGCGTCCGTGTTTAAATGTAGAAGCCCTTCTGGCTAACATTGAGAGACACCACTCAAAAAAAATAGTCCAAATAAAAAAAAAAACAAAACAAAAAACAATCAATCGAATGAATAATCATTAATTAATAATGAATAAATGATGCTAAATGCTCTTTCATAACCATCTCGATATAGCAACGGGAAGGAGTAATTGACCTTAGTACATTCAATTACCATTTATAGGCAGAACGTTATTGCAATACTGTATACTAAGTATTTGTTCCTTGTTTCATGATGTATGGGCAATAAATAATGTAACACCGTATAAATTAGTTTAGTTTGTGTATATTATGCATTTATTCAAGCGTCGGATCTTTGAAATAGGACTATATAAGGCTGGATAAAAAATTTAAACTTAAACTTTCGTCTTAACTATTCATAAATTTATTAAATCTAGCGGTCCACCACGGCTTCACCCATCGTACATATTTTGCAATAATAGGTCTAAAGATTGTCTGTGCCAAATTTCATCAAAATCGGTCCAGTAGTTTATGGGTGAAAACCATACATACATACAAACCTTTCCTCTTTATAATATTATTGGTATAGAAGTATACCTAGACTAACTTTCGCAGATTCAGCCGCAAAAAAAGCGCATCAAAATCCGTTGCGTAGTTTTAAAGATTTTAACTTTTAAGAATTACAGCGACAGCGACTTTGCTTTATACTATGTAGTGTTTAAAATCAAATTATGAGGCACATTTATAACAAATAGGAATTAATAAAGAAATAATTTTCTAAACATTTAATAATTACTCGTAGAATAAACTTGCTATTTATTAATTGAACAGTATTTATGCAACAACTTTATAGAAATGTTTTGTGCAGGTAGATAGTTATTGTGAAATCGCCGTACGGATTGCAAAAGAAATTTATAATTGCTCATTCATTCAGTAATTAACGTTTTTATGCTTTTTCCTTTCTTTTCTCGCTCTCTATTTAGCGAATGGTTCTTTGATGAAGATAATATTTGTATGGTTTTATTATGAAATTAAAGTTATTAATAGTATTTTTACTAAGTTATTTTTTTAAACTGTTTTTGTGAATAAACATGTTTTAGCCTTGACCTCAGCAAAATTTGTATCTTTTTATTATTAGGTACTAGGTTTCCGCCCGCGGCTTCGCCCGCGCAGTCAAAGAAAAACCCGCATAGTTCCCGTTCCCGTGGGATTTCCGGGATTGCGTCATTTTCCCGGTATAAAAAGTAGCCTATGTCCTTTCTCGTGTATCAAAATATCCCCATACCAAATTTCATGAAAATCGGTTCAGTAGTTTAGGCGTGATTGAGTAACAGACAGACAGACAGACAGAGTTACTTTCGCATTTATAATATTAGTAAGGATATTATCAACTAACTACCTAAATTCAAAATAATTCGTTGACAATATTTAAGATCTTTTTTGTTTTAAGTGACAATAATACTGGCATTTTCAAAGTCGCAAAAATTATATAAATTAAAAATTTATATATATTCAAATATTTACAAGTCTCACGCACTATTTGTTTTTATTACCTTCTACTAAATAAATTGCTTTAAGTTCCCATTAAATTGACTAAGTATTCATTATTGAAGTGAAACTTCTTTATCGGGGTTGGAAAAAAGATTGTAACATTTTGCGCGTTACGCATGACATTTTTCCGTTACGCGCCATCTTTTTCTTATCCCTACCACGCGTGATTCGACGTATTTCTGTAAAGTTGCATATAGTAAATTATTTTTTGAAAAATAAGGTCATAATTAAATTTCACTTCTTACGTGTGTACACTAGTACACGCACACATTTTTTTTGACTAAAATACATGATTTCCAATACCTTTACATTTCGCACTATTCATAGGTATTTGACACTTGGATAAGCAGGCCCAAGGCCTTTCGATTTGTTAATTCGTAAGCTAAATCGGGGGTTCAAGGTGATCACTGTTAATCGCTATTCGCTAAATCATTGCTATTTTAGACGTAATTTATTACTTAGAATATTGTATTATTTATGAATCTATAGGCAATATTATAGGATTAATACTTACGGTCTTACTAATAAAATGTTACCCATTCGCTATGCAATGGATTAGTTATTGCAATAACCTGTCTTGTTTTTATGATAGACGTTTCATGTGAGCAAGAGCAGGACACAGCTATGGTGTATGTAGATTGCTTTGTAGGGGATTGACTAATCAAAGTTAAGTTAGGATTTATAAAGGTACCATTAAATATTCAAAAAAAGGGGTTCTCTCTTCTTAAATAGTTGTCTATTCGACAGTGTTGAATTATTTTCTTTCTATCATATTATAATTTACGTAAATCCCGCTCGAAGGACCAATAAAATATGTTTCATCACAATTGATCAGTTACTAGCTTTCCGCCCGCGGTTTCGCCCGCTTTGCTTAAAACCTAATATAAATTATACTTAAGCCTTCATCTTGAATCACTCTATCTATTGAAAAAAACCGCATCAAAATCAGGGGCGTAGTTTAAAGATTTTAGCATGTATGCAATAAGTATAACAGAGAAAACAACTTAATTTTATATGTAGCGATGGTAGTGAAGATCATTAAATTATGTAATTTATAGTTCAACTATATAAATGGTTGGAGATAACTGCAACATACTAATTTTCATTTCATTAATACATATATCTAAGATAAGATTGGGTTTAAATTACTCAAGTTAGCGTTGCAATATGCAGGCAGTCGTGCCATCCTCAGGGCATGCAATCATGCACTATAGATAAAAACAAAATATACCATAGATAATAAATTGCTAGGGTAATAACATCTTTTCTTTATTTACTTCATTACTTGCGTGTTATTGAATAGAAGATTTTATATGTAAAGTTCTTTGACCATTTACTAAATAGTGAGTAAACTTTATTTTGTTATTTTTTTACAAGATTTTTTGTTCCTAAGTACTTTTTTGGCGGATATAAATTTTTCTTACATTAATTTTTCATTAAATAATATAGAAACATCTTTTTTACATTTTAAATTTGTATTTAAATACAAATACATAGAATATGTTATCAACGTCAAAAATATTTTCCTGAATTTTTTTTTTCAGACGATATTTTCATTTTTTTCGAAACTTGATGTTATTAATAAAATATCTAAAATAGCCTTTAGATACGTTGAATATTAAGCTATTTCCTCAAAAATTAGGATGATACGCTGGAAACCAAGCAACTAAACACACATATTATGTTTATTTTAAAATCTTATTTCTAAAGTTAACTTTGTCGCCACAAACATCGAAATGTCGATATATTACATAACATTTGATTGTTTATTGAATGAGGTCATCCATTATAAACGAATTTAAACTTGAAATTAATTTTATAGAAAATCCATAAATAGCTCAAATAATAATCCAATCATTTTACGACATAACTAACATCATCATCATCAATGCTTCTTTTATTCATTTTTCTAAGTTTCAAAACTACGCAACGGATTTTGATGAGGTTTTTCTAATAGATAGAGAAAGTTTTAGAACATCATTTGTTAAGTTTTAGCCAAAGCGGGCGAAGCAGCGGACGGAAAGCTAGTAAATATTGTACTAAAGACGAGATCACCTAACATTTGGTAACCAAAAAACAATCTGTTTACTAGAGTGCAGTCATTTTAAACATTATAGTTCATAAAACATACAAAAAATAGAATGCACCACATTAATAATTAAATTATTCACACACGATTTGTTCATAACAGACCCGAAACTACATACCATAACAACATTAGAAAAATATAAAAAAATGCGAAAGGGTGGCCACACAGCATGAAACGACCGGCAATACGAGAGGGCCAATTTTCAATTTAATTCACTGCAGGTGGCCCCGCCAGAGGGCAGTACTAGTGTAGTTTAGGGCTGACAACTTTATGGTAAGGGCACTATAACCATAGATATAATACTATATACTAGTACTACATATAACTTAAACCTTCAGCAACGAGCAAGAAAACTATAACTACCTTTAAGGAAAACGGTAATGGTTTTGTTGTGTATCTTGCTATGCAAAAGTGCAATAACTAAGATTATAAATAGGTACATTTAAAACAATATTTTTTAAAGTGTTAAAGTATATTATGGTGGAAAGCTGAATTTTGGTTAAATAGTAATAGGTTAAACATCTTTAGTCTAAGGAAAATAATGCTTGTCGTGAGAATTATTGTCTCAATAATTTGAACGAACATAATCTCTTTTCGAATTGACAACGGTATCTTTAATTCGCTTACATACTGTAATATTTATCTCTCTAACTCTTCAACAAAAAATACATTTAATTAATTAAAAGTTGACAGCCCTATCCACGTCCAACTTGTACAAGGTAACAAGGGCGGTAAGTAATTATTAATTTCAACTCAACATAATGAAGTTATGCTATGCGTTATTAGTTTGATATTATATTCTGTTTCAATGTTACCTCAGTATTGCGGGAAGTATGGGTGGTACTTGTAAAGTGGTTAAAATGTATTTTCTATAGAATTAAGGGATATACAATCCATTCATATTACAGTCCAAAAATTATAAGCTATTTTCGTTATGATGCAGATTTAGTGATTCAGTTAAAATTTTAATTGTTCTTTTTATTAACGTTACATGTCCTATCTATGAACTATCTGATGCAATGAAGACATTTTAGTTAATGAGGAAAGAGTCACAACATGAATCATACATACATAGATAGTACATACATACATAGTACATACATATAACATATTTAATCACATCGGTAAATACCCGAAAACTGGTCACACTATGAAGACCACAGAAGTACAGAAATATACATTTATGAAGACAGATTATTTTCGTATTATATTTTTCTTTCCACTCAAAACACATTAGTACAGAAAATCCAACATTCCACCAACAGATGACAACTCCAAACTTTGTAACATAACTCAATTAAACACTAACATTTCTTCCAAGAAACGTGTTATTTTAAAACTCCCTTTTAATTACATCGCATAAAAACTAATAATGCTTGGTTTGCGCAACACCGCTGAGTAATCAATTGTCACGATACATTTTCCGTGTTTTTTCTTACGTCAAGTAGACTGTTATAGTAGGAAATAAATTAAACCCTCATTATTTAAATACGCAAAGCAGTCAGAATGAGGAAGATGTACTTATGCGCTTTCAGACATAATATATAAAGTGGTGTTTTGAAGTCAAAATACGCTATGGTGAAATTTTCTAAATTCCTAATAACTTTGAAAAAATTATTTCATACTAGTACCAAAAGTTAGGTTAACTGGAGTCTAAGAGCTGTGTTTGAACTCTCCTGATTCCTGGCACAATAGTAACAGAGCTATAGATGTAAGTAGAGCTGTGGTAGAGCCAAGTTATTCTTCTAAGCCAAACCTTTAACAATGGTGATGCAATGGTAGATAGTATAGAGTGAAGAGAATATAGAGACGGTAGAGCCACCTCCACTCGACTCTATCCATGATACAGACACTTGACTGGTAACCCATTACTTAGAATTTCAGTGAGAAAATGGTAGAGACTAAAATTTAAACTATAGTGATGCAATAGTAGATAGAGTATAGAGTGTATAATGTAGAGATAGTAGAGCCTCCTCCACTGGATTCTATGCATGATAGAGACACTTAACCGGTAACCCCCGTACTTAAATTTTCACATCCTAGAGCAAAATTCATATCCTACTTCTATAGAAAATGTTAGAGTTAAAGCATTATTCATATTATAAGTTGATATACCTCGCCTTCATAGTGCACTATATCCTATTGTCACTTGAAGTGCGTTGGCGCCGCGTTATCAGCGGTTATCTATTATCGAATACGTAGAGTATCTATGAGGCGATATGCTCTAAGGTCAATGTAATATGTTTATTTGTTAGTGAATGACCTAAATCTGATGCTTTCATATATGAATACTGAAAATAATGGTTAAAAATTTACCAGTATTGACGTTTGTAAGAAAAAGTGTTCATTCATTAATTCAGCCTGTATATACAAAATAAACATACTTTTTTAATCAAGGTTCTATAAATGACTCGACTAAGCTATTGAGGCGGCGCTTCTTTTACAATATTATTTTTTTTAATTCTTGTTTAAATTCATAATACAGGAAAGGTATTGGTGGTAGGTAAAGGTGTTTTCAATATAATAATTTGTTGCTGTTCGTCTCTTAATTAAACCAATGGAAAAGCTATATAAACAACATCGCCCTTTATTTCTATTACCAATAAAGTATTTTTCTCCCAGTCCAAGACGTCCTTTTATATATCTTCTTCAATCGAAATCTGACCCAGAACCCACATTTTTCCCCAATCTTATCACTCAGTATATCTTCTATTTATATTTAGCTATTTCTTACTGATTAAGTTGCTCAAACTAACAAGAACAGAGCTAATCAACGGAATGGCGGTAACAACATAAATGAGCACTTACAGCCTTGCGGAAGTAAACAGAGAATTTCTTATAGTTTGCTTTTGTATAACGCTATGTGTAAATATTATGTACCTTGCTAGATGTTAATTGTTAGCGATGCTAGATATAGAGTATTACACAAAGATGTGTCTATTGTGGCTATTAATAAAATATTAAATATATTTCCACCCGCGGCTTCGTTCGTTTCCTTCCTCAAGAATTACTCTATCTATTAAAGAAAACCGCATCAAAATCCGGTGCGTAATTTTAAAGATTTAAGCATACATAGAGATAGAGAAAACAACTATTTATATACTACCTATGTAGTGATTTAAGTCAACACCATACCTAAACATATTATTCTGACCTAAATACCTATATTATTCTGATTCATGCACTTTTATTTATTATGCACCACCTTGATTAATTTAACTATTTTCCTCATCTTTTTTGGGTTGCCTGGTAGAGATCGCTACCAGCGATAAGGCCGCCTACTGTGCATTGATTAATTTATTGTTAAGTTTATAAAATGTATCATATCTGGTGTACAATAAAGTATTTTTCATTCATTCATTTCATTCACCACATACATAACTCATTAGAAAATAATATATTGTGGCTCAGTTTATTTATGTTCATTAACATATTGTACAATTTCTTGGCCTTTTTTATTATCTTGAATTGGTAATTTATGCAAATTAATTTATAAATCAAAGCTTCTTACAAACAAATACTTTCTTTAAAAAATCGAATCTTAGAACAGTCTTATTACGTATTAACAGTATACTAACCACTAGACCATATAAAACGTCACAAAGGATTTTCTAATCCGGCGTTTTTGTCGATTATTTTCATCACCTTTTGTCCATTGTTTCAAGCTGTTTCGAAGTCTATTGTTTGCCGCGAATTCACATTTTCTTGTTAACATTTCACTATGATATTGTATCTTTGGTTGCTTCATTGAAATTATCTATCTTGGTACTAAATTTTCAACACGTATTTAGAACTGGTTGCTATGTTTTTTTAAAACGTTAAAAATGTTATTATTGTGATATCATTAATTTTATTTCTTAATTTTATATAATATATTATATGCATTACTATGTATACAGTCGTACATGTATAATAAACTGATTGTAGGATAATCAATATGGAAAAAAATTGAATTGACATGACTAATGAGTAATGACTATTGACTATCTTTTAAACAACATAACTTCTTAATAATATGTACCATTTTAACGGTGCCCTATAATAGTATCATAAAGACTATAACATTAATTATAATTGGATAGTTACTTCATTAAACAAAACTTTGCGTAAAGTTTCTAAAAAATTAACTTATCAATTCCCAAAAAAGAGAAATTTTTAAACCAATTTATCATGTTATAATTCTGGTTAATAAAGACGTTATTATATTGAAAATAACGTTTTATTTTATTCATTATCTTGCAGTTTTGAAATGCTGAATATATCTCACGTATTTTTTATTAAGACTATCCCTGACTCGGCTATGCAGGGTGTCCGATTCTTGAAACTGAGACATCACAACAATTTCATATCATATTTCTTGCAGCTCAAAGAAATGAAGGCTTTGCATTGGTAATAAAATAATAAACAGTACTTAATAAAATTGGTATGCCAAAACTTAACTACGAACCAAAACGTTAGGTACATTTTTCCGAAAGCGTTGAAATATATCTATACATATAATAAATCTGTAGAATGGTCAATTCTGTACATTGAAAATATTGAAAAAATAAATAGCAGGGGGTGTTACTGGATCGATACCAAACCCAAATATGTAATTAAAAAAATTTTTGTCTGTCTGTCTGTCTGTCTGTCTGTCTGTCTGTCTGTCTGTATGTGAAGACATCACGTGAAAACTACCGGATCGATTTCGATGAAACTTGGTATAATTATACCTTATTATCCTGGGCGTAAAATAGGATACTTTTTATCCTGGAAAAATACGTAGAAAAAAAATAATCTTACTTTTTCAGTTATCCATAGACATTGTTCTGTAGAACCGCGAAGACACGTTGCGTATTATTAATTTATTATAGGCCTAGCCGTATTTGGGTCCAATAGATATTTATAAGATGTCATTGTCAGAGTTACTCAAAATGGAGAAACAAACCATCCACGCGAAGACCGACTTCCGCGCGGACGGAGTCGCGGGCGGAAGCTAGTTGAAAATATAAATAGCAGTGTTACTGGATCGATACCAAGCCCAAATATGTGATTAAAAAAAATTTTGTCTGTCTGTCTGTATGTGAAGGCATCACGTGAAAACTAACTTTCGATTTCGATTTTGGTAGAGTTATACCTTATTATCCTGGGCGTAAAATAGGATACTTTTTATCCCGGAAAAATACGTAGAAAAAAAATCTTAATTTTTCCGCGCGGACGGAGTCGCGGGCGGAAGCTAGTTCTAACAATAAAATATTAAAAACAAATTATTACTCTATACTACTTGAACAGAAAACAAAAACACCTCTATTATTATTAAATAGGTATGTATTTGAATTAAATTTCAGTATACCTAATCAACATCTGGAACTCAAAATCGATCTTCTGTGACTTCTGTGAGGCGAGTGACCTACTTCAGGCCAATGCTTCCATTTTGGGATGTTCAAACGAATTTTACCCTTCGTATATCAATCTATCTTCAAAGTTTATTATTGAACAAAAAAATACGACTGGCATGAAGCGTAATTTGAATTTTTAACTTTACTTCAATAGTAAAAATTACCAAAAATTATATTTATATGCATGTAAAAAATATACTTAGGTAGATATTTAAACTTTTGAAGTTAAACTTATTTAGGCGCGTTGAGAGTAAAATTTCAAGGTCGCGTCATGACAATACCGTCACGCCATTGAGTACGGCGACGATTTTGGTATCTTTGAATCTTGCCAAAAAAGTTTCACTTCTGACTCGTGTGCTCTTTTTCACCATGACTTTTTTATAACAAAGCAAAAAACTAATAATATAAATGGACAGTAGAAATACGTAGAAAACTCTACATGACGTAATATTCCCTCCCTTGAGCTTTTCATGTAAAACTGTCATTTACCGAATGCAGATATTAATGTTTGACCTAATCTTGATCCAGTTTTATTAAATATACCAATATACATTTTTCTAAAATACCCACTTTTTATATTTTATTATTTACTAGCTGTACCCCGCGGTTTTACCCGCGTTGCTCCGTTCCTCTTGATTTTAGGGAGATGATAATATATAGCCAAGCCTTCCTCGATAAATGGGCTATCTAACACCGAAAGAATTTTTTAAATCGGACCAGTAGTTCCTGAGATTAGCGCGTTCAAACAAATAAACTCTTCACTCTTCTTTATAATGCAATTCCTTATTCCGCACTATAAATTATATTTACGTCCTAAAAAGAAAGTTAATATTTTCAGGTAGTTTGCAATTAAACTGTTAACAACGGTAATAAAGACTTTTTCACTGCTTTATACTTTTTGGTGACGAACAAAAATAAGTAGATATAACCCATTTTTCATCATCAGAATGCCTTTAATTTCTGAAAATTATAATTATTAAAAAGATAAGTTTTTGATCAAAATACTTACTACATTTTAGAGATGCGCGAAGGAAACGCGTCGTAAGAGATATCTAGCAGACTGTGCTGTGAGATCGGTCACCTAATTTCGTTTAAATTCACGGGTTCTCCCGCCTGGAGATCGTTTTTTATTTTTTACAAATTTCACAATATGCAGCATAGTTAGATTTGTCACAGTTGTAGAAATGATATAGGCTGGATTAAATTACACTATATTTTGTTGAATAATTGCCTACTTGACAACCGCATTGTGGTTAGTGACTTACTTATTAAATTACTACCCAATAACGACAACGTCTTATAATTCGATAGAGCCGGCTGCACGCACGAAAAAACATGACTCATGCGGCGTTACCTCGCTCTGAGGCGTTCCATGTGCAAGCGAGAGCGCGGAACGAGCACAATCGGACGTTGTCACGTTCAATTACTATCGTCAGTGAACCGACTTTACAGACAACCATTTTTTTATATATTTTACTATTTTATTAAATGTATTAGTTATATAAGTTGGTACTTAAATATAAAAAAAATATCTAATACATGAAAAAGCTGACTAGACTCTAGGACTCTACCAAGTACCAACCTAGTCTAAGTTGAATTTAAGTCATACTAGCTTTCCGCCCGTGGCTTCGTCCGCGTTACAAAGAAAAACTCGCATAGTTCCCGTTTCCGTGGGATTTTCGGGATGCAACCTACCCTATGTGTTAATCCAAGTTACCCCTTATATTTGTGCTAAATTTCATTGTAATTCAGTAGTATTTGCGTGAAAGAGTAAAAAACACACACATACATCCTCACAAACTTCCGCATATAATATGAGTAGGATAGGATAGGATTACTTTATTTAGAAAAGTCCCCAAGAGGTGGAAAGTTTTTAATTTTTTTTATGTAAGGATTGAATATTTTACGCAGTAATATATTAGTAAACTTAAAGTAGTAAGTACGGTTTTTTTTCCACCTAATATATTTATCTCTATTAATTTCAGTCGAATATCCGTTTAGAAAGAGAGTTCATTTAGCTCTACGACTCTAGCATTTTTTTACCTAGAGTTTATATACACAGACAAATAGGTACTAAGTAACTAATAATATTTTAACCCATTATTAAGGCTGCTAATGCACATCCGTTTCAGAAGAAGAAGAAGTTATTTTAATAATATTTTAATTTTTGCTGATATTTTTCTGCGACTTTTTGACTTTTAATTTTAGGATAGTTTACTTGTGTATATTTATTATTGGTATATGAAATCACCTTTATCATCACGATTTATAAAACAATCAATCAATCAAATAATTAATCTGTATAAAACAATCAATCGATTTGTAAAAAATTAATAAATATAAAAAAATAAATTAAAAATAAGTACAAACCTTTTCGGCTTCCACCGTTTCATGAAAACTCCAAACATTTTATCCACCTTCTAATTGACAAACAAAACACAACACAACACTTATACACACAAAATTATAAATATCACTATAACTACCTCAAACTCTACATCAACTCTACTACGTAATTAATATCTATAAGACACTTTCCATTGACATTAAACTACCGATTGATTAAAGCTAGAATCGTATTTATTATTAAACTATCGATTGATTTAATCGTATAAAATCGATGTTTTATACAATCGTGTATACAAGCAGCCCTTATCAGCGCTTCTACGCAACTGAGCGTTTGGCATTGAGATCTGAGTTTCGCAACCAGTTGGCCAACTGATCGATGGATTAGTTGAGCGTTGTTATCAGCGACGTGTAAAACTATACGCACAATGCACATGTAATAAAGAAATCCTTTTTAGGAGTATTTGGTAAATGTCTTATATTGCCTCTCAATTGTTTAGGCTCTCAAAAAAATAGCAATAGGTACCTACCTAGCTAATTTTACTATGTCGTGTAATATGTGGATGCTTAATCACTTTTATATTTACGCAAATTACTATATGGCTTATGAACTAGTACATTTTTAAATAAGGTTTAAATTTAGCATTATTCACATATTTATTACTTTGAGGAATTCTATTGAAAAAACCTTGACGCATAAATGAATTTTTAACTTTAGATAGCCGGAAAAACGGCATTTCAATTTCTAATTCTGAACAATCTTGGTTGGAAATTGGTACACCTAAAGAGGCTTCGAGCATTTACCTCAGTAGTCAGTAGTATACTACTATAGAATTATATTATCTGTGTCCGTATTTAGCAAACAGATACTGGTCTAGAAAAAAAAATGATGATAAAATTCTTTTGTCAAAGCCATTTTTTTCTATTCACAATGCAGTAAGGTGAATGCACTCACAACAACCAAATTCCTTAGTTCACACTTGAACCAACAAAAGAGGATTTTTTCCTTACAATGCATTTTTTAACCAACTGGGCCAGAAGAGAAGTACTATATGTATATACTAATATTATAACGCTGAAGAGTTTGTTTTTTTGTTTAAACGCGCTAATATTCGGAACTACTGGTCCGATTTGAAAAATTCTTTCGGTGTTAGATAGACCATTTATCGAGGAAGGCTATAGTTTCATAGTAATTGTAAAACTCCTTTTAATTGTCATAGTGAAATTATAAAAAATTGCATTCGTTTTTCTTCTAGGACATTTCATTTTTATTTGTTTCCGTTATCCGGAAAATCCTAAAAATATAATTCTAAAATTTTGAAAATGCCTGGACTACGGCATCTTGTAAACAATAAAATTTGTTAAAAGTATGTACATTAATTGAGACTAATCTAATGTATACTCTAAGGACTAATCGTAAATAGAGCCTCTACAATTAGGGTCAACTCACACCAAAAGAGCGGCGAAGCGCAGCGCAGCGCGGCGAAGCGCGGAGTAGCGGAGACCCGCGACTTCTCAAGCATTCCAGCGACTTCTCGAGCAGTCGCGGGAATCCGCGCGCCTTACCGCGATGAATTCACGGGTCGCTCTTTGCGCAGTTCGAATGCTCGCGCGCACAGACGCGTGCGGGGAGCGGGCGCGAGGGGCGGGATATTGCCCGGGATATATTAAAATAATTAATAATTGTGTACACAAGTGATAAATATTAAATATCGTTTCTAGAACACGACGAATACTAGGCGGTTTGTTTTGAAATACGTAAAATATTTTTTTCTAAGGTTGAGTTGCGTTTAGCTACGCTACACTATCTTCAATAACTGCCAAGAGCTTTTCCATGCATTCTCTATTAATAGATATCAACATTTTCAAGCAAATAATAAATGTTCATTAATCATGGGGTGCTCAGTGGTGAGACCTCGGACTTCGAATCGATAAATCCGTGGTTCGAGACCAGGCGAGCGCGCAGGAAATAAATTGATTTTTCAATTTATCTGCGCATGTTGTAACATCACCACTGCTCGAACGGTGAAGGAAAACATCGTGAGGAAACCGACATGTCGAAGAATTAAAAAAGTTCGACGACATGTGTCATCCGCCAACCCGCACTTGGCCAGCGTGGTGGATTATGGCCTGTACCCTCATAGGAGGCCCGTGTCCCAGCAGTGGGAACGTATATGGGCTGATGATGATGATGATGATGATGAATCATGGGGTGAACATAAAAACAATTGAGCAGATAGATAAAGTTCTTATACTTAGTAGTAAAATGTTTAAGATAACAAATCTTCAGCTGTAGGTAACACGAAATCAATATTTTATCAGGTGAAATCTCAAAAATCATTAAAATACTTATATAATCATTAAATTGTGTGATTTAAATGCAACTGTGGAATGCATAGTCATAAAAACAGCAAGTGCATGCGGTAAAAATTCTTTCATAATAAATGTAACTGAAGAATCTAGCGATACTGAATAGTGATTTAAGTAATTTTAAGACATTTTTTTCCATTAATAATAATTTAATGTTTAAAAAAATGTTTGTACTTTTTCTCCACTGTGAATACACCCTCATCCTGTAGTTGCACTGATTCACTATTTTCTTAACGCGAACGGACTAATAACAATACACATAATTGAACCAAACTCCTAAATAATAAGGTGTGTAAAAATTGTACTTCTATTTTAGAAAACTGTCTGTAGCATCGGTGGTTCAGTGGTAGAATGCTCGCCTGCCACGCGGGCGGCCCGGGTTCGATTCCCGGCCGATGCAGCTTATTTTATTTATTATATTTTATTTCCACTTTATCATAATATTATGATTGTAAGGACATATTTTTACTATTCTTAATTAAAATCCACAAATACACTTCAATTCATTTTTTTTCTTAACAATTTTATCAACGAAGAATCTGGATTTTGCACAACAGTAGTTACACATTTTATTTATTTTGAAATAATTAGCTAATGCATAATATAAATATAATTATTATACATAATGTTTACATACGCACAGCCAGCAGAGCATACAGGCCGGTCACGCTTTCCTATCACCACACTGTTTGAACATAGTACGTACTTACCGTTAAGAAAACTATGAACCAGTATGTGAATACATCTTTTCCATCGAATCACGACATAATGGTAAGGAAAAACATTTATTATTATAACACATAATATTATAGCGAGATGGAAGAATACCTATGAACCCAAGCGAATAAAAATACAATTAATTTGCCAGTTATATTTCCTCCTTATACCCAAAACCATAAAAATATGATGGCACCCAATATTGTAGCAGATATAAAAAGCTAAAAAACGATCAATAAAACCCATAAAATAAGAGAAAGTCAGGATATTTCATGTACCAGAGAATCTGGAGCAATATTAAATCGTATACAACTGTCAATGATGATAAGATCCACGAACAGATAACAGTTTTGATATTCAATATAATTGACAGCATAATACTGCGATCGGACATAAGTATATATTACAGATATGGGACTGGTATTGCTAATAAATCAATGGAGACATTTTTAATAGTCTAATCCTACTAAATCGATGATTGGGTAACGTTTACCGCCCTCGCTTTGTATGTTGACACAGAAAAAATAATAGAGAAAGAAAAAGTAGGTCTGTATCTTAGGTCTGTATGTGCAATTCGACGTATATAGTATTCAACAAGCAACCCTTAGTCTGTAAAAAATATTTAAACCAACTTTATAAACTATTAGTTTAGTTTAAAATCAGTAATTTGCAAAATTTCTCATCCTCATGTTTACCATTTCAGTTGTCAATGGCTGTATAATTATATATCACACATATCACTAATAATAAAAGGACATAATATAAAAGAAAAGAAACGTATTCATCAAACAACGCTTTTTTCTATTACGGCAATTCAACTTCTCGAGCCGGCCCTTTAGGTCCTCTAGTACTTGTAATAACATCAGTTACACTCTCTTCTGTTGTATGAATAGCTGTTGTCGAAGCTACTTCAGTCACAGTTACTACTTCAGTAACATTCACTACTTCAGTAGTATTCGAAGGTATCATTGGAGTTGTTAACGTCGTCACAGGCAATTCTTCCGTCAATTTCAAACGTTTATTCTTTGTGGTTTCTGTGACATTATTAGAAAGATAATCAACTAGTAATTTGTCTATTTCCTTGACTTCTGCTTCATCAAGTTTGTTCATGTCATCTCGCCAATTAGTAACGCAGGCGTCTATACAAGCTTGTTTCTCTTTGAATATGTTTGGGTATTTGCAGTCACCCCATACGATTGGAGTACAATCCTGGTCTTCATTCTTGTAAGTGTAGGCTATATTCTGTTTATTGTCCTTGCATTTGTTTTCAGTTATTGTTTTGGAACATTGGTCTGAAACGTAATGGTATTTATTTAGAGTTAGGGAACGTACAGACATGTTATATTTTTGAGTGTTTAAGGAATCAGAACATAGATAAAATAATATCTACAATAAGGCTGGAAATATTTAAATAAAAGTGTTTTAGTTTTGTAAGTTACTGTCACAATAATTATTCGTCTCGATGAACTTTCTCTTCGTCTGTTTCTAAATTATCGTTAATCAATATCGAATTAGAGAGATCAATAAAAATACTCTTACGCAATTTTATTTGGTCTCACATTGTCTTTGTTTACAAATATGGGATCACAGGGTTGGTTTCTTTATTTGTTCTCTCTAACATAGCTCAAATTACCTGTAGTATCAATCAAATTATCTTCTGTCGTGGCTTGAATGAATTTAAACACGCAGTTATGAGAACAGAGGTATTCATCATCGAATTTGTTATAAGTGGGACATCCTCTCCAAATGCCTAGCTCGCATCTGGAGCCTGGCTTGTAGTAGTAAAATACTGGTGTAGGAGTTCCCTTGCAGTCGCTTGTGTTTAGATTATGGAGGCAGTAGTCTGGAGGTACTGCAATAACAGGTGTTTGAATATCCTTAAGAAATAGTGGATGGTGATCTTTTATGGGTGTATGGAGTAACATTTTTTCCGAGTGCATTTTGACAATTCTATTAAAGTTCTGACTATAAGAAAAACGGTTCTGCAGTTTTATTTTCTCTCGTCTATTAGAATTAGAAAAAAATGTTGAGCAGTTTTACCTGGCCTATGGACAATGGACATTTACATTTTTTAAACTAAGCTATAACATAGTATTATAATATTATTATGTGTGGCTATATGTATACTTACTTATTTTATTAAAAAAACTGTGTGCGTGAGTGTACACACGTCATAAGTGAAACTTATTTTTGACCTTATTTTTCATAAATTACTTATGCAACTTTACAGAAATACGTCGAATCACGCGTGGCAGGGATAAGAAAAGGATGGCGCGTAACGGAAACATGTCACGCGTAACGAAAAAATGTTACACTAATTTTTTTTCCAACCCCGATAAAGAAGTTTCACTTCAAAAATGTGTAGGTATCAATGTTTTTAAATACAGATTTTTACGTACCAGCATTCACCTTGTTCCAGTAAATAAAAATAATATATAAACAGAAATAACCGATTGTGGTGAACATAATGGCTACACATTAGGTGTACTCATTTTCTGCTTGAATTGGTTTATTTAATTAAAAGATGTGATAATAATTAATTTTAATTATATTTTATTACATATCCATGATTGAATTTTTAATGAAGCGTTTTATTTTTTTATGATTAATTAAAATAAACCATATTTTCTTATTACTAAGTATGTGCTTAAGTTTGAATAAAAAAATATTAAATTAATCAAAAAAGACTATTGCATCGGCCGGGAATCGAACCCGGGCCGCCCGCGTGGCAGGCGAGCATTCTACCACTGAACCACCGATGCTACAAGGAACTTTATAAAATTTTAATTTATAAATATTTTAACCTTAAGTTTTACCTAAAAACTTTATCTAATAAAATAATATTGTTGAGTTTTATAGGGAAAAGCAAAAAACGAAGTGTAGGGCACACTGGTCTGCTGTTCATAACTAATATATTTTTATATTAGGTAATTATTAATATTAATTTTCATTGAATTGACCGATAGGAAATAAATAAAACTTCATTTTAGTCTCAATGTCGTTTACTTCATAACTTATTACTAATATTTCCTACTTTAACATGCTTCAATAAATAAAATATAACATAATAATAAGTCGTTAGTCCTTATTAATTATTATTGTCCGTGTTGAGATCCTTGGAGTTATTATTTTTAAATTATTCTTTTTGTACAAATTCTTCAACATTCATAACAATTGATTTCAACGCCATCTATTTTTTTATGTAAAAACGTTATGAAATTTGTGGTTAGCGCATTTAAATGAGCGCCATCTGTGTTCAGTTTAGTAAAATAATATTTTGTTTTCCGCGCCATGTGTTCAGTTTAGTAAAATATTATTTTGTTTTCCGCGCCATCTGTGTTTAGTTTAATGAAATAATATTTTGTTTTAGCGCCATCTTGTATGTAATAAGATAACTTAGCTGCCAATTTATTTTAGCGCCATCTAGCGTTTTCCGTTTGAACTTTTTGGTAAAGAAGTTTGGTGTTTTATTTTTTTCAGAATAATTTTTATAAAGCGTTGGAAGTACTGATTGATTTCGTCTTCCCTTGGCTTAGGGAGGCCCGTGGCATGGGTGTCGGTGCTGTAACAACTGTAAGCTGTTGTTCTTCTTTAGGCTTCTGTCTCAGTAATAAAAGTGCAACCAAGGCCAAGAGAAGCTGAAACAAAAGTTAAATGTTTGCATTTAAGGATCTACATTTATAACATAGGTTTATACCTACATATATCTATTTTTAAAACAATAATATGTAGGTATAATTATAACCATTCGATAAAATTGTATTCCTAGAATTATTATACAATTGATAGAACAGTTACACCACACTATATTATGGTGATAATTCCATATAAAACAAACTTTACAACTAAATTTCTAAAGATATGCGTTCATTAAATACACGTTGCCCCAATTATACCACAATACCTACAATCTAAATTAAGTAAAGTATTATTATTTCTGAATGACTAACCTTGCTCAAAATCAATAAACTAGCGTTCACCAAAACCATAGTACATCCAAACTTGAACATTTCCATCATAGGGCTCTTACACCCCGCCTCATAATATTCCCGTCTCGCTTTACAGCTCTCCCTCTCTCGCTCTTGCACCAGCTCTGATCTCTTCGGGTCGTACCCTGGGCAACACGAGATGGGGATATCTGGTGCGAAGTAACTGGGAATGTTCCGAATTCGGTAGTCATCTGCACTGTACACGCCGCAACAATTAAGCTACAATGGAAAAAATAAATAGGTAGGTATAAATAATATGGCCTAGCTGGAAATTAGGTTAGTAAACTGTGGCTTAAATTCTGCAGGGTAATTCAAAAAATGTAAGTAGGTAATTGTATTTCATGTCAAGTGAAATAAAGTGCCGCAAAAAACGCTAACTTCTATAGATAGCATATTTAAGTTTAGCTCTTTACAGGAAAACTGCTTGATTTCCTACTCACTTCAAAAGTTTTGTATTAAAGAATAATCTTAAAGTATATAATATTATTGTGTAAATAATGAAAGATATTGATTGAAAATAATTTAACCACTTATTTTTAAATCGCATTTATCAATAGCTCTACAAAAGCAAAGTTTACTCAAACAGTTTTTCTTTTATACCAGAATCTTAGATTATCATTCAATAAAACCCTAAATTTCTCTTATACAAACATCCTAGAGTTCACCATCTTCTATCTATACATATAATAAATCTATAGAAGGGTCAATTCTGTACATTGAAAATATTGAAAAAATAAATAGCAGGGAGTGTTACTGGATCGATACCAAACCCAAATATGTGATTAAAAAAATTTTTGTCTGTCTGTCTGTCTGTCTGTCTGTCTGTATGTTCAGGCATCACGTGAAAACTAACGGTTCGATTTCGATGAAACTTGGTATAATTATACCTTATCATCCTGGGCATAAAATAGGATACTTTTTATCCCGAAAAAATACGCAGAAAAAAAAATCTTAATTTTTCTTAATTTTTCCGCGCGGACGGAGTCGCGGGCGGAAGCTAGTAGTTTAATAAAACCCTACAAGTCATTAGTATCCATTATGAAAACAGCACAAAACCTACATCGCTTTGCATAGTGGCCCAGATCTTCACATGCCGAGGGTTATCCTCCCTGGCTAGGCGGAAGGACTCCACCAGCGACCGATTGAGCAGTATCTCGTCCTCTGGCGAAACACGGACACACACACCCAGGATCACAGCTTGTATTATCGACATTATGAGCATTACGGCCGCTGTCTGTGAAGATAATGTGATTGTTAAGTAACGAGATGTGAAAAAAATCATAGTGTTGTGGGGGCAACCAGTATTACATTTCAACTATTTAAGTTATTATAAGTAGGTACTTAATATTGTAGTTCTTTTTTATTTGATAGAGATTAAATATGATTATCTAAACAACATTACAAAACTAAAACTACTTAATTGAATTTAGTAACTCTTTCTCATTTCTCTATCACAAAAGCCCCGTCATAATTGAAAAGTTTTGAACCATCTATCGATCATGTGTAAAGGAAAACAGCATGAAAATCATTTATTTATTGAACTAGTTAGCCTGTATTATCACTATTGAACAATAGCTACAACCACAAAATAAAGGCGTCGTCGACGTCAATGTCGAACGCCGGAATTAGTACCTCAATAATAAAATCTAGACAGTTTTTCCATTTGAAATTCAACAATTAGCCAGGTAGCCTTTCGTCGCGTGATATGCCAATAAAAGCAAGTTCGTTTGACTTCACAGACCTCAAGGTAACGTGTTAATGACCTTGGTTTTCTTTGTTGGACACAGATTTCATGTTAACATGTAAATAAGGGGAAAGTCGAGTGGCGATAAGATTTACATTTTACCGATTTTTCGAGTACTCGTAATTTTCTGATGAACTGATAGCTGAACTGAAGTCTGAAGAAATAGTAGAACATGAAAAGCATTGAAGGATTCTTAAAGGAATATGTAGTAATTTTTCTTATGTATTTACTACCTATTTTACTTATAATACAAATTATTGCTGTTACTAGTTTTAAAGTGCTTAGAACAACAATCAACTACCTACCAACAACAAGAATCTTTTTGTCCTATCTTCTTACGACCTTCTTTAAAAACTTATTCACAAATCAATTAACTCTTACCGCATGCAAGGGCTTCTTCTTATTCTTAAACACCGCTATAATAGCATAGATGACCATGGAAATAGTGATGGCTGCTGTAACAGCCAGGATGATCATCGCCACCAGCCGACCTGACTGTTCCTTGCTGAAGATCTTAGAGGCAATCGCGGATGCTATAGTCACTGCTATCACTACTATTGATTGTATCTGAAAACAATTAAAGATGGTCAGGTAATAAGCCTTTGAATTAACTAACTAATTAACCTTGTAGAACAAGTAAAAATGAATGAATAAAGGTAAGTCTTTCATTGCAACCAATGGCAATGTATGTTGTAGCAGAATATGTAGGTTAGTGCACAACATTTTAGCTGACCTTAAATAAAATCGGCAAAAGACCAGGAAGTGAAATACATATTCACCCCATAGTCCACAGATATCCTAACAATCTTCACGTTCAGTTTTACAAAATATGTCCCTATCTACACAAACTTATTTTTTTTACAGAAAATCATAATTGCTAAAAAATTAAAATATATGAAAAGCTATGACTTTAAATTTCTTACAATAGTAATAAGGCCCAATATCACGAAGAGTATCTTCAAGAAGTTCCTGCAGCATGGTTTCTGGCGCAGTTCTTCGATCTCTGCCGCGTAGAACTTGCCCAAGCTCTCATGGGTCTTGGCTGGGCCTGGCGCCGGCGCAGGCTCATTTTCTGTTAATAAAATAGCTCTTATTCCCTATTGATAAAGTTTAGTTAGATCGATAGTTTCAACTTTTAAGTTACTGAGTACTGACATTTTGTTACTTTCGCGGATAAAGATTTTCAGCCCTTGAGACTCGTGGTATCGGATTGGGATCTTTCTGTTTGTAAAGCTTAGATTATGAAATAATTTTTATCGCACATTTACCCAGAAGCCGGAAAATCGTCTAGTTTTGGAGAATATAGGTATCTACGTTATGTAATAGGTACGTAATTTGGCACTAGCTATGAAACACATCTTCTAAACAGTAATAAATTAATCACGCTTCTAACCTGTTTAGGTGTATTGTTTTTGTAAATTTACGAGTTATTGTTTCAAGTGAACACGGCCGCGGCGTATAGCAAACAATTTTATATCAAGTGTTGAAATAATTATATCTGAAAATTACAAGGATTCCCTGATTTTATAAATATGATTTCAATTATGTATAAGAATCTTTAGTAGATACATAATTGAATTATTTTAAGTATTCCCTTATTTTAGAATTAATACAAAATCCCATTATTTTAATATCCACAAATACCTACATTTCTATCAGTATATAAACAGATTAAAATTAACACAATAACTTTAAAAACGAAAATTCGCTCTTTAACTCCGCCCCACAACTCATCAATGAGGAGGAACGTTACAAATACCACTTTTAAACGGTTTTTCTTACCTTGAGCCGATGTCGAGTTCCCCATATCGCCAAACCATGTGACAAGGGTATGCACAGAACCTGAATATATAAGCAATATTACAATGGGCCACGAACGAATGAACATAATGGGTCGTCAAGTTATTCATCTGCGGTTAACTGTTCAAGGTAATTGAAATGATAACATTATTTAAAACTACGGAATACATGCGTAGTTTTGGGGGGACGGAAACCCTACACGTTCCCAGAGTAATGGTGATACGTATATTGAACTAGGTTTCCGCCCGCGGCTTCGCCCGCGCAGTCAAAGAAAAACCCGCTATAATTATATATATGATATAAACCCCCCGTTCCCGTTCCCGTGGGATTTCCGGGATTGCGTCATTTTCCCGGGATAAAAAGTAGCCTATGTCCTTTCTCGGGTATCAAAATATCTCCATACCAAATTTCATGGAATTGGATCAGTAGTTTAGGCGTGATAGAACAGACAGACAGACAGAGTTACTTTCGCATTTATAATATTAGTATGGATTAAATATATGTGTGTCACTGCTGTGTTTTTGAGCAACAAAAGCTTCTAAGGACAATAGTCAATAGGGAGATTCCCGTTCAAAAAATTAGGCATATATGTACCTTCCTATATAATAAAAGTCCTTCTTAATTATAGTAGGACAGCATCAATTGGTCGGGTCACCGATAATGAGTCTATATCAATATCTCATTGATATCAATTTCTAACAGAATATAAATGAAGAAATAAACAACTATAATTCTTCAAAATGAGTAAGTAATAAGTAAGTATGTGTAAAATAAATATAACGTTTTCAGGTTATTAGCTATCACTTATTCTAATGTTCTATTAAGTCTTTATTTTAATATCATATTATAGTAATTATAACATATTATGCATATACCTAACGTAGGTTTATATCATATATATAATTATCAAACTTACTATCATCAGAATATCTGCATTTTACTTAGCAAGGTACTCTAGTCTCTACGTAGAGCTATCCAAGCAAAGCCGCAGAACATCTCAGTTCATATTATTTTTAAAACATAACACCACTTGACATTTTGCACAATAATTTACTTTTCTTACACCACATTAAATGCAGTTAACAACATTTAATACACCCAAGACAAACACACACACGTTTTCAACAATATATTTTATATTTATGGAATAGTTTTATTATTGTAATAATAAATATAAATCCTTAAATATAATACAACAGCCAATTGAAAACTGGTACACTAAACGATGTAATCGTATTGTGAGATATTAGCACTTCATATTGTCATAAAGGCGTTGTTAAACGTAGCATATTATTTTACTTTTTAATATAAAATGGAAAAAAAACACGAATGTACCTATAAACTATTATTTGAAGAAGCCTTAAGAGCAGTGATAAAATAAAATTACTTTCATTCGATAGAGGTTATAATAAGCACATTCCATAGAGTTTATCAATCACTAAAAAATTAATGCATCTTTGAGAAAGCAAATTGTTTAGCCTGTCGAAATATACATAATATTTGTTCAGTGAAAAAAATCTCAGTCGATAAAGTCATTCCAATTTGATTCTCCAAAGGAATATCTAAAATACTCACTTATAATACCACAAGAGCTTCAAAATTATCGGGTATTTTCCGATAGGTTCGTTGCAAACAAATGAAGGAGTCAAGTTTTTAGTCAAGGCTAAAAAATCACGAGCGCGAAGCGCGAGTGATTTTTCCTGAAAAACTTGATGACTTTATTTGTTTGCAGGGAACCTTGAGGGAAATGCCAGATAATTTTGAAGCTCGTGTGGTATTCGGGAGATTATTTTTCCGTCCCAAATGTCGGCCAATAATTTCACAATTGAATTAAACCTGTCAGTTTGATGACAACGACCAGAGAAAATTTTCAAAAAAATATCAGTATAATACCATGTAGGTTGTACCACGTGACGTCGAATGGTGCAATTCTATTGGTCGATATTTGGGTCGGAAAAATAATCGTAAAATATTCATATTAGCCACAGAATGAGAAGTACTTTAAATCATCACTAGATTTTCGCCAGCAGCTTCGCTCGCGTAGTCAAAGAAGAACCCGCATAGTTCCCATTCGCGTAGTATTTCCAGAATAAAACCTATCCTTTCTCAGGTCTTAAGCTATTTCTGTACCAATTTGAACTAAATCCATGCTTTGAGTTTAGCCCAGACATACATATACGGACAGAGAGACAAAAATTCTAAAAACTATATTTTTGGCTTCGGTATCGATGATAGATCACGCCCCCTAGTATTTTAAAAATTCAATGTACAGTTTTGACTTTCCTAAAATAATCGAAAATTAATCCGCAGCGAACCAGCCGGAGCATCTGTTTAATACAGCCTTAACGCTATCGTAGGTGTAAATTAAATGTAATATTACCACACATTTGTTTAGTTTGTGAAGGTGTGTCAATTGGTAATTACATGAAGTCACACGTAATGACGTTTTTGGAATAACAGATAATGATTTTAAGGATACGATATAGGGAAGGAAATTGTGTAAGTTCGTAAAAATTATATTGGAAAATGATTGGAAATAGCTTTGTGTACGAGCATGACGAATTGAATTTTCAGCCTAACTGGTAAAATAAATTTCGGTTATGTTAGGAATAGTCATAATATTATGTAGGTACTTGGAACCTTCCTGTGTTACATTTGGCCTCCTTATATGTGGGCCTGTCGCTTGAAAAGGAGAAGGGGGTAGATTTGAAATACCCACATAATATAAATAAGTTATTACAACCACCAACAAAGGAAAATATATACTTAGATTCAAAAATGCAGCAACGCAGTTTCAGCTCTGATGTTCAGTGATCACCTCTCTGAAAGGCAGTAGTTTTATAAGTCTTAGAGAAATTTATTACAAAAAAAAAAATTACAATTATTAGTAGCTGCACTCCGCGGTTTCACCCGCGTGGCTCCGCTCCTGTTGGTCTTAGCGCGATGATATGCCTAGCCTTCCTCGATGAATAGGCTATCTAACACCGAAAGAATATTTCAAATCAGACCAGTAGTTCTTGAGATTAGCGCGTTTAAACAAACAAACAAACTCTTCAGATTTATAACATAAGTATAGATTTTACTATAAGAGTGTATTTATAAAGCACATAGCTTTACCACAATAAAACTTCAGGTCACAGGAAGGTATCACCATAGCAACGTTGGTACAACACCACACAAGGCCACGGATTCGCAATCAACCCCCAATGAATTGGCGGTTTTATTTCCTTTTTCTATACGTCATAGTTGTTTATAGGAAATATTTTCTTTAGGTGTTGACTGGACGTATTTAATTATTTTTCTTTTGATTATATAAACAAATTATAGCATTAGAATGATTGGGATCTTTTTTAACTTGTAATAATTAAACAAAAATAAATTATAAGTAGTTTCTAGTTATTATAATCTAGCCTTGAATATATAATTTTTAAAATAATCGTGTAAAAGCATAGGTAACTGTATAAATTACTGATACATACTTATATACTTATAGGCAATTTTTCGTAAGAGCGATAAACGTACTTAATTAGTTTTATATATTGTACTAGTTGTGCCCCGCGGTTTTACCCGCATTGCTCCGCTATTGTTGGCTGATATTATATAGCCTATAAGCCTTCCTCTATAAGTGGTCTATCTAACACTGAAAGAATTTTTAAAATCGGACCAGTAATTCCTGAGATTAGTGCGTTCAGGCAAAAAAAAACAAATAAATGCAAGCTTTACAGGTACAATATTTGTTTAGTTATGGTAATTCATATTTTCAATGACAACAGTTTGTTCATCGAATTAGGATATTTTTCTGATTAATTTTATACTTACGTTTCATTATTTTCCTTTCTTTAATATTTAATCTACCAATACTTATCATGAAATTACCATAATACAGCGCTGTAATCCAGTAATATAACTTTATGAGACCTAGGTCTTAAACTTGAACTCTAATATTCTCGGGTCATATTTTGTTAAAGATTAGGTATTGCGTGCTAAGCTTTCGAATTGTTGTAGCAATCATTAGTAAATAATTATAATTCTAAAATATGAAAAAATGTAAGTAGGTAATTAAATTTTGTACCTACGTTTTAGCTAAAAAATTCCAATATATAATAATACATTTTAATATTTTGTTTTAAGCAATAAAATTAATGATGTTCAGGATTTAATCAATAGAAATAAGTAAGGGCCGGAAAAATGATTTCGATAATATATTCGGTAATGTTATGATGATTGAATTAACTTATTTTCAACTAGCTGTGCCCAGCGGTTTAACCCGCATTACTCTGCTTCTATTGATCTTAGCGTGATATTATAATATTATAGTTGGTATTAAATCCGAGTGCATTTTTGGGATTTTGATTGTAGCATGTCACATTTCAGAGATTATTTTTTGCACACAAGTAGACGATCAACTGCGATCAACCGTCAACACTGCCAGATTCAATAGGTTTTCGAACTCAATCTCTAGTTTCTACGTTAATACATCGGCCAGTTTTTCAAGAAAATTGTCTTTCTAATTTTTAAGCCTAAACTTAGGTAGGCCTATATAATTATACATGTATCAGAAACAATTAATAACCATATTTAGTGGTTCAATTTAAGCCTATATTGGGAAATTAATCAATGTCAAAAATATATAATATACTTTCGACCACAGCTTTCGACGGGCGCCGAATTCCGGTGTCAATGAACTTTTACGAGGGAAAAGGAAAAATTTCAGACCATAGAGTCGTTGACTCTATTTTCTGTGATTGCTGTAGTTTCCATGGCGATTTGTCGTATCCTGTACATGTAATTATTTTATTTTTATGCAAACTACTTGAAACACTATAATCAATGATATAATTTATAGCTTGGTAATTATTTAGGATTTAAACACTTAGGAAGGAAACATTAGGTATTATATCATAAATATGAACATCTTTAAGAGAAATTAAGATTACCTAATTTAGTAAATCTTAAGTTATTTAGTCTGTAGGTACCTATTTAATCCCAAATAAATACGAAATAATGTAATTAAAAGTACCTATAAAAAGTTCCTGTTATGTCTATGGTTAGAAGATTAAAAAATATCATAGAAGCTATCTGCTATCGCAATTATATAAATTGAACTATTGTTATCTATGGAACACAACAACCAGCAACGCTCACTCCAATAAAAAAATATCATTACATAGTCTTCTGTACATAACTTGTACATTATATAAAAACTTTTTACATGACGCGCGATAAGTTATGATCTGTATCATTACTTTACGAGTTAACAGCTAGAGGTCATTATATTTTGGGGTGGGTGCGTGCCCTGGCCCTAGCCCCTTAGCACGCGACCATAGATTAAAAAAGATTTCAAAGCTAACGCCTACTTCAGTACCGCTCATAAGTTTGTAGAACGTGAAAGCGCGCGAACGCGTCCAAAACATTGGCGCGCTTTTTGAAGTGACATTGAAAAAAAAAAGTTTTCGAAAATGGAAGGCTGCGGAATGAGCTGCATAAAATATCTCTTGGTTGTTTTCAATGCTGTTTTTATGGTGAGTTTTTTAATAATTATTATTTAGTGACAAAGACACGAGAAATAACCTAAAAATTATTTGTTTACAATTATAAAGAACTAGCAAAAGAAAATGAAGTCGTTTATTTTTGAATGTGTGTTATTGCGATCGGATTAGTAATGCGCAGTTATTTTTGTCATTTAGTTCACAGCTCTTATATTCTTGTTCACAAAATGAGTATGCTATTGTAGGCGATTTCAATTTAAAATATATCAGCTGGATCATTAAAAGATAATTTTAAAGGGGACTGTTTTAATTTTAACTATCAGTTTAAATTATAAATAATAAAGCATTCAGAAAAAACATATATATATAGCGCCTTCATATAATCTGAAAAACTTATACATAGGGTTATTTACCTACATAAATTTCCTGAAAAATAAGTATGTACAAGGTTGTAGCAAAACTAAAATAAGTTCATACCTATACCGGCTCTACCAACGTTGACCCGTGGTAAAACAAACATTTTTTTTTTAATTTTTTACGAGTTTCGGAGATTACTCGTTACAAACAAAATTCATTCACCTACCTCTTCGTAAACGCTCACTCATATCCCTCAAAAACAAAAGCCTCTCAGTTATTAACCACAACATTTTTTTTTAAATGTTGAAAATAAACTAAATACCTATGCGTTTTCTAACGCGAAAGGTCTTAGGTAAAGTTGAAGTCCTTAATATAGTACTTCTATCCAAGAGAGCCAATAAGGATTTTTAATCTACATTTTAGACCTCATATGGCATATTTTATGCATTGAATTTAATATAACCATAATGAGTTACCAAGCAAGGATATTGGTTGTAAATTAATCAACAAATAGACTCAACTAAACGAAATATATTCACATCTGTGACAAAGAACTAATGAATATGAGATCACAATGTAATATTAGTTTCTACGAATATTATGAAGAAATACGATTTAAATGCATCCCCTAACAACTATTATAAATATTGTGTTTATATGTCAAAAAAATTCTACACGCAAGAAATATTTCTCCTTTTTTTAGCTAATAGCATAAACAGTAATTATTATTGTAAACTTAGACTTAGATTACAAAATAAAGTATTTCGTTTGCAATAATTGACGTTGACAAACTGATATTCAAATTCTATTTATTTTTCACATAATTATAACTACCTAGTTAGATACCTTTAAGTTTTAATTATTATTATAAGTTTTTTATTGTACCTTTGTATTATTAGGGTCCTTCGGTTCTATAGTTTTAATCAAGCCTAGTTTATTAAATAATATCCTTATAATTCCATTATGATTAATTTCCCCGCACTTGCGCTAAGTTTATTACAGGTGACGTCATATTTGACTCATGTCACACGTCATGATCTGTGTCATAGAAACATGAGTTTTATTTGCAGCTTAGATTTGCAGGTTAAATTCAATTAAAATATGTACGTAATTATTAAATAGGTAATTTTCGTTGAAGTTGAAATCATGCGTAATTTTTTGTCTTAGTTTCTTTAACCCTAGATAGCTAACGTTACTAGAATACCATGAGATGCTAACCATTCGACTTTTTGACGAACAAATTTAAAATATGTTTTTAATGAAATTTAATGTAATTGTATCCGAGATTATTTTTATATTAGAAACTACAGGATATAAATTAAAGATATTATTAGCAAAATATAATATTTTTTAGAGTTTTAAGTACAAAATAACAAATCTTAATGGCACATGGTTACAAGAGATCAAAAAATGAGATTAACCTTTCACATGTCGATGGACATTTTCCCGATTTTCCCTATCTGTCGTACCGGGAGCCGGTATGGTCGACCGACAGCGAAATTTTGAGATAGACTTTTACATTAACTCGATTTTCTCCGTATCTAGTACTAATCAAGTTAATTCAAGTTATAAATCTTATTGTAAATTGAATAATCTTTATTCACTTTCAACCATTTCTATATAAATACTCAATTAAAGCTAACACAGAACTTTCAACAGAGGGTAGTGTGATATTTAGATAAGTTTCGGTTATAATTTGAATTAAAACAACATTTGGAAGTAATTAAAACATTTTATTTACAACTTATCACATTAGGTTTAAAATACAACACAAAATTCAAGTGCCACCATACAAATTTTTTACACAACACACGATCTTAATATCGTCACAAAAAACCGCCACTTAACGAGTCATCATAAGTGGGTATCGTATTTCAACCTAATTTTAAATGACGCATGCCGATTTGGACACGATGTTTTGTTTATTAGAAACTTAAGCTTATAAACTATGTATTACGAAAGTATCGCAGCACTATATTATATATATCTTGAGTAGGAGTTAAACAAAAATAACTCAAAAATTTGGGTCAAAAATTACGTACATTTAAAAACATAGTTTTTGGAAAAAATATTGCAACTAACGGAACTTTTAGACATTTTCTAAGATTAAGATAGATTCAAGGATCAAAACAAATCATCAGAACAGTACAGTTCTAGGAAATATTTCAAAATATAAGTTGTTAAAAGTAGCAAAAAAATTTTCATTTTGGTACCTGGATGCTATAAAAAAATGGATACGGCTTTTCGTAAAACATAATATTTTCAAGGTATGGCTCTTATGAGATGTGTTTGTTTTTTACTATCGTACATTCAAAACATCTATTCTGGTCATATTTCGGTAATGTAGCAGTCAGCAATCAATTAAAATTTTAATGCATACAAAAATATTCCTGTGGCATATCCATTCTTAGGTAGCATCCTAAAAATACGCAATCTGTCGACGTACCGGCTCCCGGTATGATACTACGTAGTATATTTCACTACGTATTTTCATGTTTTTGAAACAAATATAATGCTACCCTATGAAATATATCAAAACTAAGTAGTTTTACGTTTTATATCTAACACCAACTTACCTTTTTATCCATTTCTGGCTGAAATATAACGATAATAAAATCGTCATCACGCGTTCGACCTTGCACATGCTGATAGTTACAGACCGAATTTTAGTGAAAATTAACAGAACTATTATATAATTAGTATATATAATCAATATTTAATAATCTTAAATCAACTAAAACAGAAACTTTTACATTTTTTTCTTATATTATTTTTATTTTGTATATAAATAAAAATATGTATGTTTGTATCATTATATCAAAAAGTTATATTTTATTGGCACAATTAGGACAAAATCCAACTGAATGCTCGCCGCAAATGGCCACTTTGCAGCAGTTGCAAACGTTTCTTGTTATACGTCTGTTTTATAGGAACACCAGCCACAAATCTTTCTTTTCCTTGTAGGTACATTTTCGAAGTCTGATTGAGAGTCTGAACCAGGATGGATGTTAGGTTTCTTTGATGATTGGTTAATGGTTCCGTTTTCGTCACACAACGAAAGCAAGTAAACCATCTTGCTCGGATTTGGTTTATATGACAGAGTAAGTGGCCTATCATAGCAGAACATGGATGTTCCAAATGGTCTAGTTCGGTTGTTCCGCATTTCTTCTGGAATTTCTTTTCTATTAGCCTTCAAAGTTCCAACTAAAGTTAACTTGTAAGGTTGTTTTGTCTTATATTGGCCTGAGACAAGTGGATAATCAAATCGGAAGCTAATAAAGACTCTTCTTGTGACTCATCAGATTGATTAGGCGAAGGTGCGATCATGGTCTTCAGTTAGTATTGGTTCATCAGTGTCCGAGACCTCGTCCTGAAAATCACTTTCCACATCATCCATCAACAATTCGTCTTCACTCTCGCTGTTAGATTCTTCCGTTGAAGGGAAATAATCGTCATCATCCAACGCCCGATCAATCGCCTCATCTGTGATATTCGATCTCCCTGACATTCTGTAATTTGAACGGAATAACTAAAACAAAACAAGTAAAAATCAACACTAATAATATTTATAAAAAGTTACACGTAAGCTAACCATTCGTCAAAATGACGAGTGAGTAGTAGGTATCTCAAAAACTATGCAACTTACCGCTAAATCGCGACCGCAGTTCGACGTAGCTTGGCTCGCACTGAGTTGGTTTCACACCGCACGCGCTCAACCGAAACGGTTAAAAAGAGATGGCGATATATTCATTCGGTATTCGTCATTTTGACGAACGTTAGCTATCTAGGGTTAATCTTAAAATGTCTAATTTGGATTTATCATAGACCGTATACGATAAAAATTATACAGAAATTATAATAAAAAAATACAGCATTAAGATATTGTATCCTATGTAATTTCTACAACTAAAACAATTTTGAGGATGTGTAACCCAACTGCGATAATTTTAATTCAAACAGTTATACAAATTTACATTTTCACGTAAAGAAAGTCGCGGGCAACAGGAAGTCTGTTCAATTCATTTATCTATTTTACCTTTGTCACACAAAATTGTTCCAATAATATGTAAAGAAAAACTTTATCAAAGCTTATTTTAATTCATTGAATATACGCGGAAGTGATACTTCCAATATATATGTCGTGGTCATATCGTAGATTTGATCATTTCATGATATGAGTGGCCATTTCACGAAATGGTCGCATATCGTGAAATGGCCAATTTAGTTTGGCCACATCGTGATGTGGTTTGGGCAGATCAATGATAAGAAATCGTTTCACGATATGGCCAATTAACGCACGGTTTTTTCATGAAATGATCAAAATTATTTGATCATATCGTAAAATAGTTACATTAATCGTTGGTAGAGGCGCTGCAAGCTCTGTGTTTATGTGATAAGATGGCGGCCGCTAGCGAAAATTAAATTATTCGCAGTTAAAAACTTCATAATTCGTTTAATAACAATATTATGAAGAAAGTCATAGCAAAGAATTTACGACGAAGAGGTACGAGTACTATGGAAAATGTGGATATCTTATATGTATTTAAGAATAAAACCGGCCAAGTGCGAGTCGGGCTCGCGCACAAAGGGTTCCGTAGCAGCAAATATAATAAATTACAGTTAAATCAACCTATCTCAAAAACTATAAGAGATACTTTGATCAAACCAAAAATCGTTGAAAGAGTTAATTAGCATGCATCACCTCTATTTTTTTTAGAATTTTATACCCCGTAGTTATAAAAATAGAGGGGGGGGGACATACTTTTTACGACTTTGAGAGCTGATATCTCAAAAACCGTTCACTTTAAGAAAAATGTTTTTTAGAAAACTTTATATCATTTTAAAAGACCTTTCCATTGATACCCCACACGGGTATGTACATCGAAAAAAAAAATTTCATCCCTCAGTTACATGTATGGGGGGCCCCACCCCCAATTCTTTTTTTTACTATTTAGTGTCATATTTTTGTAGCGGTTCATACAACACATATTCCCATCAAATTTCATCACTGTAGTACTTATAGTTTCCGAGTAAATCGGCTGTGACAGACGGACAGACGGACAGACGGACAGACGGACATGACGAAACTATAAGGGTTCCGTTTTTGCCATTTTGGCTACGGAACCCTAAAAAATGCGACTTAAATAAAATAATTTAAGAAACTACTACTATAATATTATAATATTGTTTGTTTTTTAAAAAGCGATCCGCTTCTGGCACTCGCCGGCCGCTGCCGCGGCACGCTCGCTTTGCTCGCTCGGCTCGTGCGTTGTTTATCAAAGTCTAACCTAACCTAACCTATAATTACCTAACTGTTTTCTATTGCAAAAACGATTCGCTTCTGGCATTCGCCGGCCGCTGCCGCGGCACTAACTTACATGACATTAAACAAGTTTTTAGAATATAGTAATTCTGGAATTTTAAATATTTTATGGACTCTTTATATTTTATACGATCTGGCCAAATGTGGATGACCAAATCGTGAAACGTTGACGATTTAACGATCTGATCAAACTATGTTGGCCATTTCACGATATGCGACCATTTCGTGAAATGGCCACTCATATCATGAAATGATCAAATCTACGATATGACCACGACATATACATTATTAATTCCGTGGACTTCTAAACTAGAATGAAGCGTATATATTATTATTCTAAAAGCATTTCATATCATTCACTTTGAGAATTGAGGCCCTTTGGGAAGAAGTTCCGCTTATTGATGTAGGTAACATTTTATAGATGACTCGTAAAATATTAGATTGACTGTTTCTAAGAAGAAAGTAGGTACCTATTTAATCCCGCGAAAATGCGAGTTATAATGATTACCTATTTTTTGTTTTTGTGTGGTCATATCTTCGTGTGCAATGTGCTGTATTTGTGTGTGTGTGTATGTGTTTTTCTGTTGATGACAAATGCATTCCATATATTATGTTTAATTTTTACGAGTATTTTCATAAGTAGTGCTACGAAGCTTTCAAAATCTTCTGTAGTTTTGCAGACTCTCCACCGGGGACTGCCTTCTGGACATCTAATAAAGCTCATGTCATGTTTTGTTTTATCCACAATTGATTGTATAATGTTTGGAGCATACATTTATAAGTAGGTATGTTCTTTCTAGAATAGAATAAATGAATTTTATATGAACAGTGAATGTTATTTTTGATTTAGTCTTCAAAAGATAACAAATTAACGTCACACATGTTCGAACTGAATGTGTGACAATTCAATAGGAAATGCCCTTTAAAATCTAAATGTTAAAGTAAACAAAAAGAAAGCCGAGTGCTCCATAAGTGTTTACAAAGAAAACAACGATTTACCTAATGATGTTTTGATAATTCACCGTAATTTTGACCCTCAGTGGAAAGTATTTGGGCTTAAAATACAAATAAGAAAACATACAGACTACTTAAAATTTGTCTAGGTTTACATTCGATTTTTTTATCGCTTATTTTTTATCGTATAGTACCTAGTGCTTGCCTGGATTAAGTTTTATAACATACACTAATCACAATTTTCGTGTTATTTGTTCACTTATAGAATGATATATTTTGGATTAGTTCTGATTGCCTTTGAAGGTTTTTACTATATAAAACTAGCGGTCCGCCCCGGCTTCGCCCGTGGTACATATTAACGTTTTCTCTACATAGGAACCATCCTCGTACTTCAAGGAATATAATAAAAAAAGAATTATCGAAATCGGTTCAGCCGTTCTCGAGTTATGGAATTACAACGAAAAGTGGCATTGATTTTTATATATTAGACTAGTGGACATATTACAATAATATTAACAAGTTATATTATTTTATCAATTTTCTCACGCTCTATAAAAATGTACAAGTCAGCAAAGAAACATAATCCACACCAAAATCATTAAAATGTATTTCAAATATTCATTCATTTAAATTACTGAAAACAAAACACACTTATATAAAATGTACTAAACTAACAATAGCCTACGCTGCTGACTGTACTATCACCATAGATATTATATACTTATCACGGCAGAAGGTATAATACTAGGCGCTACCTTACTATAATTACGACAGTATGACTCAACCACGTGCTAACCGCTCATAAATTCGCACGCAAGACTTGGCTCCTCAAATAAACGTGGTTTAAATTAAAACAGCCGTTTATCATGACATTTTGTGTGTGAAAATCATATATACAATATACATCCGGTGAAACATTTTTGATAAAAAATTCGGGTAATTTATACGTCGGTGTGAACATATCTTCATTACCACGAAAACAATGTTTGTAATATAAGTACCTACAAATGTGAAGTCCCGTGTCCCCAAGTGGGGTAAGGGGCAAATGCATTATCCATACATCTGTTTCACTGATTGATTTTATTTAGTACGGTCTACAAGAGAAGTTAGTACCTATATTTTATAAATTTATAAAGTATCCTATACGTTGGTGTTTGTTAGTGAGATACAGTAATCTGATTCAGCCTAACAGATTTAATTAGTATAGTTAATCTGTAATGCTGGCAGTTTAGATTCGTTACATGCTTTTAGCATTTGTTTGTATAGAGTAAGCTTCAAAACAATGAAGTCGATTCTAAAAATATTTTAACAGATAAAAGCTTCATCACACCTGATTACATTTCGGCAACCAAAACTATACTAAAAGTCAGAAAGTCTTACTGAAGGAAGAAATACTTGAAATTGAAAGATACAGTTGATCCCAATAGTTATTTAATGCGGTTAGTACTTACCTAAGTGCTTCTAATCTCTTAATACAGCTTGATTCTGTGGAGCCCGTTATCTCGAAGCATTTTCCAACGTACTTGGCCTTTATGATTACCGTCAGAGACTTTGGACGACAACGTCATTCCCTCAGAAATCAATTTTATGTACTAGTATAAAAAATAGGTACTGTTAAAACGTAATCCTAATCTATTACAAACGTCAGATATAATTCTGGAAAAATTGGTCAGTTTTATCTATAAATTATACATAAGAAACCGCTACCATTCTATATATGTAATTGTCCAAATGATTGATAGTCTCATTTATTATTAACCCCTGTTTCACGTATACCACGTTTTACTTCCTGAAAAGGTCGTTAGTTAATGGTAAATCGATGGCCTGATTTCAATGCGTTTGCATACAATAAATTTAATATGTAAAAGGAATTTGTGTTCAATCAATATGATTGTATGAGAAGAGGTCATATTTATCAAACTTGTAAAGACGTAGATAGACGATATATTTTATAATAACGATTTTTTACTACAAGACTTTTAGAAGGAAAGGAACATTTATTAGATCATAATCTATGCCACAAATTCTCGTTATCATTTTTTAGGGTTCCGTAGCCAAAATGGCAAAAACGGAACCCTTATAGTTTCGTCATGTCCGTCTGTCCGTCTGTCCGTCTGTCACAGCCGATTTACTCGGAAACTATAAGTACTACAGTGATGAAATTTGATGGGAATATGTGTTGTATGAACCGCTACAAAAATATGACACTAAATAGTAAAAAAAAGAATTGGGGGTGGGGCCCCCCATACATGTAACTGAGGGATGAAATTTTTTTTTTCGATGTACATACCCGTGTGGGGTATCAATGGAAAGGTCTTTTAAAATGATATAAAGTTTTCTAAAAAACATTTTTCTTAAAGTGAACGGTTTTTGAGATATCAGCTCTCAAAGTCGTAAAAAGTATGTCCCCCCCCCTCTATTTTTATAACTACGGGGTATAAAATTCTAAAAAAAATAGAGGTGATGCATGCTAATTAACTCTTTCAACGATTTTTGGTTTGATCAAAGTATCTCTTATAGTTTTTGAGATAGGTTGATTTAACTGTAATTTATTATATTTGCTGCTACGGAACCCTTTGTGCGCGAGCCCGACTCGCACTTGGCCGGTTTTTTCATCAACTTCTCTTTCTAGCTGAAGTTCTCCGTATACAATCCCCTATACACGTGGTGCCGTATAAAAGTGCACTGTTGCATCGAGTTATTTTTAACAGGTTTATAATCACTGAAATGCCCAAAAATATTGTACCAGTAGCAAGTTTACGTATAAAAAGTATTTGTAATTTTATTCGTTTTATAGACACATTTATAGAAATTTCTTGTTCAGTGTTGTTATCGTTCTGGTGTTCGCTACATCTCTTTAAAATTCTCAATTCGTTACAATAATTGGTCACAAAACAAACACAATACAGACATGCTTAATTACTATTATATTAATGAACTAGCGGTCCGCCCCGGCTTCGCCCGTGGTACATATTAACGTTTTCTCTACATAAGAACCATCCTCGTACTTCAAGGAATATAATAAAAAAAGAATTATCGAAATCGGTTCAGCCGTTCTCGAGTTATGGAATTACAACGAAAAGTGGCATTGATTTTTATATATTAGAAGATGACGAATAAAAAGAAATACATAAATCACACTTAGCCAGCTCCAAAGTTAATATGTTCTGCTAATTCATATGGCCATTTTAAAAGAGTTTCGCGACAATTGGCTAACGTTTGAAGTGATGTCACTCATCCCCACATTGCTATAAATTGTGCCAATTAAGCAATTTACGCAGTCACTTCTTAAATACTGATTTATTAATCGCTAGTGTTCTTTATTTACAAGGGATTTTTAGTCTTTCTTAATATTACAAATCCGAGACTTTAAGATGTTTGACATGTACCGACATTTTAAAGAATATTCTCATTACAATTTTGATATGAGTTATAAAACGAAGGGAAGGAAAAGAATATAGACGATTTTTCTCTACAAATATTGTCTCTGCAAACAACAAAGCTTATGAAAGCTATTTAATTATAATTGTTGTTTACAAGACGTTCTATTTTTAACACCAATTACACAGAAAAGATTACAGCGCGATAGTTGAATTCTTCTGAAGTTCTCAGCTCTTAATTAATTTGCCCTCTCTTATCTGAACGAAACATTAATTGATTGTAAAATTGTCCTAAACTATCTGCAAACAACGTTAGATCTTGGCAAAATGAAAAAATAACTTTATATTGTAATATGTATTTAAAGCATTTTTTCTCTTAGGCCTATCGAAAATTTCCACCCTTTTCAAACATACTTTAGTTCATTCAGGAAATTTACAATTAGGTATATTCTAGATATCAATTACCATAACATTGAACTGCACTTGATATAAAATAACACCTTTCAGTAAAAAACCACTACACAGGAAGTACGGTGCACAGTTGCTAGTAACGATTGCATCAAACCATCAACACCAAGGCCATGGTGATCTAAACACTAGGTTGGAAGATTATTATCATTGTGTTGCACTTATAGTACATTCATGTTATCTTCAAATAATAGTTGTTAGGCTAGCTGTATATGCGTAGGTATACAAAGTAGTAGTAGAATAGAAAACATTTGTTCCCAAAAAATGATACAGTACCTGCATTAGACGGTATAGCTTAAACATTAGGTACTTATAATTAAAAAAGAAAAGAACATTGATTAAAAACTAAATTTTTAAGTGAAGCCTCTTTTTACTAAAGACCAAAAAGAAATGAGAGGTTTCTTCTTTCTCTTTCAGTTGATTTAGCAATTTTATTCTAGTGTATAATACAAATAATAGATTGTTATTAAATACTAGCTTCCGCCCGCGACTCCGTCCGCGCGGATGTCGGTCTTGGCGTGGATGGTTTATTTCTCCATTTTGAGTAACTCTGACAATGCCATGCATGCCATGCCTTATAAATATCTATTGGACCCAAATACGGCTAGACCTATAATCATACGCAACGTGTGTTCGCGGTTCTACAGAACAACGTCTATGGATAAAGCTGAAAAATTAAGATAAATTTTTTTCTACGTATTTTTCCAGGATAAAAAGTATCCTATTTTACGCCCAGGATAATAAGGTATAATTATACCAAGTTTCATCGAAATCGAACCGTTAGTTTTCACGTGATGCCTTCACATACAGACAGACAGACAGACAGACAGACAGACAGACAGACAAAAATTTTTTTAATCACATATTTGGGTTTAGTATCGATCCAGTAACACCCCCTGGTATTTATTTTTTCAATATTTTCAATGTACAGAATTGACCCTTCTACAGATTTATTATACAGGGTGTCACGGATGTCTTATCGTAGGCCTAATGGAGCATATAGTGTTTAACTTTCTGATGCTGTAAAAAATATTTAAAAAATCCGGTCGTGCAGGAAAAATTATCTTACAACTTTTCAATAAACTTTGTGTTCGTAACCCTAACTACGCGGATCATACTCGCGAGCGTTATACATAAGCGGTCATTGACCGAACGCGGACTCGAACGCTATGCTTAACCTCGAACCTCGGAAATAAATAGGTACCTACTGTTTGGATAATATTTTTTAGAGTATACAAAACACATACAAAAATAATCGTTTATTTTACAAAAAAAAAAAAACTGAAACTGAAACTGACCGCGGTCGAGCCCTTTTAATACTTTTTACTTTTAACATATTTTAATCCTAAACTTAAGTTTTTTTAATTTTTATTTTTGTCTGCATTATGCAATGTGTTTTTTACTTTTGCTTTACTAGGTATTTACTTATACTTTTAATTTTACGAGGAAGTCTTCAGATTTTTCATGAATCGAAAAACTTCATTAAGCTAATACACATAACTACACGTTCCGTAAACAACAAAAAAAAATATTTATCAAAGTTTTCATAACGATAAAAATAAAGTACGACTCCCTCAAACTCGTAAGTCATAACAACTACCTGTACCTACATAATTAAGATTACTGACAAAATAATTATTGTAATAAAACCTACTGAGTTGTGAAAGCTAAATAATAAATTTATAATTTATTTATTTAATAAAATAAGTCTAAATTATTAATAATTATTGATAATTATACGACCTTTACCTATTTTCCATTTGGGTTAAAGCTATTAAATTAATAATTATTAGTGAAAATGAATAATAATACTTTGATTTAAGAAATAGAAAGTATGTTTTACTTATGATTTTTCGTAATTAGGTAGATGTGTCGTAAACACCAATTACATGCACACGGTGTCATATTTACCAGAAGAAATCAACCTCTGTGAAATAAACGGTTTCAAAATGCAAACACTCACCCGATTATCATGCACAGGAATCACAGGATCGTAATTCGTAATAGGTACATATTTCACAATGATGACGAATGATGAGTAACGAAGGTAAACAAATATTACATAATGTATTAAATATTATACCTACTAGGTACTCCAAATATCAATCACTTCTTAACATAACTAAGTAACATAAGAAAATCTCGTAACTACTTAAATGCATTATCATGGATTTATACAACCACTGCTTTAATAACTTTAACTAATTATTATAAACACAAAATAAGAATTTCGACTAACGAGTAATGATCCCGAATCTTCCGCGCAGATCTATCACAGCCATTACGCTAAGACGTTTGGTAGAGAACTAACAATTTAACAAAATTTGTGCAATTATTAAAATGCGCGGACGCTTACACGTGCCGGTGCACAAAGACACCGCCGCGGCGGTGTCTTTGTGCAACTAGCAAAGGTAACGCCCCCTTTCGTTTGTGAAATGCCGCCTTTTAAAAATACGGTTCCGTTGTTTATTTAATATTTTATTTTACTTATCTTTTTATTATTTACTTTCAATTTTCTTTTGTAACTACAAATGAAAAAACACAATCATTGTATAATTTAATGTGAAATTATCATGAAATGATATTATTAAGTTTTATGCTGGGAATAATAATTATTATTATTTGATAGGTATTTAGGTAGGTACCTTAAGTTGCTATTTATACTCTAATCTAGATTAGGCGCCATATTTTAATTATTGAGTTTCATCTAGCAAAAGTTGAAAGGAACAGATATTATTATGTATTCTAAATCATTCTTATTAAAGGTATTTTTACAAACATTTCCCTACGAATCCCTAAACTCGCATTGTACGTTTATTCGTATTATTATTGAAGTTTTTAAGTAATTTTAAATGAATTTTTGTCAGTCGCTTGTTTTATCTTTCGGTGTCAAGTTGCTATCGTTTGCTTTTTGCCGTTTTCTGTGTTTCATCTGTGAGTTTCTGAGTCGGTAATGTCCTAGGTATTATACGAACGTGGAGTATTAAAATGTTTGAGTTTGAGTACGGGTGCTTTAGTAGGTATGTTGTGAAGGTGTGTTTAGTGTGTGTGATAGGTACCTACTGCATGTTGTATGCTGAAATTTCTACAAGTTGGTAGGTATGTACCTTATTTCAATATCATTGTACAAAAATAAATTAAATAATTGATACGCATGTATCTAAATAAAAAAACTAAGTAAAGATTAAAATATGATTAAGTATAAAAAGGGTGCGGTCAGAAGGCGATGGTACTAAGTAGGTAAATTTTCGTATTTTTTGGTAACGAATAACGATAGTGTACTTGTGTATTTGTCTCTTATGTAACTCTAAAAAATATTATCCAAACAGTACTTAGGTATTTATTTTCGAGGTTCGAAATTAAGCATTGCGTTCGAGGTCAATGACCGCTTATGTATAACGCTCGCGAGTATGATCCGCGTAGTTAGGGTTACGAACACAAAGTTTATTGAAAAGTTGTAAGATAATTTTTCCTGCACGACCGGATTTTTTAAATATTTTTTACAGCATCAGAAGGTTAAACACTATATGCTCCATTAGGCCTACGATAGGAAATCCGTGACACCCTGTATAACTAGCTGTGCCCGCGACTTCGTCCGCGTGGAAAATTGACTTTGGATAGTTTTCCCACGATAAAAAGTACCCTATTAGACCAGGGTAGATAATTTTTGAAACAAAAAAAAAATCGCAATAGGATGAAAAGGAAAAATAAAAGGAAAAATAAATTACGGTCAATCCGAGTTCGGGAAGTGGGAGGGGGGGAGCTTTTAAGATAAATAAAAACCGGCCAAGTGCGAGTCGGGCTCGCGCACAAAGGGTTCCGTAGCAGCAAATATAATAAATTACAGTTAAATCAACCTATCTCAAAAACTATAAGAGATACTTTGATCAAACCAAAAATCGTTGAAAGAGTTAATTAGCATGCATCACCTCTATTTTTTTTAGAATTTTATACCCCGTAGTTATAAAAATAGAGGGGGGGGGACATACTTTTTACGACTTTGAGAGCTGATATCTCAAAAACCGTTCACTTTAAGAAAAATGTTTTTTAGAAAACTTTATATCATTTTAAAAGACCTTTCCATTGATACCCCACACGGGTATGTACATCGAAAAAAAAAATTTCATCCCTCAGTTACATGTATGGGGGGCCCCACCCCCAATTCTTTTTTTTACTATTTAGTGTCATATTTTTGTAGCGGTTCATACAACACATATTCCCATCAAATTTCATCACTGTAGTACTTATAGTTTCCGAGTAAATCGGCTGTGACAGACGGACAGACGGACAGACGGACAGACGGACATGACGAAACTATAAGGGTTCCGTTTTTGCCATTTTGGCTACGGAACCCTAAAAATGGTTTCTCGCGATTTCCGACAAAACTACAAGTCCTACGGAAAAAAGTTCAACGGCAAAGTTGTAGGTAATAAAAAGATCTACAACCTTTGTATTTTCAATTTTTTCACATAACCTCAAAATTTAGGTCAAAAATTGAAAAAAACCAAGTTGTTGGTTTTTTTATTTTAATAAGTTTTTTATTAAATTTTTTATTTTAAAATTTGGTGGAAACTTACTTTATTATGTCCCAAATACGCTGTAATTTATTTGATTTAAAATATTTATTTAATCGCCTTATTTTGAATTAATACCAAAAAAACAACCTAATTCTCAATCGAAAACTCACCCGTCAAAATATCGGCTTTTTTCAAAAACTTGGGGAGCCTTTTGTTCATTGAAATCTCTACTTTCAGATGGTGTAAAAAATAAACATTACCTTCTTATTCTTATTCTTAAGTGTGCACAGACGATTTTTCCGTAAGTATTACAGATAACAAAAAACTTTAAACTGATATCGAAATTACTTATCAGCCTAATGAGTAAAATGGCCGTAATAAATTTTTAAAAATAAATCGAGAAATATCAAAAAAATTATCTTCAAACCCTCCCATACATTAGGTACTTGTATGAAATATGAATAACCCATATACATTTCATATGAAAGATTTTAGCTTTCTTTTTATTTTTTTGGTTTTCTGCTTTAATTACTTCGCAAATTTGAAGTGGCATTTTCCACGCTTTTCCCGGAAATTTTCACACATTTTCCGGATATTTTTCGGGAATTTTCCAGGCATATACCGGGGATTTTCCGGATATTTTACAGGCATTTCCTAGACATTTTCCGGACATTTCCCTGGCATTTTCCAGGGTTAACCGGGGCATTTTCCGAGGATATCCGAAAAATGCCTGTAAAATTTCAATATTTTCAATGTACAGAATTGACCCTTCTACAGATTTATTATATAATGTATAGATTACTGACCGATAGAAATAAGTAAGATTCCATGATAAAGCATCATCAATAAATTATTATTATTTATGTAATGAAAGAAAGTAGAAATATTCCACTACAGAGGACTTAAAAGAACAATATATTGGATACAGGGTTTTTTTACCTGTGATAAGTGAAACGGGTAAAATTTGATAAAGTCAAACCTGAAAATAAAATCAAAACCCACGTAAATGTTCTTTTATAAAATCATCTACTACAGAATGACTGAGATATTGATATTAAATTAAATTGGTCATAAACATTGTACTCTTCTTTACTTACCATAAAATATATTATTATACAAAAAAAAACATTTTTTTTTTGTTTATACGTATTAAAATATGAATCAACACAACAGTACGATTTTGACAATATTATTTAAAATTTATATATATGTACTTATTGTCCAACAAACGCATAAATATTAACAAATTGTCTCCATAAACTATCAATACGCCTTCGTTTACTTAGCCAATAGCCACAAACACAAAGATGTGTGACGAAAGTGATAAAATGCTCAATTCGCACGTCGTTTATCTCGTTACACGCTAAAGAAGGAAATACCAATATCTTGGTTTGCTTGCTTAATCACACTATGACTTGTCATAATATATCTGTAGCTGGCATACCACAGGGTTCGGTACTTGGTCTCTTTTGTTGAATGATTTCTCTAAGACTGTACTTAAATTTAATCTATCTCGTTTATTTGACTTGGTCTCCAATCTTACTAATACAATATACAAATAAATACGTAATACGAAATCATAACTAAGACGGTAGATATGATTCACATCGGACCAGTTTTTACTTATATCATTCCATCATCAGCATTATCATCAAATATACGTTTTTCCAAAACTGAATTTGGTAGTAAATGGTAAAACAATGTTATGACGATTCAAAAGTGCTTCTAGAAGAATAATTGAATAAATAAAGGTTTGAGTTTGAGTTTATGTAATTATTATCCTAACATCACCAAAAAGGAATTACAAACACTAATTTAATCCTAACGGCTGACACGCGTTTGATGTCACCTATATTTCACTGGTCACCCCATTAGTATATTACTTCGTAGTCCAGTTGCATGCATGCATATATTAATGAGTATTATCGCACCAACGTTAGCACATAAAAATGTCGTCATCGACCCAATTTCTTCAAATCCGCCATTGGTTACGCTGACCTATATAAACTCAACAGTAACTACAGACACTGATGGTTTTTTAATCATGGATCTGAATGAAATCAGGCACTCTTATCTAATGAATGACATGAACAAGAAGAAGCTTTAAAGAAAATAATTTGGTTCTTGTTCCTTTAGCTCCTCTTTTTTTGTGCTAGCGATAGACGAATGTCTTAATAGATTTAGATTTCATAGTCAACACATATAACGTTATATTTATTACTCTTCATTCAATTTGTGCCAGTAAAGAAAAGTTGCTATATAACCAAATGCGGCATGTAACTAACTAGTATTGCCCATAAGTACAGGCTTATAAATCGACGAAACGAATTTTAGCAACCTCAAACAAATCTAGTAAAGTATACTTTAACTGAGAACTAGCCACATATACAGTCGCTTTCATATAAGGTATTTTTGTCAAAACTTCTATAAAATACAGTATAATCAGGGATATTAAAAGAGCTTTTTTTAAAGCAATGAATGTAATAATTACAGAGAACTATCGTCGATGAACACCCACCAGCCATAAAACAATATTTCAAAGTGTTTGTTGCTACTAACAACAATTTGTCTAGTTTGCTTTCCTAGAAGAACACAATATACCTCAATGCATGTATGATTACGATAACATGACTGTCACAAAGTATTGACTACAAAAGATAGGTGTGGGAGTGAATTAGAAATCGATTTTTTGAACAATTGCTTGGCTGCATAGCTATTGTCGTTCTGTAGGTACTTTATTACTGTTTGGAATGAAACCATTAATTTTGTGGTTGGTACTTATAGTTCTTCACAGGGGCTTTTTATTTATTTTATGCGATGGTAGTTTGAAAAAGATAAAACTGTGTTTGATTGATGACTTTTGGTCAGATATCATAAAATTCAGTGTTCTTTTCCTGAGCATTTATTGAAATTCAACATGCTATATGTGTTGATTGTATTATGGGATGAAATAATCCATATATGTATATAATATACTACCTACATACAAAGTCGAGTTATTTTTTGTCACGATTTTACGTATAAACACGACTTTTTTTTTTCAAAATTCGTTTACCATTTTTTGAAAACTACAGCGCGGCGTATATATATTTATAACTAGCTTCCGCCCGCGACTCCGTCCGCGCGGATATCGGTCTTCGCGTGGATGGTTTATTTCTCCATTTTGAGTACCTCTGACAATAACATCTTATAAATATCTATTGGACCCAATTCCCAAATACGGCTAGGCCTATAATAATACGCAACGTGTGTTCGCGGTTCTACGGAACAACGTCTATGGAAAAAACTGAAAAATGAAGATAAATTTTTTTCTAGGTATTTTTCCAGGATAAAAAATATCCTATTTTACGCCCAGGATAATAAGGTATAATTATACCAAGTTTCATCGAAATCGAACCGCTAGTTTTCACGTGATGTCTTCACATACAGACAGACAGACAGACAGACAAAAAATTTTTTAATCACATATTTGGGTTTGGTATCGATCCAGTAACACCCCCTGGTATTTATTTTTTCAATATTTTCAATGTACAGAATTGACCCTTCTACAGATTTATTATATGTAGGTATAGATGACGGATGAAGCCGACGAAGCCGGAAGTGGCAAAATATTTTTAAGAGATAACAGGTTCCCGAATAAAATTGAATATATTACTTATATACTTAAAAAGTAACATTAAATAATAAGCAATTTTTGTTGTTGGCAATAACGCAAAGCCATCTAGTACGATTTGAAAGGTTGGAAGTCTGTAGGTACATAGGTACATATACCAGATCTTAGAAAGTGTACTCCATACATCATTAAACACCTGATAATCTTACCTTCCAGATATTCGGCATAGTGATAATAGCAGCAGCATGCGTGGACATGGGAATGATAAAGGGCTTCGCTGGTATGGAGACGACGGGCCATGAAACTGACGCAGTGCTGATTGCAGTGGGGGTGCTGATCATCATCGTCGCTGCGTTCGGTTGCTTTGGCGCTTGGAAGGAGAGCACTAAGCTTTTGTATATCGTGAGTATTTCCTGTCAAAGGAAAGTAGACCTTGTTCTTTGCTGTTTAAGATTAGAATTCCAAAATCGGAGTTACTATGTACCTGATAAGGCCAGAAGTTAATGCTGGATTAGTTATATAGAAAGGATCAAAGAATGTGATCTATCAAAGCATGTTAATACGCTTAAAAGATAACAGAAATACAAATAGGTATAGGTCGTCGTTCGATAATCAGCAGGCGTTTAAGCTTATTACGACGAATACAAATCTCTCCTAATTTGGGCTTGTATTTCGTAAATAGATAATGAATTATGAAATATTATTTATGACTTTGTCATGTTTAGTCGCAACTATAAGCTTCTTGGTCGCAATAATTTGTCTGTTCTTGCTTTATGGGAATAATAGTAATATAGCGTTGAATAAAATATACATAAATTCGTATTAAGATGTACCTAAATTTAAATTTTTCTATTTTTTGTAGCTCGAGTCTCTTGAATATATGATGAAGATGTGTCCCAAATTCCCAATCAAAGATATTTCATTGATAAATATTAATTTACAAAATCAAACTAGTCATTTTAAATAAGAAACACGAAAACTACGAACTAGAAATCAAGCCAAAAGCTCAGAATAAATACAAAGATCGATTTTTACAAAGACTTTTTTACAAAGAATTCACCCAAAACTACATTAAAATTTGATTTAAACATATCAAAGATGGCAATATACCGATTTACGCCCGCCCACCCATCGACTCCCCATGACCTACTTGTAGCACAGTGCATGGGTGTAACTGTTACAATGACCTGGTCAGTTGGTCTTATTATTGTGCCTTTTATTTTAAATACCGATAGCTATGTAGATCAATTTTAGTATATGGAAATTGTACAGGAATAGTTAAAATTGATTCTTGAATACCTAGTTTCTTTGAGATGCTAGGTACTTGGTATTCCGAATCTGCGATCGAACAATCGTTTGAAAAATGGCGATAACTCGGTTCAGAGAGCAAGAGCATAAATAGGTCCAAGGCCAATTTTGAACAAATTTGAAGTTAAATTATTTATTCAAAATCTTATAAGAAAAGAACACGATGAATTTTTTGCATAGATTCCCCCAAATTTATCATTAAACACGAAGATAAAAATTCACAAAGACAAGTTTATAATGAAAACTCGACAAATTTCAATAGATACTTTAACCTTTGGAACTATAAATTTCCGAAGAATCGAATGAAATTTCCTTACATACATGATACTCCATACATTCCAGTTCGTCGGCTGTCTAATCCTGATCATCCTACTGGAACTGTCCGTTGGTATCGCTGCAGCAGCTCTACGACCACAAATTGAAGGGACCATGAAGACGCAACTGCGAGCTTCCTTTATCAAGAACAAGTCTACAAGGGAAGAAGATTCGGTATATAGGGATTTCTGGGACAAGGTTCAACATGACGTAAGTATTTGCTCATTTATATTGCCTTTAGCGATAATAATAGCATTGTAGAGTACTTTTTTCTATCTCCTAACTAATTTCTTTTCTGTCAAGTGGTCTATTTCATATGCAGAATTTTTTTATACAAAAATTAAAATTGTTAAAAGACAATTATTAATTCTTTTTAACTATCATAATCCTCCCGTGCAGCCAATTAGGAATGTTAATTAATTTATGAATATACCTTCAATCTAAACGTGGTTTAACCATAGACATGACTTTCCTTCATAGCTTTTAACGCCTCTGTCTTACCTACACAAAAAACTTTAGACAGGGTTTATCTTTAAGCGTGGTTTCTCTTTAATCTGGTTTTGTCGCTATTTCACATTGACAACTATAAAGTGGCAGATCCCTGGTTTAAAGTTAGACTGTGTTTAAATAATCGTCTAATCATGTGTGCCGTTTTTGAAGATCGAATGTGTTGGTAGGTAACCGTTTTACATGTTTTTACATATAATATAATATATCTTTCTTAGCTCATGTGTTGCGGAGTAACAGGACCGGACAACTATCTAGCCTCAGAGCCTCGTCTCAACCCGTCCTACAGCTGCTGTCCCCAAGACGACTCCGACCGCTCCGTAGAGATCAAACGCTCTGATTGCATCTCCCTTGATACCTTCTATAAGGAAGGCTGTGAGGATAAAGTACTGAGTACCATACATAGCGCGGGCTTGACTGTTATCGTTTGCGGCATTCTGTTCTGTTTCTTGGAGGTGAGATTTTTATAGCTCTTTCTTCTTTTTGTTGGAAATTTTGTACATTGTGTAAAAAAAAATGTGTTTGTATATGCACATTTAATTTATTTCAAAAGATTGAAATTTATTCATTGTTTGATTTTTCCCGATGCAGATGTTATTTTACCATATCATAATTTTTACACGATTTTTCAGTGATTATTAATTACCTGCAAATTATAATACATATGTCGTAGACAATAATATTTACTTACTGCCAAAAACACAGACAGACAGATAATTAAATTAGTATTAATATGCTGATATAAAAATATAATTATTTTCAGGTGGCCGGCATAGTGTTGGCGCTATGGCTCGCACACTCCATAAAAACGGAGGGAAAAAGCCGAGAAACCGCGTAAATTTACATTTAAAGCACTCGTAGCTTTACGCACTATAAGTATTTATATATTAAAATATACGCAATTTGTACCTGTTTAATTTGCTAAGGTTTCTAAAATTTCGTAAGATTTTGATGTAAAAACTAGGGGGATGTCTGTAAGTAGGAATCTCATTGTATGTGTTTTCGTTAATAATGTAGAAAATAAAGAAAATTCTAAAAAAAAAATCTAAAATTATTTTCTTAAATTTAAAATTGTAATAATTAATTAATGTCCTCGTTAATATAGTATAATCATGTAGACTACTTGAAAATAAGATTGCATAATAAAAAAATAAATAATTTTGCATTTTTCAATTTAATAATATGTTTTAATAAAAAAATGTCATTTAAAGTGTTAGTATTCTTAAATATACATAGGTACCAATCTATCTATTAATGTTCCGTCCGTACTTTTATAATTCAGTCATATAATATTATTGTCCACGAGCAAAAACCCACCGTAAAAGTATTATTATTTCTTACTAGCTTCCGCCCGCGACTCCGTCCGCGCGGATGTCGGTCTTCGCGTGGATGGTTATTTCTCCATTTTGAGTACCTCTGTCTTACATCTTATAAATATCTATTGGACCCAATTCCCAAATACGGCTAGGCCTATAATAATACGCAACGTGTGTTCGCGGTTCTACGGAACAACGTCTATGGATAAAACTGAAAAATTAAGATTAATTTTTTTCTACGTATTTTTTCAGGATAAAAAGTATCCTATTTTACGCCCAGGATAATAAGGTATAATTATACCAAGTTTCATCGAAATCGAACCGCTAGTTTTCACGTGATGTCTTCACATACAGACAGACAGACAGACAGACAGACAGACAGACAAAAATTTTTTTAATCACATATTTGGGTTTGGTATCGATCCAGTAACACCCCCTGCTATTTATTTTTTCAATATTTTCAATGTACAGAATTGACCCTTCTACAGATTTATTATATGTATTTTTTAATTTTTAATTATTAAAATAATAATTTTTAATTATAAATTTTTAATTATTAAATAAAACATTTAATGTAGTATGCAGCGTATTATATTCTATTTCGTTATTTATATTATGTACCTATTTTAAAACCCCTTAAATTATTGTATTTAATATGTTATCCTATAATAAATAATATGTGTTTGGAGTAAAATTTATTTCTTAGAATAAGTTAAAAGTAATTTTTACGTAATAATTCATCATTCCTCATTTAAATTATTCTTCTTATCATTTTTAGTGTTACCATACTTTGAACTAGTCACTTATTAATAAACTTAGTATTAGGATTTTTTAGTATTTTTTATTTTTAGTCACCGTAGTTTTAATTTTAATTCAATTTTTAATATTTTTCTACTTTTTTTTGTATTCATTATCACAGATTTAAATATTTTTAAGACACAACATTGACTAACGTTTTAATTATTATTTAAGCTATATTAAGTAAATTAAAACACGTAACGATTTCGCGAACCATTTTGAAAGAAATTGGTTCGAAAAAAACGTAAATCAAATTTATTAAGTTCCATAAACATAGGTCTGTTTTTATGAGTACACACTATTATTTCCTTCACTGTAATATAATTGATTATACCTTTTTCGGATTATTTTAGACATTATGGTCGTCAAAGCACTCAAAGCTTGCACAAAGTTCACTCTTTTACTAATAATTATAGACTACATATTGTTTAATATATTTTTATATTTTTAATATATTTTGTCGTTTGATTAATCTTTTATAATCAAAATTTCTTTATAATTGTAAGTAAAACTCAATTAAAATGTGAAAAATTTTATTAGCGTTATTTCGGTGTTACATAGATTTTATTAAATAAATACAAGTGTTTGAAAATTATGCCTTTTATTTTAATATTATGGGTGCTTATAGAGTGCTGAAATTATGTCTACGTATTCTTAAAATTAACTATTAATTATTAAAATATTTATTAAATAGGTACTTAAACTTATTGAATATCTGAATCTCTAAGAGATTTAAAATAATTCACGCATATTCATCTAGTCTCTAAATAAATGAAAATAAAGATAGCTTATAATTATAAATCCTTATTAAATCGATTCACTAAGAGAAAGATACAAAACACAATAAGATATAATCTACTAATAATATAATCTTGAACACTTAGGTACCTAGTTACCTACTTAAATTTTATCACAAATTTTGTATGCACACACAAAAACTAATCGTTTTCTTTAATTATAGATACATTGAAAATTTTACTTTAAAGTTATAAAAATTAACAAACAAACATTGATTTTTATTTTAATTCACATCAAAGTATCTACTTCCCAATCAGTATATAGGTAATAAAATGCCATATAAAAAATTAGTGCTAAAGTTCACCAGAGCAAGAACTTTTGATACTTGCTTCTGAATCTCATGATAAATATCTATCGTAATAATTGGTCCCATTCAGCCATTTTAAATTAATGAAATAATTATTTTAACCCTAAAATGTCATCTACGTATTTTATCACAGAATACAGCTATTTTTCATCATCTTACAATTATTTTGACTCGAATATCATAATAACTTTTAAATGCTTGTAGTGAAAAATTGTATTAAAAATTAATAAAATGTAGTGTTTCTTACTGTGTGAGAGAGTTAAATAGTTATTTGTAACAAAGATTTCATGTACTTTAATATATTAAAGTACAAACACAGACATTAAAATATTTACTTATATTTATGTATAAATTTAATTAACGAATAGGTGCATTATTGATTTAATTTTAACCTACCTATGTCTAAAACATATTTACTTATGTCTGTAAAATTTTGATAACACGACTACAAAATATTATCATTATCTATAAATATAAAAATCTACGGTGTCAAACCAAAGTTAAAATTGTGAGCATTTCCCTATACAACACCTTATTTGTTAATAGATCTAAAAATATAAATTCTAGCAACAACATGTTGGTGAAAATCTAATCCTTTGTATTTGTGTCACATTATTGGTCTACTTCACAATGGACAGCGTTGGCCCAACAAATGATGGTCAATGTTTGCCGCCATATACAAAATCTATAATGAAGGCTGATCCTAGTCTATCGTGATTGTCTCTACTCGTCCAACGCTGTCCATTGTGACACTTTAGAACACTTTAGAGAAATTACAATTAACTTTCAAAATGAGCTTGCAATGTTTGTTGCAACTTTCGTCGTTCACTGCCCACTCCTCTTGCCGCGAATATTGCCAAGATTATAGAGATAATCTGAAAATAAAATAAGTTTTTAGTACCTAACATTACCTTTTGATACAATTCGTACCTTACGATACGATGTACTAGTTATTTTCCGTTGCCTATGTCACACGAATAATGTAGGCAATGTGTTTATCTGATTTTTATTAATACACTAGCTGTGCCCGCGACTTCGTCCGCGTGGAATAGTGACTGCATAGTAGTTACTACTTATCTTAAATTATTGAGTAAACACAGACTACCATAAATAATTAAAAGAACTGTAAGTAAAATTTATTACTAAACTGAGCTAAACAATACAAAAAAAATGCCTTATTAATTTTCTACGTAAAATTTCTTTTCAATTATGTCATATTATTTTTAGGCACCAGGGGGGAGGGGAGCAAATTTCTTTTCCTTCCTTCCTTGTATGGATGTTTTTAACTATGTATCGTGCAGCAACTGATCAGCTTAATCGATACTCAGTTTTTATCAAATCCAGCACAAAATCCAAATCAGATCTTTCCTGAATCCTGTCTCACGCCTGTAGGTAGTAACTAAACCGTTTAGACTGTGCAATAAAAATTAAATAAAAAAAAAAACAGCGCTACGAAGAAAAGTGCATACATAGAAAAAGGAATAAATAATTTCACAAACTTCCCGAAGATTTTTAAAAATAAATACCATTTTAAATATTTATAAAAAAAAAAACAAAGTCGTCGGGGCTGCCATGCCAACATCATCATAATATACCTCATTATCAAAATACATATATGGTACTTAATTTTAAAGATCGTCGGGAAGTTTGTAAAATAATTATTTATTCCTTTCGGTTTCTTATTTTCATGTAGGTAATATTTTCAAGTGAGCGAGACCTACCTCTACCTCCATATTACATTCCTATATCATATTGATATCTATAAGTTTGTTGCTCCTTGACATCTTTTAAGTTGGGCCGTAACCGTGCACAAATTGTAATGGACCACAGTGGCAAAAGAAGTGGTATACTTAGGAAAAAATATTGCCAAGGGCCAGGCCTATGTAGCTTTGAGTAGAGTTCAAAATTTCCAGGGTGTGGCTATCCTCTCGCTCCCATATCCCCTCTTCTTTCACAGACTTTCAACCCTTCCCTTTCCATCCCTAGTAAATGGCAGAACCGATTTTGATGTAAACCATATCTAATAGTACCTATATTATGTACACGTCATATCCTGTAGTTTGATGCTCCATTTGGTTTATTTATCCCCACTGTCACCCCTAAAAAGCCCTAAATGTAATAAACGGATGAACCGATTTCGATAAAATATGACTAATTGTAATTCACACGTTGCCCTTTAATATTTTGATATGCCGCTTGAGTATATTATTTGACCACATTATTCATTACCACTTTTATCGCTGTAATCTAATAAATGGATAAACCGAATTGGATAAAAATATAACTAACTGTACTTCACCCGTTATGCACTTTTATTTGATGTCACTTGGGTATATTTGACAACATTCGTTTTTTTCATTCCCACTTTTACCCATAAAAAGGTATAATAAATGGATGAACCGATTTTGATAAAACATGTCTAATTAAACTTTACACGTCATGCCCTTTCATATGATATGTCACTTGAGTATATTTTTGACAAATTCCCTCCAACCTCCCCCCCATCCTTGGGCACTTTCGATATGATCACTTGGACATTTACGGGAATAATAATTGTAACAGATAACTTACGTTTTATCGTACAGTGTATAGAATGCCTGAGCAAATGTTCGCCGTGAATACTTAAATGGTCTATTTACGAACCGATTGACATGAAATAAACACTAAATGTTAAATGAAGATTACCACAATATATTAGTGAAAACCGCATCTTAATCGGATAAGCCGTTTCTGAGATTAGCGTGCACGAACATACAGACAAACAGACAAACAGACAAACCGACAAACAGACAAACAGACAAAATTTTTTTTAACTACAGTTTTGGGTTTGGGATCGATTTAATAATAGCACCTGCTAATTTTTTTTTATATATTTTGATTGTACAGACACGACTTTTCTAGAATTTTATTATATGTATTGATGATATTGATGATGATGATGATGATGATGATGATGATGATGATGATTACTCAAAACCATGCAAAATTCTTATTAAATTAAACTCCATCTCAAATCTTTCTTAGTTGCACTAGATTTCATAATAACAGTTAATATCGTTCCCTTATACGTTATAAGTACTTCTACTAACCTCCAACAATGTAAAAATGACTCCAGTGCTAATAAATATATTCCCTTTCAAAGCCTTCTTCTGCCTCAGTACTTCTTCACAGCCGTTGGTATAATACGATCGTTCTGCAAGGCAGGACGTATGCAGTTGTTTCCTTGCCCCTCCTTCGCGGAGCGGGTGTGCACGCGCGCAACAAGAGACAGGGATGTCTCGTTGGAGGATTGAGTAGTCTTGAGGACCGTCTACGCCGCAGCATTGGTTCTGAAAGAGAATTAAATGTATTAGGATTTTGTAGCCAAGCTATAGAGTTAGCTCCAATGAAAAAAAGATGGAAGATTTGGCTGAATTACATGATATAGAGCTGAGTTAGCGCAAATTAATAGAAGATGGAATCATAAATTAGTTATAACATAAGACAACTATTCCTTTGCAGTTGTTATCATGTGTATTATAATATTTGATCACCCTTGCTAGTCTTGTAACAAGAAATTTAATATTTCTCTGAAAAAATCAATATTAATAGTTATTATAATTTCAATTTAATTTCAATTTTGTTCATTGTTAATAGTAATGTTACGCCAAATATAGAACTTATCTATTAATATAATAATCGAAAAAAAATCTAATCCAAAATATTTATCCGTAATGTAAACAGCAATACCTCCGACTGCAAATTGTCCCAGAAAGCCTGTTGGTTGACACCCTGGTCATCAATGGTGGTGTTCTTATAGAAGTGCACACGTAACTCGTTACCACTGCCGACCCAAGCGCTGAGGACAGCCCCTCCCACTCCTACCATCACCTCTACAGAGACGAGAAATATCAGGAAACATGCGTGCTGGAAAAAATAATTAATATGCCTACGTAACTGCATTAATTGTGACATTTAGACTAATTCGAATTTACTTTTAGCGCCGCGACGTTACCTACGACCTAGTTACTAAATGGACTTAGGTACTAAAACATGCAAAATAAATCAAGAAACAGTTTAGTGTATTTGGCACCCTTAGTAGTGATCGCTTCCAGGCAACCAGGGCAGAAGGTAATCAGCTCAATCATAAGTATAACAGGTAGGTCTCGAGGAAAAAATACATAAACAACAACTTACATCATCTTCGACTATAACTTACCACATAAAGAATCTTCACGTTTTCCCTCAAAGCGCCGATACACCCCAAAATAGCTGTGATCACCAACCCTAAACCCAGGGTCAAAAAGAACGACAGCACGCCCCTGGAGAGTGCCGATTGTTTCTCGGGACGATTCTTCTTATCACGCATGTTGATAACACATATTGCTATCAGAACAAGACCGAATAGCTAAAAAAAACATTCTCTGTAGTTATACAAGTTAGTTTTTTGAATTTTATGGGTTTAGAACTACTGAACCGATTATATATTTTTATTCATCTGTAGAAATCTTTAACCTTGAGTGAAATAGGCTTTAACTTTTCACCGGGGTGATTCTACAAATTCTAAAAACTGGATTATTCCAGTTTATGTTTTCATCGACATATGACATATTATGATATTTGAGCATAAAAATTCGTGAAAAGAAATCGTTATAATTCCTTAAAATACTTGTTTATGATAATCACTTAGCTTTAACGGTTTTCTTTCAAGCTTTCATATCGATATTATAACATACAGCGACTATTTGACTGCATTCCGTTTTTTGGATTATTTCACTTCATTTTGGTGTTTTATCATCTCCAATAGCTTACTGGAGAAGGTATATCTTTGTGATATTTTTTATATCCTATAACTTTTTGTATAAGCGGTGAGCGATGATGCGCGCGCATCTTCATTTAAGTTTTATAGCTCAACTCTATTCTGTGTTTGAACTTTAAACCTTAGCTACTTACAGTTTAGAATATGATTCAAACCCTTGATTTATAACTGCATTGTAGGTACCTATTTATTTCTATATTAAGGCCAAGTATTCAATTATCCTTGCCCTATAAATCATCGCTATAAATATCCTAACGGATGACAAGTAAAAAGTCAACAATGTGATATCAATTAGTTATTAACGGATTTAAAATGCAATTTAATAAATTTAATGCGCCTGTACACATATAAAAGGCAAATAACTTGGCGCCAAATTGAAAATTATTGAAAAGTTTTATAAGCGAGTAATATGTATTTTATTCTTTTTTGAGACATAGACATGCAATTAATCATCAAGATCGTATTAAAGTACATATTATAATTAAAAAACTTCGAATTTATATTATGTAAACCTTATAGAGTTTTTCGTTAAATCGCAAAATAGCAATATAATATTATCTAGCACTGCTAGTTATCCATATTACGTGATGAAAACATTCAAAGCCAAGTGACTAATAAATTTAAAACGAAATAATTCAAGCAAAAGCGAGTACTCAATAGTAAAATCAACGTTAAAAAAAGAAGTAAATTTAAAGTGCTACCAACACGCAAAGCTTTATATCAGAACAATCGATAGAACATTAAAAATACATAGCAGTGTGCCTAGTGCGAGTTTTCATCGAGTACGAAACGTCACTATCGCGTCTGCGTCACAGCGAAATTTGTATGGGGAATCAAAGCTTCCCCATACGTCCGCTAGGGGCGCTGTTCGATTTCCCATACTAATTCGGCTGTGACGCAAACGCGATAGTAACGTTTCGTACTCGATGAAAACTCGCACTAGGCACACAGTACCTATCATGATAACCGTATAACTAATAGTGAAACCACTAATCAAAGAATCGATACTTTTATTCAATCGCAATAAATATAATATAAGTACATACGAATATTATAAAGCTGAAGGGTTTGTTTGTTTGTTTCAACGCGCTAATTTCAGGAACTACTCGTCCGATTTGAAAAATTATTTCTAGGCTATAGGCTATATAACATCACGCTACGACCAACAGGCGCAGAGTACTACGGGTAAAACTACGGGGCACAGCTAGTGTACAAATAAAACAGTACAACACTTAAACATTCATGCTAATTTGAAACAAAACTTACAATGAAAATTATGTTTAAAAGGGTCAAGAAGAATTTCATGCAACGAATGCTGCGCGGCTTCATGGTCAAATGAAATTTTTTTTTTATTACAGTTCAGAAATCGTGAATAAAGTTTAAAATGTGTCCGGTTGAACTGGCGTGACTCGGTTAAATGACGGTGGTATCGATCATTGCAATGGACTACCATCGGTGGTCATTATGTCCACGTTACTGGGGTGAGCGAGTGGTATTTTTATAGCGTAGTTATAAAAGTTAGTAAAAAGGTAAATCTTTTTAATTGAGTAAGCTTTTACGAAAAAATTACGGAATTCTTACGATATATCTACTAAATCATTTGTTTACTACTTTTTTAGTTCCACCTACGAGATATACCGCTGATTAAAATGTAATTAAACGTGTCAAAGATACATACAACAATATATTTGTGTAAATCAAGCCCATTTATGGTTTTTCTTAACCCACGGCGCCTTCCCCGTGGGCCATGAGTATGCAAGATTCCAACTATAAAAAGGAAAACTAAAGTGTTCACAGCGATTTGCTACCCGCTCTGCTTATCGCGCCGCTCATCACAGTAGGGTCACTATCTAGGACGTGGGAATACAGATGTCTATTTCACATACGATTTGTCTTTGTTCGCCATTTGCGGGGCTGCATTATTTCTTCTATGATTATTAAATTAGCCATTCTTTTACAATACTTTAATAATAAAGCAATACTGTTAATAATTAATTCTTACTGTTTTTAAATTATTAAATAATTGAGTCGTGTTATGTCTCAATAAGGCTTCAAATGGATCAACTCATACATACACTCAAAGGAACACGTTTTTGTTTGTAAGTATCTGGTTTGATAATGTTATATTTTAGTTAAGGTTTTCAAAATTTGGTTTGGGAAACAAACTAATTAATTTATGTAGAGAATGAAATTTGTTTAGTTCTACAAATGAAGCTATAGAAGCATTTAAAATGTAAATTCTAAACAATGTTAGATAGACTTTTTGGGCTCTACAATATATATTTACTTTTTTAACATTCAATAATAAATAAAATGAAACAATCAAATAACTATGAAAACATTTATTTACAACAATTTACTAATATTTCACAGTTTGAGTATATGCTTGAATCTTATTTCTTTCATTATTCGCCACCCACATCGCCAGAAGCATTCCTGCTGCCTGAAAACCACAAATAAATTAAAATACCTATAGATTTGACTCCATTTAAGTTACAAGAATGAGGGAAAATATCGTTATGTACCTATATAATTTAATCAATTTATCTCTGACATTGTATTTATTACAATGATGGGTGAGCAGGAACCGCAGGATAAGTTAGATTAGATTAGAAAAAACAGTAAAATACACAAACGCCTACTTGCAATGTGAGACTCTTGAAATTTTTAAATTTTCTGTTCTTTTACATTTCAGAGTCTATAAAGAATATTTATTTTTACCTCAAACCAAAAACTGGTGACAGCTACACCGAATAACCATTCCGCATCTGATCGTAGCACTTCCAGGATTTCATCTTCACACCCATCGGGGAAGTAGCTTGAAGACCTAGAACCAAATAGTTACTTACATAAATATATCTCATAGTCAAGTATATATCTGGTTAAAAGTTCTTCTTCTATATGAGCTATTGAGAACATCAGTTTTACTAATTTAATTACGAGCGAGTAGATCAAAAGCCTTTTGTTAATTTTCAGAAAGAGGTAGCTCTTTTAATACCTAGGTATTTTCGATTAAACAGAGCCGTTTAATAAAGGGCTTAAACTATTTTGAAATGGCAGATTTAACCTTTTTTCTTTTTAAATACCAGAGACGTTACTCTGAAAATCGAAATCTGACATCTAGAATCGAATGCATTGATTACTTGTGAATAAAAATCATCATAAATTAATAAATTCGATTGACAAATGTTTCAAATCCGTATCGATTAATTCACTTTAATCGATGTTTTTAAGCAGGTTACCTCTCTTCGAAGAAAAAATTGATAGACGTCAAATGTTGCCTATTAAGTTGGCTCGACTATAGTCACATTTGCCCTACATTAGACAAATATACCTATTTTTAGGGTTCCGTACCTCAAAAGGAAAAAACGGAACCCTTATAGGATCACTTTGTTGTCCGTCTGTCCGTCCGTCCGTCCGTCTGTCAAGACCCTTTTTCTCAGGAACGCGTGGAGGTATGAAGCTGAAATTTATATCAATTACTCAGGTATGAGTTTCAATTTAATAAATCAAATAAAAATAAATCTTCTGTCCCTTGAAGCTGTAAAAAAATCAAACTTCTAAGCCAACGCAATCAAAAGATACAGGCCGTTTATGCCGCAAATTTTCGACACTTGCAAGGGAATCAAAACCTACAGGGTGCTTCCCGTGAACTCAGAAACTTGAAATTTGGTACGAAGCAACGTCTTATAGCATAGATAAAGGAAAAATTTTGAAAACCATAAATTTTTAGTTACATCACATAATATATATTTTTTTTAATAATTTTAAACTTACTACCCATTTCCTCATAAACGCGTAGAGGTATTAAATTGAAATTCATACCAAATTATGGTATTAAATACGTAAGTAGTAAATAGGTATTAAATACGGAACCCTCGGTGCGCGAGTCCGACTCGCACTTGGCCGGTTTTTTTCTATTGTTTCTTTAAAAAATTAAATCTACATAATATGATCTCATCCAGAACTAAGGAAAGCTTTACAGGAGGCGTGAGTGAAGTCGAAACATGGAATTGTAGCTCGTATTCAGATACCATAAGATTTATTAAGCAATAAAAATTTAGTTTGTGTTCGATTTTGCCTTACGCTATTTCATTCAGAGAAAGGCAAGTAACAAGATATCTCACTAATCATCACTTAAATTTATAGGTACGCCGTATGACGTTATTTACGGTGTATCACTTAAGGGGAGTCCTTTCAGCGAAGCGGAGTAAAATTGGTTTGCAAGATCCAATTTTTCATGTATTTGCAATTATATGACGCTTTTAGAAAAAATAATCAATACACTTCAAGATATTGCCTAAAAAGTGTGCTAATTTGCACAACCACGTGTATTTTGCTCGATCATATAAAATCATAAAAATAGGCTAAAATACCTCTAAAAATCTAAAACGAATTATTTAATAATGAAATTTCTGATTTTGCAAATAATTTTTATACAAATATATGTATTTTGATGTACTGCAGAAAACGTGCTAAATTTTGGTTTTCAACTGAAGCCCTGTAATTATTAAATACATATTGTATCTCAGAACTTAACGTTGCCACGCGTTTTCTTGACAAGCCGACGCTAGGAGCGACTCGCGTAAATGGCGCGTGGAAATACCTTTTAAGCATAAGTACGCCTAGCCATGTCGGTTCAGGCATAATCTAGCATTAAATACCTGTCTTTAAAGACTATATAAGCACAAACATACAGAACTCTGCAGCTGGTCCCACAACTGCTTGTGCTCCATCTCTTCACCAGTAATGTTCTTGAAGAAGTCCTCTCGCAGCCAATCCGACACTCGGAACTCCAAGCCATACCTCTGCACAGCTACATAGATGGTGACTAGTAACTCTATGACCACTGTGATCATGAGGAAGCCGATGCTGAAAAGCAGAAAACATGAAGCTTTATCGTGTTATTTTATGAAACATCACAACAGAATCGATATTTCAACTTTCATTTATCACTTATAATACTATTTTTTAGAAATTGTTAGTTTTTAAGACCGCATTTTTATCACCAAACTACAGAAAAATTAAATAAAAAAATGTTTAGCAACTTTCACATACAAAAGCTAACAAGGTATTTTAAATTACGTCTTTGAGATCAGTTTATAGTCTGTTTATCCTTTAATTTTAGGTCAATTTCGTCAATTTTAAACCCAGTCCAGTTTATTTCCTAGCGATATGCTGTCTCTCCTCACCAAGTACAACATCTTGACATTATTTCTCAAAGCTCCAATGCTGCCAAACGCCGCCACGCTTAGCACCAGCAGACAGGCCACGATCACCACCACGTCCCCAATGTAGGTCCCTGCGGCATACTCCTCGCCGTACTGCTTGAGGACTCTGGTATCCACCACCGCGAATATGAAGGTACAGAGCGAAATTAGCTGGAAAAACAATGAGCTGTATTGGTACAATTCTTATCCTGACTCTCCTGGACTACACTGGACATATGTATAATTCGTCCATATAAACGAAGAAGAAGAATGTACAATTCTTAAAAGAAATGATGTTAAGGTGGTATCTTCGCAAAGTATTATGTATATTGTATAATTCTAAAATTATTTTTTACAAAAATGCGCTCAAGTATCATGTAGAGTTGCTTGTTTTTTTCGTCTAATAAAAAATAATGTCTTCTGGTGATTCTTGAGGCGCAATCAGATGTATGTATTTTTGTGCATTTGTAAGCAGCATACGTCCTTTATAATGAAGTCACTCACGATATGTAGTTTGCATTAAAATTCGTTTTATTAATTATTAAGAGACCTTAAATTTAGCTCTTCTGGATAGAATCATCTTATTAAAATCGGATAAATGCCTTTAGGATCTTCGTAAATTTTATATTAGTACTTACCTAATTATTTCAAGTGCACAAACGTCTCTTATTTATAATACTTACTATGCAACACACGTTCAAAGCTAGGAGCAAGCATTTAGCACAATTTGTACTGATTTCTCTGAAATTAAGCATTTTGTTAATTCTTCGCACACAAACGTCAGGGTCAACAATATTGTATGGACTGTGTATTATTGTATCACATTACTATTATGATAATTAAACTTCACACGAATATAGTCTTTAAACTACGAACCAAGTGTTCAAATTCGCATGCACTTTATAGTGTATAGATACTAAACCTAGGTTTATGAATTACATAGTTCTTGGAAATCAACACATGAAATGAAATCGATATAATTTAATTATGTAGCATTTTTAAATGGGTTAGGCTAGGTCTATTAATAAACTTGCATTCAATATTCTGTTATTTAAGTTAGTTTTATTATTCTATTTGGACCTATTTATGCAAACAGGGACCAGCCCACATTTTTTGTGAAATTGAGTTAAGTACACAGCTAGTGTTAAAAAAACGTTTTCTACCTTCTCAAAAAATTTGGTAGAGTTTTGACTACTGTAAGTGGAGTTTTTTACATGTCAGTTGCGGAACCAACCCAATTTCGCCAACTTTCATTATGCAAGCTGGAACCAAAGTTGGTTGGTTCTATTTTATCACAAAAAGCTTCATTAGTTTTAAAGGTAACCAGAACCAACTGACTTTGGTTCTTGTTTGCAAAAGGAAATTTCTCGGCCTTTAAGTTAGCAAATGGCTTGGTTCTATGTTAAATTTCATTTATATGTTCTATTTATTTAACTTTAATCATGTTTTTACTATGAATCTCTCTCCGTATTGTCATAAACCACATCATGGTATTTGATTCTTACTGAATGTTACACTCATTTTAACCTATTTATTGAATAAAATATTAATTAATATATTAATATAGAAGGGCGGGGCTATTCCGTCCGAAAAATAACACTCAAAAAAGAACACGTCTGTATTTTTTCTTAAATAATAACTACGGAAAATTTGTCAATTACATCAAAGCAAGCCGTTATTTCTTATTCTATTCATCATATTTAGAACGTGAAAAACGATTGCAGTAGCTAAGAAAATAGCTATATTCTAATAGGAGTTGACTTTGGGCAAAATAGCCCCGCGCGGGGTTATTTCGTCAAGAGTTTAATAGAACGACATCTGTGGAGCAATTTCCATTTTACCCAGAAATATACAATACTGATGACGCTGCCTATTTGAATTTGTATTTAGTTACGCAGACATAAGGTTCATTTTCGAGAAAAATCATTCTAAATTTTTGGAGGGGCTATTCCGTCTAGCGTCCATACAAGATAGTGACGCGCACACAATATCGATATAACTTTTTTGAAATATCGATAACTTTTTGTGTGGAATCAATTTGAATATGAAAAGTTAAGTGGCTTCTAATATGGTATACTTAATATAAGTGTAATACCACTTCAATTCACCCAAAATAGATTTTGGATAAATTATGTTTTCATCAAGTAATTAATTAATAAGTGTTGAGGGTGCCACATAGCGTTAGGGCCCCATAAGGTAGAACAATTTTTCTTACGAAAGAAGCAATACATTCTAAACTTCCAAATATAATTCAAATTGATTCCAATTTTTTTGACCCAGGTATTAAAAAAACACATTTAAGTAAGTAGTAAACTTTATTAAGGAACAAAATGATAAAAGTGTATCAACATAAGTATTCAAAACACACATAAAATTGCTACAAAACAAAACAAGATGACTCTTAGTTAATAAAATTGCAACAAACAAAAAGACAAGGAATCGTATTAATAACTATTGAGATCAAATTTCTATCCCTACTACAATGTCAGTTGCCTCAACATTTATGCTTATGTCGATAAGAAAGCCAATCGTAACACGTCACTAGCTTTTTGCAAATTCATACATAATCGACGGGGCTATTTCGTCTTAAAAATTGACAACATAGCCCCGCCAAAATATTTTTTGTGGTTATGACATCGGACTTAAACACTTTTTATTTAAAGCGTAGGATAAAATAAATAGTTTAGAAAGAATCTCCAATATTCAAAGTTATTACTTACCTTGGGCAGATTTCACAACAATCACTTTTTACACGTAAAATGAAATAAAATTTGCGGAGCTTCGTCTATGTTGTGTCAATTCAAAATGACGACTGTAGAAGAATAGCTGTAATTCCAAAACCATGCATCCTACAGCGACATATGTTAGCTTATCGCGTAGCTAATTAAATTTTATACCTGCCGAAAGATTTCGTTACTAGAAATCTATTAAACTGTAGACTACAAAGTCTTCTGACAAGATTGCCCCGCCGACAAAATAGCCCCGCCCTTCCTTATATATTTTATTAATGTCAATATAATTATTTAAAGTGACATTTGGTTTGACAAAAATGTTTTTAATTTTTCGTAAAACCGCAATGATTGTTTTTGGTAAAACTAAAAAAGGTTTTAATAGATTGTTTTATTCAATACGTAATTTGATAATCGCCCAGTTATTAGTCATAGCATAGTAATGATAATATTATATTTTAAGGTGATCACTATGGTCAAAATCGAAAAACACCTTAGGTATACATATTGAATTTTGTTGTTGAGGAAACTGTTGGTACGATTGTCTTAAAAAAAATATATGTGATACTCAAGGATATAATTAACAAAGTGTATTGTTTACTTTTCATTTTACGCGCATTTTGTTAGGAAAACCGCTACATATAATATTTTATACATGAAATTTATACCAAAAAATATGTTATGATATTTGTAACAATTTGTATTGCTTGTTTTATCAATTTTCATTATTATCGTTAAATTATCAAGAAAAAAACTCGAATTTATAATAAAACCCACATAAAACCTCACCTCTATTGCATATTTTCGACGAAATTTGACGGTGTCAGTTCGACTCGGACGGGGGACTGTACGTGCGGGTTTTTTTTTGCAAAATAACGCTAAAATTCACCGAATTTAATGTTTTGTTAAATTAAACCAGATTGTAATAGGTATTTACATGTGCAGATAATGAAATAAAAGTTAAAAAGAGGTAAGTATGTAAATAAATAAAAATCTGTTTGTAAATTCGTTTTGTTTTTGAAAGGCGTCATTGAATAATATCACAATATACAGATACATACAGTAAAGAAACTTCATACAAAATGTTCGAAATGGCTCCCCCCCCCCATCAAGCGTGTTTTCGAGGGTATTGAGGGGGATCGATAGTAGCGGGTGACACATCCATAGATTTTGAATATAGTATGGGAAAAAGTTTAAAGTGATGTCAATTCACATTAAATAAATATCGATTGTTTCAGTTTGTAGCCCTCTAAAAGTTAAGAGACTATTTTTTAATTTCTATATATATGGCAGCATGAGTTTTAAATTAAGTTGACATATTTTCTACCAAAATGATAGCTACAAATAGTCACTATTAGGAGTCCAGTCTGTTTAAAGGTCGCATCTATTTTTACGCAATCTAGAAGAGCACGAAAATATAAAAAAAGGAAACCTTAAAAAAATCTTGTTTAACCCCTCAGCTGTCGCGGCGCGCCGCCTCAAAAAGGTGCTGTCTGTCGGGCAAATTCGAGCTTTCGGCGCTGATTTGCCGATTTTTTTGATATTAAAATTTGTGATATAAACTTTAACCTGTGAGACTCTTGTAAATTTTGATGCTAACTAGATAACCAAACTTTATATTAGTTACCTTACTTACTCCCTGGTATGCTTATTTATTTTACTTATTAGAAGCATTTTTTCCCACACATTTTGAATAAATGTTACATTGTAAAGAAAAATACTCATAAAAAAATAATATCAAGGTATTTTAGATTTTTATTTTTGTATTTTCATACTAGAATAGACAATCTTTTGAGTGAATATAACAAAAACATAGGTTTATTTAATAAAAATTCGAGAAAGTTGATTATGAATATCATCGTTTACGCATGAACATAAGCGGGCGCGATCTCCAATCATGTTCATACAAATACAGACTTTACAGGGTGCTCCAAAATGACAACATTTCAAAATTTTTGGCTACTTGTTTTTATTTTTATTTTAATCAAAACTAGATAAAAACTAACAGTAATTTTTACTTTTTGGAAATATTTAGGTTTTTATTAATGTTTAAAAATCGTCTTATTCCTAAATGACGTTATTCTTATAGTGGGCTTTGTTCTAACGTCTGTATGTATAACGTCTCCACATGTCTAATTTATTTTCTCTTAAAATTTGCATTTAAGAAAATATTTTTTGTGGTAACAATAGCATTATGAAGAAATGCTTTTTTTTTCTTTCATGTTCTTAATTATTATCTATACATATAATAAATCTGTAGAAGGGTCAATTCTGTACATTGAAAATATTGAAAATATAAATAGCAGGGGGTGTTACTGGATCGATACCAAGCCCAAATATGTGATTAAAAAAATTATTGTCTGTCTGTATGTGAAGGCATCACGTGAAAACTAAGGTTTCGGTTTCGATTAAACTTGGTATAATAATTATACCTTATTATCCTGGGCGTAAAATAGAATACTTTTTATCCCGGAAAAATACGTGGAAAATTTTTTAATTTTTTCCGTGCGGACGGAGTCGCGGGTGGAAGCTAGTAATCGTATAATATGAAATGTTGTCCAACTACAAATCGAAAGGCACTGTATCCATTCAGAAAAATGTCTAAGCTGTACAAATGTGAAATCTACATTTAATTATACCATAACTTAATTATAAACCGTTACATTTAATTTATAAATCAAAAATTTACGGAAATTTGAGTTTAAAACATTTTTTATAAAATACAGCTTATGTAAAGGATAAAAATCAATAAACTTAAAGATTCAGAATAAATAAACAATTACATATAAATGATATTATACATCTAAATGTTATACTTATCATTCTAAAAATCAACAAATAATAGGAATCAGAAAACATACTAAATGAAAATCATTATATTATGTCCCTAGTTGTATAGAAGAAAGAATCGTATCATATTATTGTTTTATTAAAAAAATGAACGTTATGCCTTAATAAAATTAACGCTCCCAATCCTATTTATGCATATAACTTAGCCACGCGCTACTCAAATAATTTTGTCCGTGGGCTAAATTAGCTTATGAGTAAATAAATAGTACAGAGATTCTTAAAAAAATATCAATCATCTAACGGATTGAAATAATAGGTAAGTACTTAAATAAATTTTATTTAACTGATAGCACTATAAAAAATTGTTATGAAGCTTTGTGTCTGTACTATTTATATACTCATGTGGTTGTAATGTGTGATGTTGACGCCAACATTGGCCAATTAATAGGAATATTTGCAACTTAGCACAAATAACGTCGAACAGAACGAACTTCTGTTCATTATTTCTTGTAATATATCGAACACAACGACCGCCTTGAGACGACGATTTATTACCACGAGGTTCCACTTGAATTTGATCAGGAAAGTGATGAAAGCTATCCAATCTAGTTTTTATTTTACTTCAATACATGCAGTATTTCCAAGCATATTGTAATTAAGATATAAACTAATCGGTAAAATTGTATTAAAATCGGTTCAGTAGTTTAGTCCTAACTACTAAGTCCGTAGTACACAAACGGCATGGAACTTAAAAATATTTTGATTGGAATAAAATAAAACGTAATGTGTAGAATTTCATGAAGAATCCTGGTATCAGGAATTAAAAGCTGCAAATTCCCAGACACTGATCGTGTAAGTATTATTATCTGTTCATTTGACAAAGTATACAGAGTTATATTTTCTTGATTTCAAATACTGTTACGTCCTATTGTTAAAGTAAGCCTTGGAGTGTCTTGTCTTCCATTGCCACAAGGATCGTTGTTCCATTTGAATTCTCTTTTATTGATACTCAAATGCTTACGAATCGGAAAAAGGTAATCCTATCAAATAGTTATTTAGATATTTTTATCTTCAAATGAAAATTAAAATATCAAGGTGGAAGTTTATTTAGGGTTACCTAACAAATAAGTAATTATTGATTATGTAGTTTTAGACAGCAATGTGATATCTTCAAATAAAAAAATTGCTTTCTTCTTCTGGGTAATAGAAGCAGTTTTGACACCAAAAATACAATAATTGTTATCGCTAGTCATTTACAAAATGAGAGGATAGATTTATATTTTCAGGCGTACTGCAAATGATGCATTTAATTCGTTTTATTAAATCTGTAATGTTCCAGGCTATTTAAAGTCATGAATGCAAAAAAATAATCGTCTTCAGACAGCGATCTACATCTATAACGTTCTGCCTACGAATGTACTACATATAGTACATAAGAATAAAAAACTCGCACACCGAGGGCTCCGAACAAACCAATTTTTTATTATGTTGTAACTGTAAAATTTTATGATTTTCGAAATTGTTCCTCAATCTGCGCTATAAGAGCTTATTTTACCCCAATTACAAAACTGAAGTACACGGGAAGTACCCTGTAGGTGTCGATTCCCTTGCTAATGTCGAAATTTGCGAAAATTTGCAGCATAAACGGCTGTATCTTTTGATTGCGTTGGTTTATAAGTTTGATTTTTTCGCAGCTTCAATCGACTCAAGTAATCAATATAAATTTCAGTTAAATGTCACATTACGCGCTCCTTATAAAATGGGTCTTGACAGACAGACAGACAGATGGGCAGATGGGATGGACAGACGTAATCTTATTAGGGTTCTGGACCCTTAAAAACCAAACCCTTTGGGATGCAGCCGTTAATACTGCAATTTTTAGCAAATTTTGACATTTGCAAGGCAATCAAAACCGACAGGGTACTTCCCAAGTACATAAAATCTTTAAATTTGGTAAAAAGCAATGTTTTATAAAAACAGATATAAGAATAATTGCAAAGAACATGATTTTTTAATTGCCATTTACAAATAAAAAAAGTACCTACTTAATAATTTCAACTTTCAACTAATATGAACGCCTACGTGTATTAACTTGATATTCACATTTAAAACTCAGATTTACAATTTAAAAGATACCTACAGCATAATAAAAAAATAAGTTTGTACGAAGCCCTCGGTGCGCGAGTCCGACTCGCACTTGGCCGGCGTTTTATTTTTTCTGAAACTTAAGGTTCCCCAATAAATAATAATATGTTGTATTTGTATGAAGGTAAGAATATGTTGTACAATTAAAGTGTTAAATTTCTTTTTGAGTTTGTCCTACACAAATTACATAGTATCACTTTGTCCTATATATAGGTCATAGTGAAAACCATTGTTCCCTTGTTCATTGTTGTTTGTAGGCTTTTTTACTATTTTTCCAGCATATATACACTTTTAACCATAATATACTAAAACTAAAAGAATTAAGAAAGAAAATGTGTCTCTGGAATTTTTTCGTAAGCAGGTTACGGACTATAATTTTTGTAATTGATTATGTATATCGTTTTTAACCTGAGGACAATTATAAATACCACAAAAACGATACCTTTCAATATAAACAAAACATATTATCATGTACATTTTATTTTATATGAAAATGAAAAATTTAATGGAAGACGAAATTTAAAAAATAGTGACGTTGAATTTGTGAACATCCTGTATGCGGATTTTACGGGGAAATTATTGTCGGTTTTGATTTGAAAACGAAATATCTCTAAAATGGATCACAGTATCAAATTTTGAATTATATCATTAAAATCTTCATAAAATTTCTCGTAAAATGATGTAAAGAACAAATACAATATGTAAAAAAAAAATATGATTTACCAGAGGTCAAAAACTAAGCAACGTACAGTTAAGTGATAGATACATATTTGAAACCATTATTTATGGTATAATTGTTGGTAATTTTCATTATTTCGGCACATAAACATTAGGTTATATAGTCAATAGAAATAAAAAGACCAATAAATAATTACCGTTTTTCAACTTTCCGCAAAATTTTACATTTTGTAAAACTTTAAAAGTTAAAAGTTACTCGACTAAAGTATGACATAATTACTGTTATATTTCGAATATTTATCGGTCAAATTATTATTGGATGGACTTTAAATATTCAGTAATTCATAAGCTATCAACTAAATAGTCGTTTATGCAGATTTGAACTATATTTGCGTTACAATGAGCCAATTTCCAACCGGCGGTGATTTGGCACAGATCTGTGCCCCGACAGACTACGGGTACAAAATTTTTGGCACAGATCTGTGTTCCGACAGACGAGGGTTTAAATTTATGTGCATAATTACGTAAATATTAGGGAAGAAAAAGGTAGATATTATAATTATTGTATTTTTATCGATACGTGGCGTCTCCACTTTGTCAAGCACTAAGCCTGTCAAACTATTTTCTTTTTCTTCCTAAAGGCTAAAACAAAAAGGTAGAGGTTCTATGCTCGTATAATAATAATTTTAATTTATTTTTGCATATTTTGTGTTTTTTAATTTAATTTAATTTATTGTTTTAAAATAATTTAGTAGGTATACCTACATACAAGTATTGTAAATTCTGGTTTAAAATAATTATTGAATATATGTATAATACAAATATCAAGCATTATAAATAATTTAGGTACATTAAAATAGCCTTCGGCGTCCATAACAAAACAAGATTTCGAAATATAGCACTGATAAAAACGTACCTATTTACTTTTACAAGCTGTATTAATTCGGATTGTTTCTTCTTGTAAATTCATATTTAGGCTACACCATTTTTGTATTTTAACGGGTTTTAATCTCCAAATTACCACAAAATCAACTGTGAAAAAAAGCAAACAGAAATATACAGGCCGAATTGATAACCTTCTCCTTTATTTTTCAAGTCGGTTAAATATCAAAAAGTAACAGCCCTATAACTATACGTCATAATTTCATCGCAGGGGCTTAGTTTCCTAACTGTATGTACGTAGTACATATCTGTCAACTGTGATAATATCAAGTGTTGATAATTTTTGACAGTAAAATATTATCAGAAAACACATACAGCTATAATAAAACAGTAACCAGACATTCCCTGTGCCTTGAATATTTAAAAAAAAAAGATTAATTGCTGTTCTATCGTATATTTTAAGGGTCCAAAACAATCCATATACTATAGGATTTAAAAAATTAACCTCGAACTAACTACAAAATACATAACAAGTCGAAAAAAACTAAAAACTACATAAATTTCGAACACAAACCTAACTATTAAATCGTCACACAGAAACCTAACTATTATTACATTGAGGTTCAAATTTATGACTATCAAAAATTAACGCCCTCTTTTGTCGTTGTTGTTGCTGTTGTTGTTGTTGTTGTTGTTGGTATTTATAATTTATTTAATATGGACCACGAAATTTATAATCATGAATTATTTTTGACGACTGCACGCCGTAACTGCACGCGTGCAAAGTTTTTTGACTTGACCTTGAAAACACGAGGCGTTGGTCGCGCGCGGCGTATGTATGTATGTACATAATATGCCGTGCGTGATACGTGAATGGTGTCGGCAAAAATTAAACAAGCAGAAACACCAGAGCCGGAATGCGATCGGTGTGCGAGGCTAGCAAAGACGGGGGGCGATGCGCGTGCGCAGCGAGAGATTGTACGTATGCGTATATGTATCATTATTTCGTCGCTGTTGTACCGCGTCGCCCGTGTGCTCTGCGCTCTCCTCGTTGCCGCAGTTCGCGTGTCGGTGTGGCGTTGGTGTTTGGTGGTGAGTCTGACAGAGTTGTAGAGTTAGTAGTGTTAGTTTTATAAAATAATAAAGACCAAAGATGATATTGTCAAAGCGTTGTGCAAACGGCGCGATACAGTTTTTAATCTTTAGTATTTTATGGAACAAAAACTCTTCAAATCATAAGATCATCAGTGTTTAAACCCTCGTCTGTCGGAACACAGATCTGTGCCAAAAATTTTGTACCCGTAGTCTGTCGGGGCACAGATCTGTGCCAAATCACCGCCGGTTGGAAATTGGCTCATTGTAACGCAAATATAGTTCAAATCTGCATAAACGACTATTTAGTTGATAGCTTATGAATTACTGAATATTTAAAGTCCATGCAATAATAATTTGACCGATAAATATTCGAAATATAACAGTAATTATGTCATACTTTAGTCGAGTAACTTTTAACTTTTAAAGTTTTACAAAATGTAAAATTTTGCGGAAAGTTGAAAAACGGTAATTATTTATTGATCTTTTTATTATTATTGACTATATAACCTAATGTTTATGTGCCGAAATAATGAAAATTACCAACAATTATACCATAAATAATGGTTTCAAATATGTATCTATCACTTAACTGTACGTTGCTTAGTTTTTGACCCCTGGTAAATCATATTTTTTTTTACATATTGTATTTGTTCTTTACATCATTTTACGAGAAATTTTGTGAAGATTTTAATGATATAATTCAAAATTTGATACTGTGTTCCATTTTAGAGATATTTCGTTTTCAAATCAAAACCGACAATAATTTCCCCGTAAAATCCGCATACAGGATGTTCACAAATTCAACGTCACTATTTTTTAAATTTCGTCTTCAATTAAATTTTTCATTTTCATACAAAATAAAATGTACATGATAATATGTTTTGTTTATATTGAAAGGTATCGTTTTTGTGGTATTTATAATTGTCCTCAGGTTAAAAACGATATACATAATCAACTACATTACATATGGACATTATAGTCCGTAACCTGCTTACGAAAAAATTCCAGAGACACATTTTCTTTCTTAATTCTTTTAGTTTTAGTATATTATGGTTAAAAGTGTATATATGCTGGAAAAATAGTAAAAAAACCTACATGGGGAACAATGGTTTTCACTATGACCTATATATAGGACAAAGTGATACTATGTAATTTGTGTAGGACAAACTCAAAAAGAAATTTAACACTTTAATTGTACAACATATTCTTACCTTCATACAAATACAACATATTATTATTTATTGGGGAACCTTAAGTTTCAGAAAAAATAAAAAGCCGGCCAAGTGCGAGTCGGACTCGCGCACCGAGGGCTTCGTACAAACTTATTTTTTTTATTATGCTGTAGGTATCTTTTAAATTGTAAATCTGAGTTTTAAATGTGAATATCAAGTTAATACACGTAGGCGTTCATATTAGTTGAAAGTTGAAATTATTAAGTACTTTTTTTATTTGTAAATGGCAATTAAAAAATCATGTTCTTTGCAATTATTCTTATATCTGTTTTTATAAAACATTGCTTTTTACCAAATTTAAAGATTTTATGTACTTGGGAAGTACCCTGTCGGTTTTGATTGCCTTGCAAATGTCAAAATTTGCTAAAAATTGCAGTATTATCCCAAAGGGTTTGGTTTTTAAGGGTCCAGAACCCTAATAAGATTACGTCTGTCCATCCCATCTGCCCATCTGTCTGTCTGTCTGTCAAGACCCATTTTATAAGGAGCGCGTAATGTAACATTTAGCTGAAATTTATATTGATTACTTGAGTCGATTGAAGCTGCGAAAAAATCAAACTTATAAACCAACGCAATCAAAAGATACAGCCGTTTATGCTGCAAATTTTCGCAAATTTCGACATTAGCAAGGGAGTCGACACCTACAGGGTACTTCCCGTGTACGTAGAGTTTTGAAATTGGGGTAAAATAAGCTCTTATAGCGCAGATTGAGGAATAATTTCGAAAATCATAAAATTTTAGAGTTACAACATAATAAAAAGTTGGTTTGTTCGGAGCCCTCGGTGTGCGAGTTTTTTATTCTTATGTACTATATGTAGTACATTCGTAGGCAGAACGTTATAGATGTAGATCGCTGTCTGAAGACGATTATTTTTTTGCATTCATGACTTTAAACAGCCTTGGAACATTACAGATTTAATAAAAAGGAATTAAATGCATCATTTGCAGTACGCCTGAAAATATAAATCTATCCTCTCATTTTGTAAATGACTAGCGATAACAATTATTGTATTTATGGTGTCAAAACTGCTTCTATTACCCAGAAGAAGAATGCAATTTTTTTATTTGAAGATATCACATTGCTGTCTAAAACTACATAATCAATAATTACTTATTTGTTAGGTAACCCTAAATAAACTTCCACCTTGATATTTTAATTTTCATTTGAAGATAAAAATATCTAAGTAACTATTTGATAGGATTACCTTTTTCCGATTCGTAAGCATTTGAGTATCAATAAAAGAGAATTCAAATGGAACAACGATCCTTGTGGCAATGGAAGACAAGACACTCCAAGGCTTACTTTAACAATAGGACGTAACAGTATTTGAAATCAAGAAAATATAACTCTGTATACTTTGTCAAATGAACAGATAATAATACTTACACGATCAGTGTCTGGGAATTTGCAGCTTTTAATTCCTGATACCAGGATTATTCATGAAATTCTACACATTACGTTTTATTTTATTCCAATCAAAATATTTTTAAGTTCCATGCCGTTTGTGTACTACGGACTTAGTAGTTAGGACTAAACTATACTGAACCGATTTTAATACAATTTTACCGATTAGTTTATATCTTAATTACAATATGCTTGGAAATACTGCATGTATTGAAGTAAAATAAAAACTAGATTGGATAGCTTTCATCACTTTCCTGATCAAATTCAAGTGGAACCTCGTGGTAATAAATCGTCGTCTCAAGGCGATCGTTGTGTTCGATATATTACAAGAAATAATGAACAGAAGTTCGTTCTGTTCGACGTTATTTGTGCAAATATTGAATTGCAAATATTCCTATTAATTGGCCAATGTTGGCGTCAACATCACACATTACAACCACATGAGTATATAAATAGTACAGACACAAAGCTTCATAACAATTTTTTACCTATTATTTCAATCCGTTAGATGATTGATATTTTTTTAAGAATCTCTGTACTATTTATTTACTCATAAGCTAATTTAGCCCACGGACAAAATTATTTGAGTAACGCGTGGCTAAGTTATATGCATAAATAGGATTGGGAGCGTTAATTTTATTAAGGCATAACGTTCATTTTTTTAATAAAACAATAATATGATACGATTCTTTCTTCTATACAACTAGGGACATAATATAATGATTTTCATTTTGTATGTTTTCTGATTCCTATTATTTGTTGATTTTTAGAATTATAAGTATAACATTTAGATGTATAATATCATTTATATGTAATTGTTTATTTATTATGAATCTTTAAGTTTATTGATTTTTATCCTTTACATAAGCTGTATTTTATAAAAAATGTTTCAAACTCAAATTTCCGTAAATTTTTGATTTATAAATTAAATGTAACGGTTTATAATTAAGTTATGGTATAATTAAATGTAGATTTCACATTTGTACAGCTTAGACATTTTTCTGAATGGATACAGTGCCTTTCGATTTGTAGTTGGACAACATTTCATATAATACGATTACTAGCTTCCGCCCGCGACTCCGTCCGCACGGAAAAAATTAAGATTTTTTTCTACGTATTTTTCCGGGATAAAAAATATCCTATTTTACGCCCAGGATAATAAGGTATAATTATACCAAGTTTCATCGAAACCGAAACCTTAGTTTTCACGTGATGCCTTCACATACAGACAGACAGACAGACAATAATTTTTTTAATCACATATTTAGGCTTGGTATCGATCCAGTAACACCCCCTGCTATTTATATTTTCAATATTTTCAATGTACAGAATTGACCCTTCTACAGATTTATTATATGTAATAGATAATAATTAAAAGCATGAAAGAAAAAAAAAGCATTTCTTCATAATGCTATTGTTACCACAAAAAATATTTTCTTAAATGCAAATTTTAAGAGAAAATAAATTAGACATGTGGAGACGTTATACATACAGACGTTAGAACAAAGCCCACTATAAGAATAACGTCATTTAGGAATAAGACGTTTTTTAAACATTAATAAAAACCTAAATATTTCCAAAAAGTAAAAATTACTGTTAGTTTTTATCTAGTTTTGATTAAAATAAAAATAAAAACAAGTAGCAAAAAATTTTGAAATGTTGTCATTTTGGAGCACCCTGTAAAGTCTGTATTTGTATGAACATGATTGGAGATCGCGCCCGCTTATGCTTATGCGTAAACGATGATATTCATAATCAACTTTCTCGAATTTTTATTAAATAAACCTATGTTTTTGTTATATTCACTCAAAAGATTGTCTATTCTAGTATGAAAATACAAAAATAAAAATCTAAAATACCTTGATATTATTTTTTTATGAGTATTTTTCTTTACAATGTAACATTTATTCAAAATGTGTGGGAAAAAATGCTTCTAATAAGTAAAATAAGCATGCCAGGGAGTAAGTAAGGTAACTAATATAAAGTTTGGTTATCTAGTTAGCATCAAAATTTACAAGAGTCTCACAGGTTAAAGTTTATATCACAAATTTTAATATCGAAAAAAATCGGCAAATCAGCGCCGAAAGCTCGAATTTGCCCGACAGACAGCACCTTTTTGAGGCGGCGCGCCGCGACAGCTGAGGGGTTAATAGTGGTAGTAGTAGTAGTTAGAAGTAGAAGTAGTAGTAGCTGTAGTAACATTGCGTCTGCCGACGGTTTGATAGATTGTCAGTTTCGTAGATTGTATTTTATATGTGTAGTGTAATAAATATTACGCATCTTGATACACTCTCGGAGCGCAGACCGTGAAAAATATACGACTATTGAACGGCAGTATAAAAATTTTTAATGCTCACATCGCACAAGTGTATATATGGTGATGTACCAATGGGCTTTTATCAGATGTTTATATGTGTGTGTGTGTGAAACACGCATATTCCAAAACTTGGTCGCACAATTTTCGATCCTTCCACTCTCCGTGCGTAGATTGATCGTTTGCGTCATAAAAGTTGACCGATATTAAAATTTTTCCTTCGCTTGATGCGAATGGGAATTGTTAAGGGGTGTCTCGTTAAGATGATACTTTCAACGATTAAACTGACTGTGTTCAGATTTATCCACGAGTGCGCGCGCGCGCGTGTGTAAATAGTGTGCGTGTGACGGTCGCCGCCGGCCGTTGCATATTATCATGTTATTTAAACACGCCGCGCGCATATTATGTATATAGAGAAGCAAACGTCGCGGCGGCATCGTCGTGTTACGTTTGAGGCTCTAGCGGAAGCTTTAGTTAGCTCCCTGGTTGATCCTGCCAGTAGTTATATGCTTGTCTCAAAGATTAAGCCATGCATGTCTCAGTGCAAGCCGTATTAAGGCGATACCGCGAATGGCTCAATATATCAGTTTTGGTTCCTTAGATCTTACTCAGTTACTTGGATAACTGTGGTAATTCTAGAGCTAATACATGCAATCAGAACTCTGACCAGTGATGGAATGAGTGCTTTTATTAGATCAAAACCAATCGACGGAGGGCCTGGCGTCTGAAGTCGTTAATTTTGATGAATCTGGATAACTTTTGCCGATCGCATGGTCCACATCCATTGTTCTATTGAAAGCACTTTCTGGGAAATGTACTATGATATATCCTTTACATTTGGCTTGATATTTTCAGTTTCAATTGCTTCTAACCATTCTCCTTTTCTATTTTCACTTCTTGGTAACCTTCAAAAAATGAATATTTAGGTTATTATAATTTTAGTCCTGACCTGACTTATTTATAAATACATTTTTAATTAAAGTAGGTACTATAAAAGCGATTAATCTTACTTAAGTTAAAATTCATATTAGGTAAATTTAAGTGTTTTATTTTTCCTTCTGCTGCTCTTGGCAAAATTAATTTGTTATTTTGGAAGTGTATTCACCAAAGCAACTATTCTTAAGATTAATGACACAGCCTTGGGAGACGCACGTCATCATCGAACATTTTGCTGATGTCGATATTATAAGCCATCACTAGCACCCAAATTCATTATTTTACTAGAACGAAAATATACAAAATAAAGCTATATTTGGTAACAATTTTGCACTGAACATAGTCTGTGAATACTCCTTAATTCAATATACATGAAAATAACTAAATCAGCAAAGAAATAACTAATATTTCAGTCAAAACGTATACATACCGGTGCAAAGACAAACTTTTCTGGTTTTCATTCTTTCCGGAGCCACATCTCACAATACTGCGCTTTGGCATTATGCCACTATTTGTCCTTGACCACTCTATATGTTTTAGACACAAATGTTTGTCACAATCACAAAAATATTCAATATTTTTCAATGTTTACTACGGAGCAATGACAGAGCATGTACATCGTATTAACGAGAACATAAAATGGCGACCGGCCACAGTAGGTATTTGAGCTAACTTCAAATGTCAAGCGGTATAGAATTAGCACTGACTGACGTATAGTCATATTTTTTCACATATCAGAATATTCATTAGTTAGAAAGAGACAGTATTAGTTTTATTATTTCGGTATCGAAATGCATGATATTTGTATAATCAGTTGTTTGTATAGAACAATATGCCCTGTCCATAGGATTCCTTAGTCATTGCGTTTGATAGAATAGATAAACGAATGTATGAGATTGACATAAGCTGGAGATACGTCACGTGACCCAGCGTAACGAAACGAAAATTGGTAGCCAAGTGGCAATGTTTTTCTATTCTATTAGACGAAACGTTAGGTACCTAAGTCATACGACAGGCGCCATACAAATGCTTAGCCAAGTGGCACTTTTGACAGGAGACTACGCCAATGGGCGTTCGATAACTACCTAGCGTACGCTATAACATCTTGTAGAAATCGAAACAAAATGGCGATTTTATAATCAGCTGTCGAAGTTTCGTGTTGTGTTTAGTGATTATAAAATTTTAGTTTTCATAAAATGCACGCTTTGAGACTTTTAAAAGCTGCGCACGATGAAGAACTTTGGCTCAGGCGCCAAAAAAGAAATGCGTCCAGACCGAGTTTAGAGACAATCAATGAAATGCCGGAACAATTGTTTCAGGAGCGTTTTAGGTTAAATAAAAAAACTTTTAGCGAGCTTTGCTGCAGCCTACGTAACGAAACAAACATACGGGGGACTAAAGAAATTCCTTTGGAAGTAAAGGTAATCCACAGTTTCTTCACTGCGATTGTTTATAATTATTAGTGATGTCCGATATTTTAAATGCCCAATGAAAGGCATGTGTTGTGCATATCTATTAGGTACCTATATTACGTATCCTAATTCTACTTATATTCGTAGGTTCTTTGCGCTCTGAGTTTCTTCGCAACGGGATCCTATCAGAGAATTGTGGGTGTCACACAACATTTGCCACAACGCACTACAAGTAGATGCATTAGGCAAGTTGTGGAGGCACTCAACAGTCCTCGGATAGTGAAAAAATGGATAGTTTTCCCTCAAACACACCAAGAAAGAACAAGAATTCGACAAGAGTAAGTGTTTTTATTAATTTATTTATAACTTTCAATGTACAACTACGACATTGGGGCCTTCAAGAAAAGAGCTTATTTGTCCATAAAAGGCCGGCAAAGCACCTGCAACACTTCTTATGTTGCAAGTGTTTATTTCTTATGCTTAAGTTGCTTGCTCTGACATAAAAAAAAAAAAAAACTTTCAATGTTTTGTACAATTTTAATAGCGGCAGTACACATGGGGCCAAGGCGTTGGGCCAACGTGTTGGGTAAAAATGAAGGATTCAAGATTCCTGTTCACACATTGGCGTACTGATCATTCTGCATTGGCGCTTCAAAGATGGACGTAGTCCGTAGAAGTTCTTGCAGCTGCGGCAATTTATTTATACAGTGCGTTTAATTACGTTTTATTACGTACATATGCACCAATAACATTGAGTGTACTCTGCTGTCTATGATGATACCATTTTCCCTTAGCATTTTCCAATCTCTCTTTTCCTTTTTTTATTTCTGTACAAATAAAACATTATTTAAAAAATATGTTTAGATTTTTTTCAAATGTTTAAAATTTGTACATTTTACATTTAATTTTAACTATAAAACGAAACTTTAAAGAGTACGGACGGATGTATTGATTGGTGATATTTGATAATATTATTTATGTAATACCTATTAAAGCACAATTTGATCAAAATCATGCTCATTGTATATTGTTATTTAATTTTTAAGAACAAGTACTTAACTGTTTCATACTATTTTACTCATTTTATAAATATATTCATTTTTTATCGAAAATGTATGAAAAACATCTAGAATAATATAATATAAATATAAAATAAAACATCTAATTTATTGAGTCATATGGTTTTTATTTTTGTGTAGTTCATGCCGTGGATTCCAAATTATTCATTCATGTCGATACAATTCTACGAATTGTAAAACCTCATTGCTTGTCCACATCGGCGCCGCCATCGCTATCGGAACATGAAAACGTAAATTTCATTGACGCGCAACGATACTGTCTCCGCTGATGAGTAACAACAAACTGAAAAAGACACCAACGTGTGAACGCTGTTTGCGGAGCGCGCCAAGATCCTTTGAAGTGTGCACAAAAAACCGACAACATTCGGATGGCCTGCCAATATTGGCGCCAACTACACTAATGAAGCCAACATACCGCCAAGTAGCTCTCTACACGTTGGCCCAACCCGTTGGCCCAACACGTTGGCCCCATGTGTACTGCCACCATAATAAATAACATAATCCTTTGCATTGAAGAAGGTTGCTGCTATTGTAGTCACAAACAATTCTATTATACCACAAAATGTTTGTTTCTGTTCAATTCTAAATGTTTTAAAGGTTTACAAAATATTATGACAAATTCATTTGAAAGTCTTTTTAACAATTGTATTATAATATGTTTAATATAATTATGTAGGTAATTGTCTTTGATTATAAAATGTGAATGTACCTAATTACAGATTTCAAAGGAAATTTCAATTGCCAGGGGTAATTGGATGCATAGATTGCACTCACATATCAATTGTAAAACCCCACATTGATGAACAGAATTATTTTAACAGAAAAGGATACCATTCCTTAAATGTGCAAATGGTAAGCTATTTTTCTTTGCATATGTATTATTAGTTAGTAAGCATTGTTTTTAATCATGTTTCATTAAAACAAAATAACAAAATAACAAAGCAACTGCAAATAGAATATTTTTTATAACTTAAATTTTTTTTTTCAGATATGTGATGATAATTTAAAGTTTATCAATGTCAATGCAAAATATGGTGGAGCCACGCATGATTCCTTCATATGGTCATCCAGTGAAGTGGAACCATACATGCGTGGACTTCACGAAAATGGTGAATTGACGTGGCTATTAGGTAAATCATTTAATTCCTACCTACTTCTACATATTTATCATAAAAATATTGGAGTTATAATTTATAAAGCTCTTTAACTACATTATTTCTTTAAGGTGATTCTGGATACCCACAGAGAGCGTGGCTGATGACACCAATTTTAAATGCCGAACCAGGTTCTCGAGCAGAGGTGTACACTACACGCCATTTACAGGCACGCAATTGTATTGAACGATGTTTTGGTGTATTGAAGGCTCGTTGGAGATGCTTGCTGAAGCATCGTACACTCCATTACCATCCTCGTGTTGCCAGTGAGGTAACTATTGCATGTTGTGTTCTGCACAATATTGCACTGGATGCTAAATTACCTCCCCCTAATAATATGGCTGAGCAACAAGAGGATGGTGATGAACCGAGTGTGGGGGTTGGACCCATTTCCAGCAACCAAGATGAGCTGATGAGTGGCAGAATAATGCTAAATAATTTAGTTAATAGATTAGTTTAGTAGGTTATTTTTGTATTTTTGTATTTTTTAAAGTGTGTTGTGTGTAGTTTTAATGTGTATTACTTTTAAGCCTAATTTAGTATGCCTGACCAAGTAGTTTTGTATAATATTTTTTCGCTCCTAAAACATTATTTTGTTTACCTACACAGATTTAAATAATGAAACTGCATTAGTTACAGTATATATTAATCCTTTTAAAGTTTCTGATAACTGCTCATATTTTAGTGCAGGTCATAGGTGAAAAAATTGATCATTGTTGCAGCCTCAACCTGTTTTTTATATTTTTAAGTTTGTAATTTTTATTATTGTATTTTTTGTTAGTATTTAAAAAAGTGTGTACTGAATTAATGGTGGTATAAACTACTTAACTAATTAAGTAATAAAATATACTATTATTATGTATATATATGTTTTATTTAATATTCTTAAAACTAAAACAAACACTTAAAACAAATTAAGTACATATAAATCCTATAAAATTTAAAGATTAAAATGTAAAACAACTAAAGACAGAGGACAGAAAATACTGTACTTAAACTATTAAATTAAAATATTAAAATCTAAAACAAACACTTAAAATAAATTAAGTACATATAAATCCTATTAAATTTAAAGATATATATAATAATAGTTTAAAAAAAACTAAAAAACACGCTTTTTGCAAATTGAAAAATGGAATAATTTTATCAAATTAGTGTATTGTCATCGGTCCTCAATAAATCTACAAAGTTTGAACGAAATCTGGCCGTTTAAAGTGGGTCAAAATCGCGCCCAAAGAAGTCGGTTACAAACAAACATTCAAACATACAGGTGAAGCTAATAAAAAGCGTGTAAAAAGTAAAACAACTAAAGACTGAGGACAGAAAATACTGTACTTAAACTATTAAATTAAAATATTAAAATCTAAAACAAGCACTTAAAAAAAATAAAAAGAAAGGCACTAAATAATACACTTAAAACCCTATGAAAAAAAAAATTAAGATGCGGGCCCTTGAGGCAATATCTCGAGCAACCTTTGCCCGATAACAGCTATTTGCTGCATCACCCTAGTTTGCTCGCGATTTGCCTCAACCTTTAGCGACTCCAGCCGCAGTCGCTCCATTTCTCTTTGGTGGAAAAGTTCCTCACGCTCCCTCTCACGTTCATGGAGAAGCTTTTCCCTTTCCCTTTCTCGCTCATGGGAAAGCTTCTCTCGCGTCTCCTCCAGTGCAAGGCGTCGTTGTTCAACCGCCACAAATTCTGTAGCGGCCCGGTCAAATGGCGTTAAGCCGCGATTCCTGCGAGCTCTCTGCATCCCATGTCGCGGCGAGGCAGTCGCAGATCGCGGTGACGCCGATGACCGTCGACCAGTGGGACGCGGAGGAGAACGCGGTAGAGGGGGCGGCGGACGTACTGGTGGTGGTGGTGGTGAGGGCTGTGGGTCTAGCAGTAGCGGTGATGCTGGCAATGTTGGAACACTTGCTGTTGAGTAATGAAAATAATGTTAAGGAGGCAAATATAATTCTGACTTCCACTTATATTATAAATTAGAAATGTTCATCCATTCCATCTGTTGAATAATATTCTCTAGGATACAAGCAAAGACTAATTTATTCAAGTCATTTAATGAATTATGTTCAATTATTATCGATTAAACTATATTATGACGATTGAAAACAGCTCCTAGAAGAAGGCTAATTTAATAAGTAAATAGAGTTTAATAAAACTTACTATTATAATTAAAATTCTCTAAGCCTACAGGAATTTCAATTTCCACATCTTCAGGAATGGGTTCTTCCCTTGGTACTGGTGGCGCCTGAAAAATATTTATTTTTATCAATATATTAGTTATTTATAACTTTTATCATATACTCTTAACACTTACAAATGTTACGATTAGGAATTGTTAGCTAAGTATTTTGTATAATTGATATAGATTTATAAAGAATAAAATATAATTAAAAGATATTTAATGTTCTCATCAACATTAACTATCTATTAATTATATTGTGATGGAATTACATTTTCAAACACTAGCTGTGCTCCGTAGTTTTACCTGCAGTGCTCTGCTCCTGTTGGTCTTAGCGAGATGATATATAGCCTATAACCTTCCTCGATAAGTGGGCTATCTAAAATCGAAAGAAATTTTCAAATCGGACCAGTATTTCCCGAGATTAGCGTGTTCAATCAAACAAACAAACTCTTCAGCTTTATTATATTAGTATAGATTTTCAAGCTGTTTATTTGTTTTATTTATTTAATACAATTCATTTTACACAAGTTGAAAGAGGCTTATATGTAATCTCTTTCAAAATAAATATCTATTATTGGCCATGCAAGTTACAGAGGAATTGGTGTGATACGTAAAGTTGCTATAATATAATAGTACTAACATTAAAGCCATGCTCTTGTATGCCAGCTTGACCAAGAACAGCAGTCTCTCCCAGTATGGCACAGACTCGGTCTTCCAAAACTGTTAGAGACAGCCTGCTGCTTGGACCACCACCAGTACCATTTGTGTGGTTGGAAATCAACATTTTCTTTTTTTTTGTTTTAGTCTTCCAATCTGCCCAGACCTTTAGGTTTACATGTTGTGAGTTAAAGCGGTGCATGAAAAGGGCAATAGCAAAATAAATGAATATATTAAAATATACAGCTATGTTAACAAGATGCAAGTAAATAGCAAAACAATTGAGAGTTTGCAATATACACTTAGGTTAACAACATGCAAGTTAATAGCAAAACAATTGAGAGTTTGCAATATACACTTAGGTTAACAAGATGCAAGTAAATAGCAAAACAATTGAGAGTTTGCAATATACACTTAGGTTAACAAGATGCAAGTGAATAGCAAAACAATTGAGAGTTTGCAATGTACACTTAGGTTAACAAGATGCAAGTTAATAGCAAAACAATTGAGAGTTTGAAATATACAGCTAGGTTAACAAGATGCAAGTTCAAACTTACTTTCTTCCACTTCTCTTGTGATTTGTGAACCCCACCACCAACTGAATTAAGTAATAATGTGAGCCTTGCCCACATTTGGTCGGCTTTTAGTCGACCCTGAGGTCCCCGCTGTGGTCGAGAGAGGTCACCATACCTATGGGTAACACACACCAATGAAGCACTTGGTATTAATGATTTCATTGTTTATTATAAAAATATTGAAGCAAGTTTGGAATCAAAACTGTATTTTTTTAATAGTACCTTTCCATGAATTCTATAAGAGCAGAAAATTGCTCCTGGCTGGCGCGCAGTCTCTCCATTTCTAAACTAGAAAAATAAGTACACATAAATAAATTAAATTTAAACCTTGAAGACATTATATCTTTTTATGCCTCATTGCAAATGCAAAATTAACTTACCTCTATTTGTATTTTTATAATTTAAAGCACAACCTGTATTTTTTAGTTCACTTCAAAAATTTTTTGACTTTTTACTTTTTCCGTTTTCGGAATTCGGCAGTTTAATTTGAATATTTCAAGAATATTTTTCAACATTACTAATGTCAAACTGAATGACAGTTGACAGTTTGACGTACGCTGACTGACGTTAGAATTCGAAGCCATAGACATTAGCGTACGATCCAATAGAATAAGCGTTCGCCAAGTTCTAATCCACTTGGCTACCTGTCGTTTATCGTATTCGATAAGGCGTCAACGTTTGTAGAAAGAGAAACGCTATAAATCGTATGCCACTTGGCTAGGGGGGCTGGTAATTTTAATATGTTCTATGAATAGGGCCGTAATAGGAGAAGATATAACCTAATACAGAGTTACCTGGAAATAACTACCACCGTAATAGGAAAACTACTCCTTTTTTTTAACCGACTTCAAAAAAAAGGAGGAGACGAAAGGAGGAAACGAGAGCGCGGAACGAGCGACAAAGAAGCACAATCGGACGTTGTCACGTTCAATTATCGTCAGTAAACCGACTTTACAGACAACCAATTTTTTTTTTTTTTTTTTTTATGTATGTACACCGATTACTCCGAGGTTTCTGAACCGATTTACGTGATTCTTTTTTTGTTCGATGCGGGATGGTGTCGAATTGGTCCCATAAAAATTTTATTCGGATAGGCCCAGTAAGTTTTTATTTTATGAGCATTTTTGTCTGCATTTGTAAATGTTGCAAGTGCAAGTTTAAAGTCGGTTGTTTTTAACGCAGTTATCATTATAATCCTAATTCGGACCCATCAAAAATTCGATAAACAAGAGAATGTAAATGCGATAACAGTTTTTTGGCTCATAGAGCAGGCTCCAAGGAGATGTTCGTTTGCATAAATAGCGGACCTAAATCTGACTTCTGATATATATTGTATAGATCCCAGACATCCTATAGACAGATGTTGCCAACCAGTTTTGTGGTCCCCTTCCCCGCACCCCGGTTATTAAATATGGCATACAAAGAAAAAAATAAACATTTCCAAAACATGCCGCGTGGGGTATCAAATGAAAGAGCTTATTGAGTAGATCACGAATATATAGCATACTATAACATTTCTTACACTTTCTCTAAGATTTTTTAGAAAATTTACGAAAATGGTCCATTTTTGAGTTAACTTTAAACCACTATAGATTGAAAACTCATGAATATATTTTTTAAATTATTATTTTAAATAATTAACAATAGTCCATTGTTTACGATTCAATAGTTCGTACAGTGAAATAGTTGCATGGGGGGGGGGGGGGGAGCATTCAAAGATGGCGAGTATATTTTCAAGTTTATGCCAGAAATAAAGGCCTAATACAAAAATATCGGTGTCAGGGCTTGGAATAATTATCTCTGCACTGTCGTTGTGTTTGACAGAATGAAAAATATGGCAGAACATTCTTGAATCAGCCTCTTAACCCGTGTAGCGTCCTACGCACAGCCAGAGGCGGCTCGCCCTAAGGAGCGCTGGTGCAGTGAACTCCCATAAATAATTATAATAAAATCATACTCCTTAATTTCATTATTAATATTAATTATTACTATTTAAAATCAATCGTAATCGTAAAAAACTACTGGCAATACCAATGAATATATCCATCATTCCATCATTCCATACACCTGACACCTGTAGGTATAATACTGTATTATAAAACGCGCGTAGCGGAGCGCTCACGATTGCGCTCCAATGAAAAAATATTCAGTACATTTTCTAATACGAAATCCAATAGGAGTGAAAGAGATAGTTTTGTCAGAGCCCTGCGCGTAAAACAGAAGATTTTCTATGAAAAAATAGCAAAATTCGGAGCGCCGCTCCCGCAAACGTTGCCGGTTCGTTTTTACCGCGCGCCCGTACACAAGACAGCGATTGCGCGACGTTGCCACTCAAAATAATATAAACAAACACTATAGTCAACTTGCACGCGCGCGAATGTACCTATAATCGGGAATTTTCGAATTAAAATCATAAGATACGTGTTGATTGTTGAAATAGCCTGTAGTTATCAGTATTACTTGTGAGTGTTAAAATGGACAATTATAATGTGGCGTTCATTAAAAAGTGTGTTAAAACGTTACAAATTCGGCTTGAATTGAAAGCTAAGGGACCGCCACGACCTGAACTTGACCTTACGCAAAAATGTACGACAAAAACGAAAACATATACGCGTGTGTTTAAATCCGAACAATAGGTATGTGAAAACACCGTGGTTGTGTGGTTGTGATGAACATGAAAGCAACAAAATATTTTGTTTTCCGTGTCTTTTATTTGAAGCGGGCGCGGCCGACGGAGGTGAGAGTGCTTGGACTGAAACGGGCGTTGACGACTTAGCTCATCTTTCAATCAAGATGAAAAAACATTCACAATCTCGGTAGGTACCATTTGTTGAATGAACTGCAATTGGCGTCTATCGAACGACAAGACATTCGTAAAGCATTAGATTCCGCGTACCGAAAGTCAATACGCGAGTTCAATGACCGTGTCGATGAAAACAGACATATTTTACGAAGGTTAATAGATTGTGTCAAGTTATAGATATTTTTGCACACCAAAAAGAAAGACGTATGCATTTCCTTTATAAGTAATTTTTTAATTAAATTGTACTGCTTTAACATCATGTATTTTCAGTGTTTTATTTCAAGTGAACACCCATAAAATTTTGTCACGAGCCGCCTCTGCGCACAGCGGTTGTAGCGTAACTCAAATTGTACTGAGAGCGTCCTGCGCTGACAAACGCAGTGCGTAACGCGGCCCGTGACATTGAAGGTCATCAGTAGAGACGTACAAGTGAATGTTTCCAGTATAAAAAATATTTCTCTATGCCTTAAACATTTATAATTCAAATCGACACGACTCCGAGACAGGAAATACAGACTAAAACCACAAAAAAAAAAAAAAAGTGAATCATTGATTGAGTTGCGTCATCGGCCATAGTTTGTACTTTGTAACGTTCGTCTTGTTCAACGAATATTTGGATTGTGAATTATGCCGAGAGGAATAATTAGATGAGTGATAATTGAGACGTATATTACTGGAAATTTTACGTAGAATACGTTTATGATATTGGTTTTAGGGATATTTGAAGAATACTCAGTGAAAAAGTGTCTCAACTTTTCAGTGCGGAAGACGCAAAATGGCGCTTTTTTTCTTGTTTGTGAATAATGGATATTTGTTATTATTCATAGTGAAATACGTTGTGTTAAATGTGTGAAAATATAAGTGAATGTATTTGGCAATCGTGTAGTGATATGAAAACGTGAATATGATCATTTGATGACTCACCATTATCATGTAAGTGTTAGTAGGTATGTAAGCAATTAAAATTAAAACAAAAGAAAATCAATTTTTTTATAATTTTATAGAAAAAATATATCGTCATGATTACATTTTTATGCTATAACTAGTTTCTTCCTCTTTCCAAAAATATATCATACATGGCATATAATTATAGAACAATAGGGTAAATAAAATCCCACCAAAAACATTTTCATGTAAAATGTTGCTAAGACGAGCCCATATGACTCGCACTGTCAAAAAGTTATCAGATCTCATGTAGAGCGAAGCTTCTAACACTACACGCCCTAACTCTACAAGGCCTAACTTCACAAACTCTACACCTTAGTCAAAATATGTGGCTTGGCCATTTCGCTACATTCACATCGGCGTAAGGTGAAAAATTAATTCACTGTGCATTACTTTTGTGTTATACAATAGTTCTTGTAGTAACGAACGGCCAAGCCACATATTTTGACTAAGGTGTAGAGTTTGTGAAGTTAGGCCTTGTAGAGTTAGGGCGTGTAGTGTTAGAAGCTTCGCTCTACATGAGATCTGATAACTTTTTGACAGTGCGAGTCATATGGGCTCGTCTTAGCAACATTTTACATGAAAATGTTTTTGGTGGGATTTCATTTCTTTTTGTAAGTTGTTTGTAACAAAATTTTATAAGTATGTCGATTAAAGTTTTAATTTTTTTTTTTTAACAAGGAGTACCTATACATATATATATCTAGGGGAACCAAGTTTTAGATTATTAGATTAGACCTCTAGCGTCATCAAAATTTAATTTAAAATTACAGGTCTCATACAAACTCCCATCCCCTAGTTTAAGGGGTTGGGGGATGAAAGTTAAAAGTTTTTTAAATTTTTTGTTGTTTGTGTGCTAATACTAGCTTACATACAAAATTTCAGCTTTCTACGACATTAGGAAATACCTTAAGAATTTTGATGATCATCAGTGAGTCAGTGACGAAATTAGCGTTTTTTAGATATAAATAAAATCTGAAGTATAAAAGCTAATGTAATTAAAACTAAATATGTTCAATAAGTCCGCTATTGACAATATACAAACGAAAATTTTGTTGATCTAGCATAATCCAAACCTAAGTTATGAGGGTTCAAAAAAACGTCGAAGCGCTTCGAGAAAAGGTAGGTAGTGCCCGTGCTTGTTCGCTTGGCTCGTCTTGGCGGGGGCACTACCGTGCCCCCAGATTTTCAAACTCGGTAGTCATAAAAAAGCTAGATTTCGTAAACTACCTCGACATACTTGGGACGCATAACATCTGTGCGTATGACGCTAGACGGGTTAACTTCACAGAGCAAGTAATAGGTATAGGAAGAGACGGCACTCAGTACTTCGATTTCGAGCTCACGCACACATATGCATGTATTACTTAGGTTAAGTCTTATATACCAACCTATGAAAAGTTCACGTCAAAAATGATCCACATTGCTGCCAACATTTAAAAGTTGAAGTTGCTAGTGATGTCTCTTTGAGTACATATTATCGATAAAACTTCATATCGATATCGATAAAATTTTCGATGCTGGGTAACATCACTACTAATTCTCATCCTTATTCAAATTTATAGGAAATTAAAAATAAAACACCAACAATGTAGATCAATAAGTTTATTATAATATAATAATAATTACCTATATCTAACATTTTTATATAATATTAAAACTCACTATTATCAGCAAAAATGGATAATTCCATTTGAATTTTGAATTTTACTGAATATCTTTATTTAGGCATGTAGGACTTAATTCGGCTTAAATATTATGTGAATACAACTAGATTCACATTTTATACTTTTCCTTGAAATATTTTGCGGGATTTCTATTTTAAAATCTCATTCTAAATTTCCAATATATCGTTGCCGTTCGGATCGCCATATTGGAATTGTAAGAAGTTGTTGTTTTCTTTGGACAAAACAATAATAATATTATCTCCTCTCCAATTGATTCTACAGCCAGAACATGACGTAATAGAGAAGTTTTCTCGTAAAAATTATTATTTTTTATATCTTCCTTTAATAGAACAGTCATTGGGTATATATTGCAAATACTTAGTCACAAATCACATTAATAATTATTATCAATTATTATCTACACAAAGATTTTAACATTGTTTACACATAACACTTTTTCTTCTTCTTTCACTTTTGGCAGAAATATAACAAATTAAAAAATTCAATGTACTGTACATTAACTGAGTAAATAAGTAAGAAAATCTACGATATACGAAGAACAGATTTTGTTTATCTTCCACCAAAACAATTAATAAAACGCCATTTTGAATTCAAATTTCAAACAACAAATCAACATCAAGAGGTTGTCTATGCTTAAGTCTTAACCATTGACAAGAAATCGAAGAAAGAAAGAAATAATTTATTAATGTATTAGCTTAAAATTAAAATATACAAAAATAAGGTTTAAAAAAAAATAAGAAATAATAATAAATAATTAAAACTAAAAAATTAAATCTAATATTAAATGATTACATCGGAGGGGCCAACATTAGAAATGTTTTTATTTTTTCTAAAAGTTGGCAGAACAGACTCTCCCTTAGGTCTTTGAAAAGTACAAAATAATTTGAACTGTATGTCAATTGAATGAAGTTTAAAATTGCTTGATAATGGAAGCCTAACCAAAACGATGTTCTTAAGGACGCGTTTACGAATCTGACAAAAATAAGCAGTTTTTCGGTACATTTTGCGACAAAATAATACAAAACCAAATTAAACTAATAATTACTATAGATAGATTAATCCTTAACCCTCAATTCACTAGGTGAAATTTGCTAACATAAACAGCTTCCATGAGTCCACTGGACTCATATATTTTCTTGGCGTGTTTTTTTCAAATAAAACTCTTTTTTTTATTAAGTTTTTTTATTATTATTTTTAAATGTTTATTAAGGCACTACAAAAAAATAATAAAACTGGATAAACTTCTGAAATACTCTTAAAAATAAAAAAAAACTTATTCTAATAGTCTTAGAAAACAGAGTTATTTTCAAAGCCCTACAATAATGGCAAATATTTTTAACTAATGGCTCTTTTTAATTTTATAAGACTTCTAAAGGAATGCAAAACAGAAAATAAACAACAAAAATGTACGCTTCTATACAAAAAAATAAAACGTGCAATGGGGTATTGCCACCGATTGCAGGCAGCGACGGCATGCCATTTTTGAGCAACTCAAACATACAGGCTTCAGACATCTAGTGCCTGAATGTGCAGTCTTTGTTCTCTTTTTGTAATTACATGGATAACAATGCTTTCTTTCTGTCCTAGATAGCTTGTCTTCGGTTTCAGAGTGGCTCGCATCTTCATCATTCATAATTTGTGTGATCCATGATTCCAAAACAGAATCTGCCTGGTCTTCATTCATATTTACAACTTTATGTTGTTTTAGATCCATTTTACAAACCTACAACAACAACAAATATTAAAATACATATTTTTATATCATTAATACGACAAATAAGCAACATTTAAGAATCGTAACAAATAAATAAAATATTACTTAATTCACTAGTATGAGTCCATGGGACTCACTCGACGTAATAACTTACCTATTACGCAGCGCAGGCGCACGTCCTCTCGCTACCGCGGTGCCCACGTCACTGCAGGAAGGTACTGAGACGGTGGAGGAAATAAGTCACCAGGGGAAAAAAATATAATAGTTTGAAAGTTCGATGTGAGTCCAATGGACTCAGGTAGTGAATTAAGGGTTAATCTTTAAATGGTAGCAATTTTTTAGTCGAAAATTTTGGTTTATAATATTATCTAATATATAAAAATCAATGCCACTTTTCGTTGTAATTCCATAACTCGAGAACGGCTGAACCGATTTCGATAATTCTTTTTTTATTATATTCCTTGAAGTACGAGGATGGTTCTTATGTAGAGAAAACGTTAATATGTACCACGGGCGAAGCCGGGGCGGACCGCTAGTAAAAAATATTTTCCGTTGCACAAACACAAAATTGACAATATCGTGCTGAATAAAGGAACATTTTTCATGTATTTAATAAAATAAATTTAATGATTTAAAAATATTTTAAGTAAGCAGACATGTCCAACTCAAAAAGGTAGCAAAGAAAACTATCAAAATGTTACAAATAGGCTGAGAAATCAAACCTTATTTTTTCACATATTTAGTTGTAACGCGTGATACTTATTGGATTGAAATAAGGGTTATTTTACTGGCTCATCTTGATTTATTGCACAAAAATTTGTAATGAAATATTTTAGTCTGCGCTCGGCCGCCGTTGTGAGTGGACACTGTGACGCTTGTAAGCAGCTCCTCGTTTACGAAAAGATCACTGTACGAATACAAAATATTTGACCTAATAAACTTGATCCTTCACGCATTCATTTTATTTATAGATTTTATACTTATGGGATTATAAATTTCATATTTAGTTTCTGACTTGATGGAGTGACCTGAAGGTGTACTTCGAAGACTGCTACTGGAACTAATAAACGATTAGAGCTAGGTGTGCCGAGTTTGGGCTCATTTTGTTAGTTATGTTGAGACCTTACCTCCAGACTTGATGGAGTGACCTGCAGGTGTACTTCGAAGACGGCTACTGGAACTAATAGACGAGTAGAGCTAGGTATGCCGAGTTTGGGCTCGTTTTGTTAGTTACATTGAGACCATACCTCCAGACTTGATGGAGTGACCTGAAGGTGTACTTCGAAGACTGCTACTGGAACTAATAAACGATTAGAGCTAGGTGTGTCGAGTTTGGGCTCATTTTGTTAGTTATGTTGAGACCTTACCTCCGGATTTGATGGAGTGTCCTGAAGGTGTACTTCGAAGACTGCTACTGGAACTAATAGACGAGTAGAGACTAGGTGTGCCGAGTTTGGGCTCGTTTTGTTAGTTATGTTGAGACCTTACCACCGGACTTAATGGAGTGACCTGCAGGTGTACTTCGAAGACTGCTACTGGAACTATTAGACGAGTAGAGCTAGGTGTGCCGAGTTTGGGTTCATTTTGTTAGTTATGTTGAGACCTTACCACCGGACTTGATGGAGTGACCTGCAGGTGTACTTCGAAGACTTCTACTGGAACTAATAGACGGTTAGAGCTAGGTGTGCCGAGTTTGGGCTCATTTTGTTAGTTATATTGAGACCTTACCTCCGGACTTGATGGAGTGACCTGCAGGTGTACTTCGAAGACTGCTACTGGAACTAATAAACGATTAGAGCTAGGTGTGTCGAGTTTGGGCTCATTTTGTTAGTTATGTTGAGACCTTACCTCCGGATTTGATGGAGTGTCCTGAAGGTGTACTTCGAAGACTGCTACTGGAACTAATAGACGAGTAGAGACTAGGTGTGCCGAGTTTGGGCTCGTTTTGTTAGTTATGTTGAGACCTTACCACCGGACTTAATGGAGTGACCTGCAGGTGTACTTCGAAGACTGCTACTGGAACTAATAAACGATTAGAGCTAGGTGTGTCGAGTTTGGGCTCATTTTGTTAGTTATGTTGAGACCTTACCTCCGGATTTGATGGAGTGTCCTGAAGGTGTACTTCGAAGACTGCTACTGGAACTAATAGACGAGTAGAGACTAGGTGTGCCGAGTTTGGGCTCGTTTTGTTAGTTATGTTGAGACCTTACCACCGGACTTAATGGAGTGACCTGCAGGTGTACTTCGAAGACTGCTACTGGAACTATTAGACGAGTAGAGCTAGGTGTGCCGAGTTTGGGCTCATTTTGTTAGTTATATTGAGACCTTACCTCCGGACTTGATGGAGTGTCCTGAAGGTGTACTTCGAAGACTGCTACTGGAACTAATAGACGAGTAGAGCTAGGTGTGCCGAGTTTGGGCTCATTTTGTTAGTTATGTTGAGACCTTACCTCCGGACTTGATGGAGTGACCTGCAGGTGTACTTCGAAGACTGCTACTGGAACTAATAAACGATTAGAGCTAGGTGTATCGAGTTTGGGTTCATTTTGTTAGTTATGTTGAGACCTTACCTCCGGACTTGATGGAGTGTCCTGAAGGTGTACTTCGAAGACTGCTACTGGAACTAATAGACGAGTAGAGCTAGGTGTGCCGAGTTTGGGCTCGTTTTGTTAGTTATGATGAGACCTTACCTCCGGACTTGATGGAGTGACCTGAAGGTGTACTTCGAAGACGTTAGATAGACGTTAGTTAGACGTTGTCGTTGTTGTTGTTGTTGTTTGTTGTTGTTGTTGTTGGTCGTTTATAATTTATTTAATATGGACCACGAAATTTATAATCATGAATTATTTTTGACGACTGCACGCCGTAACTGCACGCGTGCAAAGTTTTTTGACTTGACCTTGAAAACACGAGGCGTTAGTCGCGCGCGGCGTATGTTTGTATGTATGTATTATGTATGTATGTATGTACATATGCCATGCGTGATACGTGAATAGTATCTGAAAAAAATAAACAAGCAGAAACATCGTAGCCGGGATGCGAGACAATCGGTGCGCGAGGCTAGCGAAGACGGGGGGGCGTTGCGCGTGGGCAGCGAGACATTTGTACGTACGTATGTGTATGTATCATTATTTCGTCGCTGTTGTACCGCGTCGCCCGTGTGCTCTGCGCTCTCCTCGTTGCCGCCGTTCGCGTGTCGGTGTGGGGTTGGTGTTTGGTGGTGAGTCTGTGACAGAGTTGTAGAGTAGTGTGTTAGTTCTATGAAATAATAAAAGACCACCAAAGATGATGATATTGTAAAAGCGTTTGTGCATACGGCGCGATACAGTTTTTAATCTTTAGTGGTGGTAGTAGTAGTAGTAGTTAGTAGTAGTAGTAGAAGAAGTAGAAATTAGTAACTGTAGTAACATTGCGTCTGCCGACGGTTTGATAGATTGTCAGTTTCGTAGATTGTATTTTATATGTGTAGTGTAATAAATAATATTACGCATCTTGATACACTCTCGGAGCGCAGACCGTGAAAAATATACGACTACTATTGAACGGCAGTATAAAATTTTTTATTGCTCACATCGCACACGTTTGTGATGTACCAATGGGCTTTTATCAGATGTTTATATGTGGTCGCAATTTTCGATCCTTCCACTCTCCGTGCGTAGATTGATCGTTTGCGTCATAAAAGTTGACCGATATTAAAATTTTTCCTTCGCTTGATGCGAATGGGAATTGTTAAGGGGTGTCTCGTTAAGATGATACTTTCAACGATTTAACTGACTGTGTTCAGATTTATCCACGTGTGCGCGCGCGCGTGTGTGAATAGTGTGCGTGTGACGGTCGCCGCCGTTGCATATCATGTTATTTAAACACGCCGCGCGCATATGTATGTATATAGAGAAGCGAACGTCGCGGCGGCATCGTCGTGTCACGTTTGAGGCTCTAGCGGAAGCTTTAGTTAGCTCCCTGGTTGATCCTGCCAGTAGTTATATGCTTGTCTCAAAGATTAAGCCATGCATGTCTCAGTGCAAGCCGTATTAAGGCGATACCGCGAATGGCTCAATATATCAGTTTTGGTTCCTTAGATCTTACTCAGTTACTTGGATAACTGTGGTAATTCTAGAGCTAATACATGCAATCAGAACTCTGACCAGTGATGGAATGAGTGCTTTTATTAGATCAAAACCAATCGACGGAGGGCCTGGCGTCTGAAGTCGTTAATTTTGATGAATCTGGATAACTTTTGCCGATCGCATGGTCCAGTACCGGCGACGCATCTTTCAAATGTCTGCCTTATCAACTTTCGATGGTAGTTTCTGCGACTACCATGGTTGTCACGGGTAACGGGGAATCAGGGTTCGATTCCGGAGAGGGAGCCTGAGAAACGGCTACCACATCCAAGGAAGGCAGCAGGCGCGCAAATTACCCACTCCCGGCACGGGGAGGTAGTGACGAAAAATAACGATACGGGACTCTTACGAGGCCTCGTAATCGGAATGAGTACACTTTAAATATTTTAACGAGGAACAATTGGAGGGCAAGTCTGGTGCCAGCAGCCGCGGTAATTCCAGCTCCAATAGCGTATACTAAAATTGTTGCGGTTAAAAAGCTCGTAGTTGCATTTGTGCGCCGCGCTGTCGGTGCACCGCATCCGCGGTGATACTGACACGTTTGCGGAGCATATCGTCGGTGAGCCGGTCGTTAAAAGCCGGTTCAATATCAAAATCCTATCGCGGTGCTCTTCAGTGAGTGTCGAGGTGGGCCGACAATTTTACTTTGAACAAATTAGAGTGCTCAAAGCGGGCTCAAAATGCCGCTTGAATATTTCGTGCATGGAATAATAGAATATGATCTCGGTTCTATTTTGTTGGTTTTCAGAACTCCGAGGTAATGATTAATAGGGATAACTGGGGGCATTCGTATTGCGACGTTAGAGGTGAAATTCTTGGATCGTCGCAAGACGAACATCAGCGAAAGCATTTGCCAAAGGTGTTTTCATCAATCAAGAACGAAAGTTAGAGGTTCGAAGGCGATTAGATACCGCCCTAGTTCTAACCGTAAATATGTCATCTAGCGATCCGCCGACGTTACTACAATGGCTCGGCGGGCAGCTTCCGGGAAACCAAAAGGGAGTATGGTTGCAAAGCTGAAACTTAAAGGAATTGACGGAAGGGCACCACCAGGAGTGGAGCCTGCGGCTTAATTTGACTCAACACGGGAAATCTCACCAGGCCCGGACACCGGAAGGATTGACAGATTAATAGCTCTTTCTTGATTCGGTGGGTGGTGGTGCATGGCCGTTCTTAGTTGGTGGAGCGATTTGTCTGGTTAATTCCGGTAACGAACGAGACTCTAGCCTGCTAAATAGGCGTCGTCATTTAGGTGTGCGCGGCTCTCGGGTCGCGCAACTCACTGGCGGCGTATTAAAATTCTTCTTAGAGGGACCGGCGGCTTTGAGCCGCACGAGATTGAGCAATAACAGGTCTGTGATGCCCTTAGATGTCCTGGGCCGCACGCGCGCTACACTGAAGGAATCAACATGTTCTCCCTGGCCTAGAGGCCCGGGCAACCCGTTGAAACTCCTTCGTGCTGGGGATTGGGGTTTGCAATTATCCCCCATAAACGAGGAATTCCTAGTAAGCGCGAGTCATAAGCTCGCGTTGATTACGTCCCTGCCCTTTGTACACACCGCCCGTCGCTACTACCGATTGAATGATTTAGTGAGGTCTTCGGACCGACACGCGGTGGCTTCACGGCCGTCGGCGTTGCTGGGAAGTTGACCAAACTTGATCATTTAGAGGAAGTAAAAGTCGTAACAAGGTTTCCGTAGGGGAACCTGCGGAAGGATCATTAACGTAACGCACTGCGCACTCTCGCACTACTCGCATACGCGCATCGTGTGTGTGTGTGTTTGTGTATAGTACGAACAAGTGTCGTGGGACGCGTGAATGTGACTGCATCCGTTAAAAAAAAAAAAAAAAAAAAAATACGAATACCTCTAACATGTCAGTGTATGACGTGTTAGAGTGATTCGCGAAAGCGCGCGGTACATATTTTAACCTATGTACACACACGCAAACGTTACATAAAAGAACCACGCACGAAACACTTTGAATAATAATATTATAATATGTAATAAACTATTACCCTGAACGGTGGATCACTTGGCTCGCGGGTCGATGAAGAACGCAGTTAACTGCGCGTCATAGTGTGAACTGCAGGACACATTTGAACATCGACATTTCGAACGCACATTGCGGTCCGTGGAGAAATATCCAGGACCACTCCTGTCTGAGGGCCGGCTGTATAAAAACAACAATCCACACTGTTCACACACGTGTTTTCACGCGTGTTAGCATGTGACGGTTTAGCGAGCGCATTGTGTGCACGCTATCCGTTTGAAAATTTTACCTGTATTGTGTTCTACGTGTGCGCGACTCGGTGTGAAACCGTTGTGGACGCTTCTCGCGCGACGCTCGTATGACATGTCTCGTGTAGAATGTGTCGTGAACTGTTTCGCATATAGGCCGAGCCGCATTCAAAGCGCTCGTAGTGCGTGTTATTGTGTAATATAAATGAAAGTGAAGCGTA